>NC_088422.1:45748579-46948579 GCF_034236695.1 Oncorhynchus nerka
TGTATTCCCCTTTATTGAAATTAGACCAATGTTGGGGTATATCGATGTGTTTTAGTCTAGGACTCGTGCCATGGTGGTATATGTCCAGTTTGGGGGGAGCCCATGCAGTGGAGGGTCCACTCAGACCCAGCCCTGTGAGACTGCTCGAGGTTGCCCCCTGAAGGAAGGCTGTGGAGGGAGGTTCCGCTGCCGCTCAGGTAATTCAATCAAACTTTATTAACAATGCATTTCAAATCCTCAGTAAGTTTTACAACAGAATGTAAAATAGAGTCAGTAAGAAAAATGTTGAGCACAGAACATGAAATATTAACATGCGTGCGTGTGTGTGTTTCCTGGGTGCTACAGGGAAGTGTATCAGCCAGTCTATGGTGTGTAATGGAGATCAGGACTGTGAGGAAGACAACCAGGATGAACTGAAGTGTGGCCCAGACAAGACATTCCCTGTTTGTAACAATGACAAACCACCACCCAATGTTGAGCAACTAGGACTGGGGTGAGAGCTGGGGTATCATTCTCTCCTTCATCCCCTCCCCCGCTCTCACTCTCGCTCGCTCTCTTTCTCTCGCGCATTCTCTCACACACACACACAATCCTGGGCATCTGTGGTGATGTGCGGTGCCTTCTCCTTGAATTTCCAGGTTTGATGCAGTGACAGGAAAACAGAGAGGAAGTGTGATCAACACTAAGAGCTATGGAGGCCAGTGCAGGACTGTCTTCAGTGGGGACAACAAGGTCCTCTACAGGCTGCCCCAGAGCACTCTGAGGTACAACTTTGAGGTAAAAAAGTCCCACAGTTAACATACTTGTGAAAATAAACATTTGTAAAGAGAGCACATAGGACTGAATATATGTAAGAATATAAATTGCAACAGGGTGATCAAATTAAGATCCTACATCTGTCTATGATTCCTATCTGTACAGGTCAAAGTTCAGAATGATTTCAGTGATGAATTCTACACCAGCTCCTGGTCCTACGCCAAGGACGTAGTCAAGAGAGAGACAACGACGGGTACAACCACAGGATTCAACAACTATGACTTACATAAGACGGAGGAAAAAAACAGGGTCTGTTGGAGCTGTATGATGAAATGTCTTCTATAAATCTTCGTTTTAATTAGGAGATATGCTGAGCTTAAGAGATGCCTTTCAACAGACCCCTGACCTTTGCAATAGCAGTTCATGTGTGAGGAGGACTGTACCTGATATCCATTGTTATCATTGTTTTCATTCATTGTCTTCCAGAGTTTAGAATTATTGACTCATTATTTAATCTACTTAAAACAAATATTTTCCAAAACTGTGATAAAGGTATTGTGAGATGATCTATTTCGGTTTGTTTTTGCTCTGTAGAACAACCACCTGTTGGTGGTAAAGAACAACGTGGAGGTGGCTCAGTTCCAGAACCACGCCCCAGGATACCTCTCTCTGTCTGAGGAGTTCTGGAAGGTTCTGGCCACGCTCCCCACTGTGTACGACTACGCTACCTATAGGATGGTGGTGGAGAGGTTTGGAACCCACTACCTGTCTGAGGGGACCCTGGGTGGATACTTCCACGCCTTACTCAGCATCGACCAGGAAACAGCCACACAGATGGGTGAGACAATTGAGGCAACTCCAGCTGAGACTGAGGCTGCCCTAATGTTGACACTGCAGGCATATCATTCTTGTGACAACAGTAGTGGGAGTAACAGTGCAATAGCTTGAACACATCAACTCTGTTGGTTTACACGGCTTGGTCCAATGGCCCAAGTGGTTGGAAGATGAGGCTCGCAACAGATGGTGAAGAAGACTTTGAACAAAGTAAATCATAACGGTTCAATCAAGCCGTCAGAGCTGAATTGGATGTCCTATTATATAGTATAGTTTGGTTCCAACTTTTCCTTGGCAAGTGCTGATTTTGTTGTTGTTGCCGTTCTCCCTTCTGCTTCTGCAGCCAAGGTCAAGTGGGAGTATAATGAGTGTACCAAGACCAAACACCGGATTCTGTTCATTTCATGGACAACCGAGAAATGTAGAGAGAATGAAAATAATTATACACTACCCAACCCCCCATGTAAGTTAATTTAAGCAACAATGTAAAAACCAAAATAATTGACGATGTAAGATGTGTGAAATTTTACAATGGCTATCAAGTGGTCTCTTACTGTAATTCTGAAGGCTCAAGACTCAATGGAATCAAATGAATCAACAGTATTTATTGATATTTACAGTCAATATACTATATATATTCACCATACAAAAGCCCTTGTGGTCGCTCATCATGTAATGTAACTGTACAAGCTTCCGCCACGAAATCCTGACCACTCTAATCACTGATGCCTTTATTGCTTTAATAGCCATCAGTAGGTCTGACACGGTAAAGAAGGTGGATGTGGAGGGAGGGGCCACTGCACACATTGCAGCCCTCAAGGCTCTGGACCTCAGAGCTCCAGGTAGAAACTGGGATATGTACAAGAACTGGGCGGAGTCTGTGCGGACCTTCCCTGCAGTCATCAAACGAAAGGTGAGAGAGGTACAGGAGAAAGATTATTGGTGGATGAAAACGATATCTGAGCCGGCGTCATTGGTTGAGGGCAAAGCCGTGAATTACACAAGGTAGAGCAAAACAGGTTAAGTAATGAAATGATACATTTAAAAAGGACTACAGAGTCACGTTACAGCTTTTGAAACAATAGTTCATCCTTTTGTCTTGGGAAAAGGCTTGCTATATTGGTTCCTCCCTGTGTTTGGTGTGAATGGTTCCAGATGAGGCCTCTGTATGAGCTGGTGAAGGAGGTGCAGTGTGCTGGGATGAAGAGGCTCCACCTGAAGCGTGCCATAGAGCAGTACCTGAATGAGAGGCACCCATGCCGCTGCCAGCCATGCAGGAACAACGGCCTAGTGGTGATGGCTGGGGATAAGTGTAGCTGCATCTGTAAACCTGGGACAGACGGACTGGCCTGTGAGAAGGGGAAGGAGGTGGAGGGGCAGGAGGGTAGGTGATATTTGACACGTCGTGTGGATACTCCAGATGATGGCATTTGTGTATTCATTTCCTTGGGCGCTTTGCAGGCATTCTCTACATTCACATCCAGATTACATATGGACCCATATCTCCTCTCTCTCCGCCCTTCCTTTCCCTTTCACTCTGTGTCCTTCTTTCACCCCAACTCTACATTCCATCACTCTCTCTGTCCCCCTCCCTCCCTAAGGGGTGATACATGGCAGCTGGTCTTGCTGGTCTGGCTGGACTTCTTGCTCTGGAGGTCAGAGGTCACGAACACGTGCATGCAGTAACCCCGCCCCTCAGAGAGGCGGCCATCACTGCAACGGAGAGGTCAGGGAGACGACAGGCTGCGATGACGACCAAGACCTGCAATACCTCCAGTCAGAACTACTGCTGCTTCTCTACTTACTTAGTGATTCGACTTTATACATGAACACTACACAGCAAATAAATGACAAGGCATACTTAACGATAACAAAGACAGATGACAAGGAAAAACTGTCGTTTTGCTCCTGAACAAGGCAGTTAACCCACTGTGTTCTTAACTGACTTGCCGAGTTAAATAAAGGTACAAGTGAAAAAATATTATCCCACTGTTACTGACCTTGCTGAATGCCTGTTTGTTTGTGATTAATTCCAGGACCATGGAGCCTCAGTGCTTTGACCTGACCGTCCCACCTAAGGAGACTTGCAGGAGCCCACCTCCTCTCCCTAATGGCTATGTCCTGGTAGGAATTGATGGACAGATAACCACTAAACTGTCTGTTTCCTTCAGTCCCGCTGCTGGAGAGATACAGGGCATGCAGGCTTTTGCTCTAACCTTGCACTAACACAACTGATTCAGGGATTCAACTAATCCCAATGTCGTTGCGCAAGGCTGGCTCCAAAAGCCTGAACATCATCCTGCTGTTTTGTAGCCGTTTCAACCTCCTTATTATAACGCCGTTCCTCCGTTTGTAGATATCGTCATCTGAATAGGTTGGACTGTGTTTGACCATAATCTGTACTGTTAAACTCAGGATCCAAAAGATGTGTATCTGGTGGGCAGTAAGATTGAATACACCTGCATAGAGGGCTACCATCTGATTGGAATACGGATCGCAGAGTGCACTGTTGCTCTGACATGGAGCACACCTTCCAAAGAGTGCAAGAGTAAGTAGTGCTTCAGTGACAACAGCCCCTCTGCATTTGCGCCATTTTGATTTGTCAAGAGATTGAAGCTGGAATCCGCATTGGGGGGGGGAAAGCGCCACTGGTTTCCCCAGGCGCTTTCGTTATTGTGTTGTTGTTGTTATTGCACGCACACACACACAGGAATCCTTCCCTGGAACACACGCACACGCACACGTACACACAAAACCAAACACACACATCATTATGATAACTTCCCTCACCTTCTTTCAGGCTCCAGGTGCCATGCTCCGTCCCTTCTAAATGATGTCACAGGCTCTCCCTGGCAGCCCACCTATGACATAGGGGAACGTATCCCACTGTCCTGCCCTGAGGGGAGACACATAGTGGGAGACAAAGAGATCATCTGTGACTCCAGTCTGCACTGGTCACCGAACCCCAACACCATCACATGTAGCCAAGGTAGGTTGATGCATAATTGTTTCAACTTTGAACTCCTACCCAGATATCAACCTATGTAGAAATGTGTTACTATTTGTCAGTTTACCTGAATGTTGGTATTCTCTACCCTCGTCTAATCCAAATGAAATAACATGTCTTTGTTGTCCTTTATGAATCCAGCACCGAAAACGCTTGATCACCTTGACGGCCCAGCAGGGCAATGCAAACCATGGGAGAAACTTGCCAAAGACAAATGTATCTGCAAAATGCCTTATGAGTGCACGTATGTTTTACCAACCTTTGTCTATATGCAACTTTAACTACTCTAACTACTTGCAGATATAGAGGAAGTAAGCTCCCTTTAATAAATGTGAGAAGTGGCTCCTTTTGACTGCATATTCTGCATACTCTAAATATTCTCTATGCTTTCTCACATTTCACCATAGGCACAGATCTAAAATCTTGACCATTAGGAGAGGAAACACAAAACTGACCCCACACCAGCAGTTTCAGGGTTTCACCCCAAGCTAACTTTGTTGCTCTTTTGTTCAGGTCTTCTCTACAGGTGTGTGCCAACAATCTTGAGAATGGTCGGACAAATAGACTGAGCGTGTGCAAGATGCACACCTTAAATTGTCTGGGAAGGAGCTACAACCTGGCAGAGGACAGCGCCTGCGAGTGGCCAACCAACACAACTTCACCCTGCACCGACTGCCAGTTATGGGAGACTTGTGACGGTACGACTCCGGTTTAACTTGAATTTAAATTGTATTCAACATTTTTGTTACACACACAAGTAAAGGCTGTAATATGAATTTCTATGCTCTTGCACTGTGTGTGTGTGTGTGTGTGTGTGTGTGTGTGTGTGTGTGTGTGTGTGTGTGTGTGTGTGTGTGTGTGTGTGTGTGTGTGTGTGTGTGTGTGTGTGTGTCCCATGTATGTGTGCAGACTGCACCAGTTCTCAAGGCCATTGTCCTTGTCTCCTTCTAACAGGACAAACAAACCAGTGCCGCTGTAAGGACTGGGCTGAGTGCTCAGATCCAGGGTTGAGTGTCTGTGTCCGTATGGGGAATGATGCTAACAGTACCACCCAGACACTGAGCGAGTGTGAGGCAGGACTGAGGAGGTGTAAAGGAGAAAAGGTGTCAGTTGTCAGCATACTACCTTGTAGCGCTTAAGAATCGTGTCCTCTCCTCCGACTCACCATGTCTGTGATAATGACAGTTGTTTTACCCTATCTCTGTTTTTTACATCACTCTTCAAAAGCATTGCTTTGAAGACATTAAAGCCATTGAAGTATATTAACCACCTATTAGACTTGTTCTTTTTGTATGCTTTTTGAATGGATTGATAATGCTTATTTTTGTGCCAATAAACAAAAACAAGTCACAACAGTAGAGTAAGAGCTCATTCTACTCGACCCATGTGTCAGATTTTTTATTTCTTGCCTTATCCAATTTAGAGTTCCATACAATAAATAAACAGTTTGCTTGAACCATTCAAAAGATAAGTCACAGCAGGCAGAAATGTATCTTAGGTAAACATATCATTACATCATAGAATAGCACCACATTCTGCCCACATCTCTCTACATGCTGTTGGTTTAGTATTGGATGTTCTGTACGTGTTGTTCTGTTCCAAATTACCCAGACACCCCTTAATCTGCCAAGAATTCCACTGTGACTGACACTCCATCCCTGTTCTTGACTAGCTGCCTGTTAGCTCTGTGAAAGACAGGCCAGGCATATGTGTGTGTGTGTGTGTGTGTGTGTGTGTGTGTGTGTGTGTGTGTGTGTGTGTGTGTGTGTGTGTGTGTGTGTGTGTGTGTGTGTGTGTGTGTGTGTGTGTGTGTGTGTGTGTGTGTGTGTGTGTGTGTGTGTCCGTGCGAATGCTTGTGTGCACACAAGCTGCAGTACACACTACCGTTACACTCAAACCTCCATTACTGGCTGCAAAACAACTTTTCCTTAAATTCAGCAGCACACAAATGTATCAGAGATTGAATGCAGCCACACACACACTTGGGATGATTTACAAAGTAAATATCCAACTATTAGGTTATTATCAAAGATATAAAAGCTGGAATTACAATCAAACCCACAATTTTTACCCAGTGTGTTAACAAAACACTGTCTGCACACACGCACACACGCCTGCAGGCATGCACACACAGTTCTTATTCCGAATTAGGAAATTAAGCATTTCTCATGAATACCTTTCCTATGCACTTCTCAGTAGTTGGTATTCAGATTTACCTTATGAAGGTGCATAACGGGCTCTGCAGATGTGGTCCCATTGCGCGCGCTGAATAAATGTTATTCAACCGCTGAAAACTCTTCCAATTGTTGGCCAACAGATTCTCTCCTAGAGTTTTCATTCAATAGGCTTTTCAGTACATTTATCTTAAGCCATCCCTTTAAATACGGTGTACCTTTTAGTTAGGATTTTGCCAACAGACTAGAATATATCGATAGAACAGGTTCAGAATATTAGGGACCAATGAAAGAAAGCCATCTAAATATGTGCACATTGTTCCAGGGAATTATATTCTGTTTATGCGTGCTTAACTCGGGACGGAATCAGGCCCAACCTAAATACTGGGACCATCTACATGTTAGTGAGGGGAGTGGACCTTGTAGCACACAGAGTGGTTCAGGTGAACGGGGGGGGGGCTGACTGATTCGTACCAATATGCAGACACACAGTGACCTCCAGTGGTATGTTCAGTTCTGTGCACTGGTGCAGAAAGCAGCTGGAGACTCATATACACCCTTTTCCCGGCTGCGTCATGAAAAGTTGCACGTACAGTTCCAAATCAGAAAGCGGTTTATTTACATCAAATCAAATGAAAATGTATGTGAATACAATCCCGTCCGACTTTAGATGCAGCTCATACAAGTTAGCAAACACGTAATCAATTGGTTATCATCTACACCATCGCAGATGTCATCGAAGGCTTGATTACCTAGCAAGCTGCCAATCTAGCAAGCCAGCAAGCAGGGGAAAATATTACAAATAGAGCTAAATAAAGCCAGGAGAATAATATACTTGTTAAACATAGCTATAGCCATCAGTCTTGTGTGTTTACATCACTCATTGGTCATCACTCACTGCTAAGTTTGTCAAGGTCCACAGTTTATAAGCTACTGCAGGGCTTTTTGTTGCATGCATATGCTTGCATCACTTGAACGTGACATTTGCTTATGGACAAAAAATGTATCTCTATACTGCAAGACTGGCATGGCCAATAGAGGAGTTGACTAACAGAGGCAGAATAATAGAAGAAAAAACACTCAATGACAATAGTGTTTTTACTTATGTTGTAGCTAAATGAGGGCCTATCCCCAATAGGCGAGCCAATGTATAATTGTATAATGTCCAATATTTCTTCCAAAATACTGCATATTTTTGTCCTGTAATTCACCAAGCCAGCCGGACCTTCTCAGTGGGCTTGGCTGTGCTGACCTCAGGCAGACATGTGTGTCTGTGTGTAGGGGAGTGGGGGTGGGGTGTGTGTGTGTGTGTGTGTGTGTGTGTGTGTGTGTGTGCGTGCGTGTGTGTGTGTGTGTGTGTGTGTGTGCGTGCGTGCGCGCTCGCGTGCGTGCGTGCGTGCCGCGTGCGTGCGTGCGTGCGTACGTGTGTGTGCGGATAATCGCTAGATGTTCACATGACATTACGTTGTATCTTCACATCTGTTGGCTAAATCTAAACTGAGCCTATGAGTTTGAATATGGATGAGCTGTCTCCACCCAGCGGATAGAACACTCCTTCACAGGAATCTGGGCTTCTGGGCCATTTGGGAATTGATGCATGGGACAGTGCACACTGTCATTGGGACAATGATGTAGACAACAGGGAAACAACACAAAGATCTTAAAGCATGCCACTGAGACATGGAACTAGACTGCAACTTGGCTCAAACGTGCCAGAACATCTTTAAGAAAATAAGTAGTACGTTCAATTGATTTGAGCCAGTTGATCATTGTAATATCATTTGAAAATACTACCAATACTTCCCGAGGAATGCTGTCTATGAAAATATAGTTCCAGAAATGTGTGGTGCCTCATTGTTTCTTCTTATAAGGCCCGATTCAGACGTAGGATAAGTAAATCAACATGTGTCACTTACTTTGAAAACACTTGTCACTTAACATGGACACTTAAAGACCCTTCAGAACCCATAGCGGCCGTCAACGGCCATTGAACTACTTTGAACTACTATAGCGAACGGCCTTGTTTTTCTAATAATAATATCTTTGTCAATATTTGCAAATGCACTTGCTAACAACCTGTTGTCTTATTCGCGTGGCTGCTGTCATCGATCAGAGACAGGAAACAGGGTATGCTGTCATCGATCAGAGACAGGAAACAGGGTATGCTGTCATCGATCAGAAACAGGAAACAGGGTATGCTGTCTTCGATCTGAAACAGGAAACAGGGTATGCTGTAATCGATCAGAAACAGGAAACAGGGTATGCTGTCATCGATCAGAAACAGGAAACAGGGTATGCTGTCATTGATCAGAAACAGGAAACAGGGTATGCTGTCTTCGATCAGAAACAGGAAACAGGGTATGCTGTCATCGATCAGAAACAGGAAACAGGGTATGCTGTAATCGATCAGAAACAGGAAACAGGGTATGCAGCCTTCGATCTGAAACAGGAAACAGGGTATGCTGTAATCGATCAGAAACAGGAAACAGGGTATGCTCAAAATGACAGCACTGAAGCGGCAAAGACTTTTCACTGTGCATGAAGCTGTATCTATGTTGGATGGTGATGAAAGCGATGATGATGTCGAGGTGAGTGAAGTAAGTAAACAGCAGATACACGTTTGCTGTTGTTGATGTTTGATGCTGTGAAATTTGGGGAATAGCTCACAGATGATTAAATCCTGTCATCGTCAACAGGTGGATACAGGCGGGCACATCAGCGGTGGAGCAGTGTTTAGCTGTAGGCCCTGTATAGTCAGCTAACCGGTTGGTCTTGGTTCTACCGAAGTAATTCACATGGAAACGACCCAAGCGTCTTGCTTATAGCTGGCTAGCTAGCTAGCTAACTGTCAGGTTAGTCTGTCAGGCTACGCTAGCTAGAAAAGCTGTGTGGCTGTAAATGTGTGCTTTGCTCGTGAAGCGTCAAGCTGTCACTTCCATTACCTAACATTAGCAATACAGACAACCAGCTAACTAGACACAAAATAGAGATTAGAGTAATTTGTGTTTATCTGTTGGACTTGGTTGTCATGGTTTGTCATGTTTGCTAGTTACAGATATTCATATTTCTTATTATTTGACAGCTTGCTTAACTGTCGTGTTATGGAAGAAGCCTGCACAGTGGAGCTCAAATTATATTGATTTTCAGTGATATATCTTTACATAGCCAGCTAACAAGTTGTTTGTTTTGTCCTGTTTCTACCAGTGCTATTCAATTGGAAACTGTCCCAGTTAAATAACTATTCAACTAGTTGTCTGTCAGGCAAGAAAGCAAGAGTTGAGTGGAGTCAGCAGCATTGTGCTTCGTTCGCAACGCTTTCACTTGAACGTCTCACTCCCCCCTACAAAGACTACCAGCTAACTAAGTCATCTGACCATGGGTCTTGAAGTGTGTGTACCAGATATAGCCTTTACGGTTATACTCTAACCCTGCTGGTCATCTATGAACATATTTATTTATTTGTGTGTGCTCTATCCTGTCTGATTATCCATCACTCTGAAAAAAACATATACACACACAATGAACAGAGAAACAATCTTCACCACTAAGGGCTTTATAAAAATTATTTTGATTGATTGATTGAATGCAAGTGCTGTATAGCATTAGCTATTGCACATGCAGCGAATGTGTATGGCTGAAAGAAAGAAAGAAAGAAAGAAAGAAAGAAAGAAAGAAAGAAAGAAAGAAAGAAAGAAAGAAAGAAAGAGTGGAAGGGAGAGAGAAAGAGAGATTGTTTGTGTGAGTGAAAGAGAGACAGAGAGAGAGTGAGAGTCAGGTCTCAGCAGCAGAAGGCAAGGAGGGAGAGAATTTAGAGATGATTGGAGGGACAGAGATGTGGAGCGAGGAGGAAGTGGAGCTAGAAAGATAGTGGAGGGAGAGAGGAAGAGGAGAGTGAAGAGGAGAATCAATCAATCAAATGTTTTTATAAAACCCTTCTTCCATTAGCTGATGTAACAAAGTGCTGTACAGAAACCCAGCCTAAAACCCCAAATAGCAAGCAATGCAAGTGTAGAAGCACGTTGGCTAGGAAAAACTCCCTAGAAAGGCCGGAATCTAGGAAGAAACCTAGAGAGGAACCAGGCTATGAGGGGTGGCCAGTCCTCTTCTGGCTGTGCTGGGTGGAAATTATAACAGAACATGGCCAAGCTGTTCCTAGATGACCAGCAGGGTCAAATGGAGGAAGAGAGGAAGAGGAGAGTGAAGAGGAGAGAGTGAAGAGGAGAATGGAGGGGAGAGTGAAGAGGAGAGTGTAGAGTGAGAGGAAGAGGAGAGTGAAGAGGAGAATGGAGGGAGAGAGGAAGAGGAGAGTGAAGAAGACAGTGAAGAGGAGGGAGAGGAGAGTGAAGAGGAGAGGAACATGGAGAGGGAGAAGAGGAGGAGGAAGAGCACACCAGAGATGGGAGCCTAGGTGTCCATGGAGTGCATCTTCCCCAAGTCCAACCATTCACCCTTGTACCACACAGCTTACTTCATGCAATGTGTCCGTCCCATTTGTTGAGTTTGGATCCGAAAAGTGCATGTACCTACATAGCTGCTTAAAGCGGTTGTGTGGCATTTTGCTAGTTATGTATGGTACCCTAACGACGGTGTCAGACGATCAGTGTGGGGACCATGCAAATGCCCCTTCCCAGAAATGCAGGCACTGGTCCCTGAAGGCATTCAAAATGCAGCTTGTGCATTCACTTTGTGATGGATACAGTGTCCGGAAGTGGGGAGCCAAGAGTGTGTCACCAGGGGGTGTGGACTGAGTTGTAACTCATAATTTGAAAGCAGGCCACTCCCTGGTGAAGTTTGAAGGGCTCAAGAGAGGGTGTGTGGTGTGCATCTGGAGTGGACGCAGGGTAAAGAGTGGGAGATGTGTATAAACGTCCTTTGGGTGCTCTACGTGTTCTGTGCCACTTTGCAGGATGGGGCCGTGTGCTTCCAGAAGTTTCATGACATGATGTAGGCAAAATGCAAACACTAATGTGACCGTGTGAAATACTGTATGAATTTGTCCTCCAAATCTTATAGGGAAATTATGTTTTGTATCTTCTCTTTGTATCAGTGTCCATCTTTGTATACTTTTTTGTTTTTTTCTGAATATTTCCCTATTTAATACTTAATACTGAATTTTATCCATACTAAATGTTATTTTGAGAGGTTATCTACATTTTTAAATAGTCTCTGAATAGTTGTTTACATTTGTACATTGTCACAGAAGTTTGAAGCTTGTCAAATAGTCTACTTTGTGTGGGTGCGTTTAGATTTTTAATCTGAATCTTTACCTAATACTTGTTGCAATTAATGAATTGTTGTCAAATTACTATTTTGACATTTTGTGCCACTTTGTAGGATGAGGCCGTTCTTGAAGAAGTTTCATGGCATGTTGGAGGCTTAATGCAAACACTCAAGTGACCGTGTGATATTTGTCCTACATATCGTATAGGTAAATTGTGCAATTTTTTTAATGGTCTTAGAACAGTTGTGTATGGGATTTTTTCTCCTTATCTAATACTTGTGGCATTCACTGAATTGTCAAAGTAGGCTACCATTTCAACATGTTGTTTCAGGCCTGGTCTGTACTAAATCTTATTGAGAAATAGTCTCTGAATAGTTGTTAGCATTTTTACATTGTTGCAGAAGTAAGAATCATTGTCAAACACGTAGCCTACTTTGTGTGGGTTTTGAAATACTTTCTGAATATTGTCTGGTCACATTTTAGATTTTTTAATACATTATACTTGGTACATTTTACTATATTGTTTGTTGTGGTGAGTGTTAGTTTTTTGATAGTGTCTTTACAAAGAAGACAAAATGAATGTTATTCCGATTGTTGTCATATTAAAACCTCTTAAGGATTTTATTTTGTTACTTACAACCTCATGCTAACCACATTAGCCTACGTTAGCTCCACTGTCCCACGGGGGTTACACCGATCCTGTAGAGGTTTTAAAGTCTTAAAATCCTGGACTGCATCTTTAAGTAAAGGTCAACTTATCTCAAGTCTGAATAGGGAATTAAAAGAGAATTAAAAGAGACTAAAAAACAGATCAGTCAGTTTAAATAAAAAAGTTTATTAACAATGTAAAATAACATAACTTTTTATTTCAGCTTTGACTACAGTACTGTACCTTCTCCATGCCCTACACATTTAGCATTATTATTAATAAGCAAGACCCATGCTGAGTCCCCACTGCCCCGCACTGACTGTGCCTTACAGAGGGAGACGCCACCTGCTTATGCCAACCAAGACTTCACCACACTATCCCAACCTGGAAAATAATTCAGAGCGCATCGCTTAGAGAGTATGTATATACACAATTCTAAGGTCTCAATTTAAAGATAGATATTGCATGTGCAAAGGAGTTTATCTTTTTTGAGTATTGTATAGTATATTCCTCCTTGAAGATGGAAAGTAAAAGTTGGGTGCAGGTTTTTTGTTCCTGGAAGACTAAAATAAAAGGTCAGTACAGAAAGTACAGGAACGGCAAGAAATGGAAAACAGAGAGCGAAACAAGACTTTCTGTGCTCTGGTCTGCTCCATACCTTCTATCTAGCAGTGTGTCCATATATACTGCAAGTGTTGTACTTGGTAACATTGTTTTTGACACCAACTTGCAGATCATATTGTGTCCCACACACACCATTCATTCATCAATTCAGCTTTATGAAAGAAAATAATGTTGACAGTAGCTATGTTTCCATTAACTTGTCAATTTGTTTCAATTTTACTATCTTGTGTCGATAAAAACAGCTGGGCATAATGACGTCACACCTAAAAAATAAAAAAAAATCCAATTCCATTACCCATTTAGGCAAATGACACATTAATAAATTGGCAACAGCCTGTATGCCAGCTATTTGTTTCATGTCTCAGGTAGCCCGCAAAAGCCAGCATGGAAAGAATGCAATAATTTACTAATATTAGCCATATTTGAAACTTTCACTCCTGCAGATCTTAAATAATTGGATTGTGAAGCTTTCCTGCCAACCAGAAAAGCAAGGCGAAACAATTCAGGTATTCTTGAAAGTCAGGACAATATCTGCCATTTCCATTACACACGTCGCAATATTTTCTTTTGCAACTTTGCCTTTGTCGAATAAACCTGGGTGAATGGAAACCTGCCCACTGTTTCAAATGGTCCCTTCTCTCCTGAATACCTCTGACAAACAAAAAAAACTCTGACAAAAGGAAAATCAGTTGTAATACATTTAAAATTATGTTTATGACTCTTCGTTTCATTACATTGCAATTACAATTCATCTTTGTATTACAAAATTAAATTATAAAAATGGGGTAGGTAGCCTTTTTAACAAAAGAGAGAAATGTAATCGTATATTGGAAATGGCAGTAATAGATCGGTGGGAGACACAAGTGGTGTCTTTGTTGCCAAAGTAATGCTTCACGTGATGTGTTGTTCATCACACATACATAACAGTGTCATAATTGCATCATAAGGGTCATAACACATTCCAAAACATGACATACTATGCTATTTCCGTTATGGGGCACTGTTATGACTGTCAATATCTTATGACACTATGTCATAAAGCAAATAAATATATTGGTCATGACAGGCAAATATATGTCATTCAAGTTAACATAAGTTTTTATAAAAATTGTGTCACATTTTGGCATGTCTTATGACACTACGATTTTCTTTGGACACTTATGGTTGAGCCATGAACTACACTTCAAGTAAAACGTCACCGTTGCTCCTTCAACCCAGGAAGGCGGGGCCCTTAGCTGGTTACCAGGCAACAGAGCCCAAAGAACCGCCTCTTCCTCTGTCCGACCAGTGGGTAAGGAGTCAGGTTCAGCAAGCTGCTGTCATCTAGGTACAAACACAGACAAGACAATTATAAGTTCAAACTCATCTCAAAGTCATGTCAACGGTGTATTTAACACACATAAGATCCAAGCATATAGAAACCCTATGTGCGCTCCAGTCGAGGACCTACCTTGGTTCTTCAGTGGTAAAGGCATCGTCTCCCTGAGTTTACTGAGAAGGTTCTTCATCTCTCTCATGTCCCTATGAAATCATATTTACATAGTGCTAATATGTGTCTTGCTGATGTATTCAGAATTATGGTAATAACACCAACGCACGCACACACACACACACACAATAGGCCCACCTCTCAGTATTGTCTATGTCTGTGGCGACTAGCCAGCAGAGCTGATGACAATCCATTGGGGAGGAGGAGGTGTCTTCTAGAATGGGTATGTCTGAGCTCTCATCTACCTTACTGTCAATCCTGGAAGGCCCACACGAGTCTTTCCCTGGAACACACACACACACACTTAATAATAATAATAGTAATGTAACAGTAATTACATGTTTTACACAGTAAACAGTAGGGGTGTAATAGTTCACCAAACCCAAAGTTCGGTATATATATATATATATATATATAGGTTTTGGGGTCACGGTTGCAATACAGTGGAAAAATGAAATTCAACAGTTACTGTAGTTCATTTTTGTTTCTTTGGCATAATACGTTAAATTAAAAAGCACCCTATTTGTGGCCCAAGTCCAGTTTATGTGACATAATTCACAATGTTCCTGGCATTGCCTATTGTGACAGGGACTGTTATTTTTGGCCTCAAATAAAGGTCTAAAAAGTTTGACTAGTTCTGAAATGGAAATGGGGCTTTCCCACCCGGACAAATATGCATAAATACATTTTTCAATATAGACGTTGTCGGATCCGAGTGAGGGAAACAGCAGAAAAGCCCATTTGTAAGCTATTTTATTAACTAGACCTGATACAGTGCAAGGAAGAGCAGGCTAATTGAGTCTGCATGGGCCTTCTTCCTGTCCTACAGTTACAAATAACTACACTTCCATTCAGATTAAATAGCAGCCTACCTGTTGGCTCTTGTTAGTTATAGCATATACTTCTCATTTAACTTTTAATTCCTTTTCATTATGTGCACATAGGCTGTAGTTGTTTTAACGTATTCAGCTCAGATTTACTTACGAGGTAATGGCATGCAACACAGCGTAGGCAAAGCCTACAAGCCTTGTGTTTTTATTTTTTTGTAAACAAAATAAATGATGTATTCATTCAGGTTCACAGTGTGGACCGAACTGAGGTCCTCGTGCCGAACCAATCGGTACAAATATGTGTAGCATTACAGCCCTAGTAAACAGTGAATTGTAGCTGAAATTGGATTGGATTTGAATCTGTGTAAAGATATCAAGTGTTCTCTAGCTGTCCTGTGCAGCTTCAGGGATCCCATCAGACAAGCAGACCTATGTAGGCTTCACGTCTCTGGCTATGATAGTGCTATAAAGGCTCTACGTCAGGTTATAATTTCATATTGTTTTTTGTGAGGCATTCCCTACCTTTCCTGTGGAGCTGCAGGGACCCCAGCAGACAGACAGACTTGAGCATCTCCGTGATGTACATCTCCAGACAGCATTGCAGCTGGATGAAGAGCCTGCAGATCTCTGGGTGGATCTCTCCGTCCTCAGGCCTGTGGGACCAACACACAAATGGCAATCAATATCGAGATTTCCCATGAGATAAGATGTTTACAAATGAATAAAAAAAATGAAATGTCTTAAGTCAATAAGTATTCAACCCTTTTGTTATGGCAAGTCTACATAGGAGTAAAAATTTGCTTAACAAGTTGCATGGACTCACTCCGTGTGCAATAATAGTATTTAACATGATTTTCTAATGACTACCTCATCTCTGTACCCCACACATACAATTATCTGTAAGGTCCCTTAACCGAGCAGTGAATTTCAACCACAAAGAGCAGGGAGGTTTTCCAATGCCGAGCGAAAAAGGGCACCAACACAACACATCATTGAGTACTACACTTAATATTTTTAAGCATGGTGTTTGCTGCATCATGTTACACATCATGTTATGTGTATGACTCCAACACCATCATTCCGTTTGCAGACAACACAACAGTGGTAGGCCTGATCACTGACAACGATGAGACAGCCTATAGGGAGGAGGTCAGAGACCTGGCCGGGTGGTGCCAGAAAAACAACCTATCCATCAACGTAACCAAGACTAAGGAGATGATTGTGGACTACAGGAAAAAGCAGGACCTCTACACCAGGCGGTGTCAGAGGAAGGCCCCGAAAATTGTCAAAGACCCCAGCCACACCAGTCATAGACTGTTCTCTCTACTACCGCATGGCAAGAGGTACCGGAGTGCCAAGTCTAGGACAAAAAGGCTTCTCAACAGTTTTTACCCCGAAGCCATAAGACTCCTGAACAGGTAATCAAATGGCTACCCGGACCATTTGGATTGTGTGCCCCCCCAGCCCCTCTTTCTACGCTGCTGCTACTCTCTGTTTATCATATACAGTGGGGCAAGAACGTATTTAGTCAGCCACCAATTGTGCAAGTTCTCCCACTTAAAATGATGAGAGGCCTGTAATTTTCATCATAGGTACACTTTTTTTTTATTTCATCTTTATTTAACCAGGTAGGCAAGTTGAGAACAAGTTCTCATTTACAACTGCGACCTGGCCAAGATAAAGCATAGCAATGTGAACAGACAACAACACGAAGTTATACATGGAGTAAACAATAAACAAGTCAATAACACAGTAGAAAATAGAAAAAAAGAGTCTATATACATTGTGTGCAAAAGGCATGAGGAGGTAGGCGAATAATTACAATTTAGCAGATTAACACTGGAGTGATAAATGATCAAATGGTCATGTGCAGGTAGAGATACTGTGCAAAAGAGCAGAAAAGTAAATAAATAAAAACAGTATGGGGATGAGGTAGGTAAATTGGGTGGGCTATTTACCGATGGACTATGTACAGCTGCAGCGATCGGTTAGCTGCTCAGATAGCAGATGTTTAAAGTTGGCGAGGGAGATAAAAGTCTCCAACTTCAGCGATTTTTGCAATTTGTTCCAGTCACAGGCAGCAGAGAACTGGAAGGAAAGGCGGCCAAATGAGGTGTTGGCTTTAGGGATGGTCAGTGAGATACATCTGCTGAAGCGCGTGCGTTCTTGTGATCATTTTGACCCCACGGGGTGAGATCTTGCGTGGAGCCCCAGATCGAGGGAGATTATCAGTGGTCTTGTATGTCTTCCATTTCCTAATAATTGCTCCCACAGTTGATTTCTTCAAACCAAGCTGCTTACCTATTGCAGATTCAGTCTTCCCAGACTGGTGCAGGTCTACAATTTTGTTTCTGGTGTCCTTTGACAGCTCTTTGGTCTTGGCCATAGTGGAGTTTGGAGTGTGACTGTTTGAGGTTGTGGACAGGTGTCTTTTATACTGATAACTTCAAACAGGTGCCAGCCATTAATACAGGCAACGACTGGAGGACAGAGGAGCCTCTTAAAGAAGAAGTTACAGGTCTGTGAGAGCCAGAAATCTTGCTTGTTTGTAGGTGACCAAATACTTATTTTCCACCATAATTTGCAAATAAATTCATTAAAAATCCTACAATGTGATTTTCTGGATTTAAAAAATGTTTTTCTCATTTTGTCTGTCATAGTTGAAGTGTACCTATGATGAATATTACAGGCCTCTTAAGTGGGAGAACTTGCACAATTGGTGGCTGACTAAATACTTTTTTGCCCCACTGTATATCTCTGGTTAATAAAGCCAAATCAACATATTTATTGAATTGTGTATTGGAGAGCGGTGGTAATCCAGTCAACTTCTGCAAAGTGGTCAAATCTTTGAAACAAAACCCCACCCTCTTGTTGCCAAGAGTATGGGACATACTAGTCCCATACTAGACCAAATGTTTGTGTGTAGTGTATAACCATTTTGATTCAGCTGGCCACCTGTTTGAAAGGATAGTCTATAAAAATGTATGTAATTCCAAAACAGGCAGTCCTTTTGTCACCTCAGAACAGATTGTAAAGAATGATGCTCTAACAGACTCACATCATTTATTTTCATTTCAACCATTTGATATCTATAATGTATTAAGTACCTTGCTAAAGATCGATGTAAAACATCCACAGGGTTGATTCACCTGACCCCTTCCTACTACCGCTCTCTGCCCCACTCATTGTTGAATCTTTAACCTGTATTTTTTACTTAATAATTGCTACTGGTGTTATCCCTAAGATTTGGAAAGAGGCACATTCATGTCCTCCCCCTACATACAGTAAGGGCAAAAATCCTTACTGCCCAATCTTCAAGTTATCTTGACTAGACAAGGTATTAGAATCCCTGACCAAATCCCAGTTAACTTCTTGGCGAACCCAACCCGGTAGCGGGATCAGTTTCATCAACATCCGCTGAATTGCAGAGTGCCAAATTCAAATTAAATTACTAAAAATATTAAATTTTTATGAAATCACAAGTGCAATATAGCAAAACACAGCTTAGCTTGTTGTTAAACCACCTGGTGTCAGATTTTAAAAAAGCTTTACAGTGAAAGCTATCCAAGTGTTTATGTAAGGACATCTCTCTCAGCAGACAAAACACGTTTCCACTTCACAATAACGGCACCGACAATTGACCGGGGCAGCTCTAGCAGGGCAGAAATTTGACGTACTGACTTGTTAGAAAGGTGGCATCTTATGATGAGGCCACGTTGAAAGTCACTGAGCTCTTCAGTAAGGCCGTTCTACTGCCAATGTTTGTCTACGGAGATTGCATGGCTGTGTGTTCGATTTTATACACCTGTCAGCAACGGTTGTGGCTGAAATAGCAGAATCCACAAATTTGAAGGGGTGACCGCCTACTTTTGTATACAGTTGAAGTTGGAGGTTTACATACACCTTAGCCAAATAAATTTAAACTCAGTATTTCACAATTCCTGACATTTAATAAATTATAAAAATGATAAAAATTCCCTGTTTTAGGTCAGTTAGGATCACCACTTTATTTTAAGAATGTGAAATGTCAGAATAATAGTAGAGAGAATTATTATTTCAGCCTTTATTTCTTTCATCTCATTCCCAATGGGTCAGAAGTTTACATAAGTCGCTCTGGATAAGAGCGTCTGCTAAATGACTTAAATGTAAATGTAAATGTACACTCAATTAGTATTTGGTAGCATTGCCTTTAAATGATTTAACTTGGGTCAAACGTTTTAGGTAGCCTTCCACAAGCTTCCCATAATAAGTTTGGCCCATTCCTCCTGACAGAGCTGGTGTAACTGAGTCAGGTTTGTCGGTCTCCTGGCTCGCACACGGTTTTTCAGTTCTGTCCACAGATTTTCTATACGATTGAGGTCAGGGCTTTGTGATGGCCACTCCAATACCTTGACTTCGTTGTCCTTAAGCCATTATTTTGCCACATCTTTGGGAAGTTTGCTTTGGGTCATTGTCCATTTGGAAAACCCATTTGAGACCAAGCTTTAACTTCCTGACTGATGTCTTGAGATGTTGCTTCAATATATCCACATCATTTTCCTCCCTCATGATGCCTCATGATGCCATCTATTTTGTGAAGTGCACCAGTCCCTACTGCAGCAAAGCACCCCCACAACAGGATGCTGCCACCCCCGTGCTTCACGGTTGGGATGTTGTTCTTCGGCTTGCAAGCCTCCCCTTTTTCCTCCAAACATAACGATGGTCATTATGGACAAACAGTTCTATTTTTGTTTCATCAGACCAGAGGACATTTTTCCAAAAATGATGATCTTTGTCCCCATGTGTAGTTGCAAACCGTAGTCTGGCTTTTTTATGGTGGTTTTGGAAAAGTGGCTTCTTCCTTGCTGAGCAGCCTTTCAGGTTATGTTGATATAGGACTCGTTTTACTGTGGATAAAGATATTTTTGTTCCCGTTTCCTCCAGAATCTTCACAAGATCCTTTGATGTTGTTCTGGGATTGATTTGCACTTTCTGCACCAAAGTACGTTCATCTCTAGGAGACAGAACGCCTCTCCTTCCTGAGTGGTATGACGGCTGCGTGGTGCCATGGTGTTTATACTTGCGTACTATTGTTTGTACAGATGAAAATGTTAACTTCAGGCATTTGGAAATTGCTCCCAAGGATGAACCAAACTTGTGGAGGTCTACAATTTTTTGTCTGAGGTCTTGGCTGATTTCTTTTGATTTTCCCATGATGTCAAGCAAAGAGGCACTGAGTTTGAAGGTAGGCCTTGATATACATCCACAGGTACACTTCCAATTGACTCAAATTATGTCAATTTGCCTATCAGAAGCTTGTAAAGCCATGACATAATTTTCTGGAATTTTCCAAGCTGTTTAAATGCACAGTCAACTTAGTGTATGTAAACTTCTGACCCACTGAAATTGTGATACAGTGAATTGTAAGTGAAATAATCTGTCTGTAAACAATTGTTGAAAAAAATACTTGTGCCATGCACAAAGTAGATGTCCTAACCGACTTGCCAAAACTATAGTTTGTTAACAAGGAATTTGTGGAGTGGTTGAAAAATGAGTTTTAATGATTCTAACCTAAGTGTATGTAAACTTCCGACTTCAACTGTGTATAGTGTACCCCTTATCTCACCTCTTTTGCTCACATCGTATATAGACTTGTTTCTACTGTATTATTGACTGTATGTTTGTTTTACTCCATGTGTAACTCTGTGTCGAACTGCTTTGCTTTATCTTGGCCAGGTTGCAATTGTAAATGAGAACTTGTTCTCAACTTGCCTACCTGGTTAAATAGGTGAAAGGTGAAATAAAAATACATTTAAAAAAACTCACTTCCCTGCTGAAATATAAAAATCTGTGATACCAAATCCGTTGGGCAGGGTTGGTTTACTCTTGAAGTCCCACTTGTCTCCACAAAGTTTGGTAAATCCTACCTTTTGTTTTAATGGAACATAGTTATGGAATACCTTACAAAACAAATTACAACGGGATTCCTGTGGTAGATAGGGTCATTAAAAACTCTGTTGGCAAATAATTTAATACATTTTTAAAAAAAACATGCATATCCATAGTGTGTTCTACGCTGCAATCACAATGTACAGATCAGTCAGATCAAAAATCAAAGCTCTAACAGGCCACTCGAAACTGAAAGCAGAGTCTGAAACCCAAGTAACATTTCCAAGCTGAGGTTTTAAATGAAGGCTGTGGCCCATGTCTGTGAGAGACAACAATAGTTGTCTTTCAACACCAGGGACAGCGACAGCTACTTACCCCGAAATGACTGACAGGCTCTGGTGTGCAGCTCTTGCCATCTCACAGCCTTTAGTTCGCGTCTTGTGCATCTCGGCCCGTATTGAGGGGCAGTCGACGGAGATCTCGCCAATGGAGATGACCAGTTCACGATACAGGGCCACAAGTGTGTTAAACTCCTGGACGATCTGGGGGGGAAATGAAATAAACATGATTTAAGATTATTTGGACCTCGGATATAGGTTCCTCTGTCACGAGCCACAGCAAGACCTTGCAAAGTTCTTCCATGTAAAGTGCATTCGGAAAGTATTTAGATATGTTGACTTTTTCCAACAAATTTTACGTTACAGCCTTATTCTAAAATGGATGAAATGCCCCCCGATCAATCAACACACAATACCCCATAATGACAAAGCAACAACTGTTTTTTAGATTTTTTTGGCCAATTTATAAAAAATAAACTGAAATATCACATTTACATAAGTATTCAGACCCTTTACTCAGTACTTTGTTGAAGCGCCTTTGGCATTGATTACAGCCTTGAGTCTTCTTGGGTATGATGCTACAAGCTTGGCACACCTGTATTTGGGGAGTTTCTCCCATTCTTCTCAGATCCTGTCAAGCTCGGTCAGGTTGGATGGGGAGCGTTGCTGCACAGCTATTTTCATATCTCTCCATGGATGTTCGATTGGGTTCAAGTCCGGGCTCTGACTGGGCCACTCAAGGACACTCAGAGATTTGTCCTGAAGCCACTTCTGCATTGTCTTGGCTGTGTGCTTAGGGTCGTTGTCCTGTTGGAAGGTTAACCTTCGCCCAGTCTGAGGTACTGAGCACTCTGGAGCAGGTTTTCATCAAGAATCTCTCTGTACTTTGCTCCTTTCATCTTTCCTTTGATCCTGACTAGTCTACCAGTCCCTGCCGCTGAAAAACCTCCCGACAGCATGATGCTGCCACCACCATACTTCACCTTAGGGATGGTACCAGGTTTCCTCCAGATGTGACACTTGGTATTCAGGCCAAAGAGTTCAATCTTGGTTATATCAGAACAGAGAATCTTGTTTCTCATAGTCTGAGAGGCTGTCATGTGCCTTTTACTGAGGAGTGGCTTCCGTCTGGCTACTCTACCATAAAGGACTGATTGGTGGAGTGCTGCAGAGATGGTTGTCCTTCTGGAAGTTTCTGTCATCTCCACAGAGGAATTCTGGAGTTCTGTCAGAGTGACCATTGGGTTCTTGGTCTCCTCCCTGACGAAGGCCCTTCTCCCCCGATTGTTCAGTTTGGCCTGACGGCCAGCTCTAGGAAGAGTCTTGGTGGTTCCAAACTTCTTCCATTTAAGAATTATGGAGGCCACTGTGTTCTTGGGGACCTGCAATGCTGCAAAAAAAAAATTGGTACCATTCCCCAGATCTGTTCCTCCACACGATCCTGTCTCGGAGCTCTATGGACAATTACTTCGACCTGATTTTTGCTCTGACATGCACTGTCAACTTTGGGACCTTATATAGACAGTTGCCTTTCCAAATCATGTCCAATCAACTGAATTTACCACAGGTGGACTCCAATCAAGTTGTAGTAACATCTCAAAGATGATCAATGGAAACAGGATGAACATGTGCTCAATTTGGAGTATTATAGCAAAGGGTCTGAATACTTATGTAAATAAGGTATTTCTGTTATTTATTTGTAATTTTTTTTTTAACACATTTCAACAAAAAAAAAAAAAATGTTTTCGCTTCATCATTATGGGGTAATGTGTGTAGATTGACGACGGAAACATTTTTTAAAAATCCATTTTAGAATAAGGCTGTAACATATCAAAATCTGGCAAAAGTCAAGTGGTCTAAATACTTTACAAATGCACTTTAGGTTAGATATTGCAGGCTACTGTAAACATATGTGGCTTTCTCATGGGGAATTGTAAACATTTCACCAGCAGACACAGTCGCAATAGGCCTACTTGCGACAGCAGTTGCCAGAACAACATATTGACTTGTAGGTTAGATCATAGCAATAGTCATCATTTTTTCACAGGTGGGCTGTCAATTTAGCAGCTTTAGGTTTTTACAGTGGGCACACAATGAAGACTTCCGCACTGCAGGTTCAATAACTACCGTAGCTATTCAGCACCATCCTATGGACAGCAGCTCCACGCCTTTCAGTCCATTGTTCCTCTCTAAACCAGAGCATATCTTGAATAAATTGACAGCCATTTCCAAAAAAGCACTGATCCCTGAACAGGGGTATTATTGTAACCTCCACAATACAAAAGATAGGCTAATCAATATTGATGCCTAACAACATTAGGTATATAGGATATGAAATGACAAAGTGAACGTACCTATGTACAATTAATTAATTATTAATTGATGACAACACATTATGCTAAGTTCGGGCTATGTGCATCGAACGAAGTAGAGCATTGAATCCTTTGGACGGGACAACGCTTTTCATTTCTACCAGCGCTCGAGACTCAGGAGCATTCTGCTGTTCTCCGGGTACTGAGACTCAATGACGTTCACTGGGTGCACAGTATGAGCGGGGAGAGAATACATATGGACGGTTCTGCAAACACCTGTCAAATCAGTGGCCATCTGCGTCCATCAAAACAGAGCCGTTAGACAACACGGTAAAGTAGGCGATATTGGAGATCACCCCAAATCCTCGTCCGTCGGGCATTCAACACTTGACGCTCCAAAATGCAAATCCCACCATCGCAATCAATGACAAAAAAACGTGTAAAAAAAACATGAGCAGGTCAATTTGTCTTCTCTGCAACAACCGCAACGCAAATGGATTTCATTTGCACCAGACAATAGGCCTACATACAATGGAGGGGGGTGCATTTGCAGTTTGTTACAGTTTAAACAGCCAATATCAGTGCAAACGGATGAAATTACTTTCAAGAAAGAAATAAAGAAAGGGGTGGATGAACACGCGACTTTAGCTGCAACATGCAGAGGAAATAAACATTGTGAGGTAAATGGCGCGAGCTCGATACCTACCATTCTACAGTCTGTCACCGCGCGCTGGGCTTTGCGTGTGCTCTCCGTGCTCTCCCTCCTCTCCGGGTCTCGGTAGGAAGCCTTGCCGATCTGGAAGATGTTCCCGGCGGATCTGGGGCGGTTCTTGCGCCCATTCGGTGCAGAACTCATGCATACACATCCAGTAGTAAAACAGCTCTAATACAGAACGTTAAACCCCACCACCACCACCAATATCCTGTTCTCTCTGTCGTTTGTGGGCTAGGCTGTTTTGGTGACGAGACAGTTTATCTGTGGTTTATTATTGCTCTCTCTGCTGTCTAAGAAAAAGCTGATATTTTTTTCTCTCTAAGAAAAAGTCTAAGAAAGTCTAAGAAAAAGCAGAAATGTTTGCAGGCATTCCTCAGAGCGCAGAAGTACCGGATGAGCGCTCGCGACTCCTCTCCGCATTGCCTCGACTGCAAAGGGGGCGCGAGTCACCTTCACTACAGCTGATAGTATACGGTAACCGAAGCCTATGTACACACCCGACCCGGGATCCAGCTAGCTGAAGTGTCCTTCCTAGCGCACCGCCCCTGTGTTGGTCGGTGGAAAGCAATCGCATTCACTGGCATTCACCAAATGCAACCATTTCTTATAATTGCGCGTTTCCATTAAACACTAATAAAACGGATTGAATAGGATCTTCAGCAATGTATGCAAACCCTCTTTTTAGGAAACGCAAAAACGTCGAAATAAAAAAAGCAATGTCACTTAATGCAATTCTAACACCTGCTTCATCACTAACCCACTGGAAACCGACTGGAAATCTATTCCTGGTTGCCAATATGCCGATTTTGTTCCCAAGGTCTTTTTCTTCGAGTTTCTCCAGCGTGTATCTAACCTTGCCTTGGTGAGACAAGAGACGAGCGGAGCAGTTGCTACAGGCCTGACGTGGCTGGCAACACTGCACACCCATAGGGCAGGAATACTAACTAATAGGACCCAGCAAACCAGACTCACTGATATAGGCTAGCCTATAGGCTCTGGTGAAATGTGTATTCTCATTAGGCTCGAGTGAAATGTGTATTCTCGTTAAATAGCCTAGTCTAGGACGAACATGGACATGTTATAATATGAAACAACTAACTGTAGGCCAATTTGAAAAAATAAATTAAAGGTATGACTATTAGGCTGGTTAAGTCCCAGTTAAGTCTGGTTCATCCCAGTTTATAGACTTAACCAAAATTCAAAGAAATGTTCGTTTTGTTAATTTTTCTATTAAGTCTGGTTCATCCCAGTTTATAGACTTAACCAAAATTCAAAGAAATGTTCGTTTTGTAAGCTTAATTAATTAACGTTAGTTTGTGACATGGTCAAATATCAGTTAAAACAGGATATCGAGATGTGTCGACCTACAATAGATTCAATTCAGTGTCCAAAGTGCATTGCTACAACACCGCTTGCACCTGAACACAGTGTTTTGCGTAGGCTAATTATTCTTTCTAATTTCTTATGTAACATAATTAAACTAATTAAAACAAGAGTTACAATAGACTAGATGTTTGTTTTTTTGTAATATTTAATTACCTAGTCCTGTCGGTCTAAATTGTAGAAATGCGTTGGTTGTTCATTGCGTCTCTTGCGCTCCTCTTCAGGGTGAGGCAAAAGACAGGAGAGCAAGTTCTGCAACAATCACCAGCAGTAGCCTAATACAAATGGATGACAATCTCTCAAGTTTGGAAACAGAGGTACCATGTAACAAACCGGAAGTAGTTCTCACTATTTTACACATTAATTATGTGACCGAAATAGAAGCAAGTCCAGAATAACTGGTTGGCGGAGCCGCAAGGTAAAGGTTAGCTAGCAAACGTTTTGAAAAAACACTTAGGCCTAACTAACTTGAACTTCCGTTGGCTGGATCAAGTCTGGTTGAAATTTCACTCTGTCTAACGTCGGGCAATCTAGCTAGCCTTTGTAAACATTAGAATTTCACAAAACTAAATGTTAGCTATGGTTTTCTCCTCCAGGTTTGCCACTGCTCTAAAAGTATTACAGTCGCTAAATCCGTTGATAGTTTTCAGTGGTGACTGTCTGAGCCCTTCCTTGCTAAGCACAGTCACCAAGGGAAAGCATATGGTAGATGTTCTAAATAAATTAGGAGTCCACTGTGCTGTGTATGGTAAGTGCTTCTCTCCAACCATGCATTAATACTTAATTGTACACAAAAATAATCCTGAGAGGATCCCTTTCTCCAAATTCATTACACAGAGCGCTCTCTCTCTCTCTCTCACTCACTCACACAGAGCGCTCTCTCTCTCTGTCTCACTCACTCACACAGAGATCCCGCAAAACTAATAAGGGCTCAATTCAATCCGGATCGCGGTAGTTCAGTTTTACAGGGTGATTGAAATTTAAAGGCAATGTTCCCGTTTTAGCGGAGACTGCATTCACAGTAAAGTATGCATTGGTTGCCTCAATTGGAAATCACGTTTACATTTCTATTATGGAATCTGTAACACTTCAGCTTTACAGATTGAATATAGCCCTTAATGTTGTTTCATTGTCTTCATCTAAGGCAATCATGAATTTGACTTCGGTGTGGACCTCTTGGAAGAACATACTAAAATGATGCCCTTCCCATGGTTCATTAACAATGTGTATGACAGGTCAGTTTCACCGAGCAATACTAGGCTATATATGCCGGTGGGTTAACACACTTATGCGCACAATACTTCGCAAGTGTCAATAAATCTTCAGTTGTACCTAAAGGGCTATTTGTTGTTTTACATCCAGTGTTTCATTCTAATGTAAACAAACAACAATTGTGCACTCAAAGGTTCACTAGTGAAACGTTGGTCCATGGCGTGGTCAGCAGCATCCTGGAGTGGAACGGCCTGAAGATCGATTTCATGGGCCTGGTAGAGGAGGACTGGATGGATACCCTGGGCACTGTGGACAAGAACGACATCAAGTATATAGACTACGTGGAGACAGCAGATCGGCTGTCTGCTGAGCTGAGGGACAAAGGGGCTGACCTGGGCATCGCACTCACACACATGAGGTGGCGTAATGGCGTCAGGCTAGCATCCAAGTCTAAAGGTGTGGATCTCATCCTGGAAGGACATGACCATGAGTGCAGGGTTCTGGAGGTCAATGGGATTGTGATTGTGAAGAGTGGCTCAGAGTTCAGTTACATTTCGAAGAGTGATGTTGTGAAGGGCCAGGATTGGACTTTCAAGTACAGCTGTGTAAAGATAGCCACAATGAAAGACCTTGAGGAAGATGCAGGAATCCGGCAGAGTGAAAGGATACACTGATAATATGCTGGTGATTTTCTGTTGTTGCAGCTTAATTTGCTTACAGTAGTGTGTGTCTGTGTTACTAGCCTGGCCAGATGCCACTAAGCTGACGTTTTATGAATTGATGTCACTCTGTCTCAGCACATGCTTGGAGAGGTCCTGTGCCACATAGAAGTGGCCTTGGATGGATGCTACGCCGCCGTGAGACGAGCAGAGTGCTACCTGGTTAATCTGGTCATCTAGGCCATGCTGGAGGCCACTCATGCTGAGGTGGCTTTTTTAAACTCAGGTTATTACAACTTCTATTTTCTTTATGTTTCAGTCACAGGCATAGTTTTGACTTATATGAAATATTACCTCCATATTCTATTTTCCTTCTTTTTTTTACAGAGCAGACTTGTTGAATACAGAAAGAGTTTGGCACCCAGGTTAGAAACAAGCTATCAATCTACAGATGTAGGATCTTCATTTGATCACTCTTTTGTTACTGCACAGCAGGAAATGCAAACTTCTAGTGTATTTGAGGTTTAAAAAGGCTTCTAAAGTTTGTCATTTCCTTTTGAAATGTCAGACTTGATTTGCCCTATAAAAAAAAATGTAACAACCCTTACAAAAACAATTCCATTAATTATAATCCACATAATAGTTCACATTTCCTGTTGCTGCAGGGCTTGGAGAACGGAATCTGCAACTACCTTGCTCTGGATGGAAAGGCACCAAAAGCACATTATGAGTGAACTGGTTTGATTGTAGTTGCTATTTTATTCTCACAGACAAAGTAATCACAAGGGTTCTTGAAACATATTGCATTTTCTTTCAGATTTCCCCAGGTTTCTGGGATCCATTTTGGCTTTGGTCTCATTGGAAAACCTGGCAGAGTCATCGCTGAGACTGTGAAGGTTCAAGGTAAGTCTGGATAGACAGAAAATATGTGGGGCCATGAAATAATTTTTAACGAAGGTATAGTGTATTCTTCAGCTTCATATTAGCACACTCAGCCACAGCCACTGGAATAGCAGTGTACCCATTCCCTACGCCAGCCGGCTAATAAAAATGTCAAAAAAATGAAGTAGTCTATTAGTTAGCAGTGGAAGATGCAGTAGTTTAAGTGGACAGGTAAAATTGTCTCCTCACAGCAGTTTAGCAAGCAGCCATTTGGATTCAGGGCAATGGATACATTGACAATAGTCTCCTTTATATCCTCTCCTGTTTTGTCCTCAGGGCAACGATGACTACACCATGTTCAGTGGCGGACCTCATAGGCACATAAGGCACGTTTTATGAATATATGTCACTCTGTCTCAGCACATGCTTGAAGAGGTCCTGTGCCACATAGACGTGGCCTTGGATGGACGCTACGCCGCAGTGAGACGAGCAGAGTGCAACCTGGGTAATCTGGTCATCTAGGCCATGCTGGAGGCCACTCATGCTGAGGTGGCTTTTTTAAACTCAAGTTATTACAACTTCCATTTTCTTTATGTTTCAGTCACAGGCATAGTTTTGGCTTATATGAAATATTACCTCCATATTCCATTTTTCTTCTTTTTTTTTTTTTACAGAGCAGACATGTTGAATACAGAAAGAGTTTGGCACCCAGGTTAGAAACAAGCTATCAATCTACAGATGTAGGATCTTCATTTGATCACTCTTTTGTTACTGCACAGCAGGAAATCAGATCCCGTCAACCGTCCTTATCAACCACTTTGAGTCTGGCCGGATAGTCAGATGCATGAAGAGGTGCAAGTCTGGTCACATGATGGGCCTTATCAAGGTGTCCAGCAGCCCCTCTGTGTCTGGTGAGCACAGCTGCTTCTGTCATTCATAACACTCATTTCCAAGAGCTGACTAATGTCCTACCTGTCCTGTTTTTCATTACTGTGCTGATCACATCTCTGATTGAGAGCTAACCTGGAGTGTGTACTGATGGTGTTTCTGCGGCCATTGAGAGATCCAAGAATGAGAGTTTGGAGGGAGAGGTGGGAGTGGCTCTGGTGCCCAGAGTGGAGGGCAGGATATTCCACGTCCAACCTGAGGGCCATTCAGAAACAGAAAGCTAACAGTAGGCAGGGCTGTTCCTCGTCTGAGAATTCCACAGAGCAACTAAGCCAGGGCTCCATAGTCACCGTGGGAACCAGGGGACATTACATCAAGTCTTTTGCATCTCTCATCTACTGCTTGTTTTTATCAGCCTCATAAACAAGGCAGATTGTCAATAAACACTTGGACAGAAACATGAGATTAAAGTCATTCATTGTATTACTTCCAGGAACATTGTGCAATTAATTGACATTGCACTCGAAATTACTCAATTAAACGTGAACATCGAAAACTAGTATATTACCAAAAATGTATTTATTTTGAATGATAAGCAGAGAGGGTCTACATTTGTGACGTAAGACGGTGTTGGTGTATCAGTATTTTAATGGAGGAAATAAGAAGAAGTGTCTACATGTGTCCATGATAACATTACAGTAATAAAGTCAGTATACTGAACTACATGTTTTTTTGCTGGGTTTTATTTGATTCAAACGAGTGAAAAGAAACAAGTCACAGAAGCCCTAAATATAAAGAGTATGACCAAAACGTCACCAAACAGAATAGGCCGTATAATAGTCCAAATTAACATCCATTACAGCAGTGTTCTTTCAACAGTAGAAGCAGGGAATCACTGATTTTGCACCCAAAATGTTGTCAAGATAATTTGCCATAAAGAACCTTGGCCTTGCACATTGACTGAGACTCTCATTACAAAGGAAAACATCCAGTCATTTCCTGTTTACTGTAAGGAATTGTACAAATCAATTGTACAATACTCATGTTACCCAATACTCTAATAGCACAACTGCTGATTTCAAGAAATGTTATTGTGAATACTTGGAATTGCAAAGACGACACACACAAGGAGTGCTCTGATGCCAGAATGAAACAGAAATTACACAATGACCATGAGAGACACTTAGAGCCGAAGAAAATGAATTGGATCCGCAATTCACTTCAGACGCATTGCTGAGAAACCCATATTTTTTAAATGGGCAGTAGAGGAATGGCAGAAAAATGAAATTCAAATAAAAATAATATTACCTGTATGTAACTGTTTTCTGTGTATATCAGTCAAATAAACCATTCGAAATGCTTGAGAAGAGTTATACTTCTGGCAGGAGTGAAGGTGGCTTACAAATTGCTATAAGATCTTGCTTGGGACATTTGGACTAAGGTTCTACGTATCTGGCAAAGCATCGTTCTGAGATATCACATCCAAGATCTCAGCAATATTTTGTAGTGAATTCTTCTTTCAAAACCCATTAAGGTCCCCACTGTAAAGGTACGTAAAGTGCAGACTATCAAAATCCTAAAACATTTGTAAAAAATGAAAATAAAATAAAAAAATGTAGGGGGTTGCAATTGCAGATAGAACCATATGGCTCTGAAATGTCAAGCTGGGTTCAGCCATAAGATTCTATATGGCACAGAATACTAAAATGATTGAAGTTTCAATAGAAAAGTACAGACATTTAAGGATTAAGTAAAGACAATACCCTTCCATCTTTCTAATGCTATCATAAAAAATATAAATTCATGTTCATCACACATTTGTTAAAGAGATTGTTCGCTAAAATGACAAATACACTATATCCTATGGATAACCAGCAACATTGTTAAGTTTAGCTCTGGATGAGTAAACTGATATAGTTTTCTGGTCTCTGACACCCAAAGTCATTAAAAAAATGTTTAGTTATCAATAAAACGTGGTAAGTGTGTGATTTTTGTGAAATACTCCTTCCATTGAGACTTTCGTGTTGATATAGAACAAGACAAAAACAGCAATGCCTCTCCTAAGGGCCTTAAGAGCTTACGTTATGGCCATTCTTCTGAAAAAAAACTAAATGAAAACAAAATCTAAGTAATTTAAAAAAAGGACCAGAACATATTATATGAATAATCAAGGACTTGGGACCATAAGGGTCTATCTACAAAATGCATTGTTTTGAGATCATTAGTATTTCTCAAGTCCCAGATCTCAGAACTGTTTTGTGATTTCTTCCTCTTTCATGACTCGATAAGTACATAATCTTAAATATAATTATTTTTGATTGACAACCCAGCATTGTGTGACTGGATTGCATATATAACCTTATAGTACCAAGTTAAAAGGTGTTTGCACAGACAGAACTTTCAGATTTTTCATTTCTTTCAAAGTAAATTAACTTTAAAATGTTTTTTATCAGACATACCTCAAATGTAAAGGACCACCTAAAGAGCAACCCTACGTGAATAACATTTTTTTTAACCAAAATGCCAGATAGGTCCCAAGGTCACAAAATTTCCAAACATACTGAAGACTTAGAATCAATCCAGGTACCTTTTTGTGTTTTTGTGTTTCCATTAAACTTGAAACAGTGCCTTAGTGATATTATAGGTTGACTGTTTAGAGATCATGTACTTCTCCAATGCCTCCCATATGGTACCCTCTTTCCTCAATTCAGTAGGGTTCAACTGGAACACTGTTGGTTGTATTCTACCAAGCATATCTCCAATTTGTCTGTAGCTTACTCTGCCTCCTCCTCTCCTCTCCTCTCCTCCATCCATCCATCCATCCATCCATCCATCCATCCATCCATCCATCCATCCATCCATCCATCCATCCATCCATCCATCCGTCTATCCGTCCATCCGTCTACCCATCCATCCATCCACCCATCCACCTACCCATCCACCCACCCACCCACCCACCCATCCATCCATCCATCCATCCATCCATCTGACTTTAGAAAGAAGGGAAAAAGAAGTAGCAGAGGAAGCAGAAGATGATGAAGCCGATGACCCAGTTGACAGAATAGATATAGATAATGACCATGTCAATGTCAAAGCGCCAGCCGCGAGAATTGTCCTCAAAGTCCATGGCGTCTAGACGGTACCCCCCGTGGGGAAACTGACGCCTGGCTATTGGACTAGCTTGCCTCTGGAAACCTGGAGAAGGGTTGGAATGACAGGGGAAAATCGGGTTATACCAACTTTCCTTCTGCATCTACATTAATCTTGGAATAGAACGTGTGTAGTAAGTAATAAATAATAATTCTGTAATCATAAAATAATGATTCAAAAACAAATAAATACATTACCATTTGGTCAACTTATCTCTACACCAATTTAATTTAATTTCCAACTGCAAAAAAATATATAACCAATAAGCTTGCTTAATCAAGTCTATACAGTAGAGTCAATAACCCTCACCTCCAAAAATACGGAAAAGTTTCCTGCAGCTTGGGAGCGGCCATTTTGCACAGCTTGCCTTCTGGAAAGTTTGTTTCCGGGAAAAGTATTCCTTTGGGAAGAACGTCCGTGCTGTGTGGTTCAACTCTACAACACAGACAAAGAACAATAAAAGGCCCTTCATTGGTTTACTATCTCATTCTCTTAGTATCAAACACCATCACTGTTTATCTCTAACTATTTGAGTAGATTCTGGTCGATATTTTAAAATATTTTCTAATAGTTAAATGCTTTGTATTCATGTGTGATCCATACAGGAATCACCATTTTTGGAGATAAAAGAAGTGTTTGATTTGAAGTCGTTCAAGGCACAGCTACTGCTGTTCCAAGTTTGACCTTGGCTTGGATAATCAGCAGAATAATCCCATTTCAAAACCACGCTGTCCAATCATCCCCAAGCACGCTTAATGGGTATGAGGTTCTCACTAGTTACCCTTAGCGCAAAAAATCAACTGCATTCAATCACCTTGCGCAATCTATCTGCAATTTGTGTGCCACGAGTTAATAGTTTGTAATTGTGACCCATGTGAACGTAGCTTGGCTACATAAGCTTTGCTGTGGCAGGTTTGACCCATTTTGAAACCTGTCCTCGTTCAGTTTATAGCCCTCCATCGTATTCATGTGTTGAAATAGAAGGCTAAATTCTGTTGTATTTTCTGGCCAGTGCTGAGCCCAAGGTGTGTAACATTCCCTAGAGGAACTACAGGATCAAAAACACAGATAGTAACGCCTCAGTAATGCACCATGTCCAGATAAGTACGTTTGCCTTGATCGGTTCGCGATCTGTACAACACGAATCGTCATAAATGCAGTACAGCTGTTCACATTTGAATTTCATGACAACAAGTCATTCCATTTTGTGGACGACGACAACTGTGGCGTGTGCTCAAGTAAAGTAGTATGTTCCAATTCTCTACAATGATCTCCTTTCCTTATCTGTGTCCCTTTGTGACCATTTGATAGGTGGAAGTACTGGATGGTTCCTAGCCTTGGTACCAGTCTGTTTAGCTCCTCCACTCCTTGTCCTCCCTGTCGTATGGCTAAACAGACTGGTACCCAGGCTAGATGGTTCCAGCACGGCTCTTTCTACTGCAGTATAGAGCAGTGGTCACGAGAGAGACCAGGAGAAAATGACTTGGATACTGTGCTCACCCGTCTGGAAGAAGACGTGAGTGATGGTAGTCCTGCAGAGTGGGCAAGGGGTGTTGGTTGGGCTGTTCTTAGCCAGGGTACGGAGGCAGGGCTCACAGAAGATGTGGTTACAGGGGTGGCACATGTAGGGGCTGAAGTAAACATCCAGACACACAGCACAAATGAAGCCCTCTCTGTCCCCGGCACTCACATCATCATCCTCCTCCTCACTGCTGCTCGATGGGTTCCCCGTCGAACTCTGCAGAGACACAGAACACGCCGGCGGAGTTGCTTAGTTATTTCAAAAGAACAGGACAAAAACAGACTGATCAGTTGGGTTTCCTGCGGAACTCTAGGACAGAAAATGGCACAATGACACAACCCATTCAAGGTTGTAATATAACCCACATAACCTTTTGAACTCTTTATGAATCTCAGATGAGGCTAGCAGTAGCCATTTGTGAGAATGTGTTCTTTTCCCCCTGAGATTCCATTCCATAATGCGTTTTATTCCCCCGATATTCTATTCCAGTAATCTATATTTGATGTGTGGGCAGGTGTACCGGTGCAGGCCTGATGAAGGGGGGTGAGTTGAGGGTTTGGTAGATATGAAATAAAATGTTTAAATTAGGTGCCACTGTTTGCAATGATGCTAGGCCTACATAATCTTCCAATATATTATTCTGACAAATGTCAGTTAGTCAAGAATGTTGCCCCTACTGCACATCACAGTGTACAGTATACAGTAGAATAGTGATGAATCAAAGCTTTTATAGAGAGCTGCTTTGCTCCAGTTATTAAAAGCGAAGACAGTCTGAGTCCAATAAGCGAGTGCCATTATTAACTTGGAGATGGTTTTGCATTAGCAGGTACTCTAAATCTGGGAAAAGTCTGACACCCCACTGAGCCATTTATAGGCCTGGCACCTAATTTAGGTTTGAACTGGGGCAGTAGAGACAACTATTTTGCTGGGGGGAATGGCTACAGTGGTGCAGCTGAGATGTTATATATATTTGGTAGAAAATAAGAAGCAGACAGCCCAGTTCTTCAGACACTCTAGGGCAGGGGTTTCAAACCTATTCACTCAGGCCCTCGCATTGTGGAACATCCCGCACGCTCACACCACGTCTATTTCTGTGGGCAAAAACGCTGTTCATGACAAAAACTGTTCACACCTCTCTTGTTGGCGGAGAGAAAATGTTGCAGGTTAAAAGCTTATTTAGCTAAATTCTACATTTGAAAAAACAAGCTAAAATGGGCAAGTTGAGTTGATCTGGACATTTCTGACAAGTTATAAATAGCTCTCTAAGGTGTGCAATGACTGACATAACTAGAGGAAAATGAATGACTACACCTTGTGTATTCTACTATTACACCTTTCAAGAGAAAATTGAAAACACACACACACACACACACACACACACACACACACACACACACACACACACACACACACACACACACACACACACACACACACACACACACACACACACACACACACACACACACACACACACACACAGGGTGGAAAGTAGCTCTCCCAGAGCTGAGCAAAAAAATACAGTACAGCCAGCATTCCCAAAGACACAGCTAGAATGATAACACATAGACATACAATGCTTAACCGGCAGTGTACAAGATTAATCTAGTCACAGAACACAGCATAACACATACAAGATAACTATCAAAATGACTTCATGTGTACTGGGTCGTTCCATGAAATTGGTGCCTTTTGAGTACCTGTGATACGCCAAATGACCAAGAGTATGTGGACAACTGCTTGTCGAACATCTCATGTTGGAAGATTAGGCCTGGCTCGCAGTCGGCATTCCAATTCCTCCGAAAGGTATTCGATGGGGATGAGGTCAGGGCTCTGTGCAGACCAGTCAAGTTTTTCCACACCGATCTAGACAAACCATTTCTGTATGCATGCTGGTCTAAGGCACTGCATCTCAGTGCAAGAGGCGACACTACAGTCCCTAGTTTGAATTCAGGGCAGCGCACAATTGGCCCCCCGTCATCCGGGTTTGGCCGGAGTAGGCCGTCATTGTAAATAAGAATTTGTTCTTAACTGACTTGCCTAGTTAAATAAAGGTAAAATAAAAAATGTATTGTGCACGGGACCATTGTCATGCTGAAACAGGAAAGGGACTTCCCCAAACTGTTGCCACAAAGTTGGAAGCACAGAATCACCTAGGATGTCATAGTATGCTGTAGCATTAAGATTTCCCTTCACTGGAACGAAGGGTCTTAGCCCGAACCATGAACAACAGCCCCAGGCCATTATTTATCCTCGACCAAACATTTTCGCTTGGCACTATGCATTCGGGCAGGTAGTGTTCTGGCTTCCGCCAAACCCAGAATCGTCTGTCGGACTGCCAGATGGTGAAGCGTGATTCGCGTTTCCACCTCTCCAGAGTCCAATGGCGGCGAGCTTTACACCACCAAGCTGACGCTTGGCATTGCTCATGGTGATCTTAGGCTTGTGTGCGGCTGCTCGGCCATGGAAACCGATTTCATGAAGCTCCCGACTAACAGTTCTTGTGCTGACGTGGCTTCCAGGGGCAGTTTGGAACACGGTAGTGAGTGTTGCAACCAAGGACAGACAATTTTTACACGCTACGTGCTTCAGCACTCGGTGGTCCCGTTCTGTGAACTTGTGTGGCCTACCACTTCGTGGCTGAGCCGTTGTTGCTCCTAGCCATTTCGACTTGACAATAACAGCACTGACAGTTGACCGGGGCAGCTCTAAGAGGGTAGAAATTTGACGAACTGACTTGTTGGAAAGGTGGCACCCTATGAGGGTGCCACATTGAACGGGTGTTGCTGAAATAGTCGAATCCACTCATTTGAAGGGGTGTCCACATACTTTTGTATATATAGTGTATAATGATAGTAGCCACAACTACAGTGTGTTTTTAATTCAGTGTTCATAAATTCTGACCCTGTGGACCCACAGTGTATACAGGCCTTTGTTTTATCCCAGTATATATTTTGCCTTGGAGTAATGTCCAACTCAGTTCAAAAGTTTAATTTCCACTCATAGCATTCAAACTGGCATCTTCAAGTAATGTAGTCATCTAGCCAACTCCATAACTCCATCCATAGCAAGTTACTAGTAACAATGCACAAAACCAATCTCATAATCATATGGCCACAATTATATCAGCTAGGAGAACATTGTATGTGTAATGTGCATGGCAGCTTCTACATATGCTAATTGCCATCATGGCCACAGAGAATGATGTCAGAAACAAAACAACAGCCAGTCACAATCATTCCAGTCCAGCAACGTGACTGTGGATCTGCACCGGCCAATCCAACTGGAATCTGTTCTTTTGTTTGGGTGGTTTTGAAGGGCTCTCTGCCCAAGCGTCATCATGCAGCCAATTCAGATATAACCCCACTTCAACTGCACAGACAATGGCTATTGAGTCAAGCTGGCCGCTGATGGGGCTTGTTTAGAGTCAGCGGGACACCCACACTCACATACACGGGCGCGCACACGCACAGGCCACATGCACACGTACATGCACAGTGGAGGCTCCTGAGGGGAGGACGGCTCATAATAATGTCTGGAACGGTGCAAATGGAATGGCATCAAACACATTGAAACCATGTGTTTGATACCATTCCACCTATTCCACTCCCCCCCCCCCTCCACACACACACACAATTAAGGTGCCACCAACTTCCTGTGATGCCCACACATGCACACAGGCACACACACACATACACTGACATTGATGGGCCTCTCGAGAGTCAGTAATCAGCCCACACAGTTACTCAACATGTAATGCAGAGAGAGAGAGAGAGAGAGCGGGAGAGGTGAGGGAACAATTAACTTTGTTCCACAGCATAGTAAAGGGTTGCCTTGTTTTTGTCAATAAATGCCTCATACACTTTGGGTAAAATGAACTTCATGTACCTACACCACCCGCTTTGTCTACATACAACAACGCTCTGTCCTTGCTGTGACTTGTTTGGCACAGGGACATGTTGGCTAAAGAAACAAAACCGAAACCTCGTCTATTGAGACACATTGGCTGTTTGCTACAGAGCTGAACCATTTACATACAGTGGGGCAAAAAAAGTATTTAGTCAGCCACCAATTGTGCAAGTTCTCCCACTTAAAAAGATGAGAGAGGCCTGTAATTTTCATCATAGGTACCCTTCAACTATGACAGACAAAATTAGAAAAAAAACTCCAGTAGGCAAATGCTACAGTGTGCAAAAACACACACGGGCAAGTCGTCACACACACTGCACACAGCGCACTGCTTGGTATTTGTGTAAATGACACACTGTTGTAGTAGAGCTAAAGGTTTGTCTACAACAACCCAATGTCCTGAATTGTTCATAGGGTTCGTAGCTCTTTCTTTCAGTCAAATGACCTAGTGGCCTCATGGGTGGAATGTTACTAATATTTTTCATGACGTCACAATTAATAAACATTATTTCGAAAAACAATACCGAAAATCTGGTGTTTCTGTGTCAAACAGTTTTGTTATATTTCAGTCTTCTGTGATGTATATAAAGCGTAATATTGGGATGCAAACTCAAAATGTAATACATTTCAACTCTATATCTGACATGGTACAGGTGTCTTCTTCTCTTTTTATCACATAACCATCTCTGTGTGGTGTATGCTTTTGTGTCAGAGTTTACAGTTGAATCCTGGGCCTATATGTATTGTCTATTTACAGTTGAATCCTGGGCCTATATGTATTGTCTATTTACAGTTGAAACCCTAGGCCTATATGTATTGTCTATTTACAGTTGGAAACCCTAGGCCTATATGTATTGTCTATTTACAGTTGAATCCTGGGCCTATATGTATTGTCTATTTACAGTTGAATCCTGGGCCTATATGTATTGTCTATTTACAGTTGAATCCTGGGCCTATATGTATTGTCTATTTACAGTTGAAACCCTAGGCCTATATGTATTGTCTATTTACAGTTGGAAACCCTAGGCCTATATGTATTGTCTATTTACAGTTGAATCCTGGGCCTATATGTATTGTCTATTTACAGTTGAATCCTGGGCCTATATGTATTGTCTATTTACAGTTGAAACCCTAGGCCTATATGTATTGTCTATTTACAGTTTAATCCTGGGCCTATATGTATTGTCTATTTACAGTTGAAACCCTAGGCCTATATGTATTGTCTATTTACAGTTGAATCCTGGGCCTATATGTATTGTCTATTTACAGTTTAATCCTGGGCCTATATGTATTGTCTATTTACAGTTGAAACCCTAGGCCTATATGTATTGTCTATTTACAGTTGGAAACCCTAGGCCTATATGTATTGTCTATTTACAGTTGGAAACCCTAGGCCTATATGTATTGTCTATTTACAGTTGAATCCTGGGACTATATGTATTGTCTATTTACAGTTTAATCCTGGGCCTATATGTATTGTCTATTTACAGTTGAAACCCTAGGCCTATATGTATTGTCTATTTACAGTTGAATCCTGGGCTAAATTACTTCTCAAATGCTATATAGGCCTAAATCACATCATTGATGATATATGATTGATAAAGTATGGTTACGTTTAATTTGCTCTGTTGAACCTACCCTTTGGAATGACATCCATAGCAACAGTGAATATTTTAAGTGGACATTCCTCAACAGTCATTCTCATCATAGCACATTGGTAGTATTCAGTGACAAATATCAAAGCTATGCAGGGCTGGGCTATGTTAATACTCTGGATGAGAAACCAAAGCTAGATCAACTCTCCAGTATGAGGTGCTGTCCAGACTATAGTTTGTTTTCTTATCGTGGATATTACGTTGAAGATCTGACATTGTTTCAAAGGTAGAGATTCAACATATTTTATACAAGGAGTGTCCATGTTGAAAATTAGTTACTGTGATGACATAATCCTGTGGTTGAAATTGTACCCTCAAAACAACATGTCAAGCCTTTTTTCAAATCCAATGTATTTGCCACCTTGATTCCACATCATAATGAGTTGACAAATGACTTTGAAACAACATTGGTAATAACCAGTTCGTGCCTAGTGGGAGTATATTGTTGAGCAGCAATAGTCTTGTATTAAAGGGGAAGTTCAGTATTTTACAACTTAATGTTAGATGGTTCTTCACCCTGAAAGTAGTCTATAGGTCAGGAGAAACTGTAATACATGGTTCAGTTCTATTTTAACAGCCACTACTAACTTTAGCCAATGCTAGTTAAAAAACAATTGCGGTCTCTCTCACCTGTCTATTCTCCAGCAGCTGGCTCTGTCTCCATCTCTCTCTCCTCCTCTGCCTCTTCCTCAGACTCTTCACCCTGTTCCTCTCTCTTTTAGTCATCCTCCTATCCATCGCTGCTGGAACAGGGGACAAGGGCACAGCCCTAGTCAGCGTCTGAGTCACCACCCCTATCACACCACTACCCCCTGCCTCTCCTCCCTCCTCCTCTTCCTCTTCTTCTCCCTCTTCTTCCTCTTCCAGCTCTAAGCTGCTGTGGGAGAAGAGGCGTGTCCGAGTCCTTCTTCTCGGGGACAATTGGCCAATCCCAATCCCTGGCTCTACCCAGAATGCACCTGGCTCTCTAACCGTGTACATGCCACATCGCGTTTCCGTGATGTCCATCCTTTGCAACAGTCTCCTTGGTGACAGAGTGGAGGTTCTGATTCGGATGGATGGGCGGAGTAGGGTGGGAGAGATGGAGCCGGAGGCTTGGCGTGGAGACCTGAGGGTGGTGCTAGATCGTTGGTAACTGGCGTGGGGTTGTCCAGGTGAGGGTAGTCCTCTCTGCAGTCTCCCCTGACCCTCTGGAGCCTCCATGGTGTTAGTCTGAAGAGGGTTAGAGTTACTGTTTGGAAAGCTTTGTGTCCTGCCCCTCCGGTCCTCTCTGTCCCTGTCCCTGTTTCTATCCCAGTCACTAGCTCTCTCTCTCTCTTGGTCTCTGGTCTCTCTTTCTCTATTTCTCTGGCTGTCTCTTTCTCTGTCCCTGTCCCTCTCATGGTCTCTATTTCTCTCACCTGCACTCTCTTTATCTCTGTCCCTCTCTCTCTCTCTGTTTCTATCTTCTGCAGTTCCTTGTTCTCTGTCCCTCTCCCTATCACAGCCTCTATTCCTCTCTCCTGCTCTCTCTCTGTCCATCTCTCTGTAGTCCTCATTACGAGCCGTTCGATGTGCCTTTCTCCCAGGTAGCGTCGGCCTTGCTATCTGCTCCACCCCGGCTGAGCGAGCCTCGCTCTCTGGTCCACCTGGATCTACGTACCTTAACCGAGGCCTGACCTCTAGACACAGGGCTTCAGCCACACACCCCAGCTCACCATCACTGTCTTCTCCACTACCACCACCACCCACGTCATCACCAGCAGCAGCACCATAAAGACTAGTGGCTCCCACACGCGAGCACATGACCCAGCTCTCTCAGCCCTCACCAGTACACCTGGTATATGCCCACCCAGACTACCCTCTCTTCTAATCCAATCACTCCAGATGGCCACCTGTCTCTCTGGTCCTCTCTCCCTCTCTCTCTCTCCAGTTGATATTACTCCCTGTCCCTCTCCCTGGTCTGGTCGTTGGTGGTTCTGGATGCCCGGGCCTATAGCTCTCTCAGGGCTCAGGGGAGCGTTCGAGCACACCTTCGACCCCCAGATGTTCACAGATTTGAGCAGAGCAGAGCGGCCACCTGCCCTACTCTGGTGACCCCCTGGGACATACTGCACTGTTGACAAAGCTATAGCCCCCCTGGTGAGCCCCAGCACAAAATGGGTGCATTCAGTCTCCCAATTGTCCTGTGGGGCCTATAGAAAAACATGCAGCCACACAGCACAACAATGCAGCCATTGAACACAAAAACAGAAGGCAAAATAACCAGAGTTTTTGTTTTCAACAAACTTGGTCAGCTCTTTCACTTTCTGGTTAATCAGCAGGGTGTGTGTGTGTGTGTGTGTGTGTGTGTGTGTGTGTGTGTGTGTGTGCGTGCGTGTGTGTGTGCGTGTGTGTGTGCGCGTGTATATGCGTAAGTACATTTCAGTGGAATTTCAACAGGGCAGAAACAATAAATAGATGAGTACATTAACTTGTGTATTTTAATCGTAATGATTCATGTTGCATTACCATAAATACTTTAATAAATGAGTAACTGGTGATCTTATAACTTTTGAGGGGGGAATAATCTATTGATTTAAGAGACAACATTTCTTTAAATAGCATTTAGTGGGTGGTGGGCAGTCAAGGTGTTTGTTTGGGAAACTGAAAATGAAAAATGTCAATATTATAATCATAAATTAGAAGGTGTGATTTGAAATGGTTATATTTTTGTAGTACATGTAAAAGCAATGAGTGAGAGGCCCATTCAATCTGTGAGAGAATAGCCCAGCCAGTTCCTGTGCAGCAAATCCTCGACGATGTAAAATGCAAAGGCTACCAGCTTAGAGGGCCTACCACATGCCACCACTAGTCCGTTGGTGGGAAACAGAATCAGAATCGTTCATAGTGTAACGTACACAAAGTCCGCGTGTTGGGCAGGACTTTATTTTACGGTATAGACATTATGTAGGCCTACTTAACGACATGGTGAAATGGTAATTACACAATAAGTATTAATGTAGGCCTATTATTACTTGTTTCTATGGGATTTACCACTTGACACTCATACGATCCCATCTATGCGCAGCATGTAGGCATTTAGCCTATCGTCAACAGACAGTGAAGATGACTCCCACGACAGAGAAATTACAGGATAGAGAATATTCAAAAGAAAAGCTTGCGTGTTCAGAAGGTGTGAAATGTTCATCTTACTTCAGTATTTATGTTTAAGCAGAACACGGGTATGGAAATCATAAGTAATATAACAGGCTAATATAACACTGTTGAAAACAAATCGATTCCAGGTCTATCATTGGTTTAATAGGCTATTGAGTATGTTTGGAAACATGAAAACTCATATGTGGGTGTTGGTTTGTTACACGACCTTGGCTAAAGAAAGCATGGGATTTTAAGAAAAGCGCGTGAGCGAGTTCTCTCTCTCTCTCTTTCCTCAATAGTGCTTTAGAAACCACACTGAGCTCTGGCATAGTTCTCCTTCCTTGCAGCAGATGGCAGCAGATTTCTGTTCTGGACTCGTGCATGGAGCTGTCCATGGTCTTTGAAACACCACGCGGTCCGGTCCACTCATTTTGAAGATGGGCCAAATTTTTTCAATCACACTATTAAGAATGACATATATTATGAATTAAATACCATTTATACTTCAATTATTATATACCACATTGTGGAATGTTCATGTTTTTTCCCAGATAAATCTGTCTTATTTTTCTTTTGTTGTCATCTGTTGAAGAGAATTACTCCCCCTCTATCCAATGTCCGATGACATGAAACGCATTTTCAGTTTGGATTCAATAAAATAAAAAATCAATCGACAAAAAAACAGTTACTTGTAAATAGTTACTCGTTAATGCAGAAACCGGCTTTAGTTGCTTGCATAATTTGATGAGGCTACAGAGGTAGATAAGAATCGAAAGGCTATGAGAAAAGGTTCAAAAAGAAGATACACAAGTCGAAATTGAAACAGAAGAGGAAGGAAACCAGGGGAGAAGCTCTGCTTTTTATCTGTCGTCTGCTACCACCGAGACGAAACACTGCCAGGGAGAGCAGGGCAACAAATCTCCGCGGCGACCTCATGGCAGTCTGACGTACACCTACCGCTGCTGATATAAATGAATTCACGGCGTCACCAGGCGCAGATGATTTGAAGGACCAGTGAGCGCCCCGGCCGTCAACACACACATGCAGACACACACACACGCACACACTCACAAACAGCAATCTGCGTCATGCGTCGCCGGAATGAAGGAACGGGCACGGGAACTCCGATGGACCCCGTTAGTACCCACACCGGCTGCAGCACGAGGGACTGACGGAGCCTCCAGATTCCCCCCTTTGGCTCCCCTGTCCTATCCTACCGGGCGCGCCGTGTGTGTCTCGGACCCTGAAGAACTATGGATTTTATCAATAACGGCAGTGAAAATAACAATACGACCACAGCCTTTCCCGATGTTGTGGATGTCATTCCAGAGTGGGGTGACAATGACAAAGAAAAGGGGTCTAGAAGTGTTCCCGAGGTAGAGCTGAGTTACCAGGTGATCACCTCTCTGCTGCTCGGCGCGCTCATCCTCTGTTCCATATTCGGCAACGCGTGCGTTGTCGCGGCCATCGCGCTGGAGAGGTCTCTCCAGAACGTGGCCAACTATCTGATCGGCTCGTTAGCCGTCACGGACCTCATGGTATCAGTTCTGGTACTACCCATGGCGGCCCTCTACCAAGTCCTGAACAAATGGACTCTGGGACAGGAGATATGTGATATTTTCATCTCTCTGGACGTGTTGTGCTGCACGTCGTCCATTTTGCATCTGTGCGCAATTGCCCTGGACAGGTACTGGGCTATCACAGACCCCATAGACTATGTGAACAAACGGACACCCAGGCGAGCGGTGCTGCTGATCAGCGTGACTTGGCTGATTGGGTTCTCAATCTCCATCCCGCCCATGCTAGGCTGGAGGAAAGCCGAGGACAGGGCGAACCCGGACGCCTGCACCATCAGCCAGGACCCGGGCTACACCATCTACTCCACGTTCGGAGCTTTTTACATCCCGCTTATCCTCATGCTGGTCCTCTACGGGCGGATATTCAAGGCAGCCAGGTTCCAGGTTTGGAAAACTGTGAAGAAATCGGAAAAGGCGAAAGTGTCGGACAAGTGCTTGGCCGTGTCGCCGGCTATTTTCCACAAGAAGATCAACGTAGAGGCGGGGGGAAAGAACTGGAAACACAGTGTGGAACCTACATCCAAGCCTTCGTGCGTAAACGGCGCGGTGAACCACGGGGAGAACTGCGAGTCGTTGGAGATCATAGAAGTTACCAACAATTCTAAGAACCACCTGCCTCTCCCCAACACTCCACAGTCCTCACAAGAGGTTGAGAACAGGAACGAAAAGAACGCTGAGGCTAAGAGGAAAATAGCTCTGGCCAGGGAGCGGAAAACGGTAAAGACGCTCGGTATCATCATGGGGACTTTTATTTTCTGCTGGCTACCGTTTTTCATCGTGGCGCTGGTCTTGCCTTTCTGTGCGGATAGCTGTTACATGCCAGAGTGGCTGGGTGCCGTCATCAACTGGCTGGGCTATTCGAACTCTCTCCTAAACCCGATCATTTATGCCTACTTTAACAAAGACATCCAAAGTGCTTTCAAAAAAATTATAAAATGCAAATTCCATAGACAGTGAGCCGTTCATCAGTAAAGTGTTTACGTTTACTTCATTCCAATGATGGAGTTTATGAAACGCACAAAAGCAACGTGTTATTTTCAGGGACTGTCTCTAGCCGACGGTGTGAATTAGAAACAGAATAGCCTATGGGTCATATACAGTGAGACGTGGAGAGAGATATGCAGTATATTTGTAGGCCTATTATGCTGTGTACGCTGCTCCTGTGTAGCATATTCGATGTTGTAGATATCTGCAAGGCATCGTTGTATTCCCATGTAAGACGTGTTATTCAAATACAATTCACAGAATTCATGCATTCCATTCACGTGACCTGGTCTCAGAGCATTTCGTATTATTCTGTACGTAAATCCGAGACACTATATTTAGTATGATATGTTACGTTTCGTATGGTATGTATCCACGAGACACGAATGTTTCCGTCCTACATCATACCAGCTTTGTAGCACTGAAACAATAAAAAACTATCGAAATACTACAACTTCTGCGTGTAATGTCCACTCTTTAAGCACCAACATAGAGGGAAGCTTTCAATGACAGTTGAAAAATAAAGACAATTAATATTTGAGATTCAATTATTTGAATATAATCTGTTATTCTGGAATTCAGGTGATTCATTTCAAGCACGGCCAATTACGCACAGACAGCCAATTAGGCATTAGGCATTTTTTTTAGGCAATGTTGAATGAAGCTTAGCTCTAATACCTACGCGGACAGTTAACGCATAAGTATATATGAGACAAATTTAAGAATATAGTTGACTGAATATGAAATTATTTTCAGAGGTGTGAGATATTGATGTTATTGGGTGAGAAACCTTATGTATGGGTGTTGCATTGATCTGCAAAGTAAATGGGTATCGAGCTAAACAGTTGCAACAGTTACATCTTCCATCAACTCCATCTAATGCAAAATGAGATGTGCAATTTTCAAAAACGGAAACAGCCATTACAGTTCAGATAAGGTTAAAAGGATGGGATCTTTCTGTCGCACGCACGCACACGCGCCCGCCCGCACGCACACGCACCCGCACCGCACGCACGCACGCACGCACGCACACACACACACACACACACACACACACACACACACACACACACACACACACACACTACAGAGGCAGGCAGGGGCTTGTGCCATTGGAATGGGTTCAGAGCTAGCTATAAAGGTAACATTAACTCGAGGCACCTTGAATTGCATTACAATAACGATTGTAACCACATACATAATGCAGTACATTGATTCTAACCATACATTTAAATGCATTATGTAGATCAGAACGTTTCATATAAATATGTAACAGATCCTAAAATTACTCAGAAATGCATTGCGTTCGAATCACAAACTCTCTATGGCACCTAAAATGAATACATCAGAAAAAGACAAACAGTGGAATAGGTTACACATTATTTTACAGAACCATCACTGACGCCCAGGCAACACAGCTGTTTGGCCTATCCTCATAGCAATACAGCTAGCAGCTGTAGTCATAATGTGGGTGGAGGTGGTAGACTGGAGGAGCATGGAGCATGTCTATTCTCCCCCTTACATTAACCATAAGGAATATATACACCTGACCTCAGGGCAGTGAAGTAACTTAAAGGTCCAATGCAGATGTTTTTGTCTCAATATCAAATTGTTTCTGGGTAACAATCAAATACGTCACTGTGATTGTTTTTTTAGTAAAAATTGTCAAAAAGAAACAAAGCTTCTGTCTCAAGCGATAATTTAGCTAGGACTGTCTGGGAGTGGTCTGAGTAGAGAGGGAAAACTGAAAACTAGCTGCTATTGAAACTGGAACTCTCTTTCTTATTGGTCTATTTACTTACCGCCTGGTAACGTCACCAGGCAGGCAAAACTCCATTCTACCAAAACAGGCTGACATTTCAGCCAGTCTTTTCAAACAGCTCTTACACTAAAATGGCATTATCATAATTTTCACAATTTCACAGTATTATTCCATCTTCATAGTGTAGAAAAATATATATACAGTGGAGAGAACACGTATTTGATACACTTACGATTTTGCAGGTTTTCCTACTTACAAAGCATGTAGAGGTCTGTAATTTTTTATCATAGGTACACTTCAACTGTGAGAGACGGAATCTAAAACAAAAATCCAGAAAATCACATTGTATGATTTTTAAGCAATTCATTTGCTTAAAGTATTTGATCACCTACCAACCAGTAAGAATTCTGGCTCTCACAGACCTGTTAGTTTTTCTTTAAGAAGCCTTCCTGTTCTCCATTCATTACCTGTATTAACTGCACCTGTTTGAACTCGTTACCTGTATAAAAGACACCTGTCCACACACTCAATCAAACAGCCTCCAACCTCTCCACAAAGGCCAAGACCAGAGAGCTGTGTAAGGACATCAGGGCTAAATTGTAGACCTGCACAAGGCTGGGATGGCCTACAGGACAATAGGCAAGCAGCTTGGTGAGAAGGCAACAACTGTTGGCGCAATTATTAGAAAATGGAAGAAGTTCAATCACCCTCGGTCTGGGGCTCCATGCAAGATCTCACCTTGTGGGGCATCAATGATCATGAGGAATGACCTGAAGAGAGCTGGGACCACAGTCTCAAAGAAAACCATTAGTAACACACTACGCCATCATGGATTAAAATCCTGCAGCGCACGCAAGGTCCCCCTGCTCAAGCCAGCGCATGTCCAGGCCTGTCTGAAGTTTGCCAATGACCATCTGGATGATCCAGAGGAGGAATGGGAAAAGGTAATGTGGTCTGATGAGACAAAAATAGAGCTTTTTGGTCTAAACTCCACTCGCCATGTTTGGAGGAAGAAGAAGGATGAGTACAACCCCAAGAACACCATCCCAACCGTGAAGCATGGAGGTGGAAACATCATTCTTTGGGGATGCTTTTCTGCAAAGGGGACAGGCCGACTGCACCGTATTGAGGGGAGGATAGATGGGGCCATGTATCGCGAGATCTTGGCCAACAATCTCCTTCCCTCAGTAAGAGCATTGAAGATGGGTCGTGGCTGGGTCTTCCAGCATGACAACGACCCGAAACACACAGCCAAGGCAACTAAGGAGTGGCTCCGTAAGAAGCATCTCAAAGTCCTAGAGTGGCCTAGCCAGTCTCCAGACCTGAACCCAATAGAACATCTTTGGAGGGAACTGAACGTTTGTATTGCCCAGCGACAGCCCTGAAACCTGAAGGATCTGGAGAAGGTCTGTATGGAGGAATGGGCCAATATCCCTGCTGCCGTGTGTGCAAACCTGGTCAAGAAATACAGGAAACGTATGATCTCTGTAATTGCAAACAAAGGTTTCTGTACCAAATAGTAGGTTCTGCTTTTCTGATGTATCAAATACTTGTGTCATGCAATAAAATGGAAATTAATTACTTAAAAATCATACAATGTGATTTTCTGGATTTTTGTTTTACATTCCGTCTCTCACAGTTGAAGTGTACCTATGATAAAAAATTACAGACCTCTACATGCTTTGTAAGTAGGAAAACCTGCAAAATCGGCAGTGTATCAAATACTTGTTCTCCCCACTGTATAAAACACAGGAAAATCAAGTTGTTGACTGCACTGGGCATTTAACCTAACTTTGGGGCTATATGTGTTCATCCTGTTGTTGCCACCAGGGTTTAAACTACTCTGAGGTGGTTCCCTGTAAAAGTGTAGTCTGAGTACCAGTCTTTTCAGCTAACATTCCACTCCTTGCCACTCCTGTCATTAGCTTCTTAGAAAAAAATAGCCGTGTCATTTTTATTCTAGCCTTGAAAATACAGTATTTCAACATCGTGTCTAGACGATAAAAGGCTACTCTAATCACTTGTGCTTGGCTGCCAAACCTACAGTAGTCCCCATAGGCCTAATATTTCAACTGAGGAAATGTTATCATAATCATTATTTTAGCGATCCACGTTAGACGTCCCTCCTAATGAAAAGAGCCCCCATCCTGCTGATGGACAGCTCACATCACTTGACATGTGCTTATGTATGAGAAAGTGAGCATGCCATTTCCAAATAGAAGCTCAGTGGGGAATCAGGGATTCCCTGCTTTGCGATCTATTGCCTACCTCAACCGCCAGGATTTCATTAAATATGCCTACCCACTGGGCACACCACGTCACTTCAACGTGGAAATATGGTTCATATTTGGTTGAGATGTCGATCAAAGAGATTTCAACCTTTATTCACCCACTCCAAAAGACAGCCAGGAGGTTGTTGAATTCCCATTGTGTTATCTATCACTGTACGTTCAACCATAGTCCGAGTCGATATTCATGTAATAATAAGGAATTCCCCTCGACGACGCCAACAAATGTGGGAAAACAAACATTCTTTCCCATTGATCCCCGGTGTAAAAGAGGCAACTTTGTGGTTGATTTTAGGTTCTACAGAAATAACTAAACATGCCGAAAAGATGTTGTAACCAGGTCAAACATTTCCAAACTACGGTTTGGAATGCTCCCACGTAGGGAAATAAGAGCCCGCGAAAAGAGCCCTGTGGCATCAGGCTACTTCTCGGAGTGGAAGAGTGGTACATTGTTGAGAACTGGTATCCAAGTAGGCTACACGTAGCTAGCTATGTCTCTGGAAAACGTTTCCTCCCAGGTAAGACATTTAACTTGTTTAGAATAGTCCATTTGTTACTTCATTCACTACTTGTAGCTGTATAGTCCATTTGTTACTTCATTCACTACTTGTAGCTGTATAGTCCATTTGTTACTTCATTCACTACTTGTAGCTGTATAGTCCATTTGTTACTTCATTGACTACTTGTAGCTGTATAGTCCATTTGTTACTTCATTGACTACTTGTAGCTGTATAGTCCATTTGTTACTTCATTCACTACTTGTAGCTGTATAGTACATTTGTTACTTCATTCACTACTTGTAGCTGTATAGTCCATTTGTTACTTCATTCACTACTTGTAGCTGTATAGTCCGTTTGTTTGTGTTGTTTGTCTTGGCTAGCTTAACCCTCCTGTTGTGTTCGTTTCATTATTTTATTTTATTTTTTATTTAACCTTTATTTAACCTTTATTTAACCAGGCAAGTCAGATAAGAACAAATTCTTATTTTCAATGACGGCCTAGGAACAGTGGGTTAACTGCCTGTTCAGGAGCAGAACGACAGATTTGTACCTTGTCAGCTCGGGGGTTTGAACTTGCAACCTTCCGGTTACTAGTCCAACACTCTAACCACTAGGCTACCCTGCCGCCCCATTATAATTAGTTCTGTGTTCCCGGTCCAAAATGGCCACCCCATTATAGCTGATTATACATCCATAACAATACAGTACATATATTATCACCTAATGTTGTGTTAGATCTTTTTTTTTATCAACTTAAGTTCTTGTGAACATCACAAGTTTTGAACTTCTATTTGCTATCAATGGCCTGTAGGCCTCATTGACCTGAGCTCATACAACTTGTTTTTGAGTAAAAAAAAAACATGATGTATGGATTATTTTGACTATAACAAATACTCAGATGAAACATATTGTGCTATTTATCACAAGCTACTTTGTGTCAAAGTTTAACACGGACTCTCTCCTCCTCACCAGTGTCATGATCAAAGATATGACCAAGAGTTTGGTCATTGTGCTGCCACAGAATGAATTGTGAGCAAGGCCTCAAAAAAGCTTTATATACCTGAGCTGCGAGAAAAGTTCTATATATTATTGAAACAATGTTGCTATTGTTTGTGAGAATGCCAACAGATGTGGTTCCTGTGGGGGAAGATTCTATTGGGGAAAGGTTCCTGTGGGGGTTGCCATGGAAGCCATGAAGTGGATTGAGGTGTGTGTGTGTGTGTGTGTGTGTGTGTGTGTGTGTGTGTGTGTGTGTGTGTGTGTGTGTGTGTGTGTGTGTGTGTGTGTGTGTGTGTGTGTGTGTGTGTGTGTGTGTGTTCTCAAACACACATACACGTGGGAGTCTGGGAGAGGAAGTGTGTCCATCTGATGAATGGACATGTGCCTGAACTCAATTCTATACACTAATTGCAGTCTCACCCATTCATTTCTAATGACTGGTCAAAATGACCGGGAACACCACGTGTACAAAAGTGAAATAAAACACCAAAAATGTGTTTTGTGTGTTCAGCTGCCCTGTGTGGACAAAGTCATGGAACCTTATGACAATCAAATTAAATTAACTACATTTTTTCAGAGAGAAAACGTGTAAGTCGGTCCAATCGACCGGAACACAGCAGGAGGGTTCATGTTCAGGTTGGTAGGTAGCTATCACTCACTCAAGTGGCTGCTAGCACTGTCATGAAAAGGTGTATGAGGGAAGAGGGAAGGAATACAAATATTACGTTTGTAGTGAGAACGCTCGGGAGGAGGCAATATTAAAAAGGTCATCTTTAGACGTTGTACTTTTCTTAAATGTAGTTTTGTAAATGTACTAAAACAACCAGACAACAAGAAAATGTCACTTAATAAAGGTAAAGTTTTTGCTGTGAACCAATGTGGTAACCTAGGTAACCACAGGTTGTTTTCCCCACAGGCGGGCAGGGACGTGAAGTTCTGTAATACCGACTGGGAGTATCCAAAAGCCCAACCAAATTCCAATGGGAAAACTATATCTGTTTTTTTGTTTAGTTGTCATCTAAATAGCACTGCACTTTCAACTATTTAAAAGCACAACAAAGTTCAAATGTGGATACAATGTCAGATATTTTGTATTTATACAACCCCTTATTGTGTTATCACTGTGCTTCATCTAATAGCAAAACCGAAATACCTGGATTGTATCTGAAATTACATTAAAAGTACATAGTGCAAGTGATCAGTGCTGTTCGAGAACCTGCGCAGAATATTATAACAATTGTGAAGATCTCCAACTGTGACCTGTGACCTTTGCATGCTATCTTAAACATGCACACTTTCTATGATTACATAGGAAGACATTTATGGTTACAGTAGGCTAATCTCCAAATGTGGCCATGGATGTGTTGTTTATTTTATGGTTTAATAAATACTGTTACATTAGTTTGTAAAATAGCTTTAACTTTAGGCTATTTACTGCATTATAAAATTATCAAAAGTATTATTGAATTGTGTTTGGTTGACAATGCAACCAAATATCAACATTTAAAGGAGATGTATATTTTGCGTCAATTACTTAGTCTGGCTTTAATTCCAGTTTGTCTACAAATTAATAATTGATATGTTGGATTCACATCTCCATCTCAACCAAAAATCAAAGTTAAAGAATATGACTAAGTCAAATCAAACTTCATTTAAAGTGCATTTAAAGGTTGATTTGATTTAGTCTTATTTGTTAACTTAGATTTTTGGTTGAGATGGAGACATGAATCCAACATATCAATTATTAATTTGTTGTCAAACAGGAATTTTTTAAGTCCGTGGCACAGATGGAACCCTCCCAACAGAAGATATATGTCCTTCAAATGTTGATATTTGATTGTGTTGACAACCAAACACAATTCAAAATCCAGTTTGTCTACAAAATAATAACTGATATGTGGTATTTATGTCTCCATCTCAACCAAAAATCTAAGTTAAATAATAGGACTAAATCTAATTTATGTAATAAAGAAAACTTTCCCACTAGTGGTGGGTTTCCACCAAATTGACTTGTTGTGGATCAAATCAGTGCGTGATGAACTACTGCACATTAAGTCTTAATGTAACGAATATAAATCTAAAGTTCAATGTGTTTATATCACATTTTCAACTCTACTGATGGTTTTGTCACAAAGCTGTTGAGTTAAATAGCAAATGTGCCAACTCTGGTCTTGGCATGTGCGATTTAGCCAACTGCTCGCAGATACAGTGTGGGTAGGCTGTGCGGTTAGGCTAGTACACATGTTGAGATTTATTGTGGATAAGAGCCAGAATATTTGTATTCGTCAAACAGCAGTCAAGCTTCGATCCTCATGTCACCAGAATAAAACCCGTGATATTTCTCAGAAAGGAGTATCAAGATCTCTGTGCGCTTTCACCACCCTGTGAAGTTCATCATAAATGATTTAATCTGTAGCCTAATAAACTGCATTATTTCCCGAGTTGTAGTGGGAGGACCACCCACCATATCATCATGTAACTAAGTTTACTTCGATATGATGGTTATTATATTGAACAAAAATATAAATGCAATTTGAAAATTCAGAATATTTTACTGAGTTACGGTTCATATAAGGAAATCAGTCAATTGAAATAAATTCATTAGGCCCTAATCTATGGATTTCACATGACTGGGAATACAGATATGCACCATGGGGCACTCTGTTCACAACGTTGACATCAGCAAACTGCTCTCCCACCACACAACGCCATACACGTGGTCTGTGGTTGTGAGGCCGGTTGGACATACTGCCAAATTCTCTAAAATGACGTTGGAGGTGGCTTATGGTAGAGAAACGAACATTTGATTATCTGGAAACAGCTCTGGTAGACAATCCTGCAGTCAGCATGCCAATTGCACGCTCCCTCAAAACTTGAGACATCTATGGCATTCTGTTGTGTGACAAAACTGCACATTTTAGAGTGGCCTTTTATTGTCCCCCAACACAAGGTGCACCTGTGTAATGACCAAGCTGTTTATTTAGCTTCTTGATATGCCACACCTGTCAGGTGGATGGATTATCTTGGCAAATGAGAAATGCTCAGTAACAGGGATGTTAACAAATGTGTGCACAAAATGTGAGAGAAATAAGCTTTTTGTATGTATAGACCATTTCTAGGATCTTTTATTTCAGCTCATGAAACATGGGACCAACACTTTTACATGTTGCGTTTATATGTTTGTTCAGTGTATATCAATATTTGCGCATAAAGAGATTCCACTGCCATTTCTTGCATAATACATTTTATAGACACAAAAAATCCCACCATGTTAGCATGTATACAATTTTACTGAAACTACCTGTTTCCAACACAGCTGTTGTGAATTATTTGGGGCCAGTATGACATTACTTACATAAAAACTGTGGATGGCAACATGGTTTATGTTTATGAAAATGGGTTAAAATGATGCCATAATCCTGTGGTTGAAATTTCACCCTCAAAACAGTTTACGATTATGTTTTTCAAATCCAATGTATTTTCCATGTAGATTCCTCGTCACAATATGTTGACAAATTACATTTGAACAACGGTTGATTCAACCAGTTTGTGCCCAGTGGGTAGGCACTATGCTTTTTTTATGGTACATTTCATTAAACTCACTCGTTTACTCATTTACCAATGTTATTAAACTTACATTTATTGTCACAAAACGTGCATCAGACAAAAATATTTATTTGTCTCTGGCTTGCATAGCACAGGTGGTGGCTGCCTAAGTACACTTGGCCTAATATACAGTCTAGGCTAGCATATGAATTTGTATATATTATGGATCATCATTAGCTGCTGCCAAAGCAGCTGCTACTCTTCCTGGGGTCCAGTGAAATTAAGGCAGTTTATTACAATTTTAAAAACATTACAATACATTCACAGATTTCACAACACACTGTGTGCCCTCAGGCCCCTATTCCACCACTACCGCATATCTACAGTACTAAATCCACGCGTATTGTTAGGTTCTAATTTTCAGAGTAAATAACTCACGGGCACTAGAGAAGCTTTACCCAAGTTGAATTCTTCCCAAAGGGTCGACACAGCTGGATTCAGACAAACAACATTTCACACAAGCACTGATATTTAACCCTTTCTCATAGGCTGAGTCTCCTCCTCCACAACTGAACAGCCACTCTGTTGCTAAACAGAACCTTCGTTTTATCTGTTCTTCCTCACTTCATCTAACCTGACCTCTACCCCAAAAGTGCTCACTCCTCCCCAACTCAAGGCCGTCACGGTTATTGATACCAGAATGTGTCTCTTCTCTTCCCAGAGGATCCCTGATGGCTAACAATAACATATCCTGACATAATGTAAACGTTCTACATTACCGTCTCTCTCCCGCCGTGACATTGTTACGTTCTATGGATTCCACCACGTCTCCCCTACACATTCCAAAGCCATCTAACTCCTACAGATAACCATTGACTTCTGATGTAAAAACCAGTCTCATTCACGGTTGGACACTATCTTTATGAGCATAACAATGTTCTAAGTTTCACCCAGAATCTAACAGTATGTATAGTGCATATGTTATTGTGTGTGTGTGCATATGTTATTGTGTGTGCGTGCATGTGTGTGTGCCAATGTTTGTGTCGCTGTTCCATAAGGTGTTTTTTAAAATCTAAATTTACTGCTTGCGTGAGTTACTTGATGTGGAATAGAGTTCCACGTAGTCTTGGCTCTATGTAGTATTCTGTGTCTCCCATAGTCTGTTCTGGATTTGGGGACTGTGAAAAGACCTCATGGGGCATGTGTTTTGGGGTATGCATGGGTGTCCGAGCTGTGTGCCAGTAGTTTAGACAGACAGCTCGGTGCATTCAACCTCTCATAAATAAAAGTAGTGATGAAGTTAATCTCTCCTCCACTTTCAGCCAGGAGAGATTGACATGCATATGATTAATATTAGCCCTCTGTGTACATCCAAGGGCCAGCCATGCTGCCCTGTTCTGAGCCAATTGCAATTTTCCTAAGTCCTTTTTGTGGCACCTGATCACGCGACTGAACAGTAGTCAAGGTGCAACAAAACTAGGGCCTGTAGGATCTGCCTTGTTGATAGTGTTGTTAAGAAGGCAGAACATCGATTTATTATAGACAGACTTCTCCCCATCTTAGCTACTACTGCATCAATATGTTTTGACCATGACAGTTTACGATCTACTCCAAGGAGTTTAGTTGCGGTTTAGGGTTTAGTGAGTGTTCTGTTCCAAATACAATGCTTTCAGTTTTTAGAAATATTTAGGACTAACTTATTCCTTGCCACCCACTCTGATACTAACTACAGCTCGTTGTTGAGTGATGCAGTGGATTACAAGCCCAGCCTATGAATTAACTTCTAATTTACACATCTTTGTCTTCACTGTTCCTTTCTTGCACAATTCATGCATCTCCCCTGGCATCTCCACTGGCATCTCCCCTGACCTCTCTTCCATCCTCTCTCTATTCTTCTTATAGCTCTTGAACCAGTAGCCTAGCCCAATGTGTGTCCCAGAAGAAGCAATATAGTTTGGTCGCTTATTTTGAGCAATTAAATATCTACAGTGCCATCGGAAAGTATTCAGACACCTTGACCTTTTCCACATTTTGTTAGGTTACAGCCTTATTCTAAAATTGATTAAATAGATTTTCTCCCCTCACCAATCTACACACAATACCCCATAATGACCAAGCAAAAACAGGTTTTTACCAAGTACTTTGTTGAAGCACCTTTGGCAGCGATTACAGCCTCAAGTCTTCTTGGGTATGGCGCTACAAGCTTGGCACACATGTAGTTGGGGAGTTTCTCCCAATCTTCTCTGCGGATCCTCTCAAGCTCTGTCAGGTTGGATGGGGAGTGTCGCTGCACAGCTATTTTCAGGTCTCTCCAGAGATGTTCGATCAGGCCTGGGCCACTCAAGGACATTCCACAGAGGAACTCTAGAGCTTTGTCAAAGTGACCATTGGGTACTTTTTCACCTCCCTGATCAAGGCTCTTCTCCCCCGATTTCTCAGTTTGGCTGGGCGGCCAGCTCTAGGAAGGAACTTGATGGTTCCAAACTTCCTCCATTTAAGAATGATGGAGGCCATTGTGTTATTGGGGACCTTCAATGCTTCAGAATTGTTTTGGTACACTTCCCCAGACCTGTGCCTCGACACAATCCCGTCTTGGAGCTCTACAGACAACTCATGGCTTGGTATTTGCTCTGACATGCACTGTCAATTGAAACAGCAGAGTGAGCACCCCTATCCACATCGATGGGACAGTAGTGAAGAAGGTGGAAAGTTTCAAGATCCTCAGCATACACATCACAGACAAACTGAAATGGTCCACCCACACAGACGCTTCTTCAACCTCAGGAGGCTGAATATATTTGGCTTGTCACCTAAAACCCTGACAAACCTTTACAGATGCACAATTGAGAGCATCCTGTTGGGCTGTATCACAGCCTGGTACAGCAACTGCACTGATCTCAACCGCAAGGCTCTCCAGAGGGTGGTGCGGTCTGCACAACGTGAGGTCAGTACAGGTGCATCAAAGCTGGGACCGAGAAACTGAAAAACAGCTTATATCTCAAGGCCTTCAGACTGCTAAACAGCAATCACTAACTCAGAGAGGCTGCTGCCAACATTGGGACTCATATCACTGGCCACCTTAATAAATTGATCACTAGTCACTTTAAACAATGCCACTTCAATAATGTTAACATATCTACATTGCCCATCTCAGAAGTATATTCTGTACCTTATACCATCTATTGCACCTTGCCTATGCAGCTCGGCCATCTCTCATCCATATATTTATATGTGCATATTCTTAATCCATCCCTTTAGATTTGTGTGTATTAAGTAGTTGTTGGGGAATTGTTAGATTACTTGTTAGATATTACTGTACTGTAGGAACTAGAAGCACAAGCATTTCGCTACCCTCACATTAACATCTGCTAATCATGTGAACAATAATGTGATTTGTTTTAATTTGACCTTATATAGACAGGTGAGTGACTTTCCAAATCATGTCAAATCAATTGAATTTACAACAGGTGGACTCCAATCAAGTTGTAGAAACATCTCAAGGATGATCAATGGACACAGGATGCACCTGAGCTGTACGTTGCTTTCAGAAACTATCCACACCCCTTGACTTTTTCCATATTTTGTGTTACAGCCTGAATTTAAAATGGGTTAAATTGTGATTTTGTGTCACTGGCCTACACACAATACCCCATAATGTCAAAGTGGAATTACGTTTTTAGCTATTTTTACAAATTAATTAAAAATGGAAAGCTGAAATGTCGTAAATACATACACCATTCTCAAAGTCAACAGTGAAGAGGCGACTGGGATGCTGGCCTTCTAGGCAGAGTTGCAAAGAAAAATCCATATCTCAGACTGGACAATAAAAATAAAAGATTAAAAGATGGGCAAAAGAACACAGACACTGGACAGAGGAACTCTGCAACTGTTGACGTTGAGACTGGTGTTTTGCAGGTACTATTTAATGAAGCTGCCAGTTGAGGACTTGTGAGGCGTTTCTCAAACTTGACACTCTAATATATTTGTTGTCTATTGTGGTTAGAGCCAGTTTGCACTGTTCTGTGAAGGGAGTAGTACACAGCATTGTACGAGATCTTCAGTTTCTTGGCAATTTCTCGCATGGAATAGCCTTCATTTCTGAGAACAAGAATAGACTGACGAGTTTCAGATGAAAGGTCTTTGTTTCTGGCTATTTTGAGCCTGTAATCAAACCCAGAAATGCTGATGCTCCAGATACTCAACTAGTCTAAAGGCCAGTTTTATTGCTTCTTTAAGGAGCACAACAGTTTTCATCAGTGCTAATATATTTGCCAAATAGTTTTCTAATGATCAATTAGCCTTTTAAAATGATAAACTTGGATTAGCTAACACAACGTGCCATTGGAACACAGGAGTGATGGTTGCTGATAATGGGTCTCTGTACAACTATGTACAGTTGAAGTCGGAAGTTTACATACACTTAGGTTGGAGTCAATTAAAACTCGTTGTTCAACCACTCCACAAATTCCTTGTTAACAAACTATAGTTTTGGCAAGTCGGTTAGGACATCTACTGTGTGCATGACACAAGTCATTTTTCCAACAATTATTTGCAGACAGATTATTTCACTTATAATTCACAGTATCACAATTCCAGTGGGTCAGAAGTTTGCATACACTAAGTTGACTCTGCCTTTAAACAGCTTGGAAAATTTCAGAAAATTATGTCATGGCTTTAGAAGCTTCTGATAGGCTAATTGACATCATTTGAGTCCATTGGAGGTGTACCTGTGGATGTATATCAAGACCTACCTTCCAACTCAGTGCCTCTTTGCTTGACATCATGGGAAAATCAAAATAAATCAGCCAAGACCTCATAAATAAAATTGTAGACCTCCACAAGTCTGGTTCATCCTTGGGAGCAATTTCCAAACGGCTGAATATACCACGTTCATCTATACAAACAATAGTACGCAAGTATAAATACCATGGAACCACACAGCCATCATACCGCTCAGGAAGGGAGAGGCGTTCTGTCTCCTAGAGATGAAATTACTTCGGTACAAAAAGTGCAAATCAATCCCAGAACAACAGCAAAGGACCTTGTGAAGATGCTGGAGGAAACAGGAACAAAATGATCTATATCCACAGTAAAACGAGTCATATATCAACATAACCTGAAAGGTCGCTCAGCAAAGAAGAAGCCACTACTCCAAAACCGCCATAAAAAAGCCAGACTACGGTTTGCAACTGCACATGGGGACAAAGATCATAATTTTTTGAGAAATGTCCTCTGGTCTGATGAAACAAAAATAGAACTGTTTGGCCATAATGACGATCATAATGTTAGGAGGGAAAAGGGGGAGGCTTGCAAGCCGAAGAACACCATCCCAACCGTGAAGCACGGGGGTGGCAGCATCATCTTGTGGGGATGCTTTGCTGCAGGAGGGACTGGTGCACTTCTCAAAATAGATGGCATCATGAGGCAGGAAAATCATGTGGATATATTGAAGGAACATCAGTCAGGAAGTTAAAGCTTGGTCGCAAATGGGTCTTCCAAATGGACAATGACCCCAAGCATACTTCCAAAGTTGTGGAAAACTGGCTTAAGGACAACAAAGTAAAGGTATTGGAGTGGCCATCACAAAGCCCTGACCTCAATCCCATAGAAAAGTTGTGGGCAGAACTGAAAAAGCATGTGAGAGCAAGGAGGCCCACAAACCTGGCTCCATTTCACCAGCTCAGTAAGGAGGAATGGGCCAAAATTCACCCAACTTATTAATGTTATTTTAATGTATAAAAAAATGTGCTTTTCTTTCAAAAACAAGGACATTTCTAAGTGACCTCAAACTTTTTAACGGTAGTGTAAGTATTCAACACCTTTGTTATGGCAAGCCTAAATAAATTCAGGAGTAAAAATCTTGTCTCGGAGCTCTACGGACAATTCCCTCGACCTCATAGCTTGGTTTTTGTTCTGACATACACTGTCAACTGTGGGAGCTTATATAGGCAGGTGTGTGACTTTCCAAGTAATGTCCAATCAATTGTAGAAACATCAAGGATGATCAATCAACACCCGTCTGGTGTTCAACCTTCCCAAGTTCTCTCACGTCACCCCGATCCTCCGCTCTCTCCACTGGCTTCCAGTTGAAGCTCGCATCCGCTACAAGACCATGGTGCTGCCTACGGAGCTGTGAGGGGAACGGCACCTCAGTACCTCCAGGCTCTGATCAGGCCCTACACCCAAACAAGGGCACTGCGTTCATTCACCTCTGGCCTGCTCGCCTCCCTACCACTGAGGAAGTACAGTTCCCGCGCAGCCCAGTCAAAACTGTTCGCTGCTCTGGCCCCCCAATGGTGGAACAAACTCCCTCACGACGCCAGGACAGCGGAGTCAATCACCACCTTCCGGAGACACCTGAAACCCCACCTCTTTCAGGAATACCTAGGATAGGATAAAGTAATCCTTCTCACCCCCCTTGAAAGATTTAGATGCACTATTGTAAAGTGGCTGTTCCACTGGATGTCTTAAGGTGAACGCACCAATTTGTAAGTCGCTCTGGATAAGAGCGTCTGCTAAATGACTTAAATGTAAATGTAAATGTATCAATGGAAACCAGATGCACCTGAGCTGTACAGTGCTTTTTTTTTTTTCCATATTTTTTGTTACAGCCTGAATGTAAAATGTATTAAGTCCTGATATTGTGTCATTGGCCTACACACTGTGAGAGAAAAATGGTGAACATCCCTGCTTGGATTAATATTATTAATTAACTATATACTTAACAATTAGTAAGACATTTTTCATATTCTACCAATACTGTGCTTCTGAGAAACTTTGTCACGCAGCATAAGACAAAGAGCCTCTGAGAGTGACCACAGTGTCTCAGTCCATCCTGTTCTTCTTATGTCTTTCAAGGGCACAGCTGTGTGGAGATAGGAAGTGAACAGAATGTTACGTTTGGCAGAGCAGGTGAACCCAAGTGCAGACTCAGACGAGAAGACAGGGACAAAGTAACTAAGGTATTTATTGAAAATCGGGGGGAGATGGGGTGCAGGTTAGGGGAAGCTCAGGCGGGTAGCTGGGAACCAGGAACTGAGGCTGAGGCAAGGGGAGTAGGGGCACGGTAAGCAGGTCCGGAGCGGAATCCAAGGAAGCAGTAGAGCGGGGGTCCAGGGCAGGGAAGCAGGACTGATGAGACGAGGAACTGGAGACGGACCAGAGTCAGAGTGGACAGAACTGAAGTGGAGAGAAAAGCAGTGTCAGGCTAGGGATGAACAGGCACAAAGGATAACAAGATCTATGCAGGAACACCTCAGCAGTTTCTGTATCATTGGGCTCTCAACGGATCATCTTCGAGTGGGTAGTTGACCAGCTCCATTATTGCAATAATTAATCGATATCAAATAAAGATTGATTGTTTGAAGAAATGACAAAGTCTCTCTCACTTGATTAGAATTTCCACGACAACACAATACCATGTCAAAAGTGGAATTACTTTTTTTTAGAGATTTTTACACATGAATTAAAAATGGAAAGCTGAAATGTCTTGAATACATACGTATTCAACACCTTTGTTAAAAGTTCAGGAGTACACTTTTGCTTAACAAGTCACATAAGTTGTATGGACTCACTCTGTGTGCAATAATAGTGTTTAACATGATTTTTTACTACTTCATCAATGACAACCTCATCTCTGTACCCCACACATACAATGACTGAACTAAGATTTCCTTTAGGATTTTGCCTGTGCTTAGCTCTATACCGTTTCATTTCATCAACAAACAAATGTCCCTAGTGTTTGCCAATGACAAGCATGCCCATAACATGATGCAGCCACCACCATGGTTGAAAATATGAAGAGTAGTACTCACTGCTGAGTTGAATTTGCCCCAAACATAACGCTTTGTATTCAGGACATAAAGTTAATTTATTTGCCACATTATTTGCAGTTTTACTTTAGTACCTTATTGCAAACAGGATGCATGTGTTTATACAGCTAATGCCGGTTTGCCTGAGGCTGATACCGTGCAGGTGTTTGTACGCATGCATATATAGACATTCATTCAAATACATGCATACACAGACACACACACATGTAATAGTGCAAGACATGCACTCAAACATATGCAGTTGGCATTGCTGTTATGATTTTAGTTGTCCTTGATGTCCTTTGTTTGTTTTTTTTGTTTATTGTTTTGTTTTTTGCATTGTTGTTTGCTGTTGTCTTCTGTCTTTTTCTTTTTTTGTCTTTAGTTCATTTTCTTGGTTGTTGGCGCATTTGGGGGATTCTTGGGGGTGGGGAATGGAATTAATTGTATTATTTTATTTATTCTTCTTGGGTGGACTGTGGGAGGGGTCTCGGATGGTTGCGGGACAGCTATTGGAGAACTATGAGGGGATATTGGAGGGTTCGGGTTCACACTTCTTGGCCTGGTGGGAGATCTGTCAACGTGCCCTTGAGCAGGGCATTGGCCCTGGATGCTTCTCTGTGTTGCTCTGAATGAGAGTCTGTTGGATGACTGGTGTGGTATAGTTGTTGAGCATCTATATTGTACGTTTCGGATATTCAATTTTAAACAATTTACACACAAAAAAAAACAAAACAAGATGCATATTTTGGAATATTTTTATTCTGTACAAGCTTCCTTCTTTTCACTATGTCACTTAGGTTAGTATTGTGGAGTAATTATAATGTTATGGATCCATCCTCAGTTTTCTCCTATCACAGCCACAACTCTGTAACTGTTTTCAAGTCCCCATTGGCCTCATGGTGAAATCCCTGAGCGGTTTCCTTCCTCTCCGGCAACTGAATTAGGAAGGATGCCTGTACCTTCCAAAGTGTAATTAATAACTTCACCATGCTCAAAGGAATATTCAATGTCTGCTCGTTTTACCCATCTACCAATAGGTAACCTTCTTTGCTAGGAAATCCTCTCTGGTCTGTCGTTGAATCTGTTTGAAATTTACTGCTCGACTGAGGGACCTTACAGATAATTGTATGTGTGGGGTACAGAGATGAGGTAGTCATTCAAAAATCATGTTAAACACTTTTATTGCACACAGAGTGAGTCCAACTTATAGTGACTTGTTAAGCACGTTTGTACTTCTGAACTTATTTAGGCTTGCCATAACAAAGAGGTTGAATACTTATTGACTCAAGACATTTAGGCTTTTTAATTTTGAATTCATTTGTAAACATTCCTAAAAACATAAGTAACTTTGTGTGTAGGCCAGTGACACAAAAATCAACATTTTCTAAGTGTTATAACACAACAAAGTGTGGAAAAAAAGTCAAGGGATGTGAAACACATACGGACATCTTCACATGTTCACGGGGCAACATCTATGAATACGGATAATAGTGAAATACATGTTTTTTCAGTTGTTCACTACAACGTTCCTCTCTCAGAAAGACCATTTCAAAACAGAGGAAAGGTAAAGAAAGGACTTGTCGAGATCTTGTGTGAGCACTAACGCCTAACAGACACTTCACGGTCAAAGCCCAGACATATCTCACAAGGGGTAGAAAGTCACAACAAAGGAATGTTATTCACCGAAGTACTTGACCTCCACTTTACACATCCGTGGGATCTCGTTCTGGCAAAAGACGCCAATCAATCATTTTTAGTTCAAAGACCCGACTCTCTCTTTGTTGGTTGCCTTTTCACTTCCTTGGAGGATCATGTCATCCCCTTTTAAGGCAAACTTTGAAAGGGGGACATATCTGAGCAGCGGGGTGGGAAGAAGGTGGCAGCATACAAAACAGTGGCTCTGTCACACGAGAAAAATCAAAACCACTTGAAACAAAACTCCTCTGAACCCACCCGAGGCAAAGTGATTATTTAGCAGTGAGTCTTTTGAGTGCTGAAAGAAGATAGAGAGGGAAGAGAAAGGAGAGGAGAGGAGAGGAGGGGAGATTGGCAGGAAGAGAGGGTGACGTTTGCTGAATGCAAAAGGCAAGTGGGTGGATGCTCTCTTCACATGGGGCATGTTTAGTTGTGTGTGTGTGTGTGTGTGTGTGTGTGTGTGTGTGTGTGTGTGTGTGTGTGTGTGTGTGTGTGTGTGTGTGTGTGTGTGTGTGTGTGTGTGTGTGTGTGGCATTGGCACACAAATAATGATGGGTCAATACAGCTCTACACCTGACTCACACACACACACACACCTCTCTTTCTTTCCACAGACTCTGATTTCCCTCCTTTCAAATCAAATAAAAGTGTATTTTCCAATGCACAGGATACAACAGCAGTGAACAGCACAATTGAACTGTTCACATGCGGTATTCAATTTCAGGGTAAATAAATAGAATATCCAGAATATAATCTTTAAAAGAGCACACAATCAATACTAGGTCAGATAAAATAAAAGCACACAAGAAATTTAAAAAACACACGAGAATGCTACACCATATACACGGAGTATACCAAACATTAGGAACACCTTCCTAATATTGAATTGCATTCACCTGTATTCACCTGGTCAGTCTGTCATGGAAAGTGTTCTTAATGTTTTGTATACTCAGTGGTGTACAAGGTCAGTGCAGTAGCATATCAAATTGCAGATTATACTGGTGGTAGTTGAGGGTAGATATGTACTTGTAAACAGGGGTAAATGTGATTGGGCAGCAGGATAAATAATAATAAATTGTAGCAGCAGCGTATATGGTGAATGTGTGTGTGTGCGCATGTGTGATCGTGTGTGTATCAGTATCACTGAGACTGAGAAATAATGAAGCAGTTTTTCAACCGCTCCCTCACATCAACTCGCATGTATACAGACACGCTTACACAATCTTGCACACCTACTACTACTACTACTACACACACACACACACACACACACACACACACACACACACACACACACACACACACACACACACACACACACACACGCACACGCACACGCACACTTGAAAGGGGTTAGATGTTGGTGTGATGAAAGTGATATATAGACAACTGAACAGACAGTGAAGGTAGAAATGAGGCAGGGCATTTCCGTAAGAGACATTTATGAATTCAATGGGAACATTGGAAACACGCTGAAGGATTCACAGCTCATGGTTTCTGATAACAACCTACACACATTAAACTCTCTAAATAATGATATATTATGCACAGGTTTACAAGAAGGATTTACTGGGATATCTTACAGTAACTCTGGAAGTTCTCACTCATTCAGTTCTCACTGAATTGCTGCGTTATAGATAGAGCTCCATGAAGAGTTTGTCTCTGTATGTCAAGGATGGTCAAAGTCAAAGATCAGAACCGACCTGCAAGGCATCTGTATAAAGAGGAAGGAGATAGATGAAGAATAAATAGGAGGTTGATGTCTCTGTGTGTGTGTGGGAGGACACACACACTGGCAGGTCTGTTGAGTAATGTGAATGGACAGCGGCAGTGCAGGCCCTGTGGCAGAGTCGTAGTATGCCCATTAGTCTCTGTCACAGACGGGCATAGGCCTGCTGATCTAAAGGATAAGAGCTGCCTCGCACTTCATCATCCACATACAGCCACTTTACAGGAGACTTATTAGATAAGCACAACTCAGATTGCAGCCTAAGGCATATGTTATGTTTATCTGACCACTCTGCCTTAATAGATAGCCCACACATACACATGTACTGTACAGGCACGCACATACACACCTTTCCTGCATGCACCTACAAATCTACACACACTGCCCATACACTAGGTGTGTGTGTGTGTGTATGTCTGTGTGTGTGTGCGTGTTTATTTAAGTCAGGGAGTCACTAACGCATCTATTCGCAACATATTTTAGAGATCATTCCAAACATGTGGAGCAAGAAAAGTAAAGGCTGATTTACACCAACGGAGTCTCCAGAGTTAATCAACCCTGTGAACAGGTTTGATAACTTGCCATTTGAAATCTTAACAGTGAAGTTAGGTAAGTCATCGGAAGCTTTTGGAGCAGGGCTTTTTGTAAACAAAAAAAGAGCGTAATGATGTGATCTACGTGACTTCAAAGAGATCCATCCAACCTTTTGGTAAAGAATACAATGAAGAGTAATAAAACTGTATCCTGTTAGAAAACGAAGGGCACGATGGTAGATTACATCCAAAGGTTTAAGAGGAGTAGTAGCTGCACTTTGATAAATAATATCACCATCATCAAGAACAGATAAAAAGGTTGACTGAATCATCTGCTTCCTACTGATTTAGAGAAAGGCACAGTCTCTTTCTGTTGAAAAAGACAACTTTAAATCTTAGCTTCTTAACCAGCTCATCTACGTGTTTTAGAAAACATCAAATCCATATCAATCCAAATGCCTAAATATTTACACGTGGGAACACGCTTGATTTGGAGTCAACATGTAGTTGATCTGAAACATTCCTACGAGAGTTTAAAAACAAGTATTTTCTTTTTGCCCGTATTAAGCACAAGTTTTAAATCAGCAAGGTATTCCTGCATAGCTGTACAATCTGACCATATTTTTGACACAGCCAGATCGACAGTCGGGGCTACAGCATACATAATAGTATCATCTGCATATGGATGAAGTTCACCATTTGTAACAGATTGCCCAATGGTGTTTATATAAATAGTGAAGATAAATCCATCCCTGCGGGAACAGTTTTACAGTATGTACTCCAAGAAATTCAGACTTAACCTCACCGATCATAATGGCCTGAGTTTTGTCACAAAGATAATCATGAAACCATGAACAGGCGTCAGAGCTCAGGCCTATCAAGGAAAATGTACTCAATAAAATAGCACGGTCAACACTATCAAAAGCTTTCGACAGGTCCACAACAAAGCAGCGCATTTCATTTTAGTGTCAAAAGCATTGACAAGATCATTGACAACTAAAGTGGTTGCTGTAATAGTGCTGTGCCCAGGCCTAAATCCTGATTGGTTAACATTAAAAATACATTTCTCAGATAAAAAAGAACAAAGTTGTACATTTACCAAGGATTCAAGGATCCTAGCTGGACAAGGAAGCCTTGAAATGGGGTGTTAATTATTAAGATACCTGGCAGCACGATAGCTGATTTTTGAATATTTCCTGATAACAACGTTAAATAAAAAATATGGGTTATTGAGCCAACAATGATGGGCGCTGTACACATACTGTGTGCAGACCGGGATCCAATTGGTCAGCCCCTCTGGATTTCTTGTTGTCTATTGCTAGCAAAGCATCCAGGACTTTTTTTTTGTAAATCGCCTAAAAGAAAAGCTTTGACTATCATTTCTCTGATCATTCATCAAGTTTCCCCTATCAGCATCTAGCCCAATATCATTGTGAATAAGCTTAGAAGTTCTTTCAAAGAGATAAATTGTGATTACATAAAATTGTGATTAAATGCATTTTTCCTGTAATGAGGCTAGTGTCTGAATGAATTTGTTGTGGCAGGGAGGAACCCTTCAGGGATTTCACAGTGGAAAGGCAGTGGCACAACGACCAGCCTGAGGAGTAGAAAAGGAAAAGGTATTCGTTTGGGATACGCTGCAATGTCTCAATTTGCTTACTCTGGATGTCCAACTCAGACATACAGTATATTCTCCAATAAGCTGTCAGTTTCCGTTGTCTCTCCAGGTGGTAGCCGCCAATCTGAAAAAAAGTCTGTTTCCCTGTATGGCGGAAAGTGGTAGACGCCATTTTGGAAAAATTCACACACAAAAAAAAAATCCACACCAATAGAACAGCGAGGAATCAACTAAAAGACAATCAATCCACACAGTGTGATAGTTAGCTTGAATCACACAGTTTGTAGGATCACCACAGTTATAGGCAGCAAGCCAGAACCCAACTACAGACCAGAAACAGACCAGGACCCACAATAAACACAGCCAAGGAACAAAACTCGCCAGCATAACTTACTCGATTCAATTCTGGGGCCCATCAAAAATGCTACGTAATGGAGGACTTGTTACCAGTATGATAGCCAGAAGAGAAGCACATTGGAGGGGATGTAGTTTCCAGTACCTGCCGGTGAATCGCCGGGAGGGAGGCTAGCGCCACACCGGGCCGCGGTGAGTAGGCTAAATCAGGTGGAGTTCAAGTTTAGCAGTAGTCCAAAAACATCCAAGGCTCAATGTCAAGTGGAATGATGGAAGTAGCAGTAGGAAGGTGTCTGCTCAGATAATGTCCCAGTGCAGAGTATTGTGCCCAGGTATATCCAAGTAGGCCTCAAAAGTATCAGCAGACCTGTTTTGTATGTCTCCTTAAAAACTCTATATGCAATATTGCACTATTATCCAATGTGTTCACAGCCAGATGAAACTAAGGTAAATGGAGACAATAATCCACGAAAAGCTTTTCAGCTGCTAACACTGATCAGAGGAAAAAAGACATGCTTGCTTCCATGAATGTAAATGTGAGTGCGTGATAATGCATGATGTGATGAATAGTGACTGACAGTCTGTTTAGGATCCACTTAGTTACATAATTCATTCTCAAATCTCAATTATACCGTAAGCCTAACAAATGGCATTGCTAAATCCCTGTGCTCAGTGTGGCAGTAATCCGGACCCATTGTGGACCAATGTCAGTTATAATAACAGATTAAAAACACAACAGGGAGAACACAGCACAAAATTTGTTTCAATATTGTTGGTCCTTTCCACATAAGTTTCTACCTGGAACCCAAAAGGGTTCTACCTGGAACCCAAAATGGTTCTACCTGGAACCAAAAAAGGTTATCCTATGGGGACAGCTGAAGAACCCTTTTGGAACCTTTTTTTCTAAGAGTGAATATCACACACTATTATGCAGAGACAATGCACTACAGTATATTTAAAAATGAGCCTCTGACACCATTGCCCTTGGCCTGTGTGTGGACCTGCCCAAAATGGCACCCTATTCCCTACATAGTGCCATGCATTTGACCAGGGCCCATGGAAAATAGGGTGTCATTTGGAACTCTGTCTGCCTGTCTGAGTGGAAGTCAGATGTGACAAGCTGTGTTGGTGTGTGTGTGTGTGTGTGTGTGTGTGTGTGTGTGTGTGTGTGTGTGTGTGTGTGTGTGTGTGTGTGTGTGTGTGTGTGTGTGTGTGTGTGTGTGTATGAATATGTACAGTAAGTACAGTGCCTTCAGAAAGTATTCACACCCCTTGACTTATCCCACATTTTGTTGTTACAGCCTGAATTTAAAATAGATTTAACTGAGATTGTGAGTCACTGGCCTACTCACAATACCCCATAATGTCAAAGTGGAAGATACAAAGATACAGGCGTCGTTCCTAACTCAGTTGCCGGAGAGGAAGGAAACCGCCATTAGGTCAATGGTGACTTTAAAACAGTTACAGTGTTTAATGCTGTGATAGGAGAAAACTGAGGATGGATCATCAACATTCTAGTTACTTCACAACATTAACCTAAAATGACAAAATGAAAAGAAGGATGCATAATACAAATATTCCAAAACAAACATCCTTTTTGCAATCAGGCACTAAAGTAAAACTGCCAAAAATGTTGCAAAGAGATGTACTTTTTATCCTGAATACAAAGTGTACCACTCTTCTTATTTTCAAGCATGGTGGTTGCTGCATCATGTTATGGGTATGCTTGTTATCAAGATAAAGATAAATGGAATAGAGTTAAGCACAGGCAAACTTTCAGCAGGATAATAACCTAAGACACAAGGCCAAAAATACGCTGGAGGTGCTTACCAAGACATTGAATGTTCCTGAGTCGCCTAGTTACAGTTTTGACTTAAAACATCTTTAAAATCTGTGGCAAGACTTGAAAATGGCTGCAACGATCAACAACCAACTTGACAGAGTTTGAAGAATGTTTTAAGAATAATGTACAAATATTGCACAATCGAGGTGTGCAAAGATCTTAGAGACTTTCCTAGAAAGACTCACAGCTGTAATCGCTGCCAAAGGTGATTCTAACATGTATTGACTCGGGGGTTGAATACTTATGTAAATGAGATATTTCTGTATTTCATTTTCAATACATTTGGAAACATTTCTAAAAACGTATATTCACTTTGTCATTATGGGGTATTATGCACAGATTGGTGAGAGATAAAATATATTTCATCAATTTTGAATTCAGGCTGTAGCACAACAAAATGTGGAATAAGTCAAGGGGTATGAAACACTTTCAGAAGGCACTTGTATGTTTTGTGTCTTTGTGTGTGTGTGTGTGTGTGGGGGGGGGGGGGGGGATTGTGTTTGGGATGAAAATCCATTGGTATTCTTACAAATAAAATAATTCTGCTATAACATATCTTCCTCTCATCAGCACTGTGTGACAACTAATGCATTTTTTCTCTTACAAACACCTACAGTATCCTCCATATTACTATATGAACAAACTAAAACACAGGAAAGGCGTTCTCATATTTCGTACCCAAATTGCATTGGCCTGCGAATTGCACGCAGAAAAACAAATGATGAACCTTTTTCATTGTGCACTAGCTTTTTTTGGTAACAAATCCTTTCATGACACAATTTACATGAATATCACAAATCATTCTTTTGTATTTGCAAGCTTGGTTCTGTGGTGTATCATGAGCGCCACATTGCTTTTGATTTATCACTGCTGCTTAGTGAGATTTATCTGTGCAACACTGTCAGACACATTCTGCTGCACAATGGCAAATCTGGACAGACACTGTTCTCTATCACAACGGTCATTTGTTTACCTTATTCATATTCCAGGCACATAACATTGCTACTCTCCACTTTATAAAAGAAAACTGAAAGGTCTCATGGATTTAAATGTCCTCTCATCAAACAGCCAAAAACAAAAGCCTCTTGATCTCAAACTCAACCTTGGATTCGTATGGCTGTGCCTTCCCCGGTTGGCAGTCGACCAGGGAACGCTCACCAGCACAAAATACACGTGAGATACTGGGAGCATCAGAAGGGTAGTTGCCTGGTCTCTTTACTTTGAATGTTTGGTCTATTAAAGGTTTTTCATAGTCGCAATCTGCCACTACAGCTACTGCAGTGGCAAAGCTGCTTCCCCTACTCTTGGACTTGAACTGCTGTTTGTTGGACAGGGGATCTTAAATATCTCCATACAATGGATCCTGCAATATGTTGGCCTGTTTTTCCATCACCGTCTAACATAGGTATCTCACAAACAGGGAGTGTGGCCTGTTTGTGCTGTAGTACAAGGTCAGCAATTTCATTCCGCCTTTGCATGACAGTGGAGAGGTTATCATGGCTGGTATAATGGCTGATACCCACAGTGTTGATTGCTATACCTTGCTGTTGGCTGCTGAAGGGTGTGGTTAATGACTGTTTTCTGAATGGGTTTTGATGGCTTTGTTGTCTGTTGTAGTAAAACCCTTTGTAGTGGGGGTCTTTGAAACTGCACCTAATCCTGCAGGTGATGGTTCGGGATCCTGGCTCTCAAAAGAAGAGTTCATGCCATCTTCTTGGCTTAGTAAATTGGCTGCCACAGCATGGGATCGGGAAGTTGACTCAACTCTCCAGGACCTTCAGTCAGGCATTATATGCGGCTATTTCCGTTTCCAGTTCCATTTTTCCCCCATCCTAACATTCAGTTGAGCTTTCTCCAGTTCAGTTGAGCTTTCTCCAATACATGTTTGTCATGTAATGACACTTGGCGAGCGAGTAGTGCTGCTCTCTCTGCCTCAGCTTTTAGGCGTGCAGAGGACACTGAGGACGATGTAGCCTTAGAATATTTGGTTTTCCTTTCATGTTGACAATTTGGAAATGCTGCCATGTTGTTCAATGAACATTTGTGGCTTCACTTCAGCATTTTCTCCCACCTCTTTCAGGAGTCCTCATTCTTGGTTGATAATAGTTTATGCTCTCCTGTTCCTTTTATTCTCCTGTGACGAACTCTAGCACAGATTCATGAGCATTCTTAAAGTCCCTGAAAACAACAAACGTTTCAAGACCTTCATTCAGTTTCAACATTTCCTCCATCAACAAGGACTTTTATTTCATTCATTTTGCGTTCACATACTCCAAGTTTGCCTCTCCAGTCTGCATAGAAGGAATTTAAAATGCTCCCAGTGGGGTCTTATTTGGGAATTCATCCGCCATCATTCACTTTCAATTCGCTCAATTTACAATGACACAGCTGTTGATTTGATTGTTAAAACACTATGCCCCTTTAGACCTCCTTCGATGCTTTAAAACACAGTCACCCGTTTCAGCATATTGACCCATTTTGCATTGAACATGTGCAAGTCCTGCATTCAGATGCGTTCAACTTTTCATCCTGTTATAGGTTGTGTCCCCTTTATTTACATTTAAACACATAGTATCTTTAGATCCTTTAGTTGCGTTCCATTGATGCGTTGCATTTCCACACTGGGCCTAATATTAGACATTTGATTAGGCTACATTGTGCATTGGATCTCGGTGTTTCCCAAACTCAGACTTTTTAATTGTTTTCACAGCGCTGTGTTTTTGAATTCCATTCCCAAGTTAGTTAAAAGTTCCAATTCGAAGCACATTTTCGCTTCCATAATATGCCTGATCAAACGATTGCATTGAACAGGGCAGCTCATTCATTCGCAGTGGTCACTCGAGGCTGGCGAATTCCTTCCAAGCTGTCCTTGCGGTCCAAAATGCAATGCTAAATAGAACAATATCCAGCATGTCGGTACCCGCGCCTTCCTTCCGACAGTAAATCCTTCACGGAGTCTTTTGACTTGATTGTAGTGGCTTCCTTACCAATTGACCATAGCCACTGCCCAAGCCTGAAGCGGGGTTGTTTTGGACGTATACAGTCCACATTCAATGAAACCCAAACGGCAAAAACATACAATGAGATCCAGGGATATGGTGCAAAAAAAAAAAAAGATGTATTCTTCTTATATCTAACAAAAAATGATTCTTCAATAAATTTAAAGCACAGATTACTTGACATGAAAAATATGTATGTATGTATGTATGTATGTATGTATGTATGTATGTATGTATGTATGTATGTATGTATGTATGTATGTATGTATGTATGTATGTATGTATGTATGTATGTATGGTCAAAAGACTATACAGCACCCGCGTCCAGCTAGGACTCGACTCTCCCACCAAAGACCCAACTTCCTGCCTTTATCCTATCACTAACACACTTACCACAGTACAATGAATGGGCAAGAGCGGGGCCAAAAATATATCTCAATCCAGTAAGTATGAATCATAAAGGTACACTACCGTTCAAAAGTTTGGGGTTACTTAGAAATGTCCTTGTTTTTGAATGAAAAGCAACAAAAAAAATTGTCCATTAAAATAACATGAAATTGATCAGAAATACTGTGTAGACATTGCTAATGTTGTAAATGACTATTTTAGCTGGAAACTGCAGATTTTTTAAATGGAATATCTACATAGCCGTACAGAGGCCCATTATCAGCAACCATCACTCCTCTGTTCCAATGCCACGTTGTGTTAGGTAATCCAAGTTGATCATTTTAAAAGGCTAATTGATCATTAGAAAACTCTTTTGCAATTATGTTAGCACAGCTGAAAACTGTCGTCCTGATTAAAGCAATAAAACTGGCCTTCTTTAGACTAGTTGAGTATCTGGAGCATCAGCATTTGTGGGTTCGATTACAGGCTCAAAATAGCCAGAAACAAAGACCTTTCATCTGAAACTCATCAGTCTATTCTTGTTCTGAGAAATGAAGGCTATTCATTTCTCATTTCACAACACCTCCAACAACAACACATAAAATCTCACATAATTCTGCCCAAAAACAATGACAATTTCTCTCAACCAGTGGCATATGGGCTTTTTAGGTGAGCGCTGATGCTGCCCTGTGATAAGCAGTGCTCACTTTGTCAAAGGCAGGGGCGCTAAATATTATGCTTGTCCATTCCTAGCACGCCTCTCCACTCCAGGGTGCTGTTGGAGAGATACATTGCTGCGGTGCTCCACCAAAGTTCCGTCAAGAAACTAATCGAACATCAATCCTGTTGCAGAGAGAGGATAAGGTAGAAAGAGTATGTGGACTTTTCTGTAGCCTACAGACTGGAGAACAAATGTATGACAATGTAATGAGATGGACACTTTTTTTACATCATGCAGATTTCTCCAAACAAATAGCCTAACCTAAATGGTGCCCAATCAAATAATAAATGTGCTGTCACGTTAACAAACAACATATGCTAAAAACAGGACAGATCAAAGTAAAATGGACAATATGAAACGGACAATCACAACTGTTGCCCAAAAGCCTGTTTTACAAATAGTGGGCCTACCACGTGGATGGGCATTCATACAATTCCATTGCTGGCTGACATGGTAGGCTACACCTCAGTAAGCATGGACCAACAACTTTTAAAAAATAAAAAATTATGACCCTCTTTATCTCCCCAATTTTTTTTTATCTTGGCGCATCGCTGCAACTCCCCAACGGGCTTGGGAGAGGCGAAGGTGGATTCATGTGTCCTCCGAAACATGACCCCGCTAACCACACTCCTTAACACCCCCCAGCTTATCCCAGAAGCCAGTCGCACCAATGTTTCAGAGGAAACACTATTCAACTGGCATCCGGGGTCAGCCCGCAGGCACCCGGCCCGCCACAAGGAGTCGCTAGAGGTCGATGAGCCAAGTAAAGCCCCACCGTCCAAACCCTTCCCTAACCCAGACATAGATTTTTGGGTCCAGTCCAGACCCGATCTGAACCAATCATAGACATCTGTGTTTGGTTAAGATTTGGTTCAGTTTGAACAAGCATTGATTTGGCCCAAACATAGAGGTCTATAAATTATGTCTTTTCAACTTTCATTCAGAACTAAAAATGAACCTGATTTCAACTTCTGGAAAAAATCGTATTTTTCAAAGTCTGGAAAAGATGCCTTTTCAACGTCCATGAAAATATATATTTTAAATGTCTGGAAAATATTATTTTCAAATTTAATTCAGACACCAAATTGAACCTAACTTCAACGTCTGCAAAATACGTCTTTTAGACTTTTCCATGTCATTTAGTCTTTTAGTCTTTTCCATGTCATTTAGTCTTTTAGTCTTTTCCATGTCATTTAGTCTTTTAGTCTTTTCCATGTCATTTAGTCTTTTAGACTTTTCCATGTCATTTAGTCTTTTACATGTCATTTTTCTTACTGGGACTATTCTCGTTTACTGGGACTATTCTAGTTTTGATGGGGGCGGAATTTTTTGGTCTAGCCTAGGGCGGCAGAAAGGCAAGGACCGGCCCTGGTACCGACTGTGTATGAAAAGTTATTAAGAAATTCACTCTCACTTAATAATTCATTGGAGATGAAGCTCTATCAAAGTAAAACTTAGGACAAAGATTGTTTTCCAGAATTGCATTAGGTGCTCTCCAATGCTAATGTAATTCCTGAGATGTGCCAATTCCATCAGACCACAAGAGTGTAAAGTGGATAGTAATTCCAACTTCATTGACCTATAATAAGTTTGGGCTGAATTTCTTCAGAAACCAATATACAGCACAGGAAGTTAACAGTTAGGGCAAACAGACACCTCCATTTAATAATAATAATAAAGTGTGTGACTGGATTCATAATATCTTGAAGCTTTTAGCTGATGATGATGGCACTAAGCTGAACCTGCACAGGAGTCGAGGTCACTTCCTTAATGACAGATACTTTTGTGTATGTGTATATGTGGACACCCCTTCATCTTATTGGATTTGGTCATTTCAGCCACACCCGTTGCTAACATGTGTATAAAATCGAGCACACAGCCATGCAATCTCCATAGACAAACATTGGCAGTAGAATGGCCTTACTGAAGAGCTAATTTACTTTCAACGCGGCACAGTCATAGGATGCCACCTTTCCAACAAGACAATTAGTCAAATTGCTGCCCCGGTCAGCTTTAAGTGCTGTTATTGTAAAGTGGAAATGTCTAGGAGCAACAACGGCTCAGACGTGAAGTGGTAGGCCACATAAGCTCACAGAACGGGACCGCCAAGTGCTGAAGCACAGAGCGCGTAAAAAACATCTGTCCTCGGTTGCAACACTCACTCCTGTGTTCCAAACTGCCTCTGGAAGCAACGTCAGCACAAGAACTGTTCGCTGGGAGCTTCATGAAATGGGTTTACATGCCCGAGCAGCCGCACAGAAGCCTAAGATCACCATGCGCAATGTCAAGCGTCAGCTGGAGTGGTGTAAAGCTCACCAACATTGGACTCTGGAGCAGTGGAAACACATTCTCTGGAGTGATGAATCACACTTCACCATCTGGCAGCCCGACAGACAAATGTGGTTTTAGCGGATGCCAGGAGAACGCTACCTGCCCGAATGGTGGAGGAGGAATAATGGTCTTGGGCTGTTTTTCATGGTTCAGGCTAGGCCCCTTAGTTCCAGTGAAGGGAAATCTTAACGCTACAGCATACAATGACATTCTAGACAATTTGTGGCAACAGTTTGGGGAAGGCCCTTTCCTGTTTCAGCATGACAATGCCCCCATGCACAAAGCGAGGTCCATACAGAAATGGTTTGTCAAGATCGATGTGGAAGAACTTTACTGACCTACACATAGCCTTCACATCAACACCATTGAAGACCTTTGGGTTGAATTGGAGCGCCGACTGCAAGCCAGGCCTAATCTCCCAACATCAGTGCCCAACCTCACTAATGCTCTTGTGGCTGAAAGGAAGCAAGTTTATTTTTTTATTTTACCTTTATTTAAGTCAGTTAAGAACAAATTCTTATTTTCAATGACGGCCTAGGAACAGTGGGTTAACTGCCTGTTCAGGGGCAGAATGACAGATTTGTACCTTGTCAGCTCGGGGGTTTGAACTTGCAACCTTCAGGTTACTAGTCCAACTCTCTAACCACTAGGCTACCCTGCCACCCCCGCAGCGATGTTCCAATATCTAGTGGAAAGCTTTCCCAGAAGTGTGGACGCTGCCATAGCAGCAAAGGGGGGACCAACTCCATATTAATGCCCATGATTTTGGAATGAGATGTTCGATGAGAATGTGTCCGCATACTTTTGGTCATGTAATGTAACTCCTGCAAATCAATGCACAGGTTTCTTTAGTTTAGCAGACATACTAAATATGTATATATTCAATTATCCTTATTTTCTTATCTAACCTCTAGGTTAGTCTCGTTGAGATGACATTTATTTTTCACAAGATACTCCACTCTTTCCTCTCCTCTCCCTGAAGTGCCTCTCTCTCAGGCCTACATGTCGTATCTCCAGACTTTTGTGTTTCCTCTTATCAGAAACAATAAACAGTTGCTTGCAGCCAACACACACAAAAGTGGTTGCCATGGGAAAATCCCGGTGTTCAATGCTAAGCCAGTGTTCCATTCCCAGCTCAAAAAAGGAGCAATTATCTGATGACATCAAAGACCGGCGATGACATAGAAAGGAAGCGCAGAGCCAGGCCACAGACGAGCTATTCAACAAACTCCATCTTTCATCGAATCAGATGGCTTATTCATCACAAAACCATTTGATGTTTCCAATTATTTTAATGATTACTTCATTGGCAAAGTGGGCAAACTTAGGCAGGAAATGCCAACAACGAACAGTGAGCCATCGTATTCATGCATTAAAAAAAAAAATCGAATGAAAGAAAAGCATTTAAGTAAGTTTGAATTTGGTAAAGTTAGTGTGGGAGAGGTGGACAATTATTGTTATCGATCAATATTGACCAACCTCCTCACATTGACAACTTAGATGGAAAGCTACTGAGGATGGTATAGCCACTCCTATATGCATTATCTTTCATTTGAGTCTAGAGGATAATGCCAAAGTCATTCCGCTACCCAAGAATAGTAAAGGGGCCTTTACTGGTTCTAACAGCCGACCTATCAGCTTGCTGCCAGCTCTTCGCAAACTGTTGGAAAAAAGTGTTTGACCCAAATACAATGCTATTTCTCTGTAAGCAAATGTAAAACAGACTTTCAGCATGTTTATAGAGATGGGCACTTAACATGTACTGCACTGGAGCAAATTATGATTTGTTGAAAGGAAAAAATGATAATAAGAGCTGTACTCTCAGATATCAGTGCGGCCTTTGATATTTTTGACCATAATCTGTTGTTTTATGTGTTATGGCTTTTCAACCTCTGTCATATCATGGATTCAGAGCCATCTACAGTACCTAACAGAACACAGAGGGTTTTCTTTAATGGAAGCTTCTCTAATGCTAAACTTGTAACGTGTGGTGTACCACAGGGCAGCTCTCTTGGCCTCTACTCTTTTCTATTTTTACCAATGACCTGCCACTGACATTTAACAAAGCATGTGTGTCCATGTATGCGGATGATTCAACCCTATACGTGTCAGCAACCACAGCTAGTGAAATCACTGCAGCCCTAAACAAAGAGCTGCAATCCATTTTTAGAATGGGTGGCCAGTAATAAACTGGTCCTGAACATCTCTAAAACTAAGAGCATTGTATTTGGTACAAATCTTTCTCGACCTCAGCTGAATCTAGTGATGAATGGTGTGGCAGTTGGGCAAGTTGAGGAAACTAAATTACTTGATGTTACCTTAGATTGTAAACTGTCATAATCAAAGCATATTGTTTCAATGGTTGTAAAGATGGGGAAAGGTCTGTCCGTGATAACGAGATGCTCTGCTTTTTTGACACCACGCTCCACAAAGCAAGTCCTGCAGGCTCTAGTTTTGTCTTATCTTGACTATTGTCCAGTCATATGGTCAAGTGCTGCAAAGAAGGACCTAGTTGAGTTGCAGCTGGCCCAGAACAAAGCAGCATATTTAGCTCTTTATTGTAAGCATAGGGCTAATATCAACAATTTGCATGCCAGTCTCTCTTAACTAAGAGTTGAGGAAAGATTGACTGCATCACTTCTTGTTTTTATTAGAAACATTGTGTTGGAAATTCCTAATTGTTTGCATAGTCAACTTACACACAGTACTGACACACACTTACCCCACCAGACATGCCACCAGGGGTCTTTTCACAGCTCCAGGTCCAGAACCAAATCAAGGAAACTTACAGTATTATACAAGCCATGATTATATGGAATTCCCTTCCAAGTGAACAGACCTGGTTTAAAAAAGAAAGCAATACCTTATGGCACAATGCCTCTCCCCCATATACCCTACTTGTTGTGTGTATGTACTGACATGTAGGTGTAACTGAGATGCAAACACACACACTACATGTTAATGTTTTTAAATGTATTTAAATTGTAAGGTATTTTGTCTGTTATGTCACCACTGGCGTCGGCTAATGGGAATCGTTACAAAAAAACACAAAAAAACAGGTGGATGTGCTTTCGCATTATTTGGGTGTGTCATCAAATTAAACTCGGTTACTTTCGTAACCTCGGTTCTCTGATAATATGAGTGAGATGTATCAAAATGGGATTCAACGGAGGTGGATCAATAACAGGAAGGACCAATCACACAACGTCTGTCGGAGACAGACAGGTTGAGTGGCGAATGAACCAGAAAGTACAAGTAATTAAATACTATACTGACTGTTCTCTAGATCGATAGAGAGGGTTCTCCATTAATTGAGCTGAGTTGCTGTTGGCTTGCTGAAAACAATCCCAAAAACCAAGTAGGCTAAGGGAGTAGTGAGCCAAGAAAGCCTGTTCTCCTAGGAAACCAACCACATGAAGCCTCGGGGTTGAATCGCAAGAGTACGACAGGACTCCACCAAGACAAAAGGGAAAAGTTATCAGGTTTTATTCCCTGCCTCGCTCAGCTAGAGGGATGGCACCCCCTAGTGGTGTTCCGTGGAGGTGCACTCATAAACCTGTTCTGGGTTAACGCAATAGACAGATTTGAGGCAAAATACTGCATGGCATGGGAAAAGGACCATGATAGATTCCAACTGGCAATCTGTCATCCTGCTCCGTCTAAATAAAATAAAATAAAATTGTATTTGTCACATACACATGGTTAGCAGATGTTAATGCGAGTGTAGCGAAATGCTTGTGCTTCTAGTTCCGACAATGCAGTAATAACCAACAAGTAATCTAGCTAACAATTCCAAAACGACAACCTTATAGACACAAGATTAAGGGGATAAAGAATATGTACATAAAGATATATGAATGAGTGATGGTACAGAGCGGCATAGGCAAGATACAGTAGATGGTATTGAGTACAGTATATACATATGAGATGAGTATGTAAACAAAGGGGCATAGTTAAAGTGGCTAGTGATACATGTATTACATAAAGATGCAGTAGATGATATAGAGTACAGTATATACGTATACATATGAGATGAATAATGTAGGGTATGTAAACATTATATTAGGTAGCATTGTTTAAAGTGGCTAGTGATATATTTTACATCATTTCCCATCAATTCCCATTATTAAAGTGGCTGGAGTTGAGTCAGTGTGTAAATTTTATCAGCATATCGATTGCGCAACCAGGGCGGGAAAACCCTTGGATCATTGTTACTCTAACTTCCGCGACGCATATAAGGCCCTGCCCCGCCCTCCTTTCGGAAAAGCTGACCACGACTCCATTTTGTTGATCCCTGCCTACAGACAGAAACTAAAACAAGAAGCTCCCACGCTGAGGTCTGTCCAACGCTGGTCCGACCAAGCTGACTCCACACTCCAAGACTGCTTCCATCACGTGGACTGGGATATGTTTCGTATTGCGTCAGATAACAACATTGACGAATACGCTGATTCGGTGTGCGAGTTCATTAGAACGTGCGTTGAAGATGTCGTTCCCATAGCAACGATTAAAACATTCCCTAACCAGAAACCGTGGATTGATGGCAGCATTCGCGTGAAACTGAAAGCGTGAACCACTGCTTTTAATCAGGGCAAGGTGACTGGTAACATGACCGAATACAAACAGTGCAGCTATTCCCTCCGCAAGGCTATCAAACAAGCTAAGCGTCAGTATAGAGACAAAGTAGAATCTCAATTCAACGGCTCAGACACAAGAGGTATGTGGCAGGGTCTACAGTCAATCACGGACTACAAGAAGAAAACCAGCCCAGTCACGGACCAGGATGTCTTGCTCCCAGGCAGACTAAATAACTTTTTTGCCCGCTTTGAGGACAATACAGTGCCACTGACACGGCCTGCAACGAAAACATGCGGACTCTCCTTCACTGCAGCCGAGGTGAGTAAGACATTTAAACGTGTTAACCCTCGCAAGGCTGCAGGCCCAGACGGCATCCACAGCCGCACCCTCAGAGCATGCGCAGACCAGCTGGCCGGTGTGTTTACGGACATATTCAATCAATCCCTATACCAGTCTGCTGTTCCCACATGCTTCAAGAGGGCCACCATTGTTCCTGTTCCCAAGAAAGCTAAGGTAACTGAGCTAAACGACTACCGCCCCGTAGCACTCACTTCCGTCATCATGAAGTGCTTTGAGAGACTAGTCAAGGACCATATCACCTCCACCCTACCTGACACACTAGACCCACTCCAATTTGCTTACCGCCCAAATAGGTCCACAGACGATGCAATCTCAACCACACTGCACACTGCCCTAACCCATCTGGACAAGAGGAATACCTATGTGAGAATGCTGTTCATCGACTACAGCTCGGCATTCAACACCATAGTACCCTCCAAGCTCATCATCAAGCTCGAGACCCTGGGTCTCGACCCCGCCCTGTGCAACTGGGTACTGGACTTCCTGACGGGCCGCCCCCAGGTGGTGAGGGTAGGCAACAACATCTCCACCCCGCTGATCCTCAACACTGAGGCCCCACAAGGTTGCGTTCTGAGCCCTCTCCTGTACTCCCTGTTCACCCACGACTGCGTGGCCACGCACGCCTCCAACTCAATCATCAAGTTTGCAGACGACACAACAGTGGTAGGCTTGATTACCAACAACGACGAGACGGCCTAAAGGGAGGAGGTGAGGGCCCTCGGAGTGTGGTGTCAGGAAAATAACCTCACACTCAACGTCAACAAAACTAAGGAGATGATTGTGGACTTCAGGAAACAGCAAAGGGAACACCCCCCTATCCACATCGATGGAACAGTAGTGGAGAGGGTAGTAAGTTTTAAGTTCCTCGGCATACACATCACAGACAAACTGAATTGGTCCACTCACACAGACAGCATCGTGGAGGCTGAAGAAATTCGGCTTGTCACCAAAAGCACTCACAAACTTCTACAGATGCACAATCGAGAGCATCCTGGCGGGCTGTATCACCGCCTGGTACGGCAACTGCTCCGCCCACAACCGTAAGGCTCTCCAGAGGGTAGTGAGGTCTGCACAACGCATCACCGGGGGCAAACTACCTGCCCTCCAGGACACCTACACCACCCGATGTTACAGGAAGCCATAAAGATCATCAAGGACAACAACCACCCGAGCCACTGCCTGTTTACCCCGCTATCATCCAGAAGGCGAGGTCAGTACAGGTGCATCAAAGCTGGGACCGAGAGACTGAAAAACAGCTTCTATCTCAAGGCCATCAGACTGTTAAACAGCCACCACTAACATTGAGTGGCTGCTGCCAACACACTGACACTGACTCAAGTCCAGCCACTTTAATAATGGGAATTGATGGGAAATTATGTAAAATATATCACTAGCCACTTTAAACAATGCTACCTAATATAATGTTACATACCCTACATTATTCATCTCATATGCATATGTATATACTGTACTCTATATCATCTACTGCATCCTTACGTAATACATGTATCACTATCCATTATAACTATGCCACTTTGTTTACATACTCATCTCATATGTATATACTGTACTCGATACCATCTACTGTATCTTGCCTATGCTGCTCTGTACCATCACTCATTCATATATCTTTATGTACATATTCTTTATCCCCTTACACTGTGTATAAGACAGTAGTTTTGGAATTGTTAGTTAGATTACTTGTTGGTTATTACTGCATTGTCGGAACTAGAAGCACAAGCATTTCGCTACACTCGCATTAACATCTGCTAACCATGTGTATGTGACAAATCAAATTTGATTTTATTTGATTTGATGCCTAAATAACCTTTGTCCTCATGGGGACCTATGAAATGTCCCGTACAAGGGACAATTGTCCTTGTTTTTCTATCCTCATGGAGACTTTTGGGGATTACCGGTATTCACGAGGATAGTAATACAAGCCCACCCACACACGCACACATTCACATGCACACATACACACACACACACACAGTGTGTAAACATGGATGTTATCAAGTACACAGGCAAAGTTTGCCTGAAAATAACGTATGGTCAGAAATGAACAAGGCAGACTCTCAGACCTTGAGTAAATCTTTGGCTTTGATAAACACAAGAGGAAAGGCTGTACCTTCACTGTCCATATGGCTAGGCCAAGTAATCACACACTCCATATCTCCCGTTTGGTATCCTTATCAGTCTTACCCCCTTTCTCTCTCCTTCTTCTCTCACTCTCTCCCTCCCCCTCTCCGTCAATCCATTCTCTATCTTTATAGGAACCGCTTCTCCATCCCAATCATCTGTAATCTAAATTCCTTTAGTGGTGAGGTGGGGCAAATCAGTGGTCCTCGAATGGACTGGACACACACGCATATAGAAGCATGCGTTCACATGCACTTACTCACACACACTTACAGTACACACAAAGCAGAGATGAAATCAGGCAGTAGGCCCTTCAGACGTGATCACTGTGGACCTTATTATCTGCATGATATGGATTGTAATTACTCTTCATGAAACTCCTAAAGCTTTCCGGATACATTGTGTGTGTTCTGTTTGTTTACTCAGCCACTTACTTCACAGTAAGTAGGTGTGTCATAGGGGAAACAGAGAGATGTTCCTCCCTGCAATTTCAAAGCATTTTGCTTAGCGATGCTTCATTTGAGAATTTGTTGTATAAATTAAAGTAATTTTCAGCAAAACTTTTATTTTCTCCTTACTCTGAAGACTTTGATTATTATTCACTGAGAGACATTATAGACAGCATTGTTACCCCTGTATTTGGCTTATACCCTGGCTACCCAATCCACATCGCTCTGTCCAACTGACAACTGATGTGCCTCCGTCTTGAGGATCTTTAGAATGCGAACACATTCTGGACCGGTCTGATTGGTCCCAAAAACTGATTGATGGGTTACATTTTACTCGTATCCCCATTAGCTTTTGCCGAAGCAGTAGCTATTCTTCCTGGGGTCCACACAAAAACATAAAACACAACAAATAACAAAACGCTGATACACTGATAGACAAGAAAAGTCACACAAATAAAAAATATAACAATATACAAACAATACAACTAAAGAATAATGTGTGTAGATACTTTTTTATTATTGTGTGTTTGTGTGTGTGTGTCATTTCACAGTCCCTATTGTGCCATGAGATGTTGTTTTATAAAAACATTTAAGGTCATTTTGCTGTTTGCATGAGTAATTGCAGATGGGATTTCCATGCGACGTGGCTCTGTATAATACTGTGCTTTGCCGTGAATTAGTTTGAGACTTGGGGACTGTGAAGAGACCTGTGGTAGCATGTCTTGTGGGGCATGTATGGGTGTCTGAGCTGTATGTTATTTGATTATGCAGGCAATCTAGAATTGTCATCACAGTGTAATTTCTCATAAAAACTAGAAGAGAACACATTAGTCTCTTGTCAACCCTCAACAGAAAAGACTGGCAATTTGCCCCAATGGTCACACCTTTCATGCACAACTCCAGTTGAGATTTAGGTCTTAGAGAATGTTTTGAACCAAATACAATTTAGTGTTAGATGTATTTACGACCAGTTTATTATGAATCACCCATTCTGATACTCACTGTAACTCCTTATTTAGAATTTCAGTGAGCTCACTGGCTTTGGGTGCTGCATGTAGAGTGTGGAATCATCCGCATACAGTCATTCTAGCTTTGTGTAAATCCAGTGGCAAATCATTTGTAAAAATAGAAAAGAGTAAAGGCCCAAGGCAACTTTGAGGGACACCTCACGGTACATATCTGATGCTAGAGAAGCTTCCAATGAAGAACACTCTCTGGGTTCAATTGGGATAAATAACTCTCTGGGATAAATAACTCTCTGGGATAAATAACTCTCTGGGATAAATAACAATCTAGCCACGTGATGGCAGGTGATGTAAAGCCTTAGTAAGTGAGTTTTTTGAATAACATTTAATAACATGCAGTGCCTTAGACCGCTGCACCACTCAGGCTCCTGAGTGGCACAGCGGTCTAAGGCAGCGCATCTCAGTGCAAGAGGCGTCACTACAGTCCCTGGTTCGAATCCAGGCTGTATCACATTCGTCCCATAAGGTGGCACACAATTGGCCCAGCGTCGTCCGGGTTTGGCCATCATTGTAAATAGGAACTTGTTCTTAACGGACTTGCCTAGTTAAATTAAAGGTTAAATAACATAAAAGTCTGTACTGAAATCTAAAAATACAGCTCCAACTACCCATTTATTTGAACCAATCATCAGTCATGTTTGAGTCAGTGCAGTACATGTTGAGTGCCATTTTCTATATGCATGCTGAAAGTCAGTAGTTAACGTGTTCTCTGAAAAATAGTATTGTATTTAGTCAAACACAATTCTCTCCATAAGAACAGGGTGCAAATGTATTGGGTGGCTGCTAAAGCCAGCAAAGGGTACTTTGCTATATTTAGGCAGTGGAATTACCCGTAGACACAGATACTCCTTTAGGGTTTGGTTAAAGATATTGCAAATAGGGGTGGCAATATAGTCAAATCAAATCAAATGTCTTTTGTCACATGCTTCATAACCAACGGGTGTAGACTAACTAAAAATGATAAGACTAGGAATAAATACATAATGAGTAATGATAACTTGGATATATACACGGGGAACCAGTACCGAGTCGATGTGCAGGGTTACGAGGTAATTGCCCCCCGTAATTATTGTGACAGTGAAGTAGGGCTGGGCGATATGTTTAAAAAAAAAATAATAATAATAAAAGTTCTAAATTTGCTTTATGAGTAGTGCGTGACCCTAGGGTGGCAACACATACATCCTAAGTGATTTCAATGGGTCTTTCTCCATTCTGATTGTTTTATACTGTTCAAATCAACTTCAACCCCCCAAAAGTCATCATTTCAATCATTTTCTGCATTTGAGATCATTTCCACACTGCCACGTAAGGGCTGCACAATATGGGCAAGCAATCTGGGCTTTATTTTTATCCAAATGATGCAATTTGACTTGCGATTTAAAGCAAAACACTTGGATTAACTGTTGGAATCATGGAAATAGAATGTCTATTGTAATTATATAGTTAGAATATAATAGTGGACACTTTTATTACAGTGTTGTTTGACATCACAACGAATGAAAATGTCAGAGAGGAGTTATTGTGACAGGGTAGGAACTAAAGTGTTGATAGGTGTTTCCTAGAGGACCCTATAATCTTTGGCTACTTTGAATTTTTCTCTTTGCTACTTAATGTAGCTAACATATTCTTGCTTTGCGTATTCCTCTTTAATTTAGAGGATACTATTGCATAAACAACATGCTGATTTAGGTCCACACCATCACTAGTATTATCAGGCTGTATTAGCTAGCTGCGTTTGCTCTTACTCAGTACATTTATTAGCTAGCTAGCGATTAGCATTAGCAGCTAACAAGATTTAGGAACAACTTACTAAGAAAAGACAAACTAGCAGTTTGCAGATGTAAGAAACACTAGTTAATAGTGTAATTATAGAATGCTAGTAGATTTATATTAAGAAGCAAAGGGACAACTGCATTGTTGTCATCAACATTGTTGCATATGCTGCATTGACCATGTAGACTGAAAGCAACTGTCTGGTGGTCAAGGAACAACAAATGCGCTCCTTGAGTGACGAGCTGGGATTAGGTCTGTGTGGAAAGTGGCATGGAGAGAGATGACTCAAGTAGCGAAATAAACTATAAAAATGAACACTGCGTATCACATTTAGCAAACCAAACATTCAAATACTGTTATAAAAGTTAAAGTAAAAACCCAAACCGGTCCATACCGCCCAGCCCTACAGTGAAGCATCTTTTATTATTTTGTCTATACATAAAAAGTTTGGATTTGAAATAAAACAATGATTATGAGGTTAAAGTGCAGATGGCCAGCTTTAATTTGAAGGTATTTTCAATCATATCGGGTGAACCGTTTAGAAATTTCAGCACTTTTTGTACATAGTCCCCCCATTTTAGGGGAGCATAAGTATTGGGACAAATTCCATTATATGTTTATTAAAAAAGTAAAATATAAATAAATGGTAAATAATGTGTCTGTGTAAATTCTGGAGTTACTTTTATTGTAAGTAAGAATAGAATGTTTCTAAACACTTCTACGTGCTATCATGATAACAGATAATCCTGAATTAATCATGAACAAGTTACAAAGTTACAGAAGCACAAATATCATACCCCCCCTAAAAATGCTAAACTACCCTTGTCAGTGGTGAGAAGTTAGCATGTCTTGGGGTTATGATATTTGTGCGTCTATTGGACAAATTCAGGTACAGTATGTTAATCCCCATTTCGTTCTGTTTGCTTCCGTTTAAGAATTAACCGAATGAATACACCCCTGATCACACGCAAACACAGTTTACTTTCATAGCAGCCATATACAAACAGCATGATCACTTTGCTCATTGTAATTCCTTCCCACATCTACGCATTCTCCTTCTCTCTCACTTTTTCCCTTCGCTTGTGGACTTCAGTGCACAACAGATCAGCTGTCTGTGACCATGCCAAAAAACCTTTCAAATCAAATCAAAGTTTATTTGCCACGTGCACCGAATACAACAGGTGTAGACCTTGCAGTGAAATGCTTACTTACAGGAAATAAAACAACAGTAAAAAGACAGGCAAAATACAGTAGCGAGGCTACAAACAGACACCGGTTACCCAGGCTGATTGAGGTAGTATGTACATGTAGATATGGTTAAAATGTTAAAGTGACTATGCATATATGATGAACAGAGAGTAGCAGTAGCGTAAAAGAGGGGTTGGCGGGTGATGGGTGGCAGGACACAATGCAGATAGCCCGGTTAGCCAATGTGCGGGAGCACTGGTTGGTCAGCCCAATTGAGGTAGTATGTACATGAATGTATAGTTAACGTGACTATGCATATATGATAAACAGAGAGTAGCAGCAGCGTAAAAAGGGGGGTTGGGGGGCACACGAAGCAAATAGTCCGGGAAGCCATTTGATTACCTGTTCAGTCTTATGGCTTGGGGGTAAAAACTGTTGAGAAGCCTTCTTGTCCTAGACTTGGCACTCCGGTACCGCTTGCCATGCGGTAGTAGAGAGAACAGTCTATAACTGTGATGGCTGGGGTATTTGACCATTTTAGGGCCTTCCTCTGACAGAGCCTGGTGTAGAGGTCCTGGATGGCAGGCAGCTTAGCCCCAAGTGATGTACTGGGCCATACGCACTACCCTCTGTAGTGCCTTGCGGTCAGAGGCCGAGCAATTGCCGTACCAGGCAGTGATGCAACCATGCTCTCGATGTTGCAACTGTAGAACCTTTTGAGGATCTCAGGACCCATGCCAAATCTTTTTAGTTTCCTGAGGGGGAATAGGCTTTGTCGAGCCCTCTTCACGACTGTCTTGGTGTGTTTGGACCATTCTAGTTTGTTGTTGATGTGGTCACCAAGGAACTTGAAGCTCTCAATCTGCTCCACTACAGCCCCGTCGATGAGAATGGGGGCGTGCCCGGTCCTCCTTTTCCTGTAGTCCACAATCATCTCCTTAGTCTTGGTTACGTTGAGGGATAGGTTGTTATTCTGGCACCACACGGCCAGGTCTCTGACCTCCTCCCTATAGGCTGTCTCATCGTTGATCAGGCCTACCACTGTTGTGTTATCTGCAAACTTAATGATGGTGTTGGAGTCGTGCCTGGCTATGCAGTCATGGGTGAACAGGGAGTACAGGAGGGGACTGAGCATGCACCCCTGTGGAGCTCCAGTGTTGAGGATCAGCGTGGCAGATGTGTTGCTACCTACCCTTTCCAAGCCAAACCTTCAAATCATAACTGCTAACTGCTACACACAGCCTACATCGTTGTCACCATATTATGTAACGTCACAGTTAACATACTCTAGCTATTAGAACTAACACATTAGCAAACTCACAACAATCATGCAGTATAGTGTACAGTCAGCAAGCACTTTATCAGTTACACCGGCTTCCAGTGTTGGCTAGTCATAGCCCGGTAGCTAACATAGCATCACCCTCTGTTTGACCCGGGTGTTTGAGTAGGCTACACAAGCTAGCTAGCTAGCGAAGTAAGTGATAATGAAAAAAATAATACTAAATATAGCTAGTTCTCTCTCTCCCTCCTCTCTCTTGCTTCTCCTTCATTTTTTAAAGAAATGTATTTGTTCAAAACTGTTCAACTATTATATTTATCTCTCTGAGTAAACTACTGATCACATGTTATGCACTGCAGTGCCAGCTAGTTGTAGCTTATGCTTTCAGTACTAGATTCATTCTCTGATCCTATGATTGGGTGTACAAAATGTCAATACATGTCCTCCAAAAGTTGTCATAATTACTGTGTAAGTCTATGGAAGGAGGTGAGAACCATGACCCTACTAGGTTTTGTATTGAAGTCAATGTCCAAAGAGGAGGATGGAAACTAGCTGTCCTCTGGCTACACCATGATGCTACCCTACTGAGTGCTGTTGAAGCTACTGTTTATTTAGTGCCTTATTTGGGTAGCCGGAGAGTAGAGCATTGCAGTAGTCTAATCTTGAAGTGACACAAGCATGGATTAGCATTTCTGCCAATTATTTTAACAAAAAGTTTCAGAATTTTTCAATGTTGCAAATATGGAAGAAGGCTGCTCTTGAAATATTTTTTATATGTAAGTTAAAAGAGAGATCAGGGTCCAGAGTAATGCCGGTGTCCTTCACAGTTTTATTTGAGACGACTGTACAACCATCGAGATTCATTGTCAGATCCGACACAGTAAGTCTTTGTTTCTCTGTTGCCATCATCCACTTCCTTATGTATGAAACACAGGCTTCCAGGGTAAGCAATTTGGTGGCTTTACCATGTTTTATCAAAATGTAAAGCTGTGTGTTGTCTGCATAGCAGTGAAAGTTGATATTGTGTTTCCAAATGACATCACCAAGAGGTAGCATATAGTGAAAATAATAGTGGTCAAAGAATGGAACCTTGAGGAACACTGAAACTTACCATTGGTTTGTCAGAGGACAAACCATCCACAGAGACTAAATTATATATTTTCGACAGATAAGATCTATACAAGGCAATAACTCATCCGCATGGACCAATTACAGTTTAAATCTCTCCGAAAGAATGTGGTGATCAATGGTGTCGAAAGCTACACTAAGGTCTAGGAGCACGAGGATCGACGCAGAGCCTTGGTCTGACGCCATTATAAGGTCATTTACCACCTTCACAAATGTGGTCTCAGTACTATGATGGGTTGTAAAACACAGACTGGAACATTTAATATACATTATTTGTCTTCAAGAAGGCAGTGAGTTGCTGAGCAACAGCATTTTCAAAAACGTTTGAGTGTAATGGGAAATTCAATATACAGTACCAGGCAAACGTTTGGACACGTATTTGTACTGTTTTCTACATTGTAGAATAATAGTGAAGACATCACAACTATAAAATAACACATATGGAATCATGTAGTAAACAAAAAAGTATTAAACAAATCAAAATATATTTTATATTTGAGATTCTTCAAAGTAGCCACCCTTTGCCTTGATTCCAGCTTTGCACACTCAGATATGCTCTGGCTTTTGCAACCATTTTCCTTTTTCACTCACAACTCATCACCTACTGTGCTTTCTATGTCCCCTCTTTGCTGTGTTTTAATCTCTACCATGTTGGATCCTGGCGAATTTTGGGCATTTCAGTACTTTTGTGTGTTCCAGTTCCTTATATTTGAAGATGTATTATTTCATTAATTGTCCTTTCTTCTAATACTGTTTTTTATTATCTATTTATAAATACCATAAATAGAAAGTCGAAAACAAATTAGGATGGCAGTTTCAGACTGAATGTGTGTAGAGATCGATGGAGCAGAGGAATTCAATTCAGGGCGAGGCGTCAGGTGATGCTTTAATCCATTCTTTCATTTATTCCATGAGCCAGCTCATCTGTTTCTGCCTGTCTCTTGGGTAATCTTGATTTACTTTGATATTTGCATTGTTCTTGACTTGAATCTCATCTAAAATAACTTTTACTCCTTGCATAAAGAGTGTGAGGAGAGGAGATGTAAACAGGGCAATGCTGAGAGCACCTCACCCCAGACAGACTGAGATCTGTAAAGTTGCATCCTTTATGAGTCCTTTTAACAAAGCTATTCATTTAGGTCAAACAACCTACCAATTGTATCCTTGGAACATGGATCTGTGGATCTGTTTGACATTTTGAGTGTATCTCAAACTCAGCTCAAGAAGAAAATCAAGGAAAATCTCAGTCCCAATTATTGGAGTGGGTTGGTTCAGTTGTTCACAACGCTCAGAACAGAATATTTGCTATGCTTGGCAGTCGCTTTTTCTCTTGCTCTTCAATCTCTTTAAAGACTCTGATGTTCACCCACTACCCCCCCAGCCCAAACGCCTACTCCGACATAAAGTGATTTACAGGTTTGATTGGCATAGTCTGATTTCCAGTTTGGCTCACAGGCCCATCTCCGATTATCCTGCTTATAAAACCTAGTCAAGATCAGAAGGAAAGAGATGAGGTGTGCCTGTGTGTGTGCACGCGCGGGTGTGTGTGTATGCATGCGTGCGTACGTGCAAGTGTGCGTACGATGAGAGAGATGCAAAACTGTTGTGTCATTTATACAGCAAATTGGGTCGTGGGCTTGATGTGAATTTGATGGAGAGGATGCCTCCTCTGCTCTAAAAATGTCAATCTCTCCATTACTTTTGATGATACTAGTTGACAATGACAACATCAACTTGAAGCCATCCATGATTTTATCAAGGTCCTAAATATGGCACATACATTTTGTCATTCAAGGCCTTTTTCCCATTCCTGTTTGTGCTCTATGATGTATTTGTTTGACTTTCACATTTGTATTCAAATAGTTCCATGAAATAAGTGGTGCTAGTGTCTGCTCAGCAGGACAGCTCCTTTCTCATTAGCCTTCAAAGCGAGAACGTTAGGACGTGTCTATCTGTGTGTGTGTGTGTCTTACCTACAGCGGTCTCACACACCCCTCTCTGTTTCCTCCCTCTGCACTAACCCTCAGTTCTCTTTGTTTCCGTGGCTTTATTTCGATGAATATATTGGGCTACAAGGCCAAACCCTCAGATGAATTAGTTTCTCTCTGAAATCCAATTACTCATATTTGTTATTATTCTCTGAGAATATTATTCAGAAAGGTAAAGCAATTTCCAATTTCTTATCTGTGTATGTGTGTGTGTATGTGTTTTGGGTACCTATTTGATTGTTTGTGGTTGTCTGTGTTTGTTGGTGGTTGCTTTGGGTTGTTTTGGGTACTATGGGGTTGTTTTGGGTGCCTGTTCATTGTTGTTTGGGGTTGTTTTGGGTACCCGTTTGGGATTGTTTGGCGTTGTTTGTGCTTTTTTTGTGGTTGTTTTGGGTGCCTGTTTGCGGTTGTTGTCGGTTGTTGGTTTTTTGGGGTTGTTTGGGGTTGTTTTGGTTACTTGGGATAATTAGTATGACCCGCAGCTGAAGTCTTATTGATGAACTAAGCAGGCATGGTGGTTAAGGAACCCACAACAAAAAAGTTCCTTCAGATTCCGTCCCTATGTTAAAAGCACAAACTCTAGGGTGAAAACACCATTTTTAGCTGCCAACTGCAGAGGCTACATTCAATATCACATTGTTACAATTCAAATGTTAAAATGTTGCACTCCCAAGAATTGTAACAATCTCTCCTGCTATGTGAGGGATTTTACAATGTGCCCTTTACGTGATCTATTATCTTAACTGTTCATGACTTAGCTAGCCACACGCCAGGATTCCACACGTTACATTGCAGTCGATACCTGTAGCTAGGAAGCTGCTGAGTCTGCTGTTTTGTAATAGCCACTTTCATCTCCTTCCTACAGACACCTGACCTGACTAAATGGAACAGGACACTCATAGTCATAGCCCCATCACACAATTAATTGAACATTACAGGCTCTTAAAATCTACAGATTGCACTCCTTAGCCGTTATGATCTGTAATCATTCACCTTTATGACAGCCAACAAAAAAAGAATCCCTTAGGGGCCAATTATAACACACTGCTCATGCACTGCACGTTAGGTTAATGCCTTAGTTGGGGAAATACAGACACAGAGTTGCTACACTGCAATCTCTATGTACAGTGTTGTTCTGTGAAAAAACAAACCATGTCAGAGGGAGAGAGAGAGAGAGAGTGTCAGAGGGAGAGAGAAAGAGACTACTGTCATCGCTCGCAGCTGAGGCTTTAGGGGCCGATTCAGACTTTACAGAATTGATGCCTTTCCTACGCACGCCTTTCCTATACCTTTCAGTATTTGGAATTCAGACTTACATTATTCAGTTGCGTAACGCACTATGCAGGTGTGGCTACCTTGCACGCTCTGAATAAATGTAATATAAAGGATATTTATCGAAAGCCAACCCTTTAAATACGGTGTAGCTTTCAGTTTGAATTTTGTCAACAGACTCACTAGAATATAGCGAGAGAACGGGTTCAGAAAATTAGGGATCAATGAAAGAAAGACATCTAAATACAGTATATGCATATTCGTCTCTGTTTCAGCACCAATTGGTGGATTTGAAAAAAAAAAATACAGATTTTGTTTTATTTAGGTTTAGGAGAGTTTTTATTCATCATAAAAACAGGTTTGGAGAGCCTTTACACAAGAAAGAAAGAAAGAAAGAAAGAAAGAAAGAAAGAAAGAAAGAAAGAAAGAAAGAAAGAAAGAAAGAAAGAAAGAAAGAAAGAAAGAAAGAAAGAAAGAAAGAAAGAAAGAAAGAAAGAAAGAAAGAAAGAAAGAAAGAAAGAAAGAAAGAAAAAAATTGCCACATTGTTCTTCAACCCATGGGAATGTTGGAAAATTAGTGTACATAGAGTTATCATAGGGAGAATAGTGTAAAATAGTAGGCTATACCCTCGTCTATTGCCTGCGCCAGCCACGGAACTGTGTGATGACATGGCAAAGTATTGCACCATGCGTGGGGTTCAAACTGTTAGGGCTTGGTCTGCGCTCCATATGATTTAATTAGCCTATATGTCTTCTTTCTAAATAAACAAAATATAAATAATATAATAACACAGATATAATTTGTAATATAATATTTTTTTAAATCATATTAAAATATGTGTATATAAAATACATACATACATGTTTGGGGAGTATCAGATTACATGTAATACATTACATGTAAGGGATTACAAAAAAAAACGTAACCGTTGTTACTAAATTTGAGTTTGTTCCACCTGAGGGAGTCTGAACACATGTCAGAGACCACTATGATGACACACCAAATGTGTTTAATGGATCGCAGGAAAAGAGCAGGAATAGGCTTTTGTAGGCCTCAGTCCCAAGCCATGTCTTCCAATGGTGCGACTTCTGTCGGCACCCAAAGATTCCCCAACTTGAATAAACGCTTGGAGGTAAGGATGACATCTGTGGTGTAGGATACGACGATACGGATATCACTTATTATTGATATCTACATGTGCCTTACACCGCTGCGCCACTCGGGAGCCCCATATCCTATTTGGGTCCGGTAAGAGTGGAAAGTTGAGCTTGTATATGTATATGAATAGGCTTAGTGCACATGGGAGATGTGGGCAGACTTGTAACAAAGAAACAACAATCCATTAAGGAATTCAGTAGGTATCAATTAATGATCCCCAATACTAAGCAATCAAATGGGGTAGAAATACAAAAATAACTGAAATAAATGAATAGCTGAAAGTCGGAAGTTGAAGTCGGAAGTTTACATACACCTTAGCCAAATACATTTAAACTCAGTTTTTCACAATTCCTGACATTTAATCCTAGAAAAGATTCCCTGTTTTAGGTCAGTTAGGATAACCACTTTATTTTAAGAATGTGAAATGTCAGAATAATAGTAGAGAGAATGATTTATTTCAGCTTTTATTTCTTTCATCTCATTCCCAGTGGGTCAGAAGTTTCCATACACTCAATTAGTATTTGGTAGCATTGCCTTTAAATTGTTTAACTTGGGTCAAACATTTTGGGTAGGCTTCCACAAGCTTCCCACAATAAGTTGGGTGAATTATGGCCCATTCCTCCTGACAGAGCTAGTGTAATTGAGTCAGGTTTGTAGGCCTCCTTGCTCGCTCACGCTTTTTCAGTTCTGCCCACAAATTTTCTATGGGATTGAGGTCAGGGCTTTGTGATGACCACTCCAATACCTTGGCTTTGTTGTCCTTAAGCCCTTTTGCCACAACTTTGGAAGTTTGCTTTGGGTCATTGTCCATTTGGAAGACCCATTTGCGACCAAGCTTCAACTTCCTAACTGATGTCTTGAGATGTTGCTTCAATATATCCACATTATTTTCCTCCCTCATGATGCCATCTATTTTGTGAAGTGCACCAGTCCCTCCTGCAGCAAAGCACCCCCACAACATGATGCTGCCACCCCCGTGCTTCACGATTGGGATGGTGTTCTTCGGCTTGCAAGCCTCCCCCTTTATCCTCCAAATGTAACGATGGTCATTATGGCCAAACAGTTCTATTTTTGTTTCATCAGACCAGAGGACATTTCTCCCGATCTTTGTCCCCATGTGTAGTTGCAAACCATAGTCTGGCTTTTTTTATGGCGGTTTTGGAGCAGTGGTTTCTTCCTTGCTGAGCGGCCTTTCAGGTTATGTCGATATAGGACTCGTTTTAATGTGGATATAGATACTTTTGTACCGGTTTCCTCCAGCATCTTCACAAGGTCCTTTGCTGTTGTTCATGGATTGATTTGCACTTTTGCACCAAAGAACGTGTTTCCTTCCTGAGCGGTATGACGGCTGCCTGGTCCCATGGTGTTTATACTTGCATAGTCTTGTTTGTACAGATGAACTTGGTACCTTCAGGCGTTTGGAAATTGCTCCCAAGGATGAACCACTGGTCACCATAGCAGCACCCACTCGTAGCACGCGCTCCAGCAGGTATATCTCACTGGTCACCCCCAAAGCCAATTCCTCCTTTGGACGTCTTTCCTTCCAGTTCTCTGCTGCCCATGACTGGAACGAATTGCAAAAATCTCTGAAGCTGGAGACTCACATCTCCCTCACTAGCTTTAAGCACCAGCTGTCAGAGCAGTTTACAGATCACTGCACCTGTGCTTAGCCTATCTGTAAACAGCCCATCTACCTACCTCATCCCCATACTTATTTTGCTCCTTTGCACCCCAGTATCTACCTGCACATTCATCTTCTGCCGATCTACCATTCCAGTGTTTAATTCCTATATTGTAATTACTTCGCCACCATGGCCAATTTATTTCCTTAACTTACCTAATTTGCACTCACTGTATATAGACTTTCTTTTTTTTTCTACAGTATTATTGACTGTATGTTTTGTTTATTCCATGTGTAACTCTGTGTTGTTGTATGTGTCGAATTGCTACGCTTTATCTTGGCCAGGTCGCAGTTGTAAATGAGAACTTGTTCTCAACTAGCCTACCTGGTTAAATAAAGGTGAAATAAACAGACTTATGAATGTCAAAAAAAATCTTGGCTGATTTCTTTTGATTTTCCCATGATGAGTGAGTTTGAAAGTAGGCCTTGAAATACATCCACAGGTACTCCTCCAATTGACTCAAATTATGTTAATTAGCCTATCAGAAGCTTCTAAAGCCATGAGATAATTTTCTTTAATTTTCCAAGTTATTTAAAGGCACAGTCAACTCAGTGTTTGTAAACTTCTGACCCACTGGAATTGTGATACTGTGAATTATAAGTGAAATAATCTGTCTGTAAACAATTGTTGGAAAAATGACTTGTGTCATGCACAAAGTAGATGTCCTAACCGACTTGCCAAAACTATAGTTTGTTAACAAGAAATTTGTGGAGTGATTGAAAAACGAGCTTTCATGACTCCAACCTAAGCGTATGAAAACTTCCGACTTCAACTGTAATTTAATAACCACGCAAAGTAGTAAAGAGACAATTACGTTTTGTAAGAAAACATTTGTCATTTCTATTGGCTATAAAGGACCCACACACTAGGCATAATTAAGAGAAGGTTTTAATCAGGTGCCCAAAAGAGTGTATGGATGTGTATGCAGCAAATGAAGCAAATACTAACTTTCTAAATGTCTAATGAAGCTGGAAAAAAGAGATGAACACAAATGTTCCTGTCCCATCTCTGCTCTTTAATCCTTATTTCATTTAAAGAAAGTGCTTTTATCTGCCAATTTTCTTATTTACTTTCATTTTCACTGTTTTTCTCCATAATCCTTCATTTTCTTCCTGGTGTCTATGCTGTGACATGTGTTGTGAGGGTTCTGGCACAAAATAGTAGCTGTATTCAACCCATTGGTTATGGATGACATGAATCCATGACACATGGATAAAAATCAATACTAGTAATGACAATGGATTCATATTTAATGGGTTATGGAAATATTTACACATTCAATATGAATCCATTGTCATTATTAGTATGGATTGTATGAACTATGGCCTGTGAAAACCTCCGAATAAGATAATGCAAGGACACACTCCCCTGTCAAACCCCTGCAATTCATATCATTAAATATTGAAAGCTGTATGCCTTCCAGTTCAGTTTAATTTTGGGAGGTGATTACCTCTGCAATGATAACTCAGAAATAACTCATTACTTTTTACTACTCTGTCCTGGCAGATTCAGAATATTCTGAGTGTCATATGCTGCGTTAACAGGGGGAAAAGAGATGGAATAGTGTGTGTGTTTTTGTTTGACCAAAATGCTAAGCTCTTGTCACTCGGTGCAACGGGATCAATCAGCGGTGCATTGGTAGAATAGGCTGTGGGGAACTATGTGTGCGTGTGCGGGGGTGGGGTGGACAGAGACAACTAAGGCTGGAGGGAACAGTATGAGTTGTGGAAGACATTTAGTTCAGCCAGATGATCAATCAAGTGTAATTTGCCTAGAGTGGTACAGCGGCCCTATAAAACATCTGATTGGTTAGCTGACCTGTCAGGGGACTAATACATAATCTTAATCATTTTGAACAACACTCTGGAAGTGTCCAGGCCTTAAATCTGTGACTGAGAGGATGGAGAACATGCCCTAACCTCGAGTTAAAAGTGCTGATTCATGGTGCTTTCGGGCTGGCCAGCCCACAGAGTACTTTAGGCAAGAATTTGATGTTAATCATCAAACATATGTGTGTGAAATTGAGGCTCAAAATACGTTTTAATGTCTTGGCTGGCAGACAAACTAGCAGCAGTTACCGTTTGTTTCAGTCTCTCTTGATGAACAGATTGAAAGAGTTGCAGATTTCCTATTTTAGGAAAATATATATTTACACACATATGAATATATAAATATCTGTCTATAGGCGATAGGTCGTCTAGAACACCACAGTGGTAAATCATTCTCTGATATGGAAGAAGCTCCTGTCTAAGATTGTGAAAGCAACTTTAGAAGATTAAATCATTACAGGGGATATAAAACATTAAAACCCACATCTAAGATCCAAAGTAGTCACAATTGTATATTTATACCCTTGTAGCGTCTTTCCAGTTTGCAGGTATATTCTCCTTTCTTTTTGCAAATGTAGCTTCAAACAACTTGATTGTCTATCATGGTTCATCAATGGGTGTGGGAGCAAGCAGAGGCACAGAAACATGGTCAAAGGCAATTCTCACCCCATCACTGTCAATCTGACACACACAGAGGTGTGCAAGCACTCAAGCATGTGCGTGTACAGTCGTGGCCAAAAGTTTTGAGAATGACACCAATATTAATTTTCACAACGTCTGCTGCCACTGTGTCTTTAGATATTTTTTGTCAGATGTTACTATGGAATACTGAAGTATAATTACAAGCATTTCATAAGTGTCAAAGGCTTTTATTGACATGTACGTCAATTACATGAAGTTGATGCAAAGAGTCAATCTTTGCAGTGTTGACCATTATTTTTTCAAGACCTCTGCAATCGGCCCTGGCATGCTGTCAATTAACTTCTGGGCCACATCCTGACTGATGGCAGCCCATTCTTGCATAATAAATGCTTGGAGTTTGTGTGGGTTGTTGTTTGCCCACCTGCCTCGAGGATTGACCACAAGTTCTCAATGGGATTAAGGTCTGGGGAGTTTCCTGGCCATGCACCCAAAATATCAATGTTTTGTTCCCCGAGCCACGTAGTTATCACTTTTGCCTTATAGCAAGGTGCTCCATCATGCTGAAAAAGGCATTGTTCGTCACCAAACTGTTCCTGGCTGGATGGTTGGGAGAAGTTGCTCTCGGAGGATGTGTTGGTAACATTCTTTATTCATGGCTGTGTTCTTAGGCAAAATCGTGAGTGAGCCCACTCCATTGGCTGAGAAACAACCCCACACATGAATGGTCTCAGGATGCTTTACTGTTGGCATGGCACAGGACTGATGGTAGTGCTCACCTTGTCTTCTCCGGACAAGCTTTTTTTCCGGATGCCCCAAACAATCGGAAAGGGGATTCATCAGAGAAAATGACTTTACCCCAGTCCTCAGCAGTCCAATCCCTGTACCTTTTGCAGAATATCAGTCTGTCCCTGATGTTATTCCCGGAGAGAAGTGGCTTCTTTGCTGCCCTTCTTGACACCAGGCCATCCTCCAAAAGTCTTCGCCTCACTGTGCATGCAGATGCACTCACACCTGCCTGCTGACATTCCTGAGCAAGCTCTGTACTGGTGGTGCCCCGATCCTGCAGCTGATTCAACTTTAGGAGACGTCCTGGCGCTTGTTGGACTTTCTTGGGTGCCCGGAAGCCTTTTTCACAACATTTGAACCGCTCTCCTTGAAGTTCTTGATGGTCCGATAAATGGTTGATTTAGATGCAATCTTACTGGCAGCAATATCCTTGCCTGTGAAGCCCTTTTTGTGCAAAGCAATGATGACGGCACGTGTTTCCTTGCAGGTAAACATGGTTGACAGAGGAAGAACAATGATTCCAAGCACAACTCCAAGCTTCCAATCTGTTATTCGAACTCAATCAGCATGACAGAGTGATCTCCAGCCTTGTCCTCGTCAACACTCACACCTGTGTTAGCGAGAGAATCCCTGACATGATGGCAGCTGTTCCTTTTGTGGCAGGGCTGAAATGCAGTGGAAATGTTTTTGGGGGATTCAGTTCATTTGCATGGCAAAGAGGGACTTTGAAAATGAATTGCAATTCATCTGACCACTCTTCATAACATTCTGGAGTATATGCAAATTGCCATCATACAGAGGCAGCAGACTTTGTGAAAATTAATATTTGTGTCATTCTCAAAACTTTTGGCCACGACTTTACACACTCTCAGTCAGGCAAGGCCTCAGGGTTTAATACAGGAGCTGGATTAAGGTTCAAATACCTGTTCCTCCATTCCATCTGACTGACAAAGGCTGCTGTGGAAGTACTGCTGAAATCAATTGAAGTCAGCCTGTTATAAGGATGTAAAGTCAACCGAGGACATTGACTAGGCCATTCCAGAACATTAAATGTGTTACTTTCAGCCATTCTGATGTACACTTGCTTTGTGTGTTTTGGATCGTCTTGCTGCATGACCCAGCTGCGCTTCAGCTCATGGATGGATGGCCTGACATTCTCCTTTAGAATTCTCTGATACAGAGCAGAATTCACGGTTCCTTCAATGATGGCAAACCCGATTGAGATGTTGTGGCAGGACCAGAAATTAACAATTCATGCTCGAAAACCCACAAATGTAGCCATTCTGCATGGAAGAGTGGGCCAAAATGAATCCACAGGGATGTGAGAGCCTGATCAACAACTACAGAAAAAGTTTGGTTGCAGTCATTGCAGCTAAAGGTATGACAACCAGTTAGAGTGTAAACGCCAATTTATGCTTGAAGTATGAATACAGAGGCCGCATCACAGTAAATGCTGTACGGCCACTGCAGATGACGGATGGACCACACAGAGCCTTTAAGGGGGCAATAACTTTTTCACACAGGGGTGTTGCATAACTTAAATAAATGAAACAAGTATCCATTTTTTTTGTTATTTGTTCACTCAAGTTCCCTTTATTAAATATTAGGTTTTGGTTGAAGATCTGATAACATTCAGTGTCAGGAATATGCAAAAATGGAGAAAATCTAAATATTTTTTCACAGCACTGTAGTGATAATTTTGGTCATAAAATTGTATGTTATGGAATGAAGGGTACCATAACAATTATCCTTGGGGTGGGTTTAATTCAGTTCTACCCACAGCTGGCAGCACCCAAGTAATCATCAATTTGGAGTGCAGCTGCATGCGACCTGACATTAATGCCCATGGTCATTTTGGTTTGACATTCGATATCCCTATGGGGCTAGATAGGGACCATCAGTAAATTAAACAATGTACATGGGACAATATTTTAAAAGGTCAATAACTCCAAATTTCAATGACAACCTCAAACCAACTGTAACTTGTAAAAATTCATATACGTGGCCTCCCGGGTGGCACAATGGTCTAAGGCACGCAGCTCTAGGTTTGCCACTTGAGATTCTGGGTTCGAGTCCAGGCTCTGTCACAGCTGGCTGCAACCGGCAGACCCATGGGGCGGTGCACAATTGGCCCAGCATCGTCTGGCATAGGGGAGGGTTTGGCTGGCAGGGATATTCTTGTCCCATCGTGCACTAGCGACTCCTGTGGCGGGCGCAGTGCACCCTGACACGGTCGCCAGGTGTACGGTGTTTCCTCCGACACATTGTGTGGCTGGCTTCCGGATTAAGTGGGCCTTCTGTCAACAAGCAGTGTGGCTTGGTTGGGTTGTGTTTCGGAGGACACACGACTCTCGACCTTTGCCTCTCCCGAGTCCGTACCAGTTGGATACCACGAAATTGGTGAGAAAAAGGGGTAATAAATCATAATGTTTTTTAAATGATATAACAACAAAAAATAATGTGCAAAATTAAAATAATGTCCCATTTACATTGTGTAATTTATTGAAGGTCAATAACTAGCCCCGGAGATAGGCTTTTCAATGTGAAACCCACTTTGCCACAGTCGTACACCAGCCGGCTGAAGTTAATTGGTGAAAGAAGTTGGCTAGTACCCCCCCCCCCCCCCCCCCCCAGTCATTGCCTCTGCCTTTCTTAATGAGCCGGAAGTTCAGCCCCCTTTATAGATGGTTCATTATAGTTTCCCCATGCAGGTGTGTGTGTATTATGTATGCGTCAAAATTATCATCAGAAGCTCATTCGTCAGTGCTGTGTGTGTACACCTCTCACTCTCCCTCCCCTCTCTCGCTGACCACCTGCTGGACTATTGTTAGAGCAGCTCAAATGTGGAGCAGACAGCTTTATTAACCACCAACCCTATGCTGTTCACCAAAAGAAATCTCAACTATACTGCGGAGAGGATAGAACCGTCTAACCGTGATGTCCCTTATGATTGTACCACTATCTAAGAGGGGTGATGTCAATATACTTGTGTCATGTTTTATGCATTGGACATTATATCAATTCAATAGCACACCCGTGACGGCTCTTATTTCTCAATAAATAGAGAAATGGTCGCACGCTATGAGCAGCGTAAAATGTATCCGAGATTATTATAAGTGTACAGCAGGTTGTAGGTCAATTGAGCAGCCCTTAGATTGCACTGTATCATTTTTAATCATTTTAGTCAATAAGATTCTTGCTACGTAAGCTCAACTTTCTGAACATTCGAGACGTGTAGTCCACTTGTCATTCCAATCTCCTTTGCATTAGCGTAGCCTCTTCTGTAGCCTGTCAACTATGTGTCTGTCTATCCCTGTTCTCTCCTCTCTGCACAGACCATACAAACGCTCCACACCGCGTGGCCGCGGCCACCCTAATCTGGTGGTCCCAGCGCGCACGACCCACGTCGACTTCTTGGCACTGACGGAAACATGGATCACCACAGATAACACTGCTACTCCTACTGCTCTCTCTTCGTCCGCCCACATGTTCTCGCACACCCCGAGAGCTTCTGGTCAGCGAGGTGGTGGCACCAGATTCCTCATCTCTCCCAAGTGGTCATTCTCTCTTTCTCCCCTTACCCATCTGTCTATCGCCTCCTTTGAATTCCATGCTGTCACAGTTACCAGCCCTTTCAAGCTTAACATCCTTATCATTTATCGCCCTCCAGGTTCCCTCGGAGAGTTCATCAATGAGCTTGATGCCTTGATAAGCTCCTTTCCTGAGGACGGCTCACCTCTCACAGTTCTGGGCGACTTTAACCTCCCCACGTCTACCTTTGACTCATTCCTCTCTGCCTCCTTCTTTCCACTCCTCTCCTCTTTGACCTCTCCCTCTCACCTTCCCCCCTACTCACAAGGCAGGCAATACGCTCGACCTCATCTTTACTAGATGCTGTTCTTCCACTAACCTCATTGCAACTCCCCTCCAAGTCTCCGACCACTACCTTGTATCCTTTTCCCTCTCGCTCTCATCCAACACTTCCCACACTGCCCCTACTCGGATGGTATCGCGCCGTCCCAACCTTCGCTCTCTCTCCCCCGCTACTCTCTCCTCTTCCATCCTATCATCTCTTCCCTCTGCTCAAACCTTCTCCAACCTATCTCCTGATTCTGCCTCCTCAACCCTCCTCTCCTCCCTTTCTGCATCCTTTGACTCTCTATGTCCCCTATCCTCCAGGCCGGCTCGGTCCTCCCTCCCGCTCCGTGGCCCGACGACTCATTGCGAGCTCACAGAACAGGGCTCCGGGCTGCCGAGCGGAAATGGAGGAAAACTCGCCTCCCTGCGGACCTGGCATCCTTTCACTCCCTCCTCTCTACATTTTCCTCTTCTGTCGCTGCTGCTAAAGCCACTTTCTACCACTCTAAATTCCAAGCATCTGCCTCTAACCCTAGGAAGCTCTTTGCCACCTTCTCCTCCCTCCTGAATCCCCCTCCCCTCCCCCTCCTCCCTCTCTGCAGATGACTTCGTCAACCATTTTGAAAGAAGGTCGACGACATCCGATCCTCGTTTGCTAAGTCAAACGACACCGCTGGTTCTGCTCACACTGCCCTACCCTGTGCTCTGACCTCTTTCTCCCCTCTCTCTCCAGATGAAATCTCGCGTCTTGTGACGGCCGGCCGCCCAACAACCTGCCCGCTTGACCCTATCCCCTCCTCTCTTCTCCAGACCATTTCCGGAGACCTTCTCCCTTATCTCACCTCGCTCATCAACTCATCCCTGACCGCTGGCTACGTCCCTTCCGTCTTCAAGAGAGCGAGAGTTGCACCCCTTCTGAAAAAACCTACACTCGATCCCTCCGATGTCAACAACTACAGACCAGTATCCCTTCTTTCTTTTCTCTTTCTTTTCCAAAACCCTTGAACGTGCCGTCCTTGGCCAGCTCTCCCGCTATCTCTCTCAGAATGACCTTCTTGATCCAAATCAGTCAGGTTTCAAGACTAGTCATTCAACTGAGACTGCTCTTCTCTGTATCACGGAGGCGCTCCGCACTGCTAAAGCTAACTCTCTCTCCTCTGCTCTCATCCTTCTAGACCTATCGGCTGCCTTCGATACTGTGAACCATCAGATCCTCCTCTCCACCCTCTCCGAGTTGGGCATCTCCGGCGCGGCCCACGCTTGGATTGCGTCCTACCTGACAGGTCGCTCCTACCAGGTGGCGTGGCGAGAATCCGTCTCCTCACCACGTGCTCTCACCACTGGTGTCGCCCAGGGCTCTGTTCTAGGCCCTCTCCTATTCTCGCTATACACCAAGTCACTTGGCTCTGTCATAACCTCACATGGTCTCTCCTATCATTGCTATGCAGACGACACACAATTAATCTTCTCCTTTCCCCCTTCTGATGACCAGGTGGCGAATCGCATCTCTGCATGTCTGGCAGACATATCAGTGTGGATGACGGATCACCACCTCAAGCTGAACCTCGGCAAGACGGAGCTGCTCTTCCTCCCGGGAAGGACTGCCCGTTCCATGATCTCGCCATCACGGTTGACAACTCCACTGTGTCCTCCTCCCAGAGCGCTAAGAACCTTGGCGTGATCCTGGACAACACCCTGTCGTTCTCAACTAACATCAAGGCGGTGGCCCGTTCCTGTAGGTTCATGCTCTACAACATCCGCAGAGTACGACCCTGACCCAACTCATCCAGAACGCCGCAGCCCGTCTGGTGTTCAACCGTCTGGTGTTCAACCTTCCCAAGTTCTCTCACGTCACCCCGCTCCTCCGCTCTCTCCACTGGCTTCCAGTTGAAGCTCGCATCCACTACAAGACCATGGTGCTTGCCTATGGAGCTGTGAGGGGAACGGCACCTCAGTACCTCCAGGCTCTGATCAGGCCCTACACCCAAACAAGGGCACTGCGTTCATCCACCTCTGGCCTGCTCGCCTCCCTACCACTGAGGAAGTACAGTTCCCGCTCAGCCCAGTCAAAACTGTTCGCTGCTCTGGCCCCCCAATGGTGGAACAAACTCCCTCACGACGCCAGGACAGCGGAGTCAATCACCACCTTCCGGAGACACCTGAAACCCCACCTCTTTAAGGAATACCTAGGATAGGATAAAGTAATCCTTCTCACCCCCCTTAAAATATTTAGATGCACTATTGTAAAGTGGCTGCTCCACTGGATGTCATAAGGTGAATGCACCAATTTGTAAGTCGATCTGGATAAGAGCGTCTGCTAAATGACTTAAATGTAATGTAACATATGGAATTGTTTTAAGATGGTCATAAAATGGAATTTTAGGACCCCTGATGTATGAAAAAAAAAATCTTATTTGATGAAACATTGAATTTGGCCTTTACTGCTATATCCTATAGAAATGCATTGAATAACATATTTGTACATGGCAAAACAGAGTAAAAACAAATTCATAGGGAATATATTTTGAAATGTTTGTCCTCTGAGAGAAGAATTTTGGTCACTTTGTTTGTTGTACTTTTTACCTCCTATGCATGTTGTGCCATTTGTTGTGCCCAGTTCTGGGTTACCTTCAGACCTCTCCCCTGAAGATTGTGTGTGTCGTAGAGCAAAACAAACGACACCTTCGTGTTCATGAGTCTCCCCTTTCAATATTGGTGACACAAAGAATTATCTTGAGGCTAGTCAAATTTCGATAGCTGAAGTCTACTCCCCTTCGTCGGTGATTGGTCAACAGTAGGGATTCTTCAATTATGTGTTTGTTGTCATTGAACGACAGACTAGTTTTCATGCAGTTTTTTTCACTTGAGTAATACTGTACCAAACATCTTAGTTGGATGTAAAATGATGCGACTAAGACCTCCTCTGCAAAAAAATTGAAATGAGTTACAAATTTATGGAGTTATTTGAGATCAATTCTGAACATTTTGAGTGTACTGATGTTGGGCGATTAGGCCTGGCTCGCAGTCGGCGTTCCAATTCATCCCAAAGGTGTTCAATGGGGTTGAGGCAAGGGCTCTGTGCAGACCAGTCAAGTTTTTCCACACCGAACTCGACAAACCATTTCTGTTCGGACCTTGCTTTGTGCCCGGGGGCAGGGTCAAGTTGAAACAGGAAAGGGCCACAAAGTTGGAAGCACAGAATTGTCTAGAATGTCATTGTATGCTGTAGCGTTAAGATTTTCCTTCACTGGAACTAAAGGGCCTAGCCTGAACCATGAAAAACAGCCCCTGGCCATTATTCCTCCTCCACCAAACTTTATAGTTGGCACTATGCATTCGGGCAGGTAGCGTTCTCCTGGATTCTATCAAACCCATATTCATTTGTCAGACTGACAGATGGTGAAGCGTGATTCATCTCTCCAGAGAATGCGTTTCCACTGCTCCAGAGTTCCACTGAGTCCAATGGCGGCAAGCTTTACACCACACCAGCCAACGCTTGGCTTTGTGCAAAGTGATTTTAGGCATGTGGGTGGCTGCTCGGCCATGGAAACACATTTCATGAAGCTCCCTACAAACAGTTCTTGTGCTGACGTTGCTTCCCGAGGTAATTTGTAACTCGATAGTGAGTGTTGCAACCGAGGACAGACGCTTTGTGCGCAACGCGCTTCAGCACTAGGCGGTCCTGTTCTGTGGGCATATGTGGCCTACCACTTGGCGGCTGAGCCGTTGTTGCTCCTAGACGTTTATACTTCACAGTACCAGCACTTACAGTTGACCGGGGCAGCTCTAGCATGGTAAAAATTTGATGAACTTGTTTGAAAGCTGGATTCCTATGACGGTGCCATGTTGAAAGTTACTGAGCTCTTCATGACGGGCCATTCTACTGCCAATGTTTGTCTATGGAGATTTCATGGCTGTTTGCTCGATTTTATACAACTGTCAGCAACGGGTGTGGCTGAAATAGCCAAATCCACTTATTTGAAGGGGTGTCCACATAGTGTAACTGCCAGTTTTCTATGCCCATGCATTGGCAGCCTACTATATTTCAATGAGACCACACATATACAGTTCCTTCAGAATGTATTCGTACCCTTTGACTTATTCTACATTTGGTTGTCTTACAGCCTGCATTCAAAATGGATTAAATAAATAAAACATCTCACACATCTTCACGCAATACCCGATAATGTCAAAATGAAAACATGTTTTTAGAAATGTTTGCAAATTTATTGAAAATGAAATACAGGAACATCTCATTTACAAACAGTACCAGTCAAAAGTGACAGATTTGCACACTTTTGGCATTCTCTCAACCAGCTTCACCTGGAATGCTTTTCCAACAGTCTTGAAGGAGTTCTCAAATATGCTGAACACTTGTTGGCTGCTTTTCCTTCACTCTGCGGTCCGTCTCCCAAAGAATCTCAATTTGGTTGAGGTCGGGTGATTGTGGAGGCCAGGTCATCTGACGCATCACTCTCCTTCAAGAAAGCTTACAAGCTACCAGCGGCACTTGCTATTCACAGGTCCTTTTCCAAGTCTATGTCACATACTCCACTGAGTGTAATGAGAGTAATTTGTTAAATATTAGGAGTTGAGAAATAAAGGGTAAGATATTCTCCTTTTGTCTACTGTAGGTACACATCCGGTCAAAAGTTTTAGAACACCTAGTCATTCAAGGGTTTTTCTTTAATTTTACTATTTTCTATATTGTAGAATAATAGTGAAAACATAACTATGAAATAACACATATGGAATGATGTAGTAATCAAAAAAGTGTTAACCAAATCAAAATATATTTTATATCTTAAATTCTTCAAATAGCAACCCTTTGCCTTGATGACAGCTTTGTACACTCTTGGCATTCTCTCAACCAGCTTCACCTGGAATGCTTTTGCAACAGTCTTGAAGGAGTTCCCACATACGCTGTGCACTTGTTGGCTGCTTTTCTTTCACTCTGCGGTTTGTCTCCTCCCAAACCATCTCAATTTGGTTGAGGTCGGGTGATTGTGGAGGCCAGGTAATCTGTCTGATGCAGCACTCCATCACTCTCCTTCTTGGGCAAATAGTCTTGGTTCGTTTGGTCCATGATAGTTTGTTGGAACTTGAAACTCTCAACCTTTCCACTACAGTCTCGTTGATGTTAATGAGGGCCTGTACAGCCCTCCTTTTCCTGTAGCCAAATGTTCTCATCTGCTTGCATACACTTCCCCTATATCAAGGTGTTTAGGTACTTTCCTTATGCATTATGCTTTTCCGTGCACTAACATGTCTATCCTGTCCTCTATCCACCATTCATAGTGACAATAGTGGTAGGTGGATCATTTTTCCAGATCTGCAATAGGCTACCTAGCAATCTTACCACACATAAATGCATTCAAAGCTGCATACATTTTCAATATGAATCCACAAGAACAAATAGGAATAGCTGATAGGCAGCAGAGAAGCCAGGTGCATCATGGCACATAAAAGAACAATGAAAACATGAGACACTCAGCTCAAAAAGCTCTCCTGTTGATCTTGTTTAGGGACAATACAATTATCATACCTTGACAAACCTAACGCTACAATGCAATGAATAATTTGCTGTTAAATTCCCATGTATAAAAACATTCAAATCACAGGACTTTTCAGTTATTCAAATTATATTTTCAATGCAGCCAACAGTGGAATGTTGTACTCACTTGACAACAATAATGCAAAGTTATTTTTATGTGCACTATGTATTTACGTACAAACTTTTATCAGCAACAAGTGAATTTGATGGAAACACAACTCTGATGGGAAAATGCGCATATAGTTTTTGTGCACCAGCAGCCCCAAAGCATCTGGAATAAGCTAAACTACAGACCAGCCAAAACAAGTTTGTAAGAATTGTACTTAAACTCCCCCCTCATACTCATTGGCTGGCAGCACAGTTGGTCTTAAAAAAGTTGGTCTTAAATGCTAGGTCGGTGTCGCTACATCTGACGTTGTGATTAGAATTTACACCTTATACACAAACCAAAAGCAAGACTAGTCGTTGATAAATCCGGCGTCAGGAATGCGCCTTCATGACATTACAATATTTCCTTCGTGCGGGTTGCTAGGCAGCGCTCTTTGTTTAGTTGCAATCAGTTTCCAAAAGCAAATAAAGGAAAAATTGCTAGATACCATATTTGGCGGAATGCGGAACTGTCAACTCTCACACGTTGCTCGAGACACACGTTTTTGACCCTCTTATCATGCTCTCACCGGACGGACACCTCTTATATCTCACGCAATTGAAAATTACTGTTTTTTTCCTTCTAATTGGTCCTTAGTATAGTCAGCACGTTAACTTTTTGAATGGGCTCCAAATCGATTTGAAATCGCAGCATCGACACCTACAATTTAACATCAGGAGCGGAATCTCTATCATTGTCCTGCTTGTCTTGCCACAACACAGTGACAGCAGCACTTTGAAGCAATGGTGTAAAGTACTTAAGTAAAAATACTTTAAAGTACTACTTAAGTATTTTTGGAGTATCTGTACTTTACTATGTATATATTTGACTACCTTTACTTCACTACATTCCTTAAGAAGATATTGTACTTTTTACTCCATATATTTTCCTTGACACCCAAAAGTACGTTACATTTTGAATGCTTAGCAGGACAGTAAAATGGTCCAATTCACGCACTTATCATCCCTGGTCATCCCTACTGCCTCTGATCTGGCGGACTCACTAAACACACATGGTTCGTTTGTAAATTATGTCTGAATGTTGGAGCGTGCCTCTGTATATCGTAAATAAATAAAAATGAAACAAGAAAATGGTGCAGTCTGGTTTGCTTAATATAAGTAATTTGAAATGATTTATACTTTTAGTAATTACATTTACTATTGATACTTTAGTATATTTTAAACCAAATACTTTTAGACTTTCAATCAAGTCGAATTTTACTGGGTGACTAACTTTTATTTGAGTCATTTTCTATTAAGGTGTCTTTACTTTTACTCAAGTATGACAATTGTGTACTTTTTCCACCAATGCTTTGAAGCAGTTGCCGAGTGGTAAAAGTGGTCTAAAACACTGCATCTCAGCGCAAGAGGCGTCACTGCTTCGAATCCAGGCTGCATCACATCAGGCCGTGATTGGGTGTCCCATTGGCACAGCGTCGGGTTTGGCCGGGGTAGGCTGTCATTGTAAACACGAATTTGTTCTTAACTGACCTGCCTAGTAAAACAAAAAAGTGATTGGTCTAGTTATGTAAGGTTTGAATGCATGTTTTAAAGAAACTCCCCTCAAGATTAGTGTCGTTCTCCGCTGAGTTTTTACAACTGTAAAAAGAGTAGCACGGTAGCCTACATTTATGTTTATGCTGTTACTCCCGTCCCTATTGCAGAATGCAATGGATTTAATCCACACATGCACTAGTCCCCTCTGGTGATTGGCATTTAGGCTGTGACAACGACAAGGCAGCAGACAGACCTGCTGCAGCAAGCTATGTTTTAGCAGGGAAGTTTGGTCGGGTGACCTGATTTGTAACTATGAAAATAATTTTGTCAAACAGATTGTGAACCCAAAAGTGTAAGTTTGATTCTAGAGTGGGTACAATAAATAGAAAAATAATTTGGTTAGTGTTTAAGGGCAGATTTATATAATCTTGTCTTCAGGATATTTTTATTTAGTCTGATCAGTAGAACAATTCACATTCTTAATAATGTACAAAATATAGCATAGGGTAATTACTGTGCTTGTCAGCAAAAACAGTACTGTTGTTCCCCACACTTATTTTATTATTCAAATTCCTCCCAATTTTGCCAGTGTAATCAAATATTTGAAATCTGATATGCCTACTTGTGTCATTAAAAATGATTTATGATTTATGAGGCTATGTGTTTTTGCAGCCATTCATGGACAATTTTCAATAAGTCATACAAATTAGCATTGGATCGTAAATGCTCCAGGAATCAAATATAATTTTTGACATTTCAGGCAAGGATCTTCAACTAGTAGGCATAAATCACCTAATTATTCATATTCACTCAATTTTTCTAGAAGGCTAGGTGATTTTGAGAAATTCCCGCTATTTTAAAGAGACAGTCACCCAAAATACAAATTGCTTGTGTCCTCACTTTGAAGGCAGTCTATGGACAAGGACACTGCAATCTATGATTTGGTTACCCACTGCCATCAACCATTAATATAAAAAATGTCCTGTGCAGAGCATTGGTGTAGTGGTAACACTTCCCAGCATGTTTCGCATGCAACTTTCCACCTGAGAACAGGGATCAATCCCACCTTCCCACTGTTTCTAGCACTTGCCTGTCTCCCTATCTATCTAAATTAATTACTGTCTGAATAAAATGTCAAACCACCTAAAAAATATGTTTAAAAAACATGTTAGCATACTTTCAATGTCATCCCCCAAAAATGTCTAAGTAAACAAAGTCTTCGAATTGTGAGTGTTCATTTAATTTTCAAAGCATCCTGAATACATCTGACCCGTGGTTCTTATTTTTCTATTTTCCACCATGGTCATAGGCCTAAGTCATGTCAATAATACGTAGAATTGTAGGAATTTAGCAAGAAATAAGTCAAATGTTCCTGATGGAGGACCCCCAGTTATGCCAGGGGGCAATGAAATTCAAACAGCAAATCTCTATCCAAGCTCTCTTCAAAAGTTGTAAGCAAAGAAAAGGAACATTTACTTTTCAGACTCGAAAATTAGAAATGCAATATAGCTGTATAACAAACATCGCGAAATGTTGACAACTACATTCAATAGCAACCGCTACAAACAGAGAGAACAAATGTAACCTGGAAGCGCATAACTGATCAAGTAAATTAGTAGAGTGGGGAGCTTGGCTTCAGGACAGTGGAGGATGTGAGAATGAAATGAAAAGAGCTAATGACAAGAAAAATAAAATATGCGGGTGCCCTGAGAACCCACCAACGGGAGGAGGTCCTGCTCCCAAAATATCGCCTCACAGCAACATTATAGTTGATATATGTGGAGCAGATTCCCTTGCGTTTACCGGACTGGAAGGTGTGGACAGCATAGCATCACCCCGTGCATCCACCCAGCAGAATGACAAAGATGATGACAGCTCAGCATCCACTAACAGCAGCCTAGTAGTGAAGATCAATAACGAAGGTAAAAACTGAAACCATTCATTTATCATCAACTGCCAGGTGTAGGTTATATGTGCTGGATATTTCAAGGCACTACTGTCCTCTTTCTTCTTTCGGTTTGTTATTTATTGTGACCACTGTCTGCACGCAAAAAGTTGTCCACCACTTTCTTATTTACTTGTTATAATTTACACGTTTGTTATCTCTTTTAGATACAGACTCGAGCTCCCCGAACACATCGTTTACAACCAGAACGCAGAGCCAGAGCGGATTGCGTTGGGCAACGAGACGCAGCTGACGCTCATGGAGAAGGAGATAGTGGGAGTGGAGATGGCGACTGATACATTGAGATTGGGGAAATAAAAATTACGGCAAGAGAAAAATGTATTACATTTAGAGATTAGGTTCCTCAAGCAGCAGCAGATCATTGTAGAGCGATAGGGTGTAACATACAGTCAATTGTAGCCAATAGACCATATGAAATTGTACATTGAATGTTGAATATGAATTCCTAATCAATTATATATTTAACAATCATTTCAAATGTCTTTCAATACTGTGAAGGGACGTTTTGACGCTGATATCTCATATAGCCTAGAACTATTATAGTAGGCTACATTTGATGGATGATGTTATTCCGGACCAGTCGAAAAAGTCTCCTTCTTGTTCTCCACTCTGGCCATGCGCTCTGGCTCAATCATTCAACCTGGTCTCAGAGGATTTCGCATTATTCTGTATGTAAATTCAAGATACTCAATTTAGTATGATATGTTACGTTTAATATGGTATGCATTAATTTGTAGATGTCCATCACCCATTTTGTATGATATGTTACGAGTTACGAATTTGCAAAACGTAGTATATGTTACGAATTTGCAAAAAGTATGATAAGTTACAAATTCTAGCTAGGTGGCTAACGTTAGCTAGCTGGCTAATGTTAGCTTGGCTAGGGGCTAGGGGTTAGGGTTAAGTTTAGGGTTGCGTTTATGAGTTAGGTTAAAGGGTTAAGGTTAGGGAAGGGTTAGCTAACATGCTAAGTAGTAAGTTCTTGAAAAGTTGCTAATGAACTAAAATGCTAAAGTTGTCCCTGATGATATTCGAAATCACAACCTCTGTTGCTAGACCCACCCACCAACCAACCATCTGTCTTATGTAACCATACCAAACATCAGTTCTAATTTGAGTGTCTCGGATTTCAGTTTACTATGTTACGTCTAGTCTGTGAAGCCAGGCTGAATCATTGGATGGGGCAGACTCTTCTCCACAATGCAATTACACTGTGTGGTAATGCAACACAGTGACCTATTATTCAGTACCAGCCTATGTTATTTGCTGAATGTCATAATGCAAACTAGGGTAGGCCTACTACCCTGCACTTCAGCACCCCTATGCATCGCATAATTAGGGACCTCGCCACGGCATGGGCATTGTTGTACTCTAGCTCCTGGTCTTTTCCTGGCCACCAACACTGGGGTCATCAGACACCTTTTTAGTTGGTAGCCATTATCCATCCATCCACCAGCAGGATGCCACCATATCTTTGATTCTCATTTCCTGGTTGCACGTTGATCGAATGACAAGTAAAATAATAAATACATCCAAACAGTACATCTGCTATTTGATGAATGGAAAGGAACTGTAACAAAACACCAAAAAGTGTAATGACATTCTGAGATTGTCAAGCCAAGCCTTTGATAGCCTACTAGGTAGACCGACAAGGTGGCTATGGTTGTATTTTCTGTTTTTTCGAGATTGACATAGTCTATTTTATTGTAGTGTTGAAAACGCAAACCATGATACTGAAGTGCCCAAAATCGGTATGCTTTGTTTATTGGTTGTGTGGTACATTGGCACAGAAATCTGTTGGTGGAAAATTTGTTGCATATAGGCTATTTTATATAATTATAAATATTGCATCAAATTGTTGAGGTTGCTACATGAGGTTGCGACAATAAATTAGCCTATGAATTAAAGTTTACAACATAGTTGCACAGGTCCAGAGAAACATTTGAGTAATCAAGGTCACAGGCAGTGACATATTCAATACCGCCTTCAATGCCGTGTTGCATGCATCTAGCTGATCTAGGGTGTAATCATTAGTCCAACAGTTGCAAACGAGAGTTTCTATTGTACACATTCAGGCATGTTTATCACCGTTTCGGTCCATTTGTGTCTATTTAAGAAACACTTTTCAACAGAATCGGCAGATCAGGTGAATACACACCTGATCACACGCAAACACAGTTCACTTTCATAGCAGCCACATACAAACAGCATGCTTACTTTGCTTGTTAATTCCTTTTCGCATTTATGCACTCTCCTCCCGCATCTATGCGATTTCCTCCTCACATTTTCCCATCGCTTGTGGACTTCATTGCACAACACATCAGCTGTCTGTGACCATGCAACAAACAAAACTTTCCAAGCAAAACCTTTAGATCAAAACTGCTAACAGCTACACACAGCCTACATTGTTGTCACCATATTAGCTAATGTCATAGTCAACATAGCTACAAGAACTAGCAGGTTAGTAAACCCGCTACAATCATGCAGTACAGTGTACAGTCAGCAAGCAGTTTAGCAGTTACACCTGCGGGCTCAGTGGCAATAAATAAAACCAAAAACGAACCTTGACTTGGAAAAGTTCCAGTGTTGGATAGCCATAGCCAGCTAGCTAACATGGCCTCCCTCTCTGTTTTACCCGGGTTTTTGAGTAGGCTAAACTAGCTAGCTTAGTAAGTGAAAGTGAAAGAAAAAAAATATTACGAAATATAGCTCTCCTTCATTTTTGAAGAAATTAATTTATTCAATACTGTTCAACTAGTGTCTTTGTCTCTCTGAGTCAACTAATCACAACATTTTATGCACTGCAGTGTTAGCTAGCTGTAGGTTATGCTTTAAGTACTAGATTCATTCTCTGACCCTTTGATTGGGTTGACAACATGTCAGTTTATGCTGTAAGAGCTATGATAGGTTGGAGGACGTCCTCCGAAAGTTGTCATAATTACTGTGTAAGTCTATGGAATGGGGTTTGAACCACGAGCCTCTTAGATTTTGTATTAAAGTCAATGTACCCAGAGAAGGACGGAAACAAGCTGTTCTCCAGCTACACCATGGTGCTACCCTACAGAGTGCTGTTGAGGTTACTGTAGACCTTCTTTGCAAAACAGTGTGTTTTAATCAATTATTTGAGGGGGGTGCATTCGTTTGAATGATTTCCTTGATCCTCTAGCCAATATCTGTGATGACGCTGGACATTATCTCCGACAGCAACACTGTGATCTCTGCACTATCTATGCTATGAGCCACTACAATACACTGATATGGCCAATTAAAAACAGAGACAGAGCGAGAAGAGGGAGAGAAAATTAGATATATATTGAGAGATGAGAGAGAGATTAAGTGGCATGAATGTAAGTGATAACCTGTAGGAGAGGCTGAAGAACTGATTTCTGATCTCTGTTAGGGAAGGTATGTGTATGTGCAAAGGTGTCATGCTCAGGGGACACAAGGGCATGTGCCTCAGATTTGTCCAGTTAATTTTTTATTTATGTAAAATTAATTACTAAACATAAAACGTGGACATAAAAATTATATCATTATTTATAGAAAGATTTGTCAGCTGTATTTTGTGGCGGGAGCACACTGACTGCATCAGACAAATAGTACCCTCCCCCTATTATCTGTAGTACAGTGCCTTGCAAAAGTATTCATCCCCCTTGGTGTTTTTCCTATTTTGTTGCATTACAACCTGTAATTGTAATGACATGTCATGGACGTACACAAAATAGTCGAAATTGATGAGGTGAAATTTAAAAAATGACTTGTTTAAAAAAATATATATATCGAAAATGGAAAAGTGGTGCGTGCATATGCATTCACCCCCTTTTCCATGAAGCCCCTAAATAAGATCTGCTGCAACCAATTACCTTCAGAAGTCACATAATTAGTTTTAAAAAAGTCCACCTGTGTGCAATCTACAGTTGAAGTCGGAAGTTTGCATACACTTAGGTTGGAGTCAGTAAAACTCATTTTTCAACCACTCCACAAATGTCTTGTTAACAAACTATGGTTTTGGGAAGCCTGTTAGGACATCTACTTTGTGCATGACACAAGTCATTTTTCCAACAATTGTTTACAGACAGATGATTTCATTTATAATTCACTGTATCACAATTCCAGTGAGTCAGAAGTTTACATACACTGAGTTGACTGCCTTTACACAGCTTGAAAAATTCCAGAAAATTATGTCATGGCTTTAGAAGCTTCTGACAGGCTAATTAACATCATTTGAGTCAATTGGAGGTGTACCAGTGGATATATTTTAAGGCCTACCTTCAAACTCAGTGCCTCTTTGCTTGACATCATGGGAAAATCAAAAGAAATCAGCCAAAAATTGTAGACCTCCACAAGTCTGTTTCATCCTTGGGAGCAATTTCCAAACGCCTGAAGGTACCACGTTCATCTGTACAAACAATAGTACGCAAGTATAAACACCATGGGACCACGCAGCCATCATACCACTCAGGAAGGAGACGCGTTCTGTCTCCTAGAGATCAATGTACTTTGGTGCAAAAAGTGCAAATCAATCCCAGAACAACAGCAAAGGACCTTGTAAAGATGCTGGAGGAAACAGGTACAAAAGTATCAATATCCACAGTAAAACAAGTCCTATATTAACATAACCCAAAAACACTATATAAAAGCCAGATTACGGTTTGCAACTGCGCATGGGGACACAGATTGTACTTTTTTGGAGAAATGTCCTCTGGTCTGATGAAACTGTTTGGCCATGATGACCATCATTATGTTTGGAGGAAAAAGGTCGGAGGCTTGCAAGCCAAAGAACACCATCCTAATCGTGAAGCACGGGGGTGTCAGCATCAAATTATTATTTTTCAAGCTATGTAGCATATTGATTCCTTCTTGATGAATGAAATACAACCAAAATGTTTTGCTGTTTCTTTGTAATACTAGCCAACCAACAGCTTCATGAAGTTAGCTTTAGCTAGCCAGCTAGATAGGTTCCCAATCTCCCAACCTCATAACTAGCTACCAAATAATTTCAGGCTATCAATCAAGTCAGAGTAAAAATAGTGCATTCGGAAAGTATTCAGTCCCTTTGACTTTTTACACATTTTGTTACCTTACAGCCTTATTTTAAAATGGATTTAAAAGAAGATCAGCTATCTGCATACAATACCCTATAATACATGAGCAAAAAAAGGTTATCAGAAATGTAGGTAATTTATTAAAAATAAATAACAGAAATACCTTATTTACATAAGTATACAGATCCCCCTTGCTGTGAGAGTTGAAATTGAGCTCAAGTGCATCCTGTTTCCGCAACTTGATTGGAGTCCACTTGTGGTAAATTCAATTGATTGGACATGATTTGGAAAGGCCCACACCTGTCTATATAAGATCCCACTGTTGAGAGTCCATGTCATAGCAAAACCCAAGCCATGAGGTCGAAGGAATTGTCCGTAAAGCTCCGAGACAGGATTGTGTTGAGGCACAGATCTGGGGAAGGGTACACTGACAGAGCTCCAGAGTTCCTCTGTGGAGATGGGAGAACCTTCCAGAAGGACAACCATCTCTGCAGCACTCCACAATCAGTAGAGTGGCCAGACGGAAGCCACTCCTCAGTAAAAGGCACATGACAGCCCGCTTAGAGTTTGCCAAAATAAAATAAAATAAAATTGTATTGGTCACATACACATGGTCAGCAGATGTCAATGCGAGTATAGCGAAATGCTTGTGCTTCTAATTCCGACAGTGCAGGAATATCTAATAAGTAGTCTAACAATTCCCCAACAACTAACTAATACACACAAATCTAAAGGGGTGAATTAGAATATGTACATGTAAATATATGGATGAGTGATGGCTGAGCAGCATAGGCAAGGTGAAATAGATGGTGTAAAATACAATATACACATATGATATGAGTAATGTAAGATATGTAAACATTATTAAAGTGGCATTATTTAAAGTGACTAGTGATCTATTTATTAAGTGGCCAGTGATTGGGTCTCAATGTAGGCAGCAGCCTCTCTGAGTTAATGATTGCTGTTTAGCAGTCTGATGGCCTTGAGATAGAAGCTGTACTTCAGTCTCTCGGTCCCAGCTATGATGCACATGTACTGACCTCGCCTTCTGGATGGTAAGTGGTGTGAACAGACAGAGGCTCGGGTGGATGTTGTCCTTGATGATCTTTTTGGCCTTCCTGTGACATTGGGTGGTGTAGGTGTCCTGGAGGGCAGGTAGTTTGCCCCCGGTGATGCGTTGTTCAGACCTCACTACCCTCTGGAGAGCCTTACAGTTATGGGCGGTTGCCATACCAGGTGGTGATACAGGATGCTCTCGATTGTGCATCTGTAAAAGTTTGTGAGTGTTTTTGGTGACAAGCCAAATTTCTTCAGCCTCTTGAAGTTGAAGAGGCGCTGCTTCGCCTTCTTCACCACGCTGTCTGTGTGAGTGGACCATTTCAGTTTGTTCCTGATGTGTATGCCGAGGAACTTAAAACTTTCCACCCTCTCCACTACTGTCCCGTCAATCTGGATAGGGGGCTGCTCCCTCTGCTGTTTCCTGAAGTCCACGATCATCTCCTTTGTTTTGTTGACATTGAGGATGAGGTTATTTTCCTGACACCACACTCCAAGGGTCCTCACCTCCTCCCTGTAGGCCGTCTCGTCGTGTTGAGAAGCCCGGTGGCTTAACCGATTCTGACAACATATTCCAAGAAAGCCATGTTTCCGTGAAACAGAGAATGTTACAATCTCTGATGTCTCTCTGGAAGGCAACCCTTGCTTGAATTTTGTCTACCTTGTTGTCAAGAGACTGGACATTGGCAAGTAGTATACTCGGGAGCGGTGTGCAATGTAGCTTGACCAGGAGGGGTCGTTGTTTTGGGTCGGCTTCTGGGATTAGATCCATTATCCTGGGTGGTCGTCCAAACAGAGGATCCGCTTCGGGAAAGTCGTATTCCTGGTCGTAATGTTTGTAAGTTGAAGTCGCTCTTATATTCAATAGTTCTTCCCGGCTGTATGTAATAAGACTTAAGATTTCCTGGGGTAACAATGTAAGAAATAATACATAAAAAGACAAAATACTGCATAGTTTCCTAAGGACTCAAAGTGGCACCTAAAGGACTCTCAGACGATGAGAAAAAAGATTCTCCTGTCGGATGAAACCAAGATTGAACTCTATGAACTGAATGCCAAGTGTCGCGTCTGGAAGAAACTTGGCACTATCCCTACAGTGAAGCATGGTGGTGGCAGCATCATGCTGTGGGGATGTTTTCCAGTGGCAGGGACTGGGAGACTAGTCAGGTTCGAGGGAAAGATGAAGAGAGCAAAGTACAGAGAGATTCTTGATGAAAACCTGCTCCAGAGCAATCAGGACCTCAGACTGGGGCGAAGGTTCACCTTCCAACAGGACGACGACCCTAAGCACACCGGCAAGACAACGCAGGAGTGGCTTTCGGAACAAGTCTCTGAATGCTCTTGAGTGGCCCAGCCAATCGAACATCTCTGGGGAATCCTAAAAATAGCTGTGAAGCAACGCTCCCCAATCAACCTGCCAGAGCTTGAGAGGATCTGCAGAGATGAATGGGAGAAACTCTCCAAATACAGATGTGCCAAGCTTGTAGCATCATATCCAAAAAGACTCAAGGCTGTAATTGCGGAAGCATCATTGGCAAAGTGCTGAGTAAAGGGTCTGAATACTTATGTATTTGCAAAAATATCGAAAAACCTGTTTTTGCTTCATCATTATGGGGAATTGTGTGTAGATTTTAAAAAAAAAATATTATCAATCAATTTTATAATAAGGCTGCAAAATAACAAAAAGTGGAAAAATTCAAGGGTCTGAATACTTTCTGAATGCACTGGACATGGGGACAATAACATAATAAATTATCTAATGATTCTGTTTCTTTGCAGCAAAATCTTTAGAGCTGAGATTGTTGTATGCACCATATATACACTGGGGTCTGAAATGATTGACAACCTTGATGAAGATGTGCCATAATGATCATATCAAATTATTAATTCAAAAACTGAGCTATGTTGTATGCAAAAAAAATATTATGTTATACTTATACAATTCCTCAGAGAAAGATATCTTCTTAAGGATGCGCAGAATATAGTTCCCATGCAGGAACACCAACAGCGGAAATTCAGAGCGCCACCTATAGTTTTTGATAAAACTCAAACTTTCATTAAAAGACACATTCAAGGTAGTGAATTAAAACTACACTCGTTGTGAATCTATCCACCAAGTCAGATTTGTAAAATGCTTTTCGGCGAAAGCATGAGAAGCTATTATCTGATAGCATGCACCCTCAAAATACTGCAACGTCACCTAACACGACAGATTTTGCGGTAGCCAGCGCTACCCAAAACGCAGAAATAAAATATAAAACATTCATTACCTTTGACGAGCTTCTTTCTTGGCACTCCTAGATGTCCCATAAACATCACTATTGGGTCTTTTTTTCGATTAAATCGGTCCATATATAGCCTAGATATCGATCTATGAAGACTGTGTAATCAAGGAAAAAACTGAGTTTGATAACGCAACGTCATTTTTTTAAATTAAAAAAGTCGACGATAAACTTTCACAAAACACTTCGAAATACTTTTGTAATGCAACTTTAGGTATTAGTAAACGTTAATAATCTATGAAAATGATCACGGGGCGATGTATATTCAATAGCTCCACGGCCAGATATCATGTCCAAATATTTCTCAACCAAAACATCCGGTCGGAGACCGGAAGAAATTCCCTGCCTTGTGTCCGTTTGACCAAGAAACAAATCCGAGACAAATGACAAGACTGTTGACATCGTGTGGAAGCTGTAGGTATTGCAACCTCGGGCCCATTAAATGTGGGTCACGTTTAACAATGGGTTGAAGTGGCACATGGATATATTTTCCCATTTTCGGTGATCACATTTTCCTGCACTTTTCGATGAAACGCATGTTCTGTTAAAGTCACAGCCATGATTTAACCAGTTTTAGAAACGTCTGAGTGTTTTCTATCCACACATACTAATCATATGCATATACTATATTCCTGGCATGAGTAGCAGGGCGCTGAAATGTTGCGCGATTTTTAACAAAAAGCTGCGAAAATGCGCATGATCCTTAACAGGTTTTAAGTAATGGTTTTTTTCTTCACAAAAAGGACAAAATTATTGATACCCTTGATAAAGATGAGCCATAATGATTGTAGAAAATAATTAATTCAAATACTGAGCTATGTAGTATGCAAAAAATATATATTATTTATACTAATACAATTGCTCAGAGAAAGATTTTGTTTAAGTAATATTTTTTTCTTCTCAAAAAGGTAGGGGACAAAATTAGTAAATAAAATTAGTAAATTACTACTAATTCAAGGGTTTTTCTTAATTTTTATATTTTCTACATTGTAGAATAATAGTGAAGACATCAAAACTAGGAAATAACACACATAGAATCATGTCGTAACCAAAATAGTGCTAAACAAATCCAAATATATTTTATATTTGAGATTCTTCAAAGTATTTACCCTTTGCCTTGATGACAGCTTTGTACACTCTTGGCATTCTCTCAACCAGCTTCACGAGGTAGTCACCTGGAATGCATTTCAATTAACGGGTGTGCCTTGTTAAAAGTAAATTTATCTAATTTCTTTCCTTCTTAATGCATTTGAGCCAATCAGTTGTGTTGTGACATGGTAGGGTTGGTATACAGAAGATAGCCCTATTTGGTGAAAGACCAAGTCCATATTATGGCAAGAACAGCTCAAATAAGTAAAGAGAAATCACAGTCCATCCTTACTTTAAGACATGAAGGTCAGTCAATCAGGAACATTTCAAGAACTTTGAAAGTTTCTTGAAGTGCAGTCGCAAAAACCATCAAGAGCTAAGAGGAAACTGTCTCTCATGAGGACCGCCACAGGAAAGGAAGACCCAGAGTTCATTAGAGTCAACTGCACCTCAGATTGCAGCCCAAATAAATGCTTCACAGAGTTCAAGTAACATATACATCTCAACATCAACTGTTCAGAGGAGACTGCATGAATCAGGCCTTCATGGTTGAATTGCAGCAAATACACCGCTACTAAATGACACCAATAAGAAGAAGAGACTTGTTTGGGCCAAGACACACGAGCAATGGACAGCTCGGCATTCAACACCATAGTACCCTCCAAGCTCGTCATCAAGCTCGAGACCCTGGGTCTCGACCCCGCCCTGTGCAACTGGGTACTGGACTTCCTGACGGGCCGCCCCCAGGTGGTGAGGGTAGGCAACAACATCTCCTCCCCGCTGATCCTCAACACGGGGGCCCCACAAGGGTGCGTTCTGAGCCCTCTCCTGTACTCCCTGTTCACCCACGACTGCGTGGCCACGCACGCCTCCAACTCAATCATCAAGTTTGCGGACGACACAACAGTGGTAGGCTTGATTACCAACAACGACGAGACGGCCTACAGGGAGGAGGTGAAGGCCCTCGGAGTGTGGTGTCAGGAAAATAACCTCACACTCAACGTCAACAAAACTAAGGAGATGATTGTGGACTTCAGGAAACAGCAGAGGGAACACCCCCCTATCCACATCGATGGAACAGTAGTGGAGAGGGTAGCAAGTTTTAAGTTCCTCGGCATACACATCACAGACAAACTGAATTGGTCCACTCACACTGACAGCGTCGTGAAGAAGGCGCAGCAGCGCCTCTTCAACCTCAGGAGGCTGAAGAAATTTGGCTTGTCACCAAAAGCACTCACTAACTTCTACAGATGCACAATCGAGAGCATCCTGGCGGGCTGTATCACCGCCTGGTACGGCAACTGCTCCGCCCTCAACCGTAAGGCTCTCCAGAGGGTAGTGAGGTCTGCACAACGCATCACCGGGGGCAAACTACCTGCCCTCCAGGACACCTACACCACCCGATGTTACAGGAAGGCCATAAAGATCATCAAGGACATCAACCACCCGAACCACTGCCTGTTCACCCCGCTATCATCCAGAAGGCGAGGTCAGTACAGGTGCATCAAAGCTGGGACCGAGAGACTGAAAAACAGCTTCTATCTCAAGGCCATCAGACTGTTAAACAGCCACCACTAACATTGAGTGGCTGCTGCCAACACACTGTCATTGACACTGACCCAACTCCAGCCACTTTAATAATGGGAATTGATGGGAAATGATGTAAATATATCACTAGCCACTTTAAACAATGCTACCTTATATAATGTTACTTACCCTACATTATTCATCTCATATGCATACGTATATACTGTACTCTACATCATCGACTGCATCCTTATGTAATACATATATCACTAGCCACTTTAACTATGCCACTTTGTTTACTTTGTCTACATACTCATCTCATATGTATATACTGTACTCGATACCATCTACTGTATGCTGCTCTGTACCATCACTCATTCATATATCCTTATGTACATATTCTTTATCCCCTTACACTGTGTATAAGACAGTAGTTTTAGAATTGTTAGTTAGATTACTTGTTGGTTATCACTGCATTGTCGGAACTAGAAGCACAAGCATTTCGCTACACTCGCATTAACATCTGCTAACCATGTGTATGTGACAAATAAAATTTGATTTGATTTGATTTAGACGGGTGGAAATCTGTCTTTTGGTCTGATGAGTCCAAATTTGAGATTTTTGGTTCCAACCTTTGTGTCTTTGTGAGATACAAAGTAGGTGAATGGATGATCTCCGCATGTGTGGTTCCCACTGTGAAGCATGGAGGAGGAGGTGTGATTGTGTGGGGGTGCTTTGCTGGTGACACTGTCAATTATTTATTTAGAATTCAAGGCACACTTAACCAGCATGGCTACCACATCATTCTGCAGCGATACGCCATCCCATCTGGTTTGTGCTTAGTGGGACTATCATTTGTTTTTCAACAGGACAATCACCCAACACACATCCAGGCTGTGCAAGGGCTATTTGACTAAGAAGGAGAGTGATGGAGTGCTGCATCAGATGGATTTCCTGGCCCCCACAATCACCCGACCTCAACCAAATTGAGATGGTTTGGGATGAGTTGGACCGCAGAGTGAAGGAAAAGCAGCGAACAAGTGCTCAACGTGATAACTGTTGGAAAAGCATTCCAGGTGAATATTTGTTCTGTCTTTTCTGGAGAATAAAATAGCTATTGTAACCAGCGTTGTATGGCTTGTTTAAGAAAGGGCGATACTTTGAACATGGTTTCATTTTCAATAACAGTGCCTTCAGAAAGTATTCATATACCTTGACTTATATGTGTTGTGTTATAGCCTGAATTCAAAATGGATTAAATAGATTTTATTCTCATCCATCTACACACAATATCCCCAAAACATGTTTTTACATTTTTTTGCAAATTTATTGGAAATGAAATACAGAAATGTCTCATTTACGTAAGCATTCACACCCCTGAGTTAATACATGTTAGAATCACCTTTAGCAGCGATTACAGCTGTGAGTCTTTCTGGGTAAGTCTCTAGGAGCTTTGCATGCTTGAATTGTACAATATTTGTCCATTATTCTTTTCAAAATGTTTCAAGCTCTGCCAAATTGGTTGTTGATCAATGCCAGACAACCATTTTGAAGTCTTGCTATAGGTTTTCAAGCAGATTTAAGTCAAAACTGTAACTCGGCCACTCAGGAACATTCACTGTCTTCTTGGTAAGCAACTCCAGCTCAGATTTGGCCATGTGCTTTAAGATATTGTTCTGCTGAAAATGTGGATTCATCTCCCAGTGTTTGGTGGAAAGCAGACTGAACCAGCTTTTCCCCTAGGATTTTGCATGTGCTTAGCTACATTACATTTATTTTTTATCCTGAAAAACTCCCCAGTCCTTTAATGATTACCAGCATACCCATAACACAATGCAGCCACCACTATGCTTGAAAATACAGAGTGTAGTACTCCATAATGTGTTTGATTGGATTTGCTTTAACATAACACTTTGTATTTAGGACAAAAAGTTAATTGCTTTGCCATTTTTTTTGCAGTATTACTTTAGTGCCTTGTTGCAAACAGGATGCATGTTTTGGAATATTTGTATTCTGTACAGGCTTCCCTCTTTTTCCTCTGTCAATGAGGTTAGTATTGTGGAGTAAATAAAATGTTGCTTATCCATCCTCAGTTCTCTCCTATCACAACCATTAAACTCTGTAACTGATTTAAAGTCACCATTGGCCTCATGGTGGAATCCTTGAGCGGTTTCCTTCCTCTCTGGCAACTGATTTAGGAAAGACGTCTGTATCTTTGTAAAGATTGGGTGTATTGATACACCATCCAGAGTGTAATTAATAACTTCACCATGCTCAAAGGGATGTTCAATGTCTGCTTTTATCATATTTAGCCGTCTACCAATGGGTCTCATTCTTTGCGAGGCATTGGAAATCCTCCCTGGTCTTTGTGTTTGAATCTGTGTTTGAAATTCACTGGGACCTTACAGATAATTGTATGTGTAGGGTACAGAAATGAGGTTTTCATCAAGCAGGTTTTCATCAAGAATCTCATTTCACACAGAGGGAGTCCATGCAACTTATTATGTCACTTGTTCAGCACATTTTTTACTCCTCAATTTATTTAGGCTTGCCATAACAAAGGGGTTGAACACTTATTGACTGAAGACATTTCAGCTTTTCATTGTAAATTAGTAAACATTTTGAAAACGTAATTCCACTGACTTTATGGGATATTGTATGTTGGCCAGTAGCAAAACATCTCACAATTCAGACTGTAACACAACAAAATGTGGAAAAATTCAAGGGGTGTGAATTCTTTCTGATGGCACTGTAACCTAAAATGAGAAGTTGGAATCTGTATAAAGGTAAAAAGTCCATTTTTGAACAAAGGATGAGCTTTTCTTAGTAATCTACTGGAGAACCAGTTCGGTTTTAAGTATAACTTACATATGAGTGAAGCTTTTAGTGAGAGGCCTCTTTTAGTGAGAGGCACCCCCAAACTCATATTCATTATATAAATAGGCACATTTGAATTTTGTCTGGCTTAGCGTTACAAATAAAGTTAAAGTTTTTTTGCGTATATGATTTTATAAACTAGTCGTCTGTAGTAGGCAGTACCGTAAGTATATAAGTAAACTGTGATATGACTAAAAAGTTAATTAGTGTGATTTTTCCATAGACAGGTATTTCCCTCCCCATGGTTGCAGGATCTAACCTATTCATGCTAACTTTCTTTTGAAATTTGTTGTGGTAAGTTCAGTTATATATTTAGGGATATGAATAGCAAGTTCACCATCAGCCCATTTTATTGGTAGACTACAGAATAATGTAAAAGTTGTTTACTTTAACAATCCTAAACAGAATATGGTACACTTATCATAATTGGGTTTTAGTCCAGAGAGGCTAGAGAAGGGATCTAAATCTTCAATGAGACAGTGCAGGGAACCAGATTATAGATTTAACAGGAAACTTGAGTCATTGGCATAGATTGACACTTATTTTTAAGCCCTGGAGTGTGAACCCTTTGATGTTCTTGATGGATTTGATTTTAATAGCTAGCATTTCAATGGCCATAACAAATAGATATGGAGACAGCCGAGACAGTATTCTCTGGTACTTTTAATGATATGACCCATTTTATAGATAGAAATTGACATTATAGGTCATTAACCAATCACAGCACTCCTTTACGATTGCACATTCAGCAAGTCATCAGCAGAGGGAGTTCCTATTGAATCCATTTTCCCATTCCCTGTGTTGGTGATGCTCATAAAATGTATCATACCTTCAGAATTAGTAAAGAGCCCACTCTGGAAATGTGATGTACTTGTAGACCAGGGGTATTCAACCGGGGAGGTCCTCCGCCTCTATGGGTCTGCGGAGATACTGCAGGGGGTCTGCGAAAATATATAAATTATAAAGTGGATTTAAAAGTAAAACATTTAAATGTTTTTATATTCACTGAGTGTACAAAACATTAAGCACACCTGCTCTTTCCATGACAGACTGACCAGGTGAACCCAGGTGAAAGCTATGATCCCTTATTGATGTCACTTGTTAAATCCACTTCAATCAGTATAGATAAAGGGGAGGAGACAGGTTAAGAGACAATTGAGACAACGTTTGTGTATGTGTGCCATTCAGAGGGTGAATGGTCAAGACAAAATATTTAAGTGCCTTTGAATGGGGTATGGTAGTAGGTGCCAGGTGCACCGGTTTGTGTCAACAACTGCAACACTGCTGGGTTTTTAACACTCAACAGTTTCCAGTGTGTTTCCAGTTTCCAAAAATGGTCTATCACCCAACTTCACACAACCGTGGGAAGCATTAGAGTCAACATGGGCCAGCTTTGCTGCAGAAAGCTTTCAACACCTTGTAAATCCATTCCCCAACTAATTGAGGCTGTTGTGAAGGCACTCAGTGTATAAACAACAACAGAATAAACAGATTTTGAAAAACATATGTAACATTATAACTTTAGTCCATCCCCTCGCCCCTACCCGAGCTCAAACCAGGGACCCTCTGCACACATAGACACCTAACACCCACGAAGCATCGTTACCCATCGCTCCACAAAGCCGCGGCCCTTCAAGAGCAAGGGGAAAAACTACTTCAGGTCTCAGAGCAAGTGACGTCACCGATTGAAACACTATTAGCACGCACCACCGCTAACTAGCTAGCCATTTCACATCGGTTACACTCACCCCCCTTTTGACCTCCTTTTCCGCAGCAACCAGTGATCCGGGTCACGGCACCAATGTAACCAGGGACCCTCTGCACACCTAGACAACTGACACCCACAAAACATCCTTACCCATTGCTCCACAAAAGCCGTGGCCCTTGCAGAGCAAGGGGAAGAACTACTTCAGGTCTCAGAGCGAGTGACGTCACCTATTGAAACACTATTGGGGCGGCAGAGTAGCCTAGTGGTTAGAGCGTTGGACTAGTAACCGAAAGGTTGCAAGTTCGAATCCCCGAGCTGACAAGGTTCAAATCTGTCGTTCTGCCCCTGAACAGGCAGTTAACCCACTGTTCCTAGGCCGTCATTGAAAATAAGAATTTGTTCTTAACTGACTTGCCTAGTAAAATAAAAAATAATAAATAAATAAAATAAACTATTAGCACGCACCCCCGCTAACTAGCTAGCCATTTCACATTGGTTACACATACACTACCGGTCAAATGTTTTATAACACCTACTCATTCAGGGGTTTTTCATTATTTGTACTATTTTCTACATTTTAGAATAATAGTGAAGACATCAAAACTATGAAATAAGACATGGAATCATGTACTAAACAAAAAAGTGTTAAACAAATCAAAATGTATTTTATATGAGATTCTTCAAATAGCCACCCTTTGCCTTGATGACAGCTTTGCACACGTTTGGCATTCTCTCAACCAGCTTCATGAGGTAGTCACCTGGAATGCATTTCAATTAACAGGTGTACCTTCTTAAAGTTAATTTGTGGAATTTCTTTCCTCCTTAATGCGTTTGAGCCAATCAGTTGAACAGGAAGACAAGAACAGCTCAAATAAGCAAAGAGAAATGACAGTCCAACATTGACTGACAATCATGTCTTAAAGTAATCCGGAACATTTCAAGAACATTTCTTCAAGTGCAGTCGCAAAAACCATCAAGCGCTATGATGAAACTGGCTCTCATGAGGACCGCAACAGGAATGGAAGACCCAGAGTTACCTCTGCTGCAGAGGTTAAGTTCATTAGAGAGTTACCAGCCTCAGAAATTGCAGTCCAAATAAATGCTTCACAGAGTTCAAGTAACAGACACATCTCAACATCAACTGTTCAGAGGAGACTGTGTGAATCAGGCCTTCATGGTCGAATTGCTGCAAAGAAACCAATAATAAAGGACACCAATAATAAGAAGAGACTTGCTTGGGCCAAGAAACACGAGCAATCGACATTAGACCTGTGGAAATTTGTCCTTCGGTCTGGAGTCCAAATTGGAGATATTTGGTTCCAACCGCAATGTCTTTGTGAGACGCGGTGTGGGTGCACGGATGATCTACGCATGTGTATTTCCCACCGTAAAGCATGGAGGAGGAGATGTTATGGTGTGGGGGTGCTTTGCTGGTGACACTGTCTGTGATTTATTTAGAATTCCACTTTGACTTTATGGGGTATTGTATGTTGGCCAATAACAAAAAATCTCACTTCAATCAATTTTAAATTCAGACTGTAACACAACAAAATGTGGAAAAATTCAAGGGGCGTGAATTCTTTCTGACGGGACTGTAACCAAAAAAGAGAAGTTGGAAACTGTATTAAGGTAAAAAGTCAATTTTTGAACAAAGGATGAGCCTTTCTTAGTAATCTACTGGAGAACCAGTTCTGGTTTAAGTATGAGTGAAGCTTTTAGTGAGAGGTTTAATGGTTTAATATTTAATAATTTCAGCACCCCCAAACTCATATTCATTATATAAATAGGCACATTTAATTTTGTCTGGCTTAGCATTCCAAATAAAGTTAAATATTTTTTGCGTATATGATTTAAAAAACTAGTCGTCTAGAGTAGGCAGTGCCATAACTAAACTGTGATATGACTAAAAAGTTAGTGTGATTTTTCCATAGACAGGTATTTCCCTCCCCATGGTTGCAGGATCTAACATATTCATGCTAACTTTCTTTTGAAATTTGTTGTGGTAAGTTCAGTTATATCTTTAGAGATATGAATAGCAAGTTCACCATCAGCCCATTTTGTTGGTAAACTACAGAATAATGTAAAAAATGTTTATTTTAACGATCCAATACGAAATATGTTACACTTATCATAATTGGGTTTTAGTCCATAGAGGCTGGAGAAGGAATCTACATCTTCAATGAGACAGTGCAGGGAACCAGATTACAGATTTTAGAGGAAACTTGAGTCATTCGCATAGATTGACACTTAACTAGCATGGTTACCACAACATTCTGCAGCGATACGCCATCCCATCTGGTTTGGGCTTAGTGAGATAATCATTTATTTTCAACAGGACAATTACCCAACACACCTCCAGGCCGTGTAAGGGTTATTTGACCAAGAAGGAGAGTGATGGAGTGCTGCATCAGATGACCTGGCCACCACAATCCCCCGACCTCAAACAAATTGAGATGGTTTGGGAGGAGACGGACCGCAGAGTGAAGAAAAAGCAGCCAACAAGTGCACAGCGTATGTGGGAACTCCTTCAAGGCTGTTGGAAAAGCATTCCAAGTGAAGCTGGTTGAGAGAATGCCAAGAGTGTACAAAGCTGTCATCAAGGCAAAGGGTTGCTATTTGAAGAATCTCAAATATAAAATATATTTGGATTTGTTTAACACTTTTGATTACTACATGATTCCATATGTGTTATTTAATAGTTTTGATGTCTTCACTATTATTCTACAATATAGAAAATAGTAAAATTAAAGAAAAACCCTTGAATGACTACTAGGCTACCCTAGGCAAAACCACTAGGCTACCCTGCCGCCCCACTATATGTATACCATAGTAGGAGAATAATGACATCAAGATGTCAGTATTATGTACAGTCCACAGATCATAGGGTCTTACAGGAGACATGTATACTGTAGCTCTAAAAAGGTCAGAATATCACTAGTTTCATCTTGATTTGAAAGACACAACAAAATACCTACAGGCTACACTGGCATGGAATCGCCCTAATGGTATTCTCAAGATCAAGAAAACAACCCCCTACTCTGCCTCAGATAGTTACTTTGCAAAACAAGCCAATACAGGTGGTGTCATCATATAAGTACAGCACAATTTCAAGCACAGATTCAACCACAAAGACCAGGGAGGTTTTCCAATGCCTCGCAAAGAAGGGGACCTATTGGTAGATGGGTAAGCAATGTAAAAAAGCAGACATTGAAAATCCCTTTGAGCGTGGTGAATTTATTAATTACACTCTGGATGGTGTAGCAATACACCCAATCTTTACAAAGATACAGACGTCCTTCCTAAGTCAGTGGCCAGAGAGGAAGGAAACCGCTCAGGGATTCCACCCTGAGGCCAATAGTGATTTTAAAACAGTTACAGAGTTTAATGGCTGTGATAGGAGAAAACTGAGGATGGATCAACATTGTAGTTAGTCCACAATTACTAACCTCATTGACAGAGTGAAAATAACGAATCCAGTACAGAATACAAATATTCCAAAACAATCATCCTGAACACCTAACAGCAGGACAATAACCTAAAACACAAGGCCAAATATACACTGGAGTTGCTTACCAAGAAGACAGTGAATGTATCTGAGTGGCCGTGTTACAGTTGACTTAAATCTACTTGAATATCGATGGTAAGACCTGCATATGGTTCTCTAGCATTGATCAACAACCAATTTGACAGAGCTTGAAGAATTTTGAAAAGAATAATGGGCAAATGTTGCACAATCCAGGTATGGAAAGCTCTTAGAGACTTACCCAGAAAGAATCACAGCTGTAATCATCACTGCCAAAGGTGTGTGAATACCTATGTAATGTAGATATTTCTGTATTTAATTTTCAATACATTTGCAAATATTTCTAAAAACATGTTTTCACCCTGTCCTTATTGGGTATTGTGTGTAGATGAGTGAGAAAAACAAATCTATTTCATCAATTTTGAATTCAAGCTGGAGCACCACAAAATGTGGAATAAGTGGAGGGGTATGAATACTTTCTGAAGGCACTGGATTTAAGTACTTTACTCCCCCTATGAGTTACCATCTGAGATCATAGTGTGTAGTATTTAGTATTTTAATCGGAGCCCAATTAACTACTGCTAAAGAAGCAGCTACTCTTACTTGGGTCCACACAAAACATGACAGGTAACATTAACAGACAAGTACATCACAATGACAGAACTACATACATTTAAAATAAGAACACACGCTTTCATACATTTATGCCCTCACAAGCATGTGATTCATAGATGCTACTGAATGCAAGTGCAACACACAAAAAAACGAAAATGGAAATGCAATAACAAGGTGTCTTGCAAATAGGCTGACACTTTTCACTAAATCCCTCTGACGTGAATAATGCTACCTTGTTTCTATAATTACCACCAGTAATGGGTATCCTGGGTAAAAGTATAGGCTTTTTCATTTACCACTAGGGTGTGAACGTTTAAACGACATTGGGCTTTTTCATCAATTTTTTCAATTTTTTAATCACAGTGCAGTTATCACAAAACTACCACTGACAGGTCCCAATCATCATCTTAAAGGGAAAAATAAAATGTTTTAATGCATAATGTAATAATGCTGTAACTTCAGTAGGAAGAGATATTCATCTTTCAAATTATTTACCAAGGATATAAAGCGCTCCACACAAAATGGCAGAGTGAGACAGGGAAGCGACAGCAGTGAATTCCTGTATGGCAATACTTTGAGTTAAATGCAAACTTAGCAAGATGGAATTGCACTACAGTGGTAGTGCAGGTGGAACGCTTAACCATCTGAAAGGGAAGCACCGTGATCCAACCCGTTGCTGGCAGCAGTACAATAAGGGACGGAGTGAGAAAATCACATTGCTGATTACAGAAATGATTGCAGTTGATATGCAGCCATCGTCAATGGTAGAGGATGTCAGCTTCTGTAACGGCGTTCTTCGTTTGTAGAAAGAGAGTCGGACCGAAATGCAGCGTGTAGGTTACTCATGACTTTAATGAAAGAATGCGTACATGAAATAACTCAATTAACATACAAAGCAAAACAACAAACGGAACGTGAAACTAATTACAGCCTATCTGGTGACTATAACACAGAGACAGGACAAACACCCACAAAATACGACGCGAACTCAGGCTACCTAAATACGGTTCCCAATCAGAGACAACGATAAGCAGCTGACTCCAATTGAGAATCGCCTCAGGCAGCCAAGCCTAACTAGACACCCCTAATCAACACAATCCCAATTACTACAAACCCCAATACGAAACACAACATATAAACCCATGTCACACCCTGGCTTACCCAAACATATACCAAAAACACAAAATATAATGACCAAGGCGTGACAGCTTCACTGCCCTGATGGTATATCTAGAATCAGACAGACTACAAGATGCCATGTTGAAAAACCGTGACGGCCTGGATGGAGAAATTGTACAATGATTGCTCTGCAAGTACAACGTGCAAGCTCTCAAACACAATACTTTGCGTTAACAACAGATGTTGTTGGACGTCTAGGAACACGCTGTCATGTATCACTGCAACGAACCATCACATTGATGAGAAGTGGGACGTGAAGTCCCATGTACAGACATCTGAGAAAATGGAGGAGGGGGACACATCAGAGAACCTAAAACTGCATTAAATACCAATGTTTCTGAGTGGGTGGAGGACAGCAGTAAGGTGAGCGCCGTCTGGTAAGTAGCCAGGACTGCGGTAGATTGAACTGCATTGCCCCCTAGTGGTCATACACAGATTCATATCTGAATTTTGAATTCATGTCATTTTATGTTTATATATTTTTTTAAAAGCAGTTTAAACGTTAAGAACTGTACATTTGTCACATCCCTAGTTTCCACCCGTTGGTTTCCACCCCATAATGGGTTCCATTTTAGCTAATTTAGCTGCTGTACCCTGGGAGCTGATTTATCTAGAGGATGATTTAAATCACGCTACAGAATGTTTTATTGATTTGCTCACTGAGGTAATGGACTATCATGCCCCTATAAGAAAGAGAACAGTTGGTGCCCGTCCATCTCCATGGATTGATGATGAACTGGGTGAAGCTTTTTCTCAAAGAAATATGGCAAAAGTCTTAGCAGCCAAGTGAAAATTTGAAATTGATGAACAGAATTATAGAACATTACGTAATTATGCAGTTAAATTGAATCGAAGGAAAAAAAAGTTATTTTACAACAATGCTTTTACTGATTGTAAAAATGATTCTAAAAAGGTATGGAACACAGTTAAGGGCTTACTTGGTACATCTATCTCATCATGCCCATCTAGTGTGGAGGTTGACGGGAGAATAATAACAAAACCAGTTGATATTGCCAATCATTTTGCAGATTTTTTTACACAGAAAATTAAATTATTAAGCAACAACGTAGACATAAATTCTTCCAAACAAGCTATTGTCCAATGGATTGATGATCATATCATGAGCAATAATATCTGCTCTTTTAGTCTACAAACGGTGTCAGTGGAGGAGGTGTTAAACCTATTGAAGTCATTACCTGATGGTAAATCTACAGGTTATGGTCTTATGGACAATTTTTTGCTTCGCTGTGCTGCTCCCCAGATTGCAGTTCCACTGAAGATACATATTTAATTGGTCACTGGAAAAGAGGTTGTTTGCAAATGTATGGAAGCATGCGAAACTGTGTCCTATTCCGAAAGACTGCAAAGAACCCATTACTCCTGCCAATAGTCGACCAATTAGTCTACTCCCCACACTCAGTAAGATATTGGAGGGTATTGTGAGTAGACAAATGTGGGAGTATATGGAAAAGAATGATCTGATTACAGCCAATCAGCATGCTTATCGCAAAAACCATTCCACTACCACTGCATTGGTTGACATGACTGACCAGTGGCTCAATGCTATGGATAATGGCAGGTTTGTAGGTGTACTATTTTTAGATTTCAGTGCAGCATTTGATTTAGTGGATCATGAAATTATTTTGACAAAATTAATGCATTATGGTTTTAAGGAGGTAGCATTCAAATCAAATCAAATCAAATGTATTTATATAGCCCTTCGTACATCAGCTGATATCTCAAAGTGCTATACAGAAACCCAGCCTAAAACCCCAAACAGCAAGCAATGCAGGTGTAGAAGCACGGTGGCTAGGAAAAACTCGATAGAAAGGCCAAAACCTAGGAAGAAACCTAGAGAGGAACCAGGCTATGTGGGGTGGCCAGTCCTCTTCTGGCTGTGCCGGGTGGAGATTATAACAGAACATGGCCAAGATGTTCAAATGTTCATAAATGACCAGCATGGTCGAATAATAATAAGGCAGAACAGTTGAAACTGGAGCAGCAGCACAGTCAGGTGGACTGGGGACAGCAAGGAGTCATCATGTCAGGTAGACCTGGGGCACGGTCCTAGGGCTCAGGTCAGTTGAAACTGGAGCAGCAGCATGGCCAGGTGGACTGGGGACAGCAAGGAGTCATCATTGAATTGGGTACAGTCATATCTAACTGACAGGAAACAGTCTACCTATATCAATGGTTCATTTTCTTCCCCTAATGTGTTAAACTGTGGAATACCGCAGGGCAGCTGCCTTGGGCCACTTCTCTACTTAATATACACCAACGACCTTCCCTATGCCTTGGTTGAAACTCAAGCTACTATATTTGCAGATGATACTACAATTTATGCAGCAAGACAATCGGTTCAACAGGTACAGCAAGCTTTGCAAGGAGATTTGGAGATGATCAGGAAATGGGTTTGCCAAAACAAACTTGCTTTAAACACCAAGAAAACCAAAGTTATGATGGTCTGTTCAACTAGGAAAAGGCCAAAACAGCATGGGATACAATTAAGTATGGGAGGAATACAAATTGAAGAAGTGGCAGAAACCAAACTACTGGGAGTGCAGCTAGACAACTGCTTATCATGGTCGTCTCAAATAACTAATCTATGTAAAAAAAATATTAAAATAGCATGCATAATCAGAAGGATAGCTAAATATTTACCAGGGAAAATCCTTCAGCAAATAACACAGGCATTGGTTGAGAGTCAAGTGAACTATTGTTCGGTGGTCTGGGGAAATGCATCATCTAGTGAAGTTAGGAGGCTGCAGAATGCACAGAATAAAGCAGCAAGGATTGTTTTAAGGCGGAGATATGGTTCTTCTGTTGCAGTCATGCGCAGTGTTCTTGGTTGGTCATCAATCAACAAGATAATTAAAAAAAACATGCTTATCTTATTTTATAATATACATCATTTAAAACGGCCAAGTTCTATTCACAATGGTATTCAGTTGGTAAGAGACAGACATTCCGTAAATACTAGGAATAGATTGTCCACCATTTATTCGTTATCCAGACAGAAAAAATAAATGGGCAAAAGAACATTTTGATTTAGAGCAATAAAGAAATGGAAAAAATTAACTGAGCAAACTAGAAACCTTTCAATATATAAGTTTAAACATTATTTAAAAACAATTTAAATATAGTATATAGAAATGTTGTGGGACTATAGTAGATGAATAATCAATATTTTTTTTAGATTGAGTATTTATTGGGTCATTATGCTAGTGTGTATGTATGTTTGTAATAGTGTGTTATATGTGAAAGTGTGTTTGTATTATAAATTGTATTTTAATGTTAAGGACTCTTGGAAAATTAGTCCAAATGGGGACTAAAAGAGATCCTAATAAAATAAAATCAAAATCAAATTATGTAAAATGCAACATTCGTGAACATGCATATATAACCAGGCCTTGAATCTTGAGCCTTGTTACAGAACTGTATTTTATTAAATATTCATGACAAAATAACCACGTTTCTTAAAATATCCTTTAGATTTGCTGCCACATCATCTTGGAACACTTTGCAAAAGGACTTTTGGACTTTTCAAGATTATTTTATTCAGATTTTAAATCCCAGATTGGAGGGCTGTTGACTACAAATTGTAATATTTTCTAACCTGTTTTTTTTTCTTCTTATTCACATTGTACTGTTTTCACTTCCATTTATTGCTGTTATATGTTGTGTAGTGTCTCATGTATGTGCAACTGAGGCAGGGCTCACTTGAAAAAGAGAAGGAAATGTATATATACAGTGCCGTGCAAAAGTATTCGGCCCCCTTGAACTTTGCGACCTTTTGCCACATTTCAGGCTTCAAACATAAAGATATAAAACTGTATTTTATTTTTTTGTGAAGAATCAACAACAAGTGGGACACAATCATGAAGTGGAACGACATTTATTGGATATTTCAAACTTTTTTAACAAATCAAAAACTGAAAAATTGGGCGTTGCAAAATTATTCAGCCCCTTTACTTTCAGTGCAGCAAACTCTCTCCAGAAGTTCAGTGAGGATCTCTGAATGATCCAATGTTGACCTAAATGACTAATGATGATAAATACAATCCACCTGTGTGTAATCAAGTCTCCGTATAAATGCACCTGCACTGTGATAGTCTCAGAGGTCCGTTAAAAGCGCAGAGAGCATCATGAAGAACAAGGAACACACCAGGCAGGTCCGAGATACTGTTGTGAAGAAGTTTAAAGCAGGATTTGGATACAAAAAGATTTCCCAGGCTTTAAACATCCCAAGGAGCACTGTGCAAGCGATAATATTGAAATGGAAGGAGTATCAGACCACTGCAAATCTACCAAGACCTGGCCGTCCCTCTAAACTTTCAGCTATTACAAGGAGAAGACTGATCAGAGATGCAGCCAAGAGGCCCATGATCACTCTGGATAAACTGCAGAGATCTACAGCTGAGGTGGGAGACTCTGTCCATAGGACAACAATCAGTCGTATATTGCACAAATCTGGCCTTTATGGAAGAGTGGCAAGAAGAAAGCCATTTCTTAAAGATATCCATAAAAAGTGTTGTTTAAAGTTTGCCACAAGCCACCTGGGAGACACACCAAACATGTGGAAGAAGGTGCTCTGGTCAGATGAAACCAAAATTGAACTTTTTGGCAACAATGCAAAACGTTATGTTTGGCGTAAAAGCAACACAGCTCATCACCCTGAACACACTATCCCCACTGTCAAACATGGTGGTGGCAGCATCATGGTTTGGGCCTGCTTTTCTTCAGCAGGGACAGGGAAGATGGTTAAAATTGATGGGAAGATGGATGGAGCCAAATACAGGACCATTCTGGAAGAAAACCTGATGGAGTCTGCAAAAGACCTGAGACTGGGAGGGAGATTTGTCTTCCAACAAGACAATGATCCAAAACATAAAGCAAAATCTACAATGGAATGGTTCAAAAATAAACATATCCAGGTGTTAGAATGGCCATGTCAAAGTCCAGACCTGAATCCAATCGAGAATCTGTGGAAAGAACTGAAAACTGCTGTTCACAAATGCTCTCCATCCAACCTCACTGAGCTCGAGCTGTTTTGCAAGGAGGAATGGGAAAAAATGTCAGTCTCTCGATGTGCAAAACTGATAGAGACATACCCCAAGCTGTAATCGCAGCAAAAGGTGGCGCTACAAAGTATTAACTTAAGGGGGCTGAATAATTTTGCACGCCCAATTTTTCAGTTTTTGATTTGTTAAAAAAGTTTGAAATATCCAATAAATGTCGTTCCACTTCATGATTGTGTCCCACTTGTTGTTGATTCTTCACAAAAAAATACAGTTTTATATCTTTATGTTTGAAGCCTGAAATGTGGCAAAAGGTCGCAAAGTTCAAGGGGGCCGAATACTTTCGCAAGGCACTGTACAGCAAAAGTTTGGACACACCTACTCATTCAAGGGTTTTATTTATTTTTTACTATTTTCTACATCTACATTGATTTGAGATTCTTCAAAGTATTCACTCTTTGCCTTGATGACAGCTTTGCACACTCTTCATGAGGTAGTCACCTTGAATGCATTTCAATTAACAGGTGTACCTTGCTAAAAGTTCCTTCGTGGAATCAGGAACATTTCAAGAACTTTGAAAGTTTCTTCAAGTACAGTCACAAAAACCAACAAGCACTATGACGAAACTGGCTCTCATGAGGACCGCCACAGGAAATGAAGACCCAGAATAATCTCTGCTGCAGAGGACAAGTTCATTAGAGTTAACTGCACTTCAGATTGCAGCCCAAATAAATGCTTCACAGAGTTCAAGTAACAGACACAAGGGCCTCCCGAATGGTGCAGTGCTAAGCTGTGCCACTAGCGATCCTGGTTAGAGTCCAGGCTCTGTCGCAGCCGTACGCATCCAGGAGACCCATGGGGCGGTGCACAATTGGCCTAGCATCGTCCGGGTTAAAGGAGGGTTTGGCCGGCAGGAATGTTCTTGTCCCATCGCGCACTACGGACTCCTGTGGCGGGTCGGGCGCAGTGCACGCTGACACAGTCGCCAGGTGTATGGTGTTTCCTCCGACACATTGGTGTGGCTGGCTTCCGGGTTTAGCGGACACTGTGTCAAGAAGCTGTGCGGCTTGGCTGGGTTGTGTTTCGGAGGATGACCGGCTCTCGACCTTCACCTCTCCCGTGTCCGTACGGGAGTTGCAGCAATGAGACAAGACAAAATTGGGAAAAAAGGGGTAAAAAATAAATAAAATAACAGACACATCTCAACATCAACTGTTCAGAAGAGACTGCGTGAATCAGACATTCCTGGTCAAATTGCTGCAAAGAAACCACTACTAAAGGACACCAATAAGAAGAAGAGACTTGCTTGGGCCAAGAAACACGAGCAATTGACATTAGACCGGTGGAAATCTGTCCTTCGGTCTGATGAATCCAAATTTTAGCTTTTTGGTTCCACCAACGTGTCTTTGTGAGACGCAGAGTCGCTGTCAGTGATTTATTTAGAATTCAAAGCACACTTAACCAGCATGGCTACTACAGCATTCTGCAGCAATATGCCATCCCATCTGGTTTGCGCTTAGTGGGACTATTGTTTGTTTTTCAACAGGACAACACACCTCCAGGCTGTGTCAGGGCTATTTGACCAAGAAGGAGAGTGATGGAGGACTGCATTAGAAGACTTTGACTCCACATTCACCCGATCTCAACTCAATTGAGATGGTTTGGGATGAGTTGGACCGTAGAGTGAAAGAAAAGCAGCCAACAAGTGCTCAGCATATGCGGGAACTCCTTCAAGACTGTTGGAAAAGCATTCTTCATGGAGCTGGTTGAGATAATGCCAAGAGTGTACAAAGCTGTCATCAAGGCAAAGTGTGGCTATTTTGAAGAATCTAAAATATATTTTTACATGTTTAACACTTTTTTGGTTACTACATGATTCATATATGTTATTTCATAGTTTGATGTCTTCACTATTATTCTATAGCAAAAATAAAGAAAAACACTTGAATGAGTAGGTGTGTCAAACTTTTGACTGGTACTGTATATATATAAAAAATATGTGGTTCAGGTTTCAAGCGCTACGCCTGATCAAGTCACATGAGCCATTCACTGTAGATTCACTATAAGTTCTTCATATCAGATATATACGAAATACAGTCGTGACAAGTGCACATCAGATTAGTACAAATGTATCAACTCACCAGTCCCATTTCTGCATGTTGTTAAGAGTACAATGTTGTTTCCTGGTGTTTAGTTGTACTATGTCAAGCAAATAGCTGACAAACACACAATACATAGTTAATCGCCTAGTTATATTTACCTCATTTTTCAACGGAAATACAATCTCTAAGTCTTTCAAAGAGTCCTGTTTGATTCACTGCATCTCAAAGGCTGTTTATTTGTTGAAGTTGTAGTGTGGAAAACTTTATTCTATATATGATTCTACGTCTAAGGTGTTCAGAGCAAAGTTTGCCTCTCATTTCCCCATACTCTCCGCCCTCGCCTCCATTCGCTGACAAATCACAAATGACTGTCAATTAGGGTGCATCTCCAGTTTCCCTGCGTCTCCTATGAGAGACAACGGCAGAATCACTGTCCTCCTTGGAGAGGGAGGAGGAAAGTGTGATGAATTCTTCTAGAGACAAAGTATAATCAGTGAGAGGCCTTCCGCCTGCTAATTAAGGAGACTAAAGCTTAGAGGTGATTTGGAGAACCGTTACGTTATCCCACGTCTCCTCAAGACACTATGTAAATCCCAGACACAAATCACACAGACACCACTCAAACCATAGCCCTGACTAACACACACAAGAGAGAGAGCTTGTGAGTGGGAGGGAGTCGAGAAGAGAATGAACATTTCTGCAATCAAAAGATTTAAATCAACGACACGCCCCACCAAAAAAAAACATGTACGATGTAGAATGATAATAACAGAAGAAGAAAGGAATCAATGAACCGCGCTCAAATTAGACCAACTGCATATGCATCATGCCCACACCAAATCCACAACTGGGGTGCATTGACAAAGACCTCTATTTTTGTGTAGCTGACCGTAGCACCAGTTCCAATCCAAGTGCCAATGCTGTTAAAATGGTTTAGTTCAAAAAGTACAAGTGGTATCAAAAAGCTGTATACAAGCAACCTATTGCAGACCGGTCTGCAAGTTTTCAAGTTTGAATGGCTTTCTAGCTTAAACGATTGAAGACTAGTTATGGGATATATTTTCACAGTTCAAGTCTATGGCCATTGAAATGAATTGGGATTTATGCAAATATGGTTGTAATGTGAAAAGGATTAATAGTATCAAAATGTTTTGTTTTTTTCAAGCAAACTGAAGACAGTCAGTCTGCATGGTTTGAAGTTGTTTTGGTGCTGGTAGATTTGACGTTTTTTGTGCTACAGGTGGCAGCGGAAGGCAAATAATAATAAGAAGTATGATGAACAGTTTTTAAAGTTCTAAAGCACATCTAATTACTTCCCCAATGGGACTGGTGTATTGCCATATCACATTACATTACATTGACTGGGATTGAAGCATGAGTAGGGCCTGATGAAATCCACATCCTAAACTTGCAAATCAAATCCCCCTATACAAAGTGATTGTCAAAACTTGGACATCCAACAACCTGTAGCCTAAACCCTAAAGGAAATCGATGCCATTAGATTGTCCATTGACAGAACAACAACTTCCAAAACCGCACGTCCAAAAGTGGAAGTTGCTTCGCAGGCTCTTCCTTTTCCCCTCAAAACCAATTTTTGCTGATGGAGCTGAGAACGCTTTATCGCGGATACTGTCATTGGATGCAACGAAACCACACCCAACTATAATCTGACAAAGCCCATGCGGCCATGTTACAAATTCAAACTCGAATTAGACTGATAGGCATACATCCATATTAACGTGAAAACATGCCTAACATCAACGGTTTGACATTGGAGAGTCATTCTTTTTAACATCGATAAAGCCTACACTTTCTAGCGCCGTTTTGAACTTCTAATGCAGTAGAGATAATAAGGAAGGGAGTGGTTTGTGACACGCGAGCAGCCGCTCACTGATATGTCACTCATACCTCCAACACCATCAAAACTTCTGCTACATGGATTTCGGGCCAATGCTGGATCTGATCGACTCCAGGCCTAAAGCATCTCTGCACTCTTGAGCTCTCAAACACACTGAAACTTCACCTCCTTCGCTGTCATTTTGAAACCTGCTTGAACAGGTTTGCTCGCACAAGGCAATCACTAGGTGATACCACAGTTTGGAACTTCTGTCTCTTCTATTCCACAGAAATCATGTTGAGTTCTATGTTATTCTATGTTCTAGTCACTGTGTTCCTAGGAATCTATTACGCAGAGTTTCAATCCATCCTCTGCCATGCTTTGAAGCATTAAATCCGTCTCTACCTTGGAACACCGTCGGCCTCTAATCATTCTCAGTGTGCCTATTGTAGATCATTGTCTAATATTGCAACAAAGTCAAACATTTTGGCACATATCACCCAGCTAGCATATTTGGTTCATTGGAAGTTTTGGGAACATATGTTTTTGGTTTTATATTGGTTTTATATTGGTTGTGGGAATGAAGCCATAGCGTTTTTAATGTTCTTAGAACAGAAGTGAAAATGTTGCTTGTTCTGGGAACGTTTATTTTTAGGTTGCAGGGACGTTCTGAGAACGTTTTACTCTGGTTCCTTGAACGTTTATTAGGAAGTTTTTGAATAACTTCCTTAAAACTTTCACTGAATGTTTCAATAAGACTTTTAGTGACACTGCAATCTTATTTTGGGCACAGATAGGACACATCACCGCATCAGTGAGATTCAAACATATAATCTTCAGTTCACTATCCAAGGAATTAGTCCACTGCACAATCCTATAGGATAGAATTCTATAGAACTGGTTAAACAATCTGATAGGATTGAATCAATCCCATAAGAGATTGAACACCTCAGGGATGTATCACTGGTGTGAGTAGGCAAAGATGGAGATTGTCCTCTGGAAAGACACGGGAGAAAGACTGTTCCTCAGTTTACTGGTATTTAATCTTGATTGCAGTTGAACAAATGTTCTGGTTTCTGTGCCATATTTAGCTGTGAGATTGTGAAATAAAGCGGCATAGGGTATTTTAGATTCTTTGGGCAAGTTTTCTGTACGTAGTATGTATTACCACATTACACAACCTCACATTTTGACCACATCGATTTGAGGGTAATTACACATCCTTTAAAGCTCAGATGTTAGTATCAAAGTTTATAGTAATCACAATGACACAAAATCGATTGCTTAAAACCGATCAATATCATTTGATTTGTACCGTTGATTTTGTCATAAGTGCCAGCGGTTGAAGGATTTAGAATGATCATTTCCAAACTCAAATGGCAGGGAACATTTGGGGCGATCATAAAAGTCACTGTCCTCACACCTATACATGGATTTGAGAGGCAAACTATCACTCAAATAACAGCCAACCTTTGTCACTGTGGATATCATATGGCGGGCTGTGATTAGTTTAAGTTAAATATCAAAGCAACCGATTTGTTTCCTTTGCCTTTTCGGCAGCCTCACAAAACTTCCATCCGACATTCTAGAATTTAGATGACTGTATTCAGCAAATTCTCTTCTAACCAGTGATATACAAATTATTCTCAGATTTCAGTGTGGCCTTTGAATTGTTAGTTTAAACAGTGCATACACACCAAACGTTTTTTACTTGCGCTATTGTTTATCTTTCAGTTTTGGTGACCCCTTAATCAAAATGCATCGCTCAAAAATGTAACTGGTTGTCTTTAGCAGGTGTTCCTCTAACAAGTGATACAAACAATATTTCCAGTTTCCATGTGGTTTTTGTGTGGTGTTAGTGTCAACATCACATACAACCTGATTTCCCTTCTAGTCGATATAAGTGACGAATTGCCAAAAACAGAGTTTTGAGAGCATATGCAGTTTATAAGGTGCTTGTTTAAAAGAATACAAGTAATATGATTACTATTGTGGCACATGTGTAGGTAGTAAATTTGAAGTTTTCAATATACCACAAACTGTTTATAGATTTTGGACACTTCAAAAAAGTTTTTTGACATTGGGCTATTTATCAAAAGATATTGTCAACGGGAAGTAGAGACAGGACTATAAACGGACGTAACAATTTTTTTACAATAGTATTCTACTTAATTAGGTAAAAACTGCTGAATGAGTCCAAAAACGTGAGGCAATTTATTTATTTTGATGATCTACCAGAATCATGAAAACGAGTTTGACTTGCCTATAATAATTATTTAGCAATAACAAATAAGATAAGCATTTGTCATCTGCTATAACAATACAGTGACTCAAACACAAAACACAAATGGCTACAACATTAGCTAGTCAGCTGACAGGCAAAATGTGGCTAACAGTAGTTTCTTAGCTAGCATAAAAAAACTAAATTGAGTGCATAAAATGCTGCACAATTCACAAAATATGACTAAAAGTTTGTCAAGAAACATAAGGAAACAAAGACTAACATGACCCACAGTTCTTGCATTCACACACAGTGAAGAAAATAATAATGTTAATGCAGATTCTCTGCACAGCCACAGGTGGTGAGCTGAACTTGATAGTTAATTAAACCTCTACAAGATCGGTGGGTCCCCCGGGGGACGGTTGAGCTAACGTGATTAGCATGAGGTTGTAAGTAAAAATAACATTTCTCAGGACATAGACCTATCTGATATTGGCAGAAAGCTTAAATTATTGTTAATCTAACTGCACTGTCCAATTTACAGTAGCTATTACAGTGAAAGAATACCATGCTATTGTTTGAGGAGAGTGAACAATTATGAACTTGAAAATGTATTAATAATAAACCAATTAGGCACATTTGGGCAGTCTTGATACAACATTTTGAACAGAAATACAATGCTTCATTGGATCAGTCTAAAACTTTGCACATACACTGCTGCCATCGAGTGGCCAAAATCTAAATTGCGCCTGGACTGGAATAATACATTATGGCCTTTCTCTTGCATTTCAAACATGGTACAAAAAAAATACAAACAAATGCATGGTTCTTTTGTATTATCTCTTACCAGATCTAATGTGTTATATTCTCCTACATTAATTCAACATTTCCACAAACTTCAAAGTGTTTCTTTTCAAATGGTATCAAGAATATGCTTATCCTTGCTTCAGGTCCTGAGCTACAGGCAGTTAAGATTTGGGTATGTCATTTTAGGCGAAAATTGAAAAAAGGGGTGGATCCTTAAGAGGTTTAACACTGCAAGCCTGTGCTAACTGTGACATCAGTTACTCTTTAAGGGACAGGCTATCTTAATTAAAGGTGAATAAAACAGAAATTAATATATAACAGTTGTAAAATTTTTTGTAATTAATGTTGTTATATTGTGCTAGAACTTATGACAAACTATCATTTATTGGGTCCAATTAAGAAAAAAGTTCTAACAGGATTCTGATTGGGGTGACAAAATCCTCTACTACTTATCAAAAACCTATAGGATATAATCGGATTACTTTTGATTTACAAATAGGAAAAAAAGTAGTCCAATAGGATTCTGATAGAGGTGACAGAAAATCCTATAGGACTGCGAAAATCCTATAAAGTCGTATAGGATTACTTTTGATTCTGAATAGGAGAAAAGAAGTCCAATAGGAAAAAAGTTGTCCAATAGGATTCAGATAGAGGTGAAACAAAATTGTGAGAATCCTACAGGATTCTATTGGAAGTTGCACTGATCCTATAAGATATTTTGACTAGGGAAGCACTCATTAAGATTAGGAGTGGCCAATTAGTGGGTGGGCCAACACACCTGAACACACTTAACAAGATAGAGGACAGAGAGAGTTTTGTTGATGCTTAGAATGGAATGTATGTTTTTGAAAACATTATTAGAATGTTCTCTGAACGTGACTAAAATGTAATTTAGATTTTTTATGGAAAGTTTTCTTCAGGTTTTGAGACCAGAATGAATGTATGTTTTTAAATAACATTCTTAGAACATTATTAACATTTTCTTGTGGTTTTTATGGAAAGTTTTCTTAATGTTCTTGGAATAATTTGAGAGCATGACTTTAAAAAGAACCATGAGAAAACCTGTAGGAAATTCCCACAGAAAAAGATTGTTTCTTAATGTTTTCTAAACTATTTGAGAACATTCCCAATGTCGACGTAATTTCCTGTCTCCAAGAGGAAACGCACTTTTAGGTTCCACCTCTGAAGAATGGCAAAGGCTACTTATACATATTCACAAATAGTAATTTCCACATGGAGTTGATAAATAGGACACTGACAGCTGTGAAAATGGACAAATTATCCAATGGATTATGATAATGTTCTTGTGAAAAGAAATGGCGGTGCAAAAGCATAAGTTTGCACCCCCTCCATGGCTCAAGTGGATACAAGCTGTTAGGCTCATCTGTTGTGTAGAGGAATAGCTTTGCAGCTGTTTCTGATCAATAAACAACGCCATGCTGGTGGGTGGTAACATTCAAATAAACCCAGCCCTGAAGTTAAACGTAGGTGGAAAAGTATTTGTATGTCATAGGAACAGACACCGCATTCACACAGATTTGCACGAAGTGGGCAGTTCAGATTAGTCACTTCAAGCCCAAATATATCATACTTTGACTAAAATGACGACTTATTGACTTTTATAATTGTGCAACATCATGGGTACGTTCTGGCCATCGTCTTTCAGCTTGAAAAAGTGGATTTCTATGGCCGTTTAAATAAGATGAGAATGTTCCAAAGCCAAGCGACTATCCTACACCCTTCTCAGAAATGTGTGGGAAGATTTTGCTGGCATTGCATGAAGCTCAGTTTCATTGGCTGCAGCTTGGTTATTCTATTGCCTAAAGCTTAGTTTCATTGGCTAATGGCTATGGCTTGGAACTATTGCCTAAATCTTGGTTTAATTAGCAGAAGTAAAGTTGTATTTTCTAAAAGCTTGGATCCATTGGCTAGAGCTTGGTTCCATTGGCTAGAGCTTGGTTCCATTGACTAGACATTAGTTCCATTGGCTAGAGCTTGGCTACATTAGTCTACCACAACAGTAGTCTACCACAACAGCTTAGAACTTGTAACATTTAAGTGATAACGCTCGAGAAGCCGGTGTTTGGAGGATATATTGGCACGGGTGTTGTTAGACCCAAGACAAAGACGCATACTGATGTTCTGTGACTTGATGGATGGACAACAGGAAACAAGGTGAAGAGGGCGACACCGGGCAGCCGACACATTCTGCCAATCGAACTGAGATGCTTCATATGCACCACGTTGGGCTCAGATTCACCACGCAGTGTAAGTGTGTGTGTTGTCTGATGCATCACCACGCAAGTGTGTGAATTTGTTCTCAGATTCACCACGCAGTGGTGTGTGAATGTGCTTTGCAATGCAACACCACGCAATGTGTGTGTTGTGTCTTAGTTTGTGTTGGATACTGTACGTCTGTTTTTCTGGCTGTTCAGCGGCAGGGAGTGTGACTTCCCTCTGTGGAAAACGGGATCTGAGAAGTTATGCCGCTGTGTACAAATTCTTCAAAATGGATTTCAAGCAGTGTTTTCTCTCTGCGGGCTCGCAGTGTTGCAATTGTTCTGCCCTTACACAGAGAATGCTTTCATTAAAGGCTCAGTGAAATCAAAATGAAGTTTTCCTTGTATCATATTGTTCTACAGCTTTCTAATCAGCAGGTTTGCAAGGGCGGAAGTTTCAGCTTTCCATCGTGACATCACAATGCGGTAAATTGATTAGTAGACCAATAGAGAGAAATAGTAATGGCGTCTTTTTGTAAGCACCAACTCCGCATTGTTCGCTGGACAAAGCCTATGGCGAAAATGAATGGCATTTTTGTAGGGTTCTTGGATGAACTCTGAAAATAAGGTCTGTTGTAAACACAGGCTTAGGAGATATTCTTCAAAATCAACAAAAAGTGATGTTAGGTCATTTAAAAAAAAAGTAACATAATTCATAAAGCTCATGTTAACTGACTGCTATGATCTCACAGAACAAAAACATACAAGACATCCTAATCATGTGTTAACCTCAGACCCTATTTTTAATTGTTAATTCCAAAACCCTATTCTTTCCCCATAGGGATGGCTGAAAAAACCAGAGCTAACTCGTTTCTGGATTTTAGGACAACAAACTGGCGAGCTGTATAACAAATAGAGTTCCAAACCTCCCTGCCAATAACAGCTACTTTCAGTTGACCCTTCTCCACTCAGACCACTTCCAGACAGCGTTTAGAAAAATGTTTGAGAAAGCTATTTGTTGCCAATTTTTATGGTAATCTATTACACTAAAGTACTTAATTGTTACCCAGAAATGATTTAATATTGATATAAATATGACTACATGGCCTTTTAAAGTCTTCAAGTGCCTTTTTCCCCCCTCCTCTGCTGTGCTCCCTCTGTTAACTTAGGATACGCCTGGAGTGTAGCACGCACGCAAATATGCATGCACACACTTTTTCATTTTTTAGAACCGGTCAAATGTCCTCACTAGTCTGAATTCTCCTTGGTTTACTATTCTTGTAAGGACTTCTGGTTCTCACAAGTATCATAAAACAAAAACACCCACACATACAGAGGGTGTTTGCCCAAACTATTCATGTCATGTTCCCTGTGCAGCTCTCAGGATTTACAATCCATGACCTTCAAATTGAACCTTCCCACCACCACTCACACACCACCACTCACACACCACCACTCACACACCACCACTCACAAACCACCACTCACAAACCACCACTCACAAACCACCACTCACACACCACCACCACTCACACACCACCACCACTACTCACACACCACCACTACTCACACACCACCACTACTCACACACCACCACTCACACACACAACCTCTTGTTTTCTTCTGTTCCCTTTCTTCCCTTCACCTTGCTTTAATATTAATAAAAAGTAGAAGACACAGAAATGTTTGTATTTTTGTACAGGCCTCATCTTTCTTCCTTCACGGTCAAATTCAGATTTTCTTATCAACGTTAGGCGTTTCCAGACATTGTAAAATATGAGATCTACAGTAGGATTATTTCTCCTCTTCCACATCATCCTTAAAGGATCATGTCAGGAGCACACGTACAACAGCAACCAGACAGGCACGGCAGGCCAGATGGAAACAGCAAATGTGTGAGTAAACTTTCCAAATGTTGATAAAACCAAATACACAGGCAGTTAGGAAAACAAAGGCTAGCTAACAGAAATTTGCATCCTGTAGCACAAACTCCAAAAATTTCTGGGACAATGTAAAGTCCATGGAGAATAAGAGCACCTTCTCCCAGCTGCCCACTGCACTGAGGCTAGGAAACACTGTCTTCACTGAAAAATCCATGATAATTGAACATTTCAATAAGCATTTTTCTACGGCTGGCCTTGCTTTCCACCTGGCTACCCCTACCCTGGTCAACAGCCCTGCACCCCCCCACAGCAACTTGCCCAAGCATCCCCCTTTTCTCTTTCACCCAAATCCAGATAGCTGATGTTCTGAAAGAGCTGCAAAATCTGGACCCCTACAAATCAGTCGAGGTAGACAATCTGGACCATCTCTTTATAGAATTATCCGCCAAAATTGTTGCAACCCCTATTACTAGCCTGTTCAACCTCCTTCGCATTGTCTGAGCTCCCCAAAGATTGGAAAGGTGCCGCTGTCATCCCCCTTTTTAAAGGGGGAGACACTCTAGACCCAAACTGCTTACAGACCTATTTCTATCCTACCCTGCCTTTCTAAGGTCTTCGAAAGCCAAGTTAACAAACAGATCACCGACCATTTAGAATCCCACCGTACCTTCTCCACTACGCAATCTGGTTTCCGAGCTGGTCATGGGTGCACCACCACCATGCTCCTAAACAATATCATAACCGCCATCGATAAGAGACAATACTGTGCAGCTGTATTCATCGACCTGGCAAAGGCTTTCGACTCAGTCAATCACTACATTCTTATCGGCAGACTCAACAGCCTTGGTTTCTCAAATGACTGCCTCGCCTGGTTCACCAACTACTTGTCAGAGAGAGTTCAGTGTGTCAAATCGGAGGGCCTGTTGTCCGGACCTCTGGCAGTCTCTATGGGAGCACCACAGGGTTCAATTCTCGGGCCTACTCGTTTCTCTGTATAAATCAATGATGTCGCTCTTGCTGCTGGTGATTCTCTGATCCACCTCTACGCAGACAACACCATTTTGTATACTTCTGGCCCTTCCTTGGACACTGTGTTAACTAACCTCCAGACGAGCTTCAATGCCATACAACTCTCCTTCCGTGGCCTCCAACTGCTCTTAAATGCAAGTAAAACTAAATGCATGCTCTTCAACCGATCTCTGCCCACACCTGCCCGCCCATCCAGCATCACTACTCTGGACGGTTCTGACTTAGAATATGTGGACAACTACAAATACCCATGTGTCTGGTTAGAGTGTAAACTCTCCTTCCAGACTAATATTAAGCATCTACAATCCAAAATGAAATCTAGAATCAGCTTCCTATTTCGCAACAAAGCACCCTTCACTCATGCTGCCAAACATACCCTCGTAAAACTGACTATCCTACCGATCCTCGACTTCGGCGATGTCATTCATAAAATAGCCTCCAACACTCTACTGAGAAAGTTGGATGCAGTCTTTGCTAGGTAAAGCCCCGCCTTATCTCAGCTCACTGGTCACCATAGCAGCACCCACCCATAGCACGCGCTCCAGCAGGTATATCTAACTGGTCACCCGCAAAGCCAATTCCTCCTTTGGCTGCCTTTCCTTCCAGTTCTCTGCTGCCAATGACTAGAAGGAACTGCAAAAATCACTGAAGCTGGAGACTCGTATCTCTCTCACTAACTTTAAGCACCAGCTGTCAGAGTAGCTCACAGATCACTGCAACTGTACATAACTAATCTGTAAATAGCCCATCCAACTACCTCATCCCCCATACTGTTATTTATTTTTATTTTTTATTCTTTCGCACCCCAGTATCTCTACTTGCACACTCATCTTCTGCACATCTATCACTCCAGTGTTTAATTGCTATATTGTAATTATTTCACCAATATGGCCTATATATTGCCTTACCTACCTTATCCTACCTCATTTGCACACGCTTTGCCATGCAAATGAACTGAATGCCCAAAAAACATTTCCACTTCATTTAAGCCCTGCCACAAAAGGACCAGCTGACATCATGTCAGTGATTCTCTCGTTAACACAGGTGTGAGTGTTGACGAGGACAAGGCTGGAGATCACTCTGTCATGCTGATTGAGTTCGAATAACAGACTGGAAGCTTCAAAATGAGGGTGGTGCTTGGAATCACATTGTTTTTCCTCTGTCAACCATGGTTACCTGCAAGGAAACACGTGTCGTCATCATTGCTTTGCACAAAAAGGGCTTCACAGGCAACGATATTGCTGCCAGTGAGATGGCACCTAAATCAACTATTTATCGGATCATCAAGAACTTCAAGGAGAACGGTTCAATTGTTGTGAAGAAGGATTCAGGGCGCCCAAGAAAGTCCATTAAGCGCCAGGACCGTCTCCTAAAGTTGATTCAGCTGCGGGATCGGGGCACCACCAGTACAGAGCTTGCTCAGGAATGGCAGCAGGCAGGTGTGAGTGCATCTGCACACAGAGTGAGGCAAAGACTTTTGGAGAATGGCCTAGTGTCAAGAAGCCACTTCTCTCCAGGAAAAACATCAGAAAAGGTACAGGGATTGGACTGCTGAGGACTGGGGTAAAGTCATTTTCTCTGATGAATCCCCTTTCCGATTGTTTGGGGCATCCGGAAAAAAGCTTGTCCGGAGAAGACAAGGTGAGCACTACCATCAGTCCTGTGCCATGCCAACAGTAAAGCATCCTGAGACCATTCATGTGTGGGGTTGTTTCTCAGCCAAGGGAGTGGGCTCATTCACAATTTTGCCTAAAAACACAGTCATGAATAAAGAATGGTACCAACACATCCTCCGAGAGCAACTTCTTCCAACCATCCACTCAGGAACAGTTTGGTGACGAACAATGCCTTTTCCAGCATGATGGAGCACCTTGCCATAAGGCAAAAGTGATAACTAAGTGGCTCGGGGAACAAAACATTGATATTTTGGGTCCATGGCCAGGAAACTCCCCAGACCTTAATCCCATTGAGAACTTGTGGTGAATCCTCAAGAGTCGGGTGGACAAACAAAATCCCACAAATTCTGACAAACTCCAAGCATTGATCATGCAAGAATGGGCTGCCATCAGTCAGGATGTGCCCCAGAGGTTAATTGACAGCATGCCACGGCAGATTGCAGAGGTCTTGGAAAAGGAAGGGTCAACACTGAAAATATTGACTCTGCATCAACTTCATGGAATTGTCAATAAAAGCCTTTGACACTTAAGAAATGCTTGTAATTATACTCCAGTATTCCATAGTAACATCTGACAAAAATATCTAAAGACACTGAAGCAGCAAACTTTGTGGAAATTAATATTGGTGTCATTCTCAAAACCTTTTGCCACAACCTTATATATACCTTTTCTATTGTGTTATTGACTGCATGTTTGTTTATTCCATGTGTAACGCTGTGTTGTTGTTTGTGTCGCACTGCTTTTGCTTTATCTTGGCCAGGTCGCAGTTGTAAGTGAGAACTTGTTCTCAACTAGCCTACTTGGTTAAATAAAGGTGAAATATATATATTTTTTACACTCTGCTTCTGGTAAAACCACAGAAGTCTCTAGAGGGTTCCCTGTCACTATATCCATTACCGGACAGCCCTGCACAGGGGCAGAATGTTCCTTCACTAACATGTGCATCGTACTCACACACACACACACACACACATTATTCATCTTTATATCTGTGTGGTCGATGGTAATCGAATTGAGTGTGTTGGTATAAGAGAGATTAAGGAGCGTAGGAGCCGCTTCCACAGTAGTGACCAACTTGGCATTTAAAAACCATTAGTCCCATAAGCCACAGCGTGACGCTTTCACTGCAGAAGTAACTCCACCTTTGTGATTGTAATTGCAGGTGAGGATGTGTGTGTCACCATGCAGATTTTAAATCCCACAAGCACACCTTCAAGTATACATTGGAGAGACAGATGCAATATGACTTGTAGGATAGAGCAGAGACATGGAGAAACCCTGATACTAATTACACCTTTCACATAGCATTAGAGAACAGTCTGATCACAATCAATAAGCACGCACACATTATACAGTTGTAGATATAACCCTTCCACCGGTCATTTGCATGTTAATAGGAAATCAGCTGAGCTGATGGAATAGGATGGAGGCAGAGAGCAGGAGAAATGTAATCACTCGGCTGTACATGGAAACTAAAAACCAGGCAGTCTACAGGATAGAATGACTGAATTGCAACGAGAGAAAGCTGTTCAAATTCGGTTCAGAATAACATGCCAGCGCAGTGACGAGGCACAGTGCCTTCATGAAGTATTCACACCCCTTGACTTTTTCCACATTTTGTTTTGTTACAGCTTGAATTTCAAATGAATTATATTGAGATTTTTTTTCCGCTGGCCTACACACAACACCCCATAATGTCTAAGTGGAATTAACTTTTAGAAATGTTTACAAACTAATTACAAATGAAAAGCTGAAATGTCTTGAGTCAATAAGTATTCAACCCCTTTGTTAAGGCAAGCCGAAATAAGTTCAGAAGTAAAAATGTGCTTAACAAGTCACTGAATAAGTTGCATGGACTGTGTGCAATAATAGTGTTTAACACAAATTTTACATGACTACGTCATCTCTGTACCCCACACATACAATTATCTGTAAGGTCCCTCAGTCGAGCAGTGAATTTCAAACACAGATTCAACCAAAGACCAGGGAGGTTTTCCAATGCCTCGCAAAGGGCACCTATTGGCAGATACAGTAGGTAAATAAAAGCAGACATTGAATATCCCTTTGAGCATGGTGAAGTTATAGATTACACTTTGGATGGTGTTTCAGTACAGTCACTACAAAGACACAGGCGTCCTTCCTAACTCAGTTGCCGGAGAGGAAGGAAACTGATCCGGGATTTCACCATGAGGCCAATGGTGACTTTAAAACAGTCACAGAGTTTAATTGCTGTGATAGAAAACTGAGGATGGATCAACAACATTGTAGTTATTCCACAATACTAACCTAATTGACAGTGAAAAGAAGGAAGCCTGTACAGAACAAAAATATTCCAAAAACATGCATCCTGTTTGCAACAACGCAGTAAAGTAATACTGCAAAGAATTTGGCAAAGTCATTACATTTTTGTCCTGAAAACAAACTTATGTTTGGGGCAAATCCAATACAACACTTTATGGAGTACCACTCTCCATATTTTCAAGCATAGTTTCAAGCATAGCTAGGTTTCAAGACTAGTCATTCAACTGAGACTGCTCTTCTCTGTATCACGGAGGCGCTCCGCACTGCTAAAGCTAACTCACTCTCCTCTGCTCTCATCCTTCTAGACCTATCGGCTGCCTTCGATACTGTGAACCATCAGATCCTCCTCTCCACCCTCTCCGAGTTGGGCATCTCCGGCGCGGCCCACGCTTGGATTGCGTCCTACCTGACAAGTCGCTCCTACCAGGTGGCGTGGCGAGAATCCGTCTCCACACCACGTGCTCTCACCACTGGTGTCCCCCAGGGCTCTCTTCTAGGCCCTCTCCTATTCTCGCTATACACCAAGTCACTTGGCTCTGTCATAACCTCACATGGTCTCTCCTATCATTGCTATGCAGACGACACACAATTAATCTTCTCCTTTCCCCCTTCTGATGACCAGGTGGCGAATCGCATCTCTGCATGTCTGGCAGACATATCAGTGTGGATGACGGATCACCACCTCAAGCTGAACCTCGGCAAGACGGAGCTGCTCTTCCTCCCGGGAAGGACTGCCCGTTCCATGATCTCGCCATCACGGTTGACAACTCCATTGTGTCCTCCTCCCAGAGCGCTAAGAACCTTGGCGTGATCCTGGACAACACCCTGTCGTTCTCAACTAACATCAAGGCGGTGGCCCGTTCCTGTAGGTTCATGCTCTACAACATCCGCAGAGTACGACCCTGCCTCACACAGGAAGCGGCGCAGGTCCTAATCCAGGCACTCGTCATCTCCCGTCTGGATTACTGCAACTCGCTGTTGGCTGGGCTCCCTGCCTGTGCCATTAAACCCCTACAACTCATCCAGAACGCCGCAGCCCGTCTGGTGTTCAACCTTCCCAAGTTCTCTCACGTCACCCCGCTTCTCCGCTCTCTCCACTGGCTTCCAGTTGAAGCTCGCATCCGCTACAAGACCATGGTGCTTGCCTACGGAGCTGTGAGGGGAACGGCACCTCAGTACCTCCAGGCTCTGATCAGGCCCTACACCCAAACAAGGGCACTGCGTTCATCCACCGCTGGCCTGCTCGCCTCCCTACCACTGAGGAAGTACAGTTCCCGCTCAGCCCAGTCAAAACTGTTCGCTGCTCTGGCCCCCCAATGGTGGAACAAACTCCCTCACGACGCCAGGACAGCGGAGTCAATCACCACCTTCCGGAGACACCTGAAACCCCACCTCTTTAAGGAATACCTAGGATAGGATAAAGTAATCCCTCTCACCCCCCCCCCCCCTTAAAAGATCGTCTGCTAAATGACTTAAATGTAAATGTAGTGGTGGCTGCATCATGTTATGGGTATAATCATTAAGGACCGGGGAGGTTTTCAGGATTAAAAAAGAAATGGAATGGAGCTAAGCACAGGCAAAATCCTGGTTCAGTCTGCTTTCCACCAGACACTGGGAAATTAATCCACCTTTTAGCATGGTAATAACCTAAAACACAAAGCCAAATCTACACTGGAGTTGCTTACCAAGAAGACAGTGAATGTTCCTGAGTGGCCGAGTTACAGTTTTGACTTCAATCTACTCTAAAATCTATGGCAAGACCTGAAAATGGTTGGCTAAGCAATTATTAACAACCAATTTGACAGAGCTTGAAGAATTTTGAAAGGAATACATAGGCAACTGTTGCACAATCCAGGTGTGGAAAGCTCTTAGACTTACCCAGAAAGACTCACAAACTGTAATCGCTGCCAAAGGTGTCTACAAAGTATGGACTCGGGTGTGAATACTTATGTAAATTAGTTATTTCTGTATTTCATTTTCAATAAATGTGCAACAATTTCTAATAACATGTTTTCACTTTGTCATTATGGTGTAGTGTGTGTAGATGGGTAAAAACAACAATTGAATCAATTTTGAATTCCGGCTGTAACACAATGTTAAATAAGTCAAGGTATGAATACTTTCTGAAGGCACTGTAGTGACTCAAATACACCACGAAGCTGATATCTGTTAAAGTGACATGCAGCATTGTTCCTGAGATAAATATCCATGACTGGAGTGATACATTTGTCATCAAGCACAATACATGTTCCAGTTCATAAAATGGCAAGTGTTAAACATACATTGGCGACTCAATAGGGATATGGTACATAGGAAACAATGTCACAGACTACTGCAGCAGCTACACTATAAGAATGATAGTGTGTGATGATAAACCAGCGTTGCTTATGGAGATGACTGCAGGACCACCTCACCATTCAACAGCAGTCAAGCCGTGTGAAGTGAATGCCAGTAAACCTCCACACATTGATTAAAAGTGTAGCAGGCAGAGGCTGATCCTATTACAGTACAACTGTAAATGGGGGAGGGATAGGCACCCACTGCCATTCAGCTAATTCCCACAGTAGGACTAATCCAGTTTTAAGGAAGTTAAAAGATTTACAGTTAATCCTCCCCATCCATGGTTTCCCAAGATCATTAACCACAGTACAGCAGCCATCTTAACTGGGGCCTACTGGTGCATCTATAATGTGAAATACTGGGAGAGCTGCCCATATGCTGCTATGAAACTATTGGCACTGTCTGGGATAACGGTTGACTATGTGGTATAGGACTAGTAATATGGGAGGTAAATGCATAGTGTTCCCATGAAATTACTTCGAAGCACAGGGAAGTATGTTCATTTCATGTAAAAACTATTAAACTAAAGTGTGAGAGCAACAGGTAAATTCATAGTTGATTTAAAATGTCCTCCGCTCCATCTCACTCAGTTATGGGGCAAGTTTTTCAAGTTACACCAGTTGAGTACGCTCTCAGTCATTTCTGCATGGATGCCTCTCCTCCAAATGTGTCTGGGTCACCGTCTTTTCCCCTGGGACTTCTATTTCAGGGACTGGCGAGTGATGTTGGTGGACCGTTTCCGAATGGTGTGTCTAATCCAACCGCAAATCTCCGATGGGAAAGACTGGGTTATCTTCAACGCTTCAACGTCAGAGGGCCTTAAAGTTTGGGTAGTGGCCGAAGAGGACTCGAAACGTACATGATCTGAAGGAAAACACTAATTTCAAAAAGCCTGCGGGGGTTTCTGTGGTAAAACATTAAAAAGAGCATAAAGGTTCATCGAAAAATAAGTACGTAAACATTTCAGCCATGTACTGCATTTTATTGAAGCTGTTGAAAAAAAGAACAAGGTCTTTCTATTAGAATTTAGCTAAAGACATATTTTCTACTGCTGTTGTGTTCAATGTCACCATTGCTCCCATCATTCTAATACCAGTACAGAAATCAGCTAATATATATATATATATATAAAAAAAGCAACATTGGAAAGAAAGGATATTAGAATTAAGGTAAGGCTGAAAGCATAAGGCCTTTGTTTTGCTTGACTGCTACTGAACTCAATCACAGTGTCTATGGAACTAGGGGAAGAGAATTGGATAACACTTTATTTTACAGTCCAGTTTCCACTGTATTTACTAGGATTATTACGTGGTAACAATGGCTACTTTCTGGTACTTATTTCAAATAATTCAACACAATTTGCATCTGGCTGGTACCAAGTGGTAGTGGTGCTTGTTTGAATGAATATCAAATAAGAGTTATTCCTAGCTTATTGAATTACAATGTTTATGTCAAAATCTGGACATTTATGTACCATTAAATGAAGTGCAACCGATTCTCTAGTCCACTGTCATCCCTGTGAAAAACGTTTTCTGTCCAAAACATCACTCAAATCACGCTTCAGTTTATGTATGTCCTCAATATGATTATATGGCATTTCATACACAACCGGGAGTAGGATCAAGTTGTCCCAAGATGCTGATCAGAGGTCAGTTTTGCTTTTCCACCCCTAATGGGTAGGATTAGAGTGGAGTTAGCTGATCCTAGATTTGTGCCTAAGAATAACTTCTATCCTGCTTCAATGTCCCGAGTTCTTCTACCGTCATGCTACAACCATGAGACATGAAGAACCACGACATTTCAGGAAGATAAAACAAATGAAAAAAAAAAAAAAAAGTTTTGTTTTTAAAGTGCTCTGACACACCATAAAATAGCAGCAGCATTCATATAGAAATGTGGTTCAACACTTTTACAAATCACTTGTTAAAAATCGCTTTAATCTCGCAGTCAATTAATTGAATTCAGTCCGATGATATGAAAATATACACGCCCCAAAAACAGTGTCTGCATCTCTCAATAGTCCTGTCAACTTGATGATCTCAGGGTGTGAGAAACAATACAGAACAAAGAACCATGAAGAGAAATTAGCTAGCTAAACTAAAAAGTTAAATATCTTCATGCAGAGTCATCCATACTTTACATACATACATACATACAAAGTACACTTTTGCTCGCTATTCGCCTTTAAGAATAGATCTGTAAACACTGTTTGGGTCTTTCGGTCAGTGAAGCCATATTCCCATCACGCCACACACACTTTCCCAGTAAAAAAAAGAAAATCCAAGGCTCCTGCCTCTTCAGAAGGTTGTCTTTGCGTCGTATTGTTATATTCCCTCAATCCCCCGTCTCTTAACATCCTCCTAAGTATTTACCCCATGCTAAAACTAGAGACGCAGAATAACTGTTAGAATGGAAGCTCTATTCATATTTCTGTGTGTGTAAAAAAAAAGAAAGTGGTTTGTGGGTAAAGGAAGGTTCTAGGTAGGTTGTAGTTAGGGTAGGGTTTGGTAGAGAAGAGGGGGTTGTGGGTAAAGGACAAGTGAATTATGGGTAAACGTAGACATGGGTAGTAGAGGTACATGTTGGAGTCCTCGCTCTCTTCCGTGCCCAATAGGAGGTCGAGGAGAGGAAAGGTAGGCTACGGATAAGGTACAGCCGAGATGGTTAGTAGGGGGCAGAGGTTGAGGTCTTTTCTCTCCTGTGCTCAAAGGCCTATCAGGAGAGATATATAGTATAGGTCTGGAGATGGATGCATTGAGGTTACAGGAGGGAAAGGGTAGAGATAGGTAGAGGCTCTCCTCTCCCTCAGAGGCCCTGTAGGAACTCCTGGAGCTGCCTGACGATCTCTGTGTCCACCGTCTCCATCAGAGCCCCAAAGCCCTGGTCCCCCATCAGAGCCTGCTGGGCCTTCAGCTTCTCATACACATACTGCTGTAAGGAGACACTGTGCACCGGATCCTCCAGGGCCAACTATAGGGACACACAGAGAGAGAGACAGGCAGTTAGCAGGACGCCTAAGACAGATTCTCATAGACCTATTGCTGTAAGGTCATACATCTAGCTAGAAATTCCTCTAGCTTTAGGAGGTAGAGAGAAATGTAGGAAGTCAGCAAGACACGTAACACAAATAGAGAATGCAGCAACACGTACTGTGCACCGTGTGATCGAAGACTAGCTACAAGAGACCGAACAGGGAGTGAGTGTGTGTTTGTGTGCTAACCTGGTTGCAGATGAGAGATAGTTGTGGGAGTGTGCTTCATCAGATAATCACACTAATTAGTCTACAGGGGAAATCAGAGGAAACTGAGCCAGAGAGAAATGCCACTGTGAGCTTCTTCTGAGAGGCAGGTAATGACCTTCTTGACTCCTAAGCCAATCAGTGAAGGTATACTCGCTATGGTAATTCCCTGTCATTACTGTGTAATCAAACCACCAGGGTTGAGCGTGGACTTAATAGAGAGAATGTCATCAATGTTACACAATAACAATCCGAATCAGTGCCCTAATCTGACACGTGTGTTATGGTTCACACTCAATGATTTCCCAGAAGGAACAGTGAAAAGCAATGCTGAGGTAAATCACGATCAATATCACGCATGTAGTGAAGTGAAATTATGAGCAAGGGACCTCTAATTAAAAATATGTTTGTGGTGCGTGTGTGTGTGTGTCGTGGCTGAGTGAAACAGTAGCCAATTATGGAAGCTAACACATGCATAGGTGCACATTGAGTGTGGTTCCCCACACTGCGCAGGAATAGAAAAGCACTAAACACAGATGCTCTGCATACTGGGCACAACAGAGAGAACATATGATGAATAGAACAAAGGAGAGGGACAAAGAGATATAGAGTGACAGCTAAAGAGCGAGGGGTGGAGAGAGAGAAAGCCGTGTGGCTTGAGAGTAATGTAAAAAATAAAATAAAGGCAACAAGATTAGGGGATTGGGATCGGTATTTGGGGGAACTATACGACCCCCTGCTGTTTCCACCGGCTGAGGTAAAAACCTGACACGGAGCTAAAATAATCAAACAAACACAGGAGTATTGCGATCCTCTGGAGAGAGAGGAACAGGAGAAACAGACTACTATAACTGTTCAACACGGGGTTTCAAAGAGCATAAGAGAGAGTGAGGCCGGGACGATACCAGTATCGCAATATTCGTTAGTATCGTGGTAAGGAAACAAAACAGATTTATCTTCTTTAGGAAAACAGCCCTAATGTTGGAAACAAACATCATGTTGTCATCCTGAGTCACATTTATTTATTTTCCAGCCTTAAGCACACAATATTTTAAACACACAATATTTTAAAGGACCAAAGAGTTTTGTCTGCTTTGTGTTTGAATTTTTACCATGGAAGAAATATTGAGCTACTGGTATTGTCACAGAGGGTATCGAGAGTTACAAGCACTCTTATACAACATACATTCAATGTGTCTGTCCCTGCCTTTACCAAAACAAACAAATCGAAGGTGCACTGTCATTTCTTCCTGTGAACTGCATTGTTACAGGCAGTAGCAGCAGCATACAAGCCTGTTGGCGCTCCGGTACCGCTTGCTGTGCGGTAGCAGAGAACAGTCTATGACTAGGGTGACTGGAGTCTGACAATTTCTTTGACACTGTCTGGTATAGAGGTCCTGGATGGCAGGAAGCTTAGCCCCAGTGATGTACTGGGCCGTACGTACTACCCACTGTAGTGTCTTGCGGTCGGAGGCCGAGCAGTTGCCATACCATGCAGTGATGCAACCAGTCAGTATGCTCTTGATAGTGCAGCTCTAGAACTTTTTGAGGATCTGAAGACCCATGTCAAATCTTTACAGTCTCCTGAGGGGGAATAGGCTTTGTCGTGCCCTCTTTACAACTGTCTTGGTGTGTTTGAACCATGATAGTTTGTTGGTGATGTGGACACCAAGGAACATGAAGCTCTCAACCTGCTCCACTACAGCCCTGTCGATGAGAGTGGGGGCGTGCTCGGTCCTCCTTTTCCTGTAGTCCACAATCATCTCGTTTGTCTTGATCACACTGAGGGAGAGGTTGTTATCCTGGCACCACACAGCCAGGTCTCTGACCTCCTCCCTATAGGCTGTCTCATCGATATCGGTGATCAGGCCCTGTTGTGTCAACGGCAAACTTAATGATGGTGTTGGAGTTGTCCCTGACCATGCAGTCATGGGTGAATAGGGAGTACAGGAGGGGACTGAGCACACAGCCCTGAGGGGCTCCAGTGTTGAGGATCAGCGTGGCAGATGTGTTGTTACCAACTCTTACCACATAGGGGCGGCTTGTCAGGAAGTCCAGGATCCATTTGCAGAGGGAGGTGTTTAGTCCCAGGGTCCTTAGCTTGGTGATGAGCTGAGCTTTGAGGGCACTATGGTGTTGAACCCTGTGCTGTAGGCAATGAATAGCATTCTCACGTAGTTCCTTTTGTCCAGGTGGGAAAGGGCAGTGTGGAGTGCAATAGAGATTGCATCATCTGTGGATCTGTTGGGATGGTATGCAAATTGGAGTGGGTCTAGGGTTTCTGGGATAATGGTGTTGATGTGAGCAATGACCAGCCTTTCAAAGCACTTCATGGCTACAGACGTGAGTGCTTACGGGTCAGTAGTCATTTAGGCAGGTTACCTTAGTGTTCTTGGGCACAGGGACTTTGGTGGTCTGCTTGGAACATGTTGGTATTACAGACTCAGTCAGGGACAGCTTGCCAGTTGGTCAGCGCATGCTCGGAGTACACATCCTGGTAATCAGTTTGGCCCCGCGGCCTTGTGGATTTTTACCTGTTTAAAGGTCTTACTCACATCGGTTACAGAGAGCATAATCACACAGTCGTCCCGATCAGCTGATGCTCTCATGCATGCTTCAGTGTTGCTTGTCTCGAAGCGAGCAAAGAAGTAATTTAGCTCGTTTGATAGACTCGTGTCACTGGGCAGCTCACGGCTGTGCTTCCCTTAGTAGCCTGTAATAGTTTGCAAGCCTTACCACATCCGACGAGCATCGGAGCCAGTGTAGTATGATTCAATCTTAGTCCTTTATTGACACTTTGCCTGTTTGATGGTTCGTCTGAGGGTATAGCAGGATTACTTATAAGCGTACGGGTTAGAGACTCGCTCCTTGAAAGCGGCAGCTATAGCCTTCAGCTCTGTGCGGATGTCGCCTGTAATCCATGGCTTCTGGTTGGGGTTTGTATGTACGGTCACTGTGGGGATGATGTCATCGATGCACTTATTGATGAAGCCAATGACTGATGTGGTGTACTCGTCAATGCCATCGGAAGAATCCCGGAACATATTCCAGACTGTGCTAGCAAAAGACTGTAGCTCAGCACCTGCGTCATCTGATCACTTCTTTATTGACTTAGTCACTGGTGCATCCTGCTTTAGTTTTTGCCTATAAGAGTAACTCATGATAAGTTGTAGACCACAATATCTACCAAGAGAGTTCTCATCTATATTTTTTGTAGGCGTCTATTTACAACCACAAATGGAAGCTGGCACTAAGACCGAAACTCAACGAGCTGTATAAGGCCATAAGCAAACAAGAAAATGCTCAACCAGAAGCAGAGCTCTTAGTGGCCGGGGACTTTAATGCAAGCAAACTTAAATCCGTTTAACCTCATTTCTACCTGCATGTCATATGTGCAACAAGAGAAAAAAAAACATGGATTGAAGCCATGGATTAAAGGCAACATCCGCACCGAGCTAAAGACGAAAGCTGCCTCTTTCCTGGATACGGACCCTAATCTGGACGCTAATAAGAGATACCGCTATGCCTTCAGACGAACCATAAAACAGACAATACGTCAATACAAGGCTAAGATTGAATCCTCCTACACCAACCCACCCGCGTTCTGCCCAGTGAGGCGAGCCTTCCACACGGGCTAATTGCCTTTTATGCTCGCTTTGAGGCAAGCAACACTGAAGCATGCATGAGATTACCAGCTGTTCCGGACGACTGTGTGATCACACTCTCCATAGCGTGATCACAGACGGATCACCGGGACTTGTACTCAGAGCATGCACGGACCAACTGGCAAGTGTCTTCACTGACAATTTCAACCTCTTCCTGACTGAGTCTGTAATACCAACATGTTTCAAGCAGACCACCATAGTCCCTGTGCCCAAGAAAGTGAAGGTAACCTGCCTAAATGACTACAGCCCCGTAGCACTCAAGTCGGTAGCCATGAAGTGCTTTGAAAGGCTGGTCATGGCTCACATCAACACCATCATCTCGGAAACCCTAGACCCACTCCAACTCGCATAATGTGGTGTGGTGCCAGGACAACAACCTCTACCTCAACATGAGCAAGACAAAGGAGCTGATTGTGAACTACAGAAAAAGGAGGGCCGAACACGCCCCCAGTCACATCGGCGGGGCTGTAATGGATCGGGTCGAGAGCTTCAAGTTCCTTGATGTCCAAACCATCATGGTCCAAACATACCAAGACAGTTGTGAAGAGGGCACGACAACACCTTTTCCCACTCAGGAGACTGAAAAGATTTGGCACGGGTCCCCAGATCCTCAAAAAGTTATACAGCTGCACCATGGAGAGCATCCTGACTGGTTGCATCACCGCCTGGTATGGCAACTGCTCGGCATCCGACTGTACAGAGGGTAGTGTGTACGGCCCAGTAAGCATTTCACGGTAAGGTCTACTCCTGTTGTATTCGGCGCATGTGACAAGTTAAATTTGATTTGATTTTCCTGTGATATTACATAAATTCTTCTCAGGGCTGGGTTTTAATTGAATGTTATCACACACCAGCATGGGACTGTTAATTAATCAGAAACCACTGCAAAGTTTTTCTTTTTTTGGGACTGTGCTGAACATTCAAGGAAATTATAGTTACATGTAATTTGCGGCATGCATGACCATGAGCAAAGTCATTGTAGCCTATAATTTAATTTCCCCTGTGAGAACCATGAGCACGTGCTGACTTGGCTTTGCTGTACATCACATCAAAGCCTGCCAGCAGCCTACCTACCAAAGGTCGCACAGTGTCCATTACAACGCAGAAAAGCACAAATCAGCCACCAATAGTTATCCGTATAACCGGAGCTTCATCTTATTCTTCTAACTGTTTCTATGGTGTATTCCAGGCTGCAATTGATGGAAGACGGCAAAACTTCATGGCAAAAGATAGGCAAGCGGTTTCCATCTGAGGTGAAGTTTTCCCTAAATCAATGCTTATGACAAATCCAGCTCCAGAACCAGCCATAGAGCCAGCTGGATAATATTTTGAATACGGCGGCATAAAAAAAGTAACACAAATAAATGCCTGGGCACTTTAAATCAACGCCTGGACACCCGCCCGCTACCCTGTGGGAACACAACTGTTCAGTCAGTGAGAAGAGAAAAGGGTATGACAGAGGAAGGGAAAGGGGAGAAGAGGGGGGGGGGGTAAGATGAAAGGAGAAATGATGGTAAGGGGAGAAAAGAGGGAAGCGGAGAGAAGAGAATGGTTGACAGATAGGCAGGAGTCTAAGGAGCACAGGGTTGTTTAGACAGAGAGAATAAGACAGAGGGAGAAAAGAAGGAAGAAGAGAACGAGTGTAAGGGAAAAGAGTGAAGAGGTGAGGAGAAAGCTGCTTTCCGAGAAGCATTAACCTGTGGATACGCCACTGTTCAGTCAGAAGGAGCGGGAGAGGAGGGATGTAGAAGAGAGATGAGTGGAAGGGAGAGATGAAGGGAGAGATCAGGGAAAGAGATGAAACGTAGGGAAAGGGAAAAATGCTGGCTGTGGGTTGAGTGGCAGTAGCCTAGTGAGAAGAGGGGAGAGATGAGAGGAAAAGAGAGATGAAGGGAGACGCATGTAAGGGAAAAAGAGGGAAGAGGAGAGGTTACTGGCAGAAGCCTGGTGGGTACAGATCTGTTTTATCAGCGAGAAAAGGGAGAGGAGAGAGGACAAAAGAGGGGGAAGAGGAAAGGTCCTGTAGCGGGTAGAGGTCTGGTGGGCGGAGGGCAATTGTGTCGAAGGCTCAGTGCCAACTGGCACTCTATTCACTACTTTTGACCAGAGTAGTGCACTATAAGGATTGGGGTGTCATTTGGAACATAACCTAAATATCTAATCCTGTTACCTACGCTCTCCGCAGGTACTATCTGCTGTTGATTCTGTATATAGAGAAAAACCAGACAACTTGGATGCAATTATTTTTTGCTCCAGTTTTGTTTGCAGGTTTATGGTGGCGCCTGCTAGAAACTACTTGAGAAACAAACCTGTGTAATAACACCAAATCCCTGTCTGGGGGTGGATCCACAGCTTCCTGGGTAACATCATCTGTACTATGATTTAATACATGTAACTGGTGTCTTGCAATTTCCCGAACAAGTTCCTTCCTGTTTCCAGAGGACAAAAATGATGGGTACCATGGACCAATAATATACCATTTCTATGACGTACTAATGCAACAATACAAAACAGGTATGTGTGAACAGATGCAGTGAACGGACACATCAACTGTCTGAGGGCTGCTTTTTTTTAGTTGTCTAAGAGCTCAAGTCACAAAATAAAATGGTCAGTAACACAATATGGGCCAAAAAGGTGTACGAAAATTGTGTTGTGTGATACAAGGAACTACTTCACAAAATAACCTTCATTATCATCACTGGTATTGACAATGGAAGGCTGCTGGTCTCTGATCCCATATATTACATCTCTTGCTGTTGTGGCTTTGAGCAAGGCACTTAACACCCACAAAGTAAAATAATGCACTGTATAAAAACACATGTGGTCCATCAAGCCTCCATCTGGAGAGCTACTGGGTGTGCAGGCTTTTGATACAGCCCTGCTCAAACACACCAGTCAGCTTTGTCGGAATTACATGGCCAGTATTGAATAGAGGAGAATCCTAGCCAATTTTGGGTGCTTGAGAGACCGTTTTACAACCAGAGTATGCAGAATTGGTTTCATCAATTGCCACCCGTATCAACTGCGTGTATTGGTAATTTGCGGTTATACACGAGTGCCGGACATCGCACGTGACAAGGACATAAATGCGTGCTAATCGCTAAATAGTTAACTAGTGAGATAAACAGCCACACTACACAATATGTTTTGAATTGGTTACCTAGTTATTCTGTTGTATATCATTATTTCTTCCTCCACCTCTCACCCTCCCCTCCCCCCTCCCTGGCAACGAACCACTGGCACATACGCAGGTGATGCACACACCATGACTTTTCCAGGATTTTCATTGCTATAACTGGGCAAATAACTCAATAGCAATTATCACCAACAAACGTGCAAATGCGGATAGGCTTGCTTTGATTAAAAAAATATGCATCTGGCGACTGCATGATTGAAAGACAGCTCGTGTCTGTCAATGCAGGCCTACAATAATTATACCCCGATGCGCTCTGCAGAGATCGGGAGGACAGTGAGCAAAACATCGCATCCGGAGGACACTTTGATCGGAATAGCCTAATTGTTTGATTCGGTTTGCGAGACTTAAAAAAAAAAAAAAAAAACGTGTCTATTCAGACAACTAATCTATAATCCGCTTGTCCAACACATTTAATTGTTATTTTTATTTTTATAACTTGTCTCGGGCAAGCGTTAATGTCGAGCCCTGCTCCATGACACATAAACACATCTCCAAACTAGCTGTGTGGCACTGGCAGAGGCTCAACATATGTGCTACTCACCTGGAATTGACACACTGGAATAGACATTTGCAACATTGTTCCATGATCTTTAAATGATCAACCGCTTCGCTATCCATCGTGCTTAATCTCCGCTACATGCTTATTTTTTTGTTTAACGAGAATCGGATATGTTCCCTGTGACAAAGTCACCACAATAAGTGGGTTATCATTAAGTTAAAAAAAAATGCCACAACCTTCCCTAATTCCCCTGATAACCAGGTGGAAGGGGATAGAAAAGGACTAACAGAGCTGTCTGACATCTTTCAGTCAAAGGTAGGCTAAAACAAATGTAATTTTGTAGGCTGTAATAACCTCATATTTTACTTGTCGGCCAACAGTGATTCATAGGCCTACAATAGAACTAGGCTACATCATTTAAATAGGGTGGAGAACTTTCAGGAGAACATAAAAGTTTATTCAATTGCAACAAATTGCCTACATCAAGAAACCGTTAGATTAATGTGCATATTTCTCCATTTACAGTGGTATAATTATGTCCGACCCCCCCCCCCGGTATTATTTTAAATAGCGTTTCCAGTTTGAACGAGAATACCGGGATGTCCAGAAAAGGCTTGCAAATCTCTCGGTAAGGAAAAGTAGTAGATTTTCAGGAAAATATTAAACCCTAATATGTAGCTAACGTAATCCCTATCACCCTCTGAACCCTTTCTATCCATTCCTAGTGTGTGTGGAGAGGAACAACGCTTCATAGACTTGTTACTCATAACCAAATGGATCGCAGAGCGTGATTTAATTTCATCACCTCTCACGTCAGACCGTTTTATGTTCTCTTAAAAAGAGAAACGTGGGTTTTCAACTGCACCTCTGACCCCTGTTCATCTCCATGCAAGCACACACGTCATTCTCAACCTCTTTACACACAGGCGGTATACATGAGCCTACACCTACACTCACATTTATGGGCACACTTCACATGCTTATGATTGTTCAATGGCGGTCTTCAGAAAACGGCGGTAACTTCACCTCCTCCCCGGTTCCCTTTGTCCCCCAGGCTGTATACAGAAAGTAACAATAAACAGATGATATACACTGAGTGTACCAAACATTTGGAACGCCTACACTTTCATGACAGAATGACTAGGTACATTCAGGTGAAAGCTATGATCCCTTATTGATGTCCCTTGTTAAGGGTTTTTAAGCCTCGAGATAATTGAGACTTGGATTGTGTGTACATTGAGGGTGAATGGGCAGGACAAAATATTTAAGTGCCTTTGAAGGGAGTATGGTAGTAGGTACCAGGCGCACCGGTTTGAGTGTGTCAAGGACTGCAACACTGTTTTTCACGCTCAACAGTTTCTCGTGTGTATCAAGAATGATTCACCACCCAAAGGACATCCAGCCAACTTGACAACTGTGGGAAGCATTGGAGTCAACATGGGCCAGCATCCCGGTGGAACGCTTTCGACACTGTGTAGAGTTCATGCCCCGACGAATTGAGGCTGTTTCTCAGGGCAAAAGGGGGTGCAACTCAATATTAGGAAGGTGTTCCTAATGTTTTGTAGACTCAGTGTATGAGTCATGTGTTAAACATTTTAGAAGAAGAGGAAGAAAAGGAGGGAGGACAGAAGAGGAATAGAGAAAATGGAGAAAGCAAATCCAGAGGCAGGTATTCTTTAGCAGTCTACACGAGCACACGCAAGCGCAGACACACACTTTAGCATTCTTGCGGCGTGTGGTGGGAAACCTTGAAAAGATGCGCACACACACACACACGCATCTGATACTGAATAATGGGAAACAACATCAAATGCCTACCTCAAAACACCAGTTTGAACGAGGTTTACCAAACACAGATGGAGAGCCCAGCTCCCCTGTGCATGTTGCCGTCTTCTCTGCCCACGGTAAACGAGCGCTGATTTTAGTGGACGCTGTTGTCTTGCATAAACTAATTTGTGCTGTACTGTAGACAATCCTCCCTGATTGGAGATCCAGCCATTCCACAAACACGACCACACGGGTCCTGCTCTATTCTGGACTGGGCCTCTCAGGTCATATTACACATCTGAAAAGATTTGAAAAGTATTACACCAATTCAACTAAGCCTATCAGCTGGCTGTGTCCATTACCATACAGCTAAGGGCCAGTCTTTTCACATTGACACTCTAGTCCTGGAGAGCTGCAATGTGTGCAGACTGGTGTTTCCACCCTGCACTTGACCTAAGTTCACAGTGAGTCACTGGAGCCAAGCCAAGGAAACACAAAAGTCTGTGGTCTAATGGAAATGGCATTTCAGTCTCTCTTCACACGACACTACACTTAGCCCAATTAAAGTCTGCCTCTCTGGTCCCAATGACAACATTACTCAGCACGTTTAAATTACTCCCATTGATACACCAATTTTTACTGTCATCTTTAATAAGGCAGTCATTAAGACTATATGAGGGTGCTTAAAAAGTTGACAGGACACATTTACCTTGGGGAAAAAGTAATTGGAGTGTGTGTGTGTGTGTGTGTGTGTGTGTGTAGAGGTAAAACGCTGTTGCACTCTGATCGATACAGAGGGAATGTCTAACTGGCCTGTCTAGACCAGGTCAATAACCCAACATTAAAGGGACAATCATTAGTTGAAACAATGACGAGATGTCCCTGCCTCTGTATTGGTAAAATGCTGAGGGACGGGCCTGGAGAAATGGAACCACTCAAATTCAAAGCCAGAGCTACTGTATGGATGCAAGGACAATCCAAGATATCAAAAGTGTAGTTCTAAGCACGTTTTGAGGCTATCCAATGTTTGTTTACAATGTTTAGAAATATTGGCCATTTTTTCCCTTTCAATTTTGGGTTCTGATGGGGTACGATAGTTGAACTACGTTCCTGAGGCATTTATACGTGCATTCTTCCCAAATCAATGACTATATCTCATTAATCCAAAAGTCAAAAAATGGATGTGCAGTAGCAATCCCGGATTGCCCTTTCAAGTATGAGACTGTAAATCTGATCAAACGTCATCACACCCTTTACCTCACACAGACACAAGAGGTTGTGGAACCGTCTTAGAGGTAATAATTAAGGTTAAACTACTCACAATAATATTCATTATAACAATTCTGAAATTCAGAGTTGATATTATTTACTAACACGCACACAAGAGGACACATTTTCCCTGTAAACTGCAGGCAGGTATGATAAATGGGAGACCGCTTCGGCAGTGACAGGTGGTTATTGAAACAGCACTAATGAGTGTTATCTGTATTCATAATGATCTTCATTACACTAGTCAGTAGAGCTGCTAAAACAACAGGAGATGGGCTGGGGTTACCTTGGTGCTCCAACTGAGGACGGGAGGAATTTAAGCTTTTCGGACCGTAGGAAAGCCATGTGTGTGCCTATATGCTGTCATGAAAATGCAAGCAGGCACGCACACACAGTCACACATGCACGCACAGTCCCTGTACCCCCTCACTGCTAACGAGACGCCATTAGCAGTGAACTCTGGGTCAATTAGTGACCTGGGTCTCGCTGTTCAGCGCGGGATGCAAGGGCCTGCCTGGGAGCCCAGGTGTCAGAGAGGAAAACAGTTTACTGTATTGACTAATCACTGATACGGGAATAGGGATGTGTGAGGTGTGTGTGTATGTGTTTCTGCATATTTTGAAAGAGAGCGAGGAGAGAAATGAGAGTCAGAAGAAAGGAAAGACTGGGGGCAGAGACATGCGTATGATGAGAAGAACTATGAGCGAGAGAGATGGAGGGAAAACTGCTGAAAGATGGACAATGAGAGTAAAAACAGACATTTCCCTGTCTCTCTCCTGTGTGTGATGTATTGACTAGGTTCATGATCCCTAAGCTCGTCAGAGGATTAAGCCTTAATTATAGTAATTTCCACACTAAATGAAGCAGTACAAATTAAATTGCCTTGAACAGCATTGGGCGAAAGGGCGTAATTAGTTATAGCACACAAACCCACACACACGCATACGCACACCCCCCACAACACACCAATCAGAGCACACCAACTGTCCAACTTAACCCTGCTGATGATTTCTGTTATTTTACTGAGGGCATAAGTAAACAAACTAAACAAAGCCACATCGACACAGAGGGCAATGTGTGTGTGCGTGCATAGGGCAGCAGGTAGCCTAGCGGTTAAGGGCGTTGGGCCAGCGAACAGAAAGGTCGCTGTTTCGAATCCCCGAGCCAACTAGGTAAAAAACCTGTTGATGTGCCCTCAAGACACTTAACCCTAATTGCTTCTGTAAGTCGCTCTGGATAAGAGTGCCTGCTAAATTACTCAAATGGGAAAATGCATTGGGAAAATTGCACATAGGCTATCTCAGATCAACTTCAAATAGCTATCAAATATTGTACTATGTAACTATCTATTTAACTGAAGGACTATGGTGTGCCTGTGCTTAATATCTAGTGAATGTGAAGCCACAAACACAGATACTAATCAAAAGATTAGCCTCCTCTGTTCTTTTGAGCCAGTAGCAGTGTTGGCTGGAGCTCTTGGGAGGCATCGGGGGGTATAACAGCAGCTCTAAGAGATCAATAAGCCCAAAGGGACCTGCCTCTGTGAATTACTCTGTATGTGTGTGGGTGTGTGTGTGTCCTGTGAGATGCCCAGGAGCTGCTGATTGAAGACAGGAGTGAGACAAGCCATCATGGGAGATGAGAGTAGAGGGGAAAAAAATCAGTTTTATTGTGTTCTCCAGAGATGAAAGAGAGGCTTTATAAACGACCACAGTAAATAGCTGATGTGGCAAGCAATCATAGGACTCATTGATGGCATGGACTGAGGAAACACAGCTGAGCATGTAGGTGAGGAATTGTGTGTGTGTGTGTGCGTGCGTGCGTGCGTGCATATGTCTGTCTCAGATAAGGATAACTCACAGGCGGAATCAATAACAGAATGATGTCATCCGCACCATTGGTCTTCGGGTGCCTTTATTTTTTATTACTGGTGACACACATCTTCAGTCAATTCACTACTGTGATTGTCTGCATTGGGTCTGTCTGTTGCTAGCAAATGGCCAGTCCCTTTTTTTTAGTGTACAGCCAGTAGAGTGGAAATGAGACCGAGTCAGCCTCTAGCTACAAGGTTCAACAATGGAACACCACGGTTCCAATTAAATTTCCGCAGTAGTACAAACTTCAGTGAGATCAAAAAAGAAGAAGAAGAAGTAAAAAGCAGGAGATGAGCATTGTGTCCTTCCATTTCCAATCACCAGACTGTGGAGTGACTGACTCTGAACAAGCCAGAAAGAACCATCTGACCAAGAGACCAATCATGCCACTCAATTATCACACTCAGCCTTGAGGCCTCCGGCCGGCACACACCAATCAATCCATGTATCAATGCATCAAAGAGAGCTTTCACAAACAACACCACCAATCAATCCACGTATCAATGCATGAAAAATAAATGGAACTGACAAGCTAGCACGCACGCACGCACGTATGTACACAAATCCACCAATTGATTGATGTATCAATGCCCATAAGTGCCAGGAAACAGAACAGTCCGATCCATGTCATCAGATAAGTGGTTCCTCATCGGACACCTGTCTGGGTGGTTCAATAGTTGCTTCCCCTCCATCAACTATGATTTATAAAATAAATCCAGATAACATTACTTCAGCTCCGGCCACTTTCTTCATATCGCTCTACAGCAGGGTGCCACAACTCGTGGCTGGTGTTTTATGGCCCCCCCCATTGTTTGGGGGGACATAAGTCTAAAAACACCAGGAAATCAGCTCCAAATTATTACATTTTGGAAATATGTTCCCAAGTATTCCCCACACATAATAAAGATTATTTGTCCTCTGACAAATCAACTGTAAATTTCAGTGTTCCTCAAGGTTCCGTTTTAGGACCACTATTGTTTTCACTATATATTTCTCATTCGAAAACGTAATGTTAACTTTCACTGCTATGCGGATGACACACAGCTGTACATTTCAATGAAACATGGTGAAGCCCCAAAATTGCCTTCGCTAGAAGTCTGTTTCAGACATAAGGAAGTGGATGGCTGCAAACTTTCTACTTTTAAACTCGGACAAAACAGAGATGCTTGTTCTAGGTCCCAAGAAACAAAGAGATATTCTGTTGAATCTGACAATTAAGCTTAATGGTTGAACAGTCATCTGTAACTGTGAAGGACCTCGGCGTTATTCTGGACCCTGATCTCTCTTTTGAAGAACATATCAAGACTGTTTCAAGGACAGCTTTTTTACATCTACGTAACATTGCAAAAATCATAAACTTTCAGTTAAAAAATGATGCAGAAAAATGTATCCATGCTATTGTTACTTCTAGGTTAGACTACTGCAATGCTCTACTTTCCGGCTACCCGGATAAAGCACTAAATAAACTTCAGGTAGTGCTAAATACAGCTGCTAGAATCCTGACTAGATCCCAAAAATGTGATCATATTACTCCAGTGCTAGCCTCCCTACACTGGCTTCCTGGCAAGGGCTGATTTCAAGGTTTTACTGCTAACCTACAAAGCATTACATGGGCTTGCTCCTACCTATCTCTCTGATTTGGTCCTGCCGTACATACCTACACGTACACTACGGTCACAAGACGCAGACCTCCTAATTGTCCCTAGAATTTCTAAGCAAACAGCTGGAGGCAGGGCTTTCTCCTATAGAGCTCAATTTTTATGGAATGGTCTGCCTACCCATGTGAGAGACGCAAACTCGGTCTCAACCTTTAAGTCTTTACTGAAGACTCATCTCTTCAGTTGGTCAATATGATTGAGTGTAGTCTGGCCCAGGCATGTGAAGGTGAATGGAAAGGCTCTGGAGCAACGAACCACCCTTGCTGTCTCTGCCTGGCCGGTTCCCCTCTTTCCACTGGGATTCTCTGCCTCTAACCCTATTACAGGGGCTGAGTCACTGGCTTACTGGTGCTCTTTCATGCCGTCCCTAGGAGGGGTGCATCACTTGAGTGGGTTGAGTCACTGATGTGATCTTCCTGTCTGGGTTGGCGCCCCCCCTTGGGTTGTGCCGTGGCGGAGATCTTTGTGGGCTATACTCAGCCTTGTCTCGGGATGGTAAGTTGGTGGTTGAAGGTATCCCTCTAGTGGTGTGGGGGCTGTGCTTTGGCAAAGTGGGTGGGGTTATATCCTTCCTGTTTGGCCCTGCCCGGGGGTATCATCGGATGGGGCCACATTGTCTCCTGATCCTTCCTGTCTCAACCTCCAGTATTTATGCTGCAGTAGTTTATGTGTCGGGGGGCTAGGGTCAGTTTGTTATACAGTGCCATTCGAAAGTATTCGGCCCCCTTGAACTTTGCGACCTTTTGCCACATTTCAATTTTTCAGTTTTTGATTTGTTAAAAAAGTTTGAAATATCCAATAAATGTCATTCCACTTCATGATTGTGTCCCACTTGTTGTTGATTCTTCACAAAAAAATACAGTTTTATATCTTTATGTTTGAAGCCTGAAATGTGGCAAAAGGTCGCAAAGATCAAGGGGGCCGAATACTTTCGCAAGGCACTGTATCTGGAGTACTTCTCCTGTCTTATCCAGTGTCCTGTGTGAATTTAAGTATTCTCTCTCTCTCTCTCTCTCTCTCTCTCTCTCTCTCTCTCTCTCTCTCTCTCTCTCTCGGAGGACCTGAGCCCTAGGACCATGCCTCAGCACTACCTTTCTAGGGAGTTTTTCCTAGCCACCATGCTTCTACACCTGCATTCCTTGCTGTTTGGGGTTTTAGGCTGGGTTTCTGTACAGCACTTTGAGATATCAGCTGATGTACGAAGGGCTATATAAATACATTTGATTTGATTTAAAGAAACACGTGATCATATACAAATTAAATGATTACGTTTTAGTCAAATATTATATCTGTTTGGGCTTCTTGCGGTCAATTTGAAGTCCACAAATGATTTGTAATTATGTTCCGGCCCCCCAATAATTCACTCAAATTAATCTAGTTGATGATCCCTGCTTCACAGAGTGGCTGGTGATTCAGTAACACATGATCGTCTCTGACTATCTAGCGTTTCTTCTGCCTCCGGGGGCTTGTGTCCATGCAAACATATTCAGTACGTGTGAATAGTCGGATCAGCAGAGGTGATGTTAAGGACACGTCTACAAACCCATTTCATAACCTACTAATCTTTTTTTTGCTTTAGCAGGTTACGAGGAAAAACAAACATTCAAAAACAATGTCAATGTATTAGGAAAGCTAAACTAGTTCTATCGCCCTATTAAAGAGTTAAGAGGAATCTTCAGTATGAGCGAGTCAGTCAGAAAAAAAAACCCTACAAAAAGGCTATTGTGTCTGACTGGATGTGAGAAGCCCCAAATAGTCCTGTTCCTCTGGTCTCCTGGTGGTGTAACATGCTGCACCATTTCCCTCAGACATTTTATCTGGAGCCCCAATTAAATCCCCCACTGCATTCCCCACCAGCCTCCATAAATCAAACAACGCCATTAAAGCAGCTAAAATAAACTACTTAAAAATCCCAAACACACGCAAACAGTCGACCACAGCACAGACTGTGACAAATCCCAGGCAGGCAGCACAGTCCAATGCCCATGGTACGGCGGCGTCGTGTCTCTGACTGATTAAATTATTACAGGCTAGTTTATAAAATCGATTACCTAACGTTTGATTGATTAGGTGATTGAATTAAACCATGCAACAATTCACTCGTTAACCTCTTCAACCTATGGGGGCGCTATTTCATTATTGGATAAAAAAAACGTGCCCGTTTTAAGCGCAATATTTTGTCACAAAAAGATGCTCGACTATGCATATAATTGACAGCTTTGGAAAGAAAACACTCTGACGTTTCCAAAACTGCAAAGATATTATCTGTGCGTGCCCCAAAACTGATGCTACAGGCGAAACCAAGATGAAACTTCAAACAGGAAATTAGCAGGATTTTTGACGCTCTGTTTTTCATTGTCTCCTTATATGGCTGTGAAAGCGCCACGAATTAGCCTGCCATTTCTATCGTTTCTCCAAGTTGTCTGCAGCATTGTGACATATTTGTAGGCATATCATTGAAAGATTGGCCATAAGAGACTACATTTACCACGTGTCCGCCCGGTGTCCTTTGTTGAAATTGTTGCGTAATCTCCAAGCTGCTCGCATTCATCCATGTGATTGAGACAGAGAGGAGACTTCCAGGAATGATATATCATGAAGAGATATGTGAAAAACACCTTGAGGATTGATTCTAAACAACGTTTACCATGTTTCAGTCGATATTATGGAGTTAATGTGGAAGAAAGTTTGGCGTTTGGATGAATGAATTTTCGTTTTTTTTTTGGTAGCCAAACATGACGCAGAAAACGGACCGATTTCTTCTGCACAAATAATCTTGACGAATTGTGACGAATTGTGACACAAAGAAAGGGGGTTGGTTTTGAATGAAAGAGCGGGAAGACTGAGGGACAAAGGGAATTGGGTCTAAATCGAACCTTGAGAAACTATGCTATCATAAATACAAAATCTTATGCATTCCAATAACCGCCCAGAAAAGGAAAATGCAAGATATATATTTACACTGAGCTGCGCTTTGATAGATGGGTCGAAGATGGAAGACTGGTTTGCCCAGCAGATATTGCCCTTGTCCTTTGAAGAATATTTCTGGTCGTAGTGTGGATACGTTGTACCCTTTCGTTCTTATTAGGAGATGGTCTGTCCTTTCCTTTCCTAGGCCACGTACATTTATAGCTGCAGGTAAACGTACGACTTCTAGGATGTATCACTTCTTCAGTGAATAAGAGTTCAAAGTTCATACCATTTTGCCATTATCAGCTCAAGCTGTATTCTGGTTGGTCTAGTAGAAATTCACCATTCCAGTGTGGTGATCGTCACCTCCACGTGATCTGGTCTCATGTCAATTTAGTTACGTAGAGTGGATATTCAACCATTTGCAAACCACAGCTCACGTTGGGGTTTGCTTAGTCTGACGTGAATTGGGGAAGAGAAGGGCGTGTTTCAGCCCTCTCCAACCAATATCTTCACTTGGGCGTGGCCACTGTGTGCATAAAATGACTTATGAAAACAATTCTCTCATTTAGAAGGCTAAAATGACATTGAATTTTTTCACAAAAAGTTTTATATCTAAACATATAAATTGCACAACAATTCCATTTGAATCTGAATGTGTAGACTTTCCAAGATACAATTTATGTCGTCCTATCATCAGACATAATGTCCCAGACAACAACTGATCTGACATCGTATTCTTTAAGTATCAACAGACACTGTCAACTGGTTGGATTACAGAAATATCATTCCATTCCCCAACCTTTTGATGTTAATGTATTGCAGTCTCTCTCTGTGGTAACAGAGGATTTTCAAGTCAATTCTATAGAGTGGAGAGACTTTCGGTATTTATGGGGTGGGTGAGTTTTATGACCCTCACGCAACAGGGCAAAGTCATGACAGTAGGAAGAGACAAAGCATCTGGGTTCAAAGCCCAGTTGATTTATTTAATTTTTGAACGTTTGAGAGACTTGCTATCCCTCACTACCTGTGCAGTAATGAACCAGAGAGAATACGCAAATCCCTTAAAAAAAATAAAAATAAATTGTGACCAAATGTTCAGTCTCGCTGTCTCTCGTTTGCATTAAAATAAATCAATAGCTCCTTCAGAAAGTTTCGAGGTCTGTCCTGGACTGGGGAAGTAGTGAGACAACACTTACGAGCACCAGACCAGACTCCAAACAGCTGAAGTAATTGATATTGACTTTGCCCTAAAACATGGTACAGATTAGAGTATCAGAGCCACCAATTTCCTGGCCCCTTTTTCTTTCTACCTTCTTATCCTCTTGGGACTGTTTTCATGGTTTCGATTTTTTGAGCCTGAAGGTGTTCTGGAAATCGTCGACCCTGCCAGACAACATCAAAGTGCGCCTGTTCGTCTCTGTAGTGGAGAGCGTTCTACTGTATGGACGTGAGTTGTAGACACTGGGCAAGATATTGCAACTGGATGGTTTTGGCATTAGAACACCATACAACTATGATTCTTTGTGAAACAATTCTAAAGTTAAAGTAATTACATGTACAAGGCCTGTTGTTCATGATTTATAGATGACTACAGGTTCTCAGATGGTTAGAAATGTATGTAATGGGGAAATGGAGGTGAACGGGGGAGGGTCATGCTTTTAACATTTCAGTCAAGGGATGTGTGTCTGATGCTGCTCTGGGCAAAGCAATATCAAGTGCGTCTATAGGCTTTAAGAGTGGGAATCAATTATCCATAGTGTATAGGCCTAGGCTATACGAAGTTCATGCTTGGAGAAGCACAGGGCAAAGCTATATTTCTAAGAAAAAAAACGTCCTTCCCGAGTTTTTAACTGACAGCTTTGTGGTGCTGAAACTTGAAGAGGCAGCTGGAGCAATCAATCAATCAGAGAAGGACAGCGCCTGGTTCTGAAAGTAGGCTAATTCAGGCTAAATCGAGTAGGCATTACTCATTTTAACAGTCTTTATTTGAATTAGAATTTTCTAACAACAAGAGGGCTTTGTGTTGCCGCCTATTTCTTCCTATTTAAGAAATAAGATTAATTTATAGACTGCTATCCATAGATTATCTGGGCCAATTCCTCTACCCACTCTTTAAATACCCGTGTCAGTGAAGGACTTTGTGTGTTAAGTTAAAACCAGGGCTCAAAATGAGGGGGTATGGGAGGGTATGCCATACATTTTGTTATAGAAAATGGCAAAAAGCATTGGCCTACCCCTTGTTAGCTAAAGACTTAAGAAAATAAAACAGACCTGATTAAATAAAGCGATCTATAAATGGTGATTTAGTCCGTGACGCTTTATGCTAGAAACTGCTGTAAAATACCCAGGAAAGACGGGACTTTGATGCATTATAGGATTATATTTGGTTAGTCTCTATGACATTCAGACGTTGAGCTACAACCTACAACTTTCTGTAAACTCAGACAGCTTTTAAGGAAATACTTGTTACCACCTTTCTCCTTGGGTTAAGCCATGGAAGAGTAGCCAGCAGTTAAAGCTGAAATGTTTCTGCGTCAGGCCTACTCTGTTTGGGATGGAAAGGTAGGCCTAACTTTTGAAAGTACCATAATTAGATTCATAATGACGTCACATATTTAATTATTTGCAAATCAGGCAAATCACATATCAGACACACTGATGTGGCATTGGAGAATTAGGATAAGATGGATGCATAGGCCTCTCTCTCTGTCCATTATTAGCTTGTAATTTCAGGGGTAAATATTCTGATACGTAAAATTGCATGAAATGTGTTTATAAAAGGCTACTTTTTCATTGGAACCTCAAAGACGATGATAGGTTCCTTCAATCATTTGTTTTAAAGGACATCTTTTCACCACTACCCTTGTCTGTGGTGGTCTACGAACCGGCAACCTTCTAGCATCAAAATTGCCATGTTGCCATGCAATGCTTATACGATAGAGAACAGTTTCTAAAACAGCATATCAAAGGCTCTGGTCTGTCCTAGGAGTGAGGGTAAATGGTGGAATGTGTTTTGCTATCCTCTTTGTTTTATTTTGGGTACAGGGGAGGGTCGGGTTGAGTGAAAGTACACTACCGCTCAAAAGTTTGGGGTCACTTACAAATGTCCTTTTTTTGTCCATAAAAATAACATCAAATTGATAAGAAATACAGTGTAGACATTGTTAATGTTGTAAATGACTATTGTAGCTAGAAACAGCATTTTATTTTGATGGACTATCTACATAGATGTACAGAGGCCCATTATCAGCAACCATCACTCCTGTGTTCCAATGGCACATTGTGTTAGCTAATCCATCATTTTAAAAGGCTAATGTATCATTAGAAAACCCTTTGCAATTAGGTTAGTATAGCTGAAAACTGTTGCGCTAATTAAAGAAGCAATAAAACTGGCCTTCTTTTTAGACTAGTTGAGTATTTGGAGCATCAGCATTTGTGGGTTCGATTACAGGCTCAAAATGTCCAGAAACAAATAACTTTCTTCTGAAACGTGTCAGTCTATTCTTGTTCTGAGAAATTAAGGCTATTCCATGTGAGAAATTGCCAAGAAACTGAAGATCTCGTACACCCTTCACAGAACAGTGCAAATTGGCTCTAACCAGAATAGAAAGAAGAGTGTGAGGCCCCGGTGCACAACTGAGCAAGAGGACAAGTACATTAGTGTCTAGTTTGAGAAACTGACACCTCAAAAGTCCTCAACTGGCAGCTTCATTAAATAGTACCCGCAAAACACCAGTCTCAACGTCAACAGTGAAGAGGCGACTCTGGGATGCTGGCCTTCTTGGTAGAGTTGCAAAGAAAAAGCCATATCTCAGACTGGACAATAAAAAGAAAAGATTATGATGGGCAAAAGAACGCAGACACTGTACAGAGGAACTCTGCCCAGAAAGTCAGCATCCCGGAGTCGCCTCTTCACTGTTGACGTTGAGACTGGTGTTTTTTAAGTGACCCCAAACTTTTGAATGGAAGTATATATTTTGCTGAATTGAGGGCCACCCATTTTCATTTTAGAGAGTTCCCATTTACTCCAAGTACCCCTTATTATAAATAATGTACAGCCTCTAATAAATAGTTGATATGCTATATAAACAAATTATGATTTTTATCAACTATCATCCCTCCGCTGAGACTAATGCCGTTTCCAAGACAACTGGGAACTTGAAAAAGTAATGAGATCCGACTGGGGAAAAACTTTCTAGAGCTCTGACTTTCTGACCTGAAGACCACAGACGTCATGAGTTCCCAGTTGAAAGCACCATCTTGAAAGCACAACGACCATCAGATACCATCAGGTCAGTAAAAATAAATAAGCAAATGCTACCGCCCATTCCTACAGAACAGTTTTTATTAGGTTAATGTCCATTTGAGCGGTAGAATGTGCTTTTTGTCTGCGAAATTGATCTTGACTCATAAAAGTTTGGTGACCACTGAACTAATGGCTTGTATGCAAAGCTTAAAATGAACCATTAAACCAACATGAAACCCACAGAGCTCTCTGTACTCATCTATTAAACAGTAAATTCACACCACTGGCTGCCAGTCAGAGTGATGCAAATCCAACTTGGCAGGAGTGTCATATAGATCATGGATGTGTTATGTCACATGTTTAAATAATTGATCATGGAAAGAGAGAGATTCACACCACTAATTTCCTCCAACCCCATTGCAGTCCCTTCTCCGTTTCTCTCTCCCTCTTTCTCTGAAAGATACAGTAATTATTTGATCGCGCCTCCTAGGCCATTAGCTTCACCCATCTGTCACTCTCTGTAAAGTATCTCATGCAGGAAGGAATGAGAGTTAAACTTGATTTGAGACAATAGACACTGACAAACGCTTTTATTGCATTGTTTTTTTATGTCTTTAATGTCTTTGCACCAACAAGCACTTCAGGGTCATATTTCAAACCGAGAATTTCAAAGCCTGAAAGCTCTTTTCCAAAAAACAAGTGGGAAAATATCAATAAAAACGGATGTCTTTGTGTCACAGAAATACAGCCCTCATATTTTATTTCCATATTACCAAAAACACCCATGTTAATGTTTTCCCTTGTATGGAGGTCACTGGTACAACAAACATGATTAATACATGTTACCAGGGTTTCTAGCTTTCGCCTCCGGACAAATAACTAACACGAAATACCAATGGTTACACATTGAAAAATGACCGTGTTACTTTTATTCAGTCGGTCAGTGTCTTTTGCTGGTCTGAGGTCCCCCTTCTGTCTAGTCAATAATACATTCCTTCCTCCACACGTTCCCAGCTATCAGTTAATCTTACACAGGGTCTGAAAATGTTGGACTGATACGGATCTCTCCGGAATCTCTCAGTCCCTCTACTTCCTTTGCATGATCATGAGGAAGTGCTGTGGACTTATGGGAGGGCAGGCCGTTAATGCTAGGATATCGATTCTACAAGGCCTAATAGCGTGAAATGCCCTTTCTCATTCTCACTTCAGTGGTGGAAGGATGGATTCTCTTAGCATAGTCTTTTCTCTCTCCTCAGAGAGAGATGGCAATCCCTCAAGTCAACGGCAGACTTTAATGCCTACACACGTTCATCTTTAATCTCCCAAACACACACACAATGTACTATTTATAAACAGCACTTGAGTGAAAGCAGAGAATTCATATAAAGATCGATCAATTCTGTCGAAGGGTGAAACAGCGGTATCTCATGGATATATTTCCAGCATAAAATCGGAAAAAGAAGTTACGTTGATATCTCTGCCAGCTGGCACTCAATTTATATGTACATGACATTGCATTAAGTGGGTGGGACAGATTGCGGCACCTGATGTTTTGTGTTTTATTCACAAAACTCTGAGGCGACTGAGACAGCAGGTCTTCCTGCTCCACAGAGATCTCCCAGATCCCTCTACACCCTGTTGCAATGCATGAAGCAAATTAAGATGCTGTTGTCACAGTTCCTTTGCACAGATCTGCATCGATAACCCATTTGTAAAAAGCCTCACAGTTCATATGGACGCTGGATTGTTTTGTCTTGCTTCATTACGACAGTCACAAACTTCTCCGGAATGCTCAGTCACTGTGGTGGAGTCAGTTAGAGCTTCTAACTATGGTATGATGCTATCCAACTCTTCCACAACGTGTCAAGGCTGAGCTGCATCTGTAGCTGGTGGTGTAGAAGTGCAAACTTCAGCACAGAAATCTTTAACTTCTTTGAAAAGGTTCAGTTCACCTTTGTCCGTTAATTTATACCCTCAGACTTCACTGTCACTGAGGCCCCTGCTAACTTAGATATATAAAATAAATTGTCACTAGTCGATAGCGCTTTCAAAAAGTTTGGATATCTTTTCTGGACTGGTGAGAAATCCATTAGAGTACTCTTTGAACAATGAGAAAGTCCCAGAAAATTCTCTTCAGGAGTCAGCCACCCTCTGTGCTGATGGAACTTCTGCCGCAATGTATAATTTCTCCAAGTTTTAACTAGAGGACTTCTCAGCTGCAGCTGATCACTTCAAACAAAGTCTTAAAAACCCAGCCACTTCAGGCCGATGGTGCAGCTCACTTTGGTGTGACAGTCCATCCACTGTCTGCTTGCTTACACAGCATCTGTTCTGTTAATTCACCCCTTTCAGTCTCCGGTCTCCTTTCTGCTCTTAGAATAGGCTTTAAATCACGTGTCAAACTCATTCCCCGGAAGGCCAGTGTCCACGGGTTTTCACTCCTACCTTGTACTTGATTGATGAATTCAGATCACTAATTAGTAAGGAACTCCCATCACCTGCATGTATAGGTCTTAATTGAAAAGAAAAGAAACTAAGCCAGCAGTCACTAGGCCCTCCATGGAATGAGTTTGACACCCCTGCTCTAAATTATATTAATGGGATGCTTTACATCCAGAGGAAAGCATTCAGAGAACACTAAGCTCCAGGAATCTCTTATTAGACCAACTCGACATTGCCAGCTTGAAAGTGGGATCTACGGTAAAAGTGATCTTGAACTATGCTTACTCAGGACCAAATCACAGGTAGTGCTTTAATTGATCAATTATCTGTTCCGGGATCAATGACAAATCGGTCAAATAACCATGATGTAACTGGATTGACGAGCCCTGAACGTGACCCAGCAAGTTCATGTGCATAATCAGGACAGGAGGTGAACTCATCATTTAGGATGCTGCATTCTGAAAGTGGGCCCATCACCAGGACAGGATGACATCTTGAGCTGAAATGGCCTACGTGCTGTGTTAGTAGACTACATAGAAGTAGTCAAACAAATTCAATTCATTTTGGATCGATTACAAGAGCCATCAGCGTCGGGTCATTACTTGAAACCAGACAATTTACCCCCACCAGGGATCCAATGAATCCATCAGACTGAAGACATTTAAGACGTTATGTCTGGCTACTCACCGATCCGCACAGTAGGAGTATTAAATACAGAGAAGGCATATAAATCACATGCACAACGGGCACATTACATACTACAGTAAGTGGGCTAAATGACTATGCTGGCGTCCGCCGGAGAGGCTGCATTATAATTTATTACCTGCTGGCTCGTTAAGACAAGCACAATGCTACTCCCTTCACCTTCGTTAAGATGCTTCCGCTGTTCTAATTAGGCTGTGTGGGACCAGATAAGAGAGAAACTAACACGGAATATGAACACTAATGATGAATGTTTACATACATCAGAGTCTAGGGACTATTCCTCTGACGTAAATAAGAAGGAATGCAAACAAATGCAGACCCACATTGCAAAAGAACCAACCCCCTCTGAATTAGGGAAGGGAGTTTTTGAATACTAAAATCACTATTGGTAATTTGAGACTTCCAGGTCTTGAAAACTTCTGCATTCCGACTTAAAAGTAAAAGCTGTACTTCCATTCAGCACAAGTCTACAGTATCCATTGCCTCAGGTGTATTTCAACAGCAAATGTTCAAGTATTTCCAACTTGCCTTACATTGATTTGGACATTTGCTTAGTTTATTGTTTTCCCTATAGTTTCTGTGAGTTGGAGAGAAGCTGTACATAAATAAAACAAAGACAAAAAACATTACATCATTACCATTATCAAGCAGGAAATAGGTCTGACCTCAAGTGTGACAATTACCCAGCATTCAGTTCTCTAATGGGCTACACGACCTGAAGCAATTAAGCAGAAGCCAAGAGAAGCCCTGCACTGAATAAGAAGCCTCTCCGCTAGTGTCATAAACACAAGGAAGAGCAGGATGAGGTTAGGATAATGGTGATCCAGTGACAGCAGAATCATATGAGATCAACTTCAATTTTGATTTTAAACAGAGCACAAACTTAAAAGTTCACCGACATCCATGCATGACAGAGCTCAAGTTTTTTTCTGCACTATTGACTTCCAAAATGTGTAAGTACTGTAGCTATGACCTTAGAAAAGTAGCTGAATTGTTCTCTGCATGGATCACAAAATCTCAATGGGTTTGGTGAGAATGAAATCGCAATGAGCATTTTGTACTATCAGACGGGAAAGTTAACGAGCTAGAAATGACCTTGAGCAATGCAATTGTTACCACAATGCTTCTACATACAGTGACAGACATAATGATTGACTATTGATTCCATTCTTCACAACATTGCCATTACTTGCTTTGTGTGAGTGCATGAGTAGCACGCATGTGAGTTGAGAACTATACAATCTGGCGTACCCGTGTGTGTTTCGAGGTTGAGAACTAGGCTTCATTTTGTAAACGAAGTCAAGGTTTGTGACTAGATGGAACACAGCTACAGACAATATCTTACAATTGAAGTACTGCGAGAGTTGGACTTCGCATTTTGAAACCAGAGGGTGGGTCTGAGTCGTATTTCACTTAGTTTTACAGAAAATAATTGTACATTTTCAGTTGATAAAACTCACGATGGCTTATTTTCAATGAAAGTACTGATGGGTATACTGTTGCTTGTATACATGTGCTTACTTCCCACACCGTTAACGGACGGCAGTGATTGACAAGCGGGATCGAAGACACTGTCCCAGTGTTGAAGCCGTTAGGGATCGAAGACACTGTCCGTACATTGGCTACCACCGGCGACACTGTAAATACAGTTGCCCAGTAGGAAGCACCTCACAATCAGCAAGCACCTCAATACAACACCTGTGCCGTAGTCATTTACACCAAGTTAAAAGTATGTTTTACTCTAGCTAGCTAGTTAACTAAACTAACTCTCGGTAGTTATCGCCATAGCAACAGAAAGCACCAAGTCGCTTTCTGACTTAAAAAAAATCCAAAACATCATAAGTCCAAACTCGTGGTATTTCAATGGTAAATCTCGCCCACAGCTGTATTCCATCTAGTAACAACCGAAGTCAACCTGTCACAATAAATACAGTCCATCTCTCAACGGCCAAATAACACATCAAGCTTGCATGCATTTTCTGTAGCCCCTAGTTAACCCAGAAAGGAGAATACCTCCCCATTTATCTTCACCTTGCTTCTATTCAAAAAGGAGCAAATTGAAACTCATCTGTCAAAATGCCATTCGGTTATCAGATTGTCCCGGTCTTAAATACAGTACTGGTAGAGAGGAGAGCTCCGAAACTACAGTGACAGATACTCAGGCTGATGGCTCACTACGCTGCAAGCGCCACACTAGAATTTCTCAGCTTTCAGAATTCATCAGAGGGTTATTATTTAATACAACTAGATTATAGTGACAGTTGCAGTAACAGCCTGAGAGGGCAAAGATAAGAGCAATAAAGCAGTTTTCCCCCCATTTTTAAACGATGACAGATCATTATCAGTGGCTTTTGAAAGAGAGAAAAATTATCACATGATAAAACACATGGCAAACGTGCTTCCATAATAAGTCTCCCTGTTGTAAAAAAAATGGATTAAGTGGGATCATGACCTGATGAGTAATAAGCCTAATATCTCATCTTCTAATACAAAAAATAAGATTTATGATTTTTTCTTTTTAAGGAATTTGGTCCAAGCTTCCAAATGACCTATAGCAATGTTCGAGTCTACATGAGGCTCTTTGGGGGAAACGAATGCAGACCTCTTCAGCTCCGGTATAGGATTTCAGATAAAGGATGGGGATGAGTAATCGAGTACTTGAACGGACGTCAAAACGAGATCTTTAACCAAAAACAACAACAATAATAAGCAAAATACTGTGTGGTGAAGACACGCTAACGCTAGCCATGTCTCTCTCCACTGGCAGGTGACCTCGCCAGAGCAGAGCAGGTAACACAGCTCATTACGGTTTCAATTAATAATTCTCAAATTGCACTTGTTTTTTATTGACTGAAAATACAGTACCAGTCAAAAGTTGGGATGCACCTACTCATTCAAGGGTTTTTCTCTATTTTTACTATTTTCTAGAATAATATAGTGAAGACATCAAAACTATGCAATAACACATATGGAATCATGTCGTAAACATGTGTCAAACAAATCAAAATATAATTTCTATTTGAGATTTTTCAAAGTAGCAACCCTTTGCCTTGATGACAATGTAGAAAATAGTAAAAAAAATAAAGGAAAACCCTTGATTGAGTAGGTGTGTCCAAAATTTGACTGGTACTGTATATGAGATAATTGGATTTTTATTTAATTACTTTATTTATTTACTTAACCTACCTTTATGTAGTAATTTTGATTCCTAACATAAGGCTTCTTCTACAAGCAAGCGCCACTGTTGAGGTTCCTACCTTTTTGAAGACTGTGTTCCACAATGTAACATAGCCAGTTGATATTATGGTTTCAATAAGTGGATCTTAAATTGCCATTTAGCTATTGGGATTTGTTATCTGTAATGGTTATGATAAATTATGCATTGTGGCGCACTGTTGGCATATTGATAAATTGATAAATTTTTTAATTGGAGTACTCGGGGGAAACAAATCATGTGAGTACTCGAACAGTCAAAACATTTCAATTTCCCATCCCTATTTCCGACGCAGCCCCACTGTGTGCGCCAGTGGTTCTGAGGGTTTCACTTGAGGGCCTGCTAAACGGCGTGACGGCGAAGGGGAGCCAAAGCTGTCGGAGCGAGCAAACACGAACACACACACAGGGGCTGAAAGCCCACCATTACTGTGGGAAAATGTCAGAGCATTCTCACTGAAAACCATCACTGGAGCCTGAGCACACATATATGAACACACACACGCACGCACACACACACAAACTACAGTGCATGACCAAGACAAGCACACAGTTTTTAAAGCGTCAAATCATGATTAAACTGGTTAGCATGAGAGCATATATAAAATCATTTTTGACCAAAACAGCAGATTTTGACTAGAGCCGTAGCCGTCCCCCATCGCACACCACCATAATATCTGCAGGGAGTTAATGTGAACTAAGACTCAAATCCTATGAACTTTCAGGGAACCCTAGAGCTGGGAATTAAAAGTCTTCCTAAAAATATCCAGATAGAAGCTGAACATTCTGTATGTGTTCTAAATATCAGAAAGCATTACAATGGTAAATCAGCTTAAAGGTAGTACACTTTATAGGGAGCCATTTGGGACTGAGATGCACTGGGTAATATTCTTTTTCACTCCCCTATACCCTCTGCATATCATATTTGACGTGCATAGGCACAGATACGCATGCAGGCACACAATACACTGCATCTACAATAATTATGTCAATGCATCTTTTTGGGGCGGCAGGGTAGCCTAGTGGTTAGGGTGTTGGACTAGTAACCGAGGAAGGTTGCAAGTTCAAATCCCCGAGCTGACAAGGTACAACTCTGTCGTTCTGCCCCTGAACAGGCAGTTAACCCACTGTTCCTAGGCCATCATTGAAAATAAGAATTTGTTCTTAACTGACTTGCCTAGTTAAATAAAGGTAAATAAACCTACAGAATACAAATGTGAAAGTTAACAAATACAGACATCTCAATTCCAATACAAGCACATCCACGATGAGGCTAAAGGTCTGCAATTTAGATGTAATTAGATTGTAATGAAGCCACACCTTGCACAAATATAACAATCGATGCAGAATGGCTGTTCTGTGGCTCAGTGTGTTACCGAGTGGGTCTTTGCCTGACGATACCGGCTATGCTGCCAGACATCTTTATCATAGAGAATAAGCCGTGTTGTTTCGGACTCGTATGGCTTCAGTAAATCAGCGGCCAAAATGCTTTATTATAGTGTAAATCCCTGGCAAAGCCTATCCTATCCCCTTCACTGTACAGACTTAGAGAGAGAAAATGAGAAAGAGGGATGGGATCGAGAGGACGATATCCTCTATACGCAGAGCTGTTAGGGTGCCAGAACAAGAAACCCTTTCTTCATCATTATTTTCTCTGAAAATAAAATCAGTCCTCTCACTTTTCTCCCTCTTTGTTTCTTCCCTCCTTACATAAGGAGCACAACCTGCACCTTAGTGCTTTCTTTTATTTTCTTCCCAATCCCGTAACACTTCTCTTCTTTGCCATCTTTGTCTCTCTCCCCACCCCCTCTACCTTATTCCTGTACAAATCATGTCTTCCATGCCATTCAATCCCAATACCAGCACATCCACTATATGGCTAAATGTCAGCAATTTACCTCTTGAGTGCTTTATCTTTTTTTTTTTCCCCGTAACCCCTCTTCGTCTTTCTCCCACTCCCTCTACTTTCATCCTATACAAATCATGTCTTCCATTCAATTACAATACCAGCACATCCACTATACGGCCACATGTCAGCAATTTACCTCTGAGTGCTTTCTCTTCCTTTTTTCTTCCCCTAACACTTCTTCCTCACCCGCTCGCTCTCCCACCCCCTCTACCTTCTTCCTGTACAAAGCAGGTCTTCCATTCTGCACTCCTTTTCTGTCTTGCTCTAGATATCCCCTTTCCCTTCATCTCCCTCATTCACCATCTTGCTCCTTGCCCTCCTAAACATAAAGATAGGGCTTTACATCTCCTCCAGCTCTTCCCCTTTCTGATCCCTAACATATTTCTTCTACTCCACCTCTCACACTTTATCGCTCCGTCCTATAAAAACACTGCCTCCAATTCCTTAACCCGGACTGATACTACGGGGCTCTGCTCCCGACCTCCACACAAAGACCACGCCTAACAGTTTGACCTCTTATCTTCCTTTCTTTTCGCTGTATCCTCCTCTGGCTCACAGACACCTCTCTCGCACCCTCACTCCTCCAGAACTTCATATGAAGACCAGGTGTTTACATCTCTAAGCCTTCCTCTCATCTTAACCTATAAGCGTCTAAGCCCCGTCTAAGCCGGGGGGGGGGGGGGGTTATCCAAAGCTATATGGAATTGTTTTAAAGGAAATCATACCAAGGATCATTTTGAAATTTGATTTAGAATTTTAATATATAAAAAAATATATATACAAAGTTATTTGATGAAAAATTGTATTTGGCCTCACTGCTATTAACCCATACGAACGCAATGAATAACAGATTCACTACATGGAACAACAGATAGTCCCCTCCCCCCAAAAAAATCAAAAGAAAGTTTGTTCCGAAGTGTCTTTCCGAGAGAAATAAGACATTTTTCAGGAAGTCTCATGGTCAGATGCGGATAAAGAAGTGTTTCATAGGCCGATGCGTTGGATCCAATGCAAAAAACCATAACCATTATTATGCTAATTCGATTTCAGCAGTTAATAGTAATAAGAATTGTTTTAATTTGTAAAGCGCTTCACACACACCCAAGGAGCAATAAAAAAAATAAAAAAATCCATTACAGAACATTGTTCGCAGACAACAATAAAAGCTATATTTTTGAATTTTGTATTTTACTAGGCAAGTCAGTTAAGAACAAATATTTATTTTCATTGACGGCCTAGGAACAGTGGGTTAACTGCCTTGTTCAGGGGCAGAACGACAAATTTGTACCTTGTCAGCTCGGGGATTCGATCTTGCAACCTTTCAGTTACTAGTCCAACGCTCTAACCACTAGGCTACTCTGCCTCCCCAAATATACAGGTGTCATCAGATCCGGTGGATAGGAGAACAGAATTAACATAGGTCCTTGAAAGCTTTTGTGAACAGTTTTAGCTGTCCTTTAAATGAGGCCAGAAACTCTGAAGCCCAGACAGTGACTGGAAGTGCGAACAGCTGAGGAGTCACACAACTGAAAGCCCTATCACCCATAGCATTTAGCCTGCTGTGGAGCTGCTGACGGAAGTTGGACCTGAAGACCAGAAGGGTGCGTGCGGCAGGAGCTTGGTAGGTGTGACCCAAAATGTTAAACATATTGGGAGCCAGTTGAGGTTGAAGAGCCACGGAGTAATGTGCTCATGGGGGATTGTAGCCTTCTTAACCTCTTGGTGTTAGGGGGCAGTATTTTCATTTTTGAAAAGAAAAAACGTTCCCGTTTTAAACGGGATATTTTGTCAGGAAAAGAAACTAGAATATGCATATAATTGACAGCTTTGGATAGAAAACACTAACGTTTCCAAAACTGTAAAGATATTGTCTGTGAGTATAACAGAACTGATGTTGCAGGCGAAAGCCTGAGAAAAATCCAATCCGGAAGTGCCCCAGGTTTTGAAAGCGCTGCGTTCCAATGACTCCCTATATGGCTGTGAATGTACCATCAACGAGCTTACACTTTCTACGTATTCCCCAAGGTGTCTACAGCATTGTGACGTAGTTTTCTGTTGAAGAATAGCCGTATGGGGGCACATTGCGTAAGTGGTCACATGGTGGCTCCGAGAGAGATTCTCGCGTAATGTGCAGAGGTAGCCATTACTCCAATCGGTCCAAGAGAAAAAGGAATTGTCCTGCTACAAGTTTGCCTGCTGCTAGCAAGGCATAATGCTATGCTAGGCTATGATAAACTTACACAAATGCTTGTCTAGCGTTGGCTGTAAAGCATATTTTGAAAATCTGAGATGACAGGGTGATTAACAAAAGGCTAAGCTGTGTTCCAATATATTTCACTTGTGATTTTCATGAATAGGAACATTTTCTAGGAAGATTTATGTCCGTTGCATTATGCTAATTAGTGTCAGATGATGATAACGGTCCCGTTCACGGGCTGGGCGTCACTACAGGTTAACTTCTTGGTGACTGGGGGGCAGTATTGAGTAGCTTGGATGAATAAGGTGCCCAGAGTAAGCTGCCTGCTACTCAGCCATAAAATCTAGAATATGCATATAATTAGTATATTTGGATAGAAAACACTCTGAAGTTTCTAAAACTGTTTGAATGATGTCTGAGTATAACAGAACTCATATGGCAGGCGAAAACCTGAGAAAAATCCAACCAGGAAGTGGGAAATCTGAGGTTTGTAGTTGCCATTCCAATATACAGTGTCTGTTGGGTCATTTTGCACTTCCTAAGGCTTCCACTAGATGTCAACAGTCTTTAGAACCTTGTTTCAGGCTTCTACTGTGAAGGGGGGCTGAATGAGAGGGTATTGAGCCAGGTGTCTGGCAGAGTGCCATGGGCTCTTGACGCGCGTTCATGTGAGAGTTACCTCGCGTTCCATTGCTTTTCTACAGACAAATTAATTCTCCGGTTGGAACATTATTGAAGATTTATAATAAAACATCCTAAAGATTGATTCTATACTTCGTTTGACATGTTTCTACGGACTGTAACGGAACCTTTGTCCGACCTTTCCGCTGGACTTGCACGCGCGTCGTGAGTTTGGATTTGTTTACCAAACGCGCTAACAAAAGGAGGTGTTTGGACATAAATGATGAACTATATCGAACAAAAACATTTATTGTGGAACTGAGATTCATGGGAGTGTATTCTGATGAAGATCATCAAAGGTAAGTTAATATTTATAATGCTATTTCTGACTAATGTTGACTCCACAACATGGCGGATATCTTTATGGCTTGTTTGGGCTCTGAGCGCTGTACTCAGATTATTGCATGGTATGCTTTTTCCGTATTTAAAATAAAAATATCTGACACAGCGGTTGCAATAAGGAGAAGTTTATCTAAAGTTCCATGTATAATAGTTGTATCTCTTATCAATGTTTATTATGAGTATTTCTGTAAATTGATGTGGCTCTCTGCAAAATTACCGCATGTTTTGGAACTACTGAACATAACACGCCAATGTAAAATTAGATTTTTGGATATAAATATGCACTTTATCGAACAAAACATACATGTATTTTGTAACATGAAGTCCTATGAGTGTCATCTGATGAAGATCATCAAAGGTTAGTGATTAATTTTATCAATATTTCTGCTTTTTGTGACTCCTCTCTGTTTTTCTGTGACTTGGTGGTGACCTAACATAATCGTTTGTAGTGCTTTCGCTGTAAAGCCTTTTTGAAATCAGACACTGTGGCTGGATTAACGAGAATTTTATCTTTAAAATGGTGTAAAATACTTGTATGCTTGAGGAATTTTAATTATGAGATTTTTGTTGTTTGAATTCGGCGCCCTGCACTTTCACTGGCTGTTGGCGAAGTGGGACGCTACCGTCCCACATTTCCCAGAGAGGTTAAGCGCTTGGCAGATGTGCCAACAAGCAGGGCATTACAATAGTCCAGATGGAATGAGATAAAGGCGTGGATGACTTGCTCAACAGCGGGTTGTAACAGCATAGGTCATAACCAGGCAATGTTCTGTAGATGGTCACACTTTTGATGTGGGCCTCAAACAAGAGCCAACTGTCAATTATTACACCCAGGTTGCGAACCTCAATGGAGGATAGGACCTTGACACCACAAATATTGAGGCTGTAGCTGCTGATGTTAATTATGTTATGAGAGCCAATAAGGAAGACCTCAGTCTTTTTGCAGTTTAATTGCAGGAAACTCTGCTGCATCCACACTTTGATGTCCTGCAGGCAACTGACCCAGAGTGCAGTGGCATTGGCAGTATCAGTGTTTTTGAGACATACAGCTGAGTCTCGTCGGCATAAAAGTGAAAGCCCAGTCCGTGTTTCCTCAAGATGTTTCTCAGTGGCAGATAGAGCCGCTACTGTTTTCTAGGACCGAGCCTTGAGGGACCTCCTGGCAGATCGTCACTGTGTCTGACCTACTAGGACCGATGGCTACAAACTGGGAGTGATCAGTGAGAGACATTGTCCTGGACTGGTTCAGGTCCTAACAGGCTCAAGAACTTCTCCATGCGGTCCAGCAGATTGGCATGTCTGACCATGTCAAATGCTGCACTAAGGCCCAGCAATTAGAGGACGCTGGCAGTCCCGGGTCCGCATTCATAAGGTGGTCATTGCTGAACCTTACCCAAGGCAACCTGTGCTGTGTCTACCTCTGAAACCCGACTGGAATGGGTCAAGTAGGTTGTGAAGAGCCAGATGGTGTGGTACTGTAGTTGGAGACAGGCCTGTCGTTCTGGAGGTTGTCATGGTCAGATCCAGGCTTGCTTTTTCATTATCATCCTCTGTCCTCCTTCACATGGAGACCATGCTCTCCCCTTCTTTCCATACTGAGATAGATGAAAGGGTGTTGACACCCAGGCTCACCATCTTCCCACTTCAAAGAGCCCCAAATTAGACATTCTCCTGATGGCTTCAGCAGCCCCTGTTGGTGTGTTTGTATATGTATGTGTGCTTTCTCTAATAGCATGAGTGGGGGTGGAGGAGCCTCTTCTCACCATCACGCACACTAAAGGCCCCATGCTTCTCAGCTGAAACGGTTTGGACATTTGTGTGCATATATTATGACAACATTTTGTTACTTTTCTTTTGGTGAGTTTTTTCGGCTGTTCGGGCACACAACATTTTTTTCCGGAGGAAAGCTGAGTTTTTTAGCCCAAGTCTACACCCCTTTGTCGGTGATTGGTCAACAATAGTGATACTTCAATAAATTCTGTTGTCATTCAACGAGAGCCGTCTTGTTTTCATGCACATTTTTTCATTGTGAAACACTGCACCAAACATATTAGCTGGATCTAAAATTGCACGACTAAGATCTCCTCTGCAAAAATGGCAACATTTTTGACAGATTTCTTGAGTTATCTTAGATTAATTCAGACTATTTTGAGGAAGTGTACAGTATACTGGCTACGGTGTCTCAAAATGGACATACAGCACTATTGCCGCTTTTGATAAAATTTTCAAGGAAGGTCTTAGAGCACACTTGTTTGGTTTGCCCAGCCGAACTGAAGCATGCTGACGCCTCAATGGGCACCTCTGATGGAAGCTGAGGTATCACAGTACTGCCGAGAGCCAAAGATAAGTTACACCATGAAACAATGCTAGATGTGTCAAGCGTCTCAGAGTAGAAGTGCTGATCTAGGATCAGTTTTGTCTTTTAGATCAAAATTAATACAATTATGTTGAAAATGGGGACCGATTCCTAGATCTTACTTTGAGATGCTTCATATGGCCCTTGGGCTGTATTTCAAAGGGTCTGGAACTATGGTTTAATGTGTCGAATTAAGTCAGGGAGATGGAGAGGTTAAGATCAAGAGGTGAGCATAGAATGAATAAAATCCTTCATGTTTTTCTATTCTCTCTGGGTCCAATTTTAACCTCATAAGCGTGAGCAATGTGAACTTTCCTGCAAGTCTGCGATTGATGTCAAATGCATGATTTGTGCAGTGGTTTGAGTTCCTTGCTCATAAAGTATCAAATGCTTGAAAAGTCTGAAAACTATTTTTCCTATGGGATGGTGTCCATCCCCTACAGCCAATTAAATACTAGGCTATATCTGAATTGTGTGTAGGGCCTACTGAACGTTTAAAGTTAAAAGTGGACACAAACACTCCATTCTCAGACCCAAAGCCATATGGGTAATTTATCTAAATTATGAGAGAAGAGGGTATTATAGGGTATTAATAGATAATTATGATGATTTATTATTAAAATGTCCTCTTCATGCTAAATGGTGTCCATTTAAAATGTGAATGTGCAAATTTCCACTGAGCACACAAAGACCCAATTCTTCCACTACAGTGAGGTCCAAAATGATTGCCACCTTTGATAAAGATGAGCAAATATTACTATAATATAATTGAAACTGAGCTATATTGTATGCAAAAGATTTTTGTGAAACTGTTATTTTATACGAATACAATTGCTCAGAGAAAAAGAGGGATCTTAGATCATTTCTCCCATACAGAATCCTCCCAGATCCTTGATATTCCTTGTCTGCACTTATGGACTGCCCTCATCAATTCAAACCACAGGTTTTTAATGGGTTTCAAGTCCGGATACTGAGATGGCCCTTGCAAAATGTTGATTTTGTGGCCAATTAGCTTTTTCTTTGTGGATTTTAATGTGTGCTTGGGGTTATTGTCTTGCTGGCCAAGATAATTATCATAAGTAGACATTCCAGCTTCCTGGTAGAGGCAACTAGGTTTTTGACAAAAATAGCCTGGTACAGGGTAAAGTTTAAAAGCCATTGCCATATGTACTGGTATGTTTCCAAGTCAAAAGAGTTTGCACATATATTATGACATCAATGTGTGACACTTTTTTTGTTTGTTTTGGTGTTCGGCAAGGTTTTATTCAGTTTTCTTCCCTGTTTTTCCTTGAGGCAAGTCGAAATCAAATCAAATTGTATTTGTCACACGCCCCGAATACCACAGTTGTAGAATTTACTGTGATGCTTACCGACAAGCCCTTTCCATACAACGCAGAATTAAAAAGAAAGTTTACAAAAAACAAAAAAGCGAATAATAAACAAAAATAACAATGACACTATATACAAGGAGTACCAGCACCGAGTCAATGTGCAGGGGTACGAGGAAGTTGAGGTAATATGTACATGTAGGTAAGTTAAAAGTGACTAGGCAATCAGGGTTAGGGTTGCACATTCTGGGGAATATTCAGAGGTAGAAACTTTCCGTGGCAATTAAAGGGAATATATAGAAAATTAACAGTAATACCATTTAAAGGTAGATGTTTTTTTCCATTGGATATATTTACCATATTATACGGAGACTGAAACATAAACCTTATCATAAGTAGACAATTGCAAATGATTAAATACTTCTAATAGAAATAAAAAAAATCTAGTTACGAATTGTACTTTAATTAAATGAGTTGACTCTTCACATGGGGTGATTCCACAGAACAGCAAAAGGGAATAATGAATGATCCCCAATGATCCATTGCATCGCCGAAAAACATTTTTAACAGACATCTGTAAAATTATAGTCTAGAAACGAAAGCTTTGGTTGTCTTCCCCTCAGGCTTCCATGTCCTCTCCCTGGACCTCCTCAATGTCCACCGGATGGCAACCAATTGTTCAACCCTGATGCATGCATTGGTGTGTGTGTTCCAGAACAAGGACCAGTTGTGATCTGAGACGGCTGATGTTGGTGGGATTTGGAGGATGATGGAGGCAACAGCGGAAAGAGCCTCAGATCCACAAAGTCCCAACCACCAGGTGGCTGATGAGATGTTGGCACGAATGCCATATTACATCTTCATCCCAAAGCCCTTGCTTGGAAGTGTACTTCACCAAGCTGCCAAGAACCTTGCCCTCATCCAGGCCAAGGTGACGAGACAAGATATAGATGACACCATAGGCCTTGCTGATCTCTGCACCAGACAAGATGATCTTGCCAGCATAGTTGGGGTCCAACATGTACGCTGCGGTGTGTATGGGCTTCAGGCAGAAGTATTTATGCTTTTTGATGTATTTCAGAACTGCAGTTTCCTCTGCTTGGAGCAACAGTGAAGTGGACAGGGCATTACAGATTTCTTCTCTTACATCTGCAAGCAGAGTCTGAACATCAGACAGGATGGCATTGTCTCCCTCAATCTGTGCAATGGCTAGTGATTTAGGTTTCAGGAGTTTCCGGCTGCTTGCAAATCTCTCCCAAAATACATCATCCAGGAGGATCCTCTTGATGGGGCTGTCCATATCGGCAGACTGTGATATGGCCATTTCCAGGAGACTGTCAAACATGATGCCAACACCAACCCAACTAGTCTTGCTGGGCAGCCTCAATGTGGTGCTCTTATTCGTATCACTTTACTTTCTGAGGTAGATTGCTGCTATAACTTGATGACCCTTCACATATCTAACCATTTCCTTGGCTCTCTTGTAGAGTGTATCCATTGTTTTCAGTGCCATGATGTCCTTGAGGAGCAGATTCAATGCATGAGCAGCACAGCCAATGGGTGTGATGTGAGGGTAGGACTCCTCCACTTTAGACCAAGCCGCCTTCATGTTCGCATTGTCTGTTATTAGTGCAAATACCTTCTGTGGTCCAAGGTCATTGATGACTGCCTTCAGCTCATCTGCAATGTAGAGACCGGTGTGTCTGTAGTCCCTTGTGTCTGTGCTCTTGTAGAATACAGATTGAGGGGTGGAGATGATGTAGTTAATTATTCCTTGCCCACGAACATTCGACCACCCATCAGAGATGATTGCAATACAGTCTGCTTTCTCTATGATTTTCTTGACCTACACTTGAACTCTGCATCCAGCAAATGAGTAGATAAAGCATGTCTGGTTGGAGGGGTGTATGCTGGGCGAAGAACATTCAGAGATCTCTTCCAATACCCATTGCCTGTGAGCATCAGAGGTCAACCAGTTGCATACACAGCTCGAGCAAGACATTCATCAACATTTCTCTGACTACGTTCCTTCATTGAGTCAAAAAAACTTCTGATTCCAGGAGGACCATGAGCTGTTGCTATCGATAAAGTGTCTGATTCATCATTTTCACCTCAAATAGAAGTAGAGGGACTTTTGTCAGAGGTTGTTTGTTGTGAGCGCTGAGGGAACTTTATGCACTTGGCCAGATTATTCTGCATCTTTGTTGCATTCTTCACATATGATTTGGCACAGTATTTGCAAATGTACACAGCTTTTCCTTCTACATTAGCTGCAGTGAAATGTCTCCACACATCAGATAGTGCCCGTGTCATTTTCCTGTAAAGAATAGGAAAAAATGAGTAAAAAAACAACAAATACAGTTCCATGTACAGATAAATAAGCAATTAGATTAAACAACTCTTTTGTAACATACATTTTTTTTGTTTAAAAAAATAAATAAAGCATGTATGGAAACAGGTGAATTAACACTCCTCAGTTAGCAGGCCCAAGCAAGCAGGCCCAAGCAAGCTAAAACCCACATGGCAGCAAAAACTAACTAGCAGAAATTGTTAACAAGTTAGAAATGATTTAAACAAACTTTTCTGTACGCTACTATTTACTAGTTAACAAGAAATCATGTATGCCATAAAAAATATTCTCCCCACCCAGTATTGTAATCAAAACTTACCAGAAAGCATGTAAGTCCTTGGCTCAGACAGTGTGGTAGTGTGGGCTCAATAGCATCTCATTAGTGTTCAAGATCTTGAGAATCAGCTGTGCATGTGATGGAAGAATGCCCTGCGCATTCAGAGGGTTGCAACTCCATTGAATTAGGGATAGTTTAACCAAAATATGCCACAAGACCTAGAATTGCCTTGTGTGCATATCCCACAAGAAAGGTTCACTGTTATAAGCATTTTTTGTTGTTGATGAATTTAAGCAAAATTCCCCAAATTCCCGAGCTTAACTTCCCATGGAAAATTTACCAGAATGTTTCCGACCATTTGCAACCCTAATGAGGATAGATAATAAAGAGTAGCAGCAGCGTATTTAGAGAGTGTGAGAGTATGAAAGCCACCTCCAACGTTGTTTTACAGAATTTGGCAGTACGCCCAACCGGCCTCACAACCACAGACCACGTGTAACCATGCCAGCCAAGGACCTCCACATCCGGCTTCTTCACCTGCGAGATTGTCTGAGACCAGCCACCCGGACAGCTGATGAAACTGTGGGTTTGCACAATCGAATCATTTTTGCACCAACTGTCAGAAACCGTCTGCGTGCTCGTCGTCCTCACCAGGATCTTGACCTGACTGCAGTTTGGCGTTGTAACCGACTTCAGTGGACACATGCTTACCTTTGATGGCCACTGGCACGCTGGAAAGGTGTGCTCTTCACGGATGAATCCCGGTTTAAACTGCACTGGGCAGATGGCAGAGAGCGTGTTTGGTGTGTGGGCGAGCTGTTTGCGGATGTCAACGTTATGAACATGGTACCCCATGGTGGTGGGGTTATGGTATGGGCAGGCATAAGCTACGGACAACGAACACAATTGCATTTTATCAACGGCAATTTGAATACACAGATATTGTGACGAGATCCTAAGGCCCATTGTCGGGCCATTCCTCCACCGCCTTCACCTCATGTTTCAGCATGATAATGCACAATCCCATGTTACAAGGATCTGTACACAATTCCTGGAAGCTGAAAATGTTCCAGTTCCTCCATGGCCTGCATATTCACCAGACATGTTAACCACTGAGCAGTTTGGGATGCTCTGGATCGATGTATGACAGCGTGTTCCAGTTCCCGCCAATATCTAGCAACTTTGCAAAGCCATTGAAGAGGAGTGGGACAACATTCCACAGGCCACATTCAACAGCCTGATCAACTCTATGCGAAGGGGATGTCACGTGCTGCATGAGGCAAATGATGGTCACACCAGATACTGACTGGTTTTCTGATACACGCCCCTACCTTTTTTTAAGGTATCTGTGACCAACAGACGCATATATGTATTCCCAGTCATGTGAAATAAATAGATTAGGGCCTAATGAATTTATTTAAATTGACTGATTTCCTTATATGAACTGTAACTCGCTAAAATCTTTGAAATTGCTGCATGTTGCATTTATATTTTTGTTCCACGTCATTACAGATTTCTTGATTTATCAGAACAATTCTGACTATTTTGGGAAAGTGTATGCTGGCTATGTTGTTGCTAAGGAGTCTCAAGAGCGAGAAACAGTAATATTGCCGCTTTTTTCTCACTTTTCAAGTTAAGGTCTTTTATTAAGGAAGTATGCAAAGCACAGACTTTCGCATCTCCTTGTTGAGTTCTGCTATGAGCAATCCAAACCTAGTATGGGGGCGCCTTTAACCCATCAGCTGGGGAGTACTGGAAAGCAATACCAGGCTACTAGTGGATGACGCTCAGAGTATAAGAGTTAATGGGGGCTCTGCAAGACAAAATCCGAGAGGAAAACAAACTTTGTCATTCACATTATGGTTCATAAACAGGATTATTTGGGCAGGTCAATGATCAGGGGCAAGTTCATCTCTTGTGGACAGACTAAGTTAACGTAAATCGTACCATAGATCTGTATTTATAATATAAACACCAATTGATGACAAGCAGCAATAGTTTTGGTGTTTGGGTATTTCCATCACTGGTAAACTTGGACAAATCAGGATTGGGTGAATGCGGTATTTGTATGGTTTTGAAGGAGAGTCTGAAAGGGCGGTCATAGTCTGTTTACGAGAGATAAAATGATGTAAACCTTCTGGTACCGTAGAGGTCATCCTGCAATGGGATGCGTGTGATAACAAGCAGCATTAGTTCAGGGGCTTAGGTTTTTTTAGTCACTTGTTATTTGGACAAATCACAATTTCGAGAGAGGGTGGAGCTCCTCTTTCTGGTTCCACTCCTAGCATTTATTCATATCTTCTCTTAATATGTATGGACACAGAACTTAATTAGTTTCAAGTTGATATTTAGTGTGTGTCCCTCTTTCTCCTCCACTTTATACTTGATCACTTCATACTTCATCTTTAATAATATAAACTTGAAGCTGATTTAGAGGACTGTCTTTACCTCCAACATGCTTCGGGGGACATTTCCTGACAGACACATAACTGTACAAAAATGAAAAGTCTGGAGAAGCCAGGAGGAGGTTGGAATGTGACCCAGTTAGGGAGCTTGCCACTGGGGAGCGGGAAGGACTGTGACAACCAAGCTCCAAATCTCCTTTGGAGGCTACACACATACACAGTTACAGACACACTGGTCAAAACGCAGATGGGCCAGCCAAAATCACTCCAAAGACAGATTCACGTACAATCACGTGCACAAATCAAATCCAGTTCTATTTGAATCCTACATCTATTGCAGTTACCATGGCCTAAACTCCCAAAAGAGGCAGACAATTGTGTCCTGCACGGGGCTGCCACGCCTGAACAGTAAATATCAAATAAAAAAATACAGAATAGCCTCTGAACCAAACCATCTATCCCACATTGTCACTCCACATTCTGACTCCAGCACACTCCATCATCTGTCACTCAGCATCCCTCCTCCTACTCCATCTTCCACACTGTGCCCATCACGCCACTGCCTCTGCTCTTAGTCAATTCTTCATCCTCTTCTTTTTGTTGCCCTCTTCTCTCGCCTCCTCCACCTATCCCTGATGCTCTTGTCTCAAAGTGCTGCCCCCACCCCTATTGATGTTCCTATGTCTTCCTATGTCTATGTTCTTTATATGCTCTGTTTCCGTCTCTGTCCACCACCCACCATCGATGTGCTCTCCATCTTGCTCAAAGTGCTGTACAGTGTCTGTCTGGAGTTTGTGTATCTGAGGGTATGGCGTTTGTGTATCTAGGACTATGTGTGTTTGTAAGACAGTGGGGATTTCAGTTGGATAATGGCCTAGCTCTGAGTCCTGGTTTTCTCACACTACAATGAGCAAGCATTATCCAAATTGCTTTGACCGCACGGCACGGCACGGCACGCACGCACGCACGCACGCGCGCGCGCACACACACACACACACACACACACACACACACACAGTAGAGGGAGTAGAAACAAATTACCATGGATAAACAAGAGATCCAGAAGTCTGGACACACACACACACATACCCCACTAGTACAACCACACACTGAACGACCACACCCTGCTAGCACACACACCCACACACATAGTAGACTGATGGCAAGACACACCAGGGAAGCGCTCCACCGGGGTTTGTCTGTCAGTGAAAGAGGGAAGAGAAACAGTAGAAGTCTGAGGGAACAACACAGCGCAACTTCAGATTTATCCCTCTGTTATTCTATTCATCTTTTATTCAGACAGCAGAGCAGGGGGAAATCTTTTCATCCGAAAAGATACAACCATCATCTGCAAGCAGAGGGACCCCCAGGCATGAATAAAACAAAAGAAATAGAAAGGTAGATTTCGCAAGAAAAAGCTGTCCAAATGTATTTTTATGTCAGTGGGAGAAGTGTAGAAGTTAAAATGGATAGAGGCTAGTGTTTAAAATGTGATACTAGTGTAGTAGCAGAGGTAGTGACTGTATTATAAATAGTAGTGGGATAGTATATTTAGGTTGTTTATTAACAGTATAAGTAGTTACTTCAGTAGTGGTGGAGGGGGGGGCGGATGGAGGGAAGGAGGGAGTGATGGCTGAAAAGATGTAAGGAGGGAGGGAAAGGAGGACAAAAAGAAGGTAGGGGCAAGGACGTATAGAGGAATGGAGAGGGAGAGAAATGAATCGAGAGGTAGATTGAGAGCAAAATGGAGTGATGGGGGGGAGGGAGGTATGATAGAGCTCACTCAGTCTTCCTGGCTGTTGTCTGTACATTAGTGAGGTTCTACAGCGAGAGGTGAAGAATATATAATTAATATGAGAAGAGACTGAAAAGGAGAGTTGAGGATATTTCACCACACACACACCGGTGAGAGTTGAACCTCGGGCAACACACACAGTTGTGAGGGTCATGGAATTTTGGATGACAGTAATTGGCCAGCCACATTCCCCCCCTCAAACATTTCTCCTCTCCTTCGCTCCTGATTGCATGTGCTGCCATAGAAATGTAATTAATATATTCTATTTCTATGTTTGCTGCTGCTGCATTGTGCGGGGCGTTGCCTTGGCAACCGCAGACTCATTCGCTAGTTTCATCAAGGCGCAACAAAGTTTCATCACGTTGTTAAAGGGATAGCTCACCCAAATGACACAATGACATATTGGTTTCCTTAACTTGTAAGCAGTATGTGATTTAGGCGTGACATCAATCCATGCCTTGGTTTAGTTGCCCTGGCAATGTGTCCACATGCTAATCTTTTAGCGTTTGTGGCACAAACCCCAATCAAGTCATGGGACCGATATAATGTGTGAACTATCCCTTTAAGAGTCCATATTACTGCATGAATGCCCCCCCCTCCCCCGAAAAATGGTTATGTCACCGTTAAACGTATTTGTGCCAGCCCTACACACACAAACACTGTTACAACTGCTGCTGTTACGTCTGCTCCTTCTAAACCAACCCAGACTTCACAAATACACACTACATTGGAAGAGATGTTGATATCTTACGCTTCAAGTGCCGAACCCCGGCATGAAATTTGTGCATGTAACCTGACTTACACAAAAGTCTCCTACTGACATCCATTCATGATTGACAAAGCCAGGCAGTGTTACGTCTCAGGATAGGATCCTTTCCATGTACAACCAGGCGCCGTGGCTTATGGAGTGGTCACAGGGAGCCCCAGACGTCACTTAGCCAAAGGGCACTGTTGATGGGACACTCTAGCAGCACATAAACATGCCACTTAGAAACAGGTACACACACAGGCCAAATGCTACCTCACAGAGTATGTTGCATACAATTTTGCCAGGTGACACACAGAGGACACAAACAGGGTACGCTTGCATGCACACACACAGACACACAACGTTATTCAATTGTGCAGGTGAGACACTCACTGGCATGCTAATGTGTTGATTGTGCAGTCTAATGAGGTCTGGAAACATCAATGTTTAAAATAGCGAAATAGCGATTGAGGAGTAAGTGTCTAGTGTTAGACTGGTGTCAGTCTAGACAGTTTAGTGCAGTTTGTCCATTCTACCTCAGAGGTTTAGTCATTGTCCCCCTGTTGAAGTATGTCTGCTGCTTTTAAACAGCTCCCATTGAAGAGGCTTTGAGACCCTTGTCTAATGCTATGGTAAGCGCCACAGAACAACCTTTACAAGCTTCTGGATAGCTGAAATGCCTGTGACGGTTTTCTCCCGAGGAGACTAAATATGATAAGCGCAACATGAAAGGTAAAGTGAAGGTTAAAAACAAGTGGACTTTAAAAAAAAAACATGGTTTTGCTGCTTATTTCAATGCCCTTCTGAGAACGGTACGCAGGGCGGCGCATAGGCTCAGTTAATCTGTCTCTTTAATGGAGGCTAGGGACAGGGTTTCCTCCCTGCGACGAGCAGCACTATAGATGTGAGCAGGAGTGTGTGTGTTTTGCTACACTCTAGACTCTAAGAGTGCTCTGATTGGGCCATGTTCCATTCTATTACTGTCACACTGGTGGTAGGGGGCTGTGTCCCAGATCACACAACCACTGAAGCAAACCCACCTGCTAGAAACAGCGCTTGAGTGCACACAGCGGCTGTGCAGGTGTGAGATATCTCCGTGTTGGACTGGGGATCTAAGGCAGAACATTTAGTGCTCTTCCGCACTTAAAAAACGACTATGCTCTCCCCTTGCTGGCTAGCAAGCAGATCAACAATGTGTGAGAGAGAGAGCGAGAAAGAGAAGTCCGAGAGGGGGGGGGGGAAGAGAGAAACGGAGAGAGAAAGAGTCAGACTGAACACAGCGACCATTCTTCAAGGGAGCTGCGCTGGAACAAGCAGTGCCAGCTGTGTGTGTGTGTTATAGTGCTGTCGCTTTGTGCTCTGCTGTCTTACCCTCAGGGAAACATCAGGGGTCTGGGCTGAGGTGATAAGTGCTGTGGGACACCGCCACAGTGCCGACACAAACAAACATGCTAACAAAACCATGCGCGCACGCACGCACGCGCACACACACACACGTATACACACATTCCCACACACCCCTGTGCGTAGATGTGCACCAACACACCAACTTATCCAACCTGTTTAGGAGGGTAAGCGGGCGGTTTGTAGAGTAAAGTCATACTTTAATATATAGCGTTATTATTTTACCCACTGTGAACCACCTGTGGAGCCTGCAGAGGAACCATGATTGTCCACAGACACACAGCAGGACGGAGACATGTAAAGCGAGAAACATGGCTCAGAAAGTTGCCAATGGTTTGAAACAAAACCAAATTACAACACGCTCTGCAGTGGGGAGAAAATGCTGTGGTTGTGATTTAACAGGACACACTGTCCTCTGTGTCTGTGTGTGTGTGTCGACTCACCAGTTTCTTCCTCTTGTCCTGTTCTGTGGGAGGCTCCTCATCGTCAGTCAGCTTGGGTTCCTCGAAATGGCTCATCAACATACAGCTAGCGGAGAGAAACACACACACATAGTTTACACGTGGACAGACAGACATGTACCAACACATACATGCACCCTACGCATGCACACATACATGCAAGCGCGCCACACAGACAGACACATGTACAATGCGCCTACACATATGGCCCAACGATAGGCCCATGAATCATGCAGCCGTGTGATTGATAACGCAGTAGCGAATGTATCATAGACCTGGTGACTGTGATGAAGAGTCTTCGAGGGGAGAGAACCTTAGGGCATGACATCATCTAAAACCTATGATGCACTGACGACACTGCGGCATCACTCTCGTATATCATACACACCATATATCGCTGCATACACAAACATTCACACATTCATTCACATACATATTTATACAGGTGATTCTCATGAAACCAGTTTCAAACATGTCTATAGCAAATTGAGCTACAAAACCATGATGCATCTGCAAATATCAACTATCATTCTGAGGACTAAGATGTTTCATTTTTTGGCAAAGTGTCTTATTTTAAATACATTTTATCCCGAATCCTTAAAATGTTCACCCCAAATTGTCATTACCGAAATACATCCGGATTAAATTCTCTGGTATTTTTTAAAATATAAAATGTTAAATTAGAAAAACCTCAAATGCATGAATGTTTGAAATGTTGTTTAACTCAGGCTTTAATTAGTGGCGCAACATAAAACATATATTTGAAATTGATTACTTTTTTGGACCGTTACGGTAATGAGAACTTTGTGGAAATTGTGGTAAAATGCATAATATCTGATCGAAAAACATAATAATAATTATGAAACAGATAAGTACAGATCTAATCTCAGTGATCCAAGAGGAAATGTCATGAAAAATGACACGATTTTGTGGGTCAAATGTCAGTTTTGTGAGAATGACCCACACATGGATACGCACTCAGGCATACAAATAAACAAGCATGGTGGTGACAAACTACCCAGTAATCCCTCACTATTTGCGTCAACTTTTTATTTCCACCAGTGTGTCCGTTGACTGCATTTGCACACAATACAAGCAAGAAACTTGCATTTGCTAGGATGCGCAGAGCTGATTCCTAACAACTTTCAACAACAGCCAAAATAACTTGAGGAGTTGAAGTGTGAACTCCGCATGCCAGTTTGCTGTCTGGGCGGGGATCGGTAGCGCTAGGGCTGATATCATATGTCTGGGGGTAAACACTATTACGCCCGTGCACCATTGTTCCCTGTGCCATTTCACGCACCATTAAATCCCCAGATTGGCACAGCCACAGAGAGATGTTATGTTGAACCAGCACACCTACTCCTTATGGGATTACATTACTTGATCAAACTTTCTCTTTAGGCTTCTGGGTTTGATGTCTTTCAGATTCCTACCGCCGATTCTTATTTCATGAAGGTGTCCTCAGATTCTAACCACAGACACCGTGGTTCTTGCTTTCTGTTTCTCACATTCACACAGTTTAAATGATCAGACTAAATCCATGTTGCATCACATGTACTTCCATTTCTGTCATCAGTTCTACTGACTGTCGTTGTGGTCATGCTATGGGCAAGCGATGGTCAGAATGTGGTTGTGCTGTGGTCGTGTTGTGGTTGCGTTCAGGCCAGACGTACTCTTTGAGGGTTCCTGTGTCGGAGTCTTCTGTCATCACGTCATGCAGCGCCTCCACACAGATGTTGATGATGCCACAGAACTTCTCCTGGACCACACTAGAACACAAAAACTCACATTAAAAGACAAACTGCAACAAAACACATTCGCAACAAACTGCAAAACAACAAAAACAAGAATATGAACAACAACCATTTAAAATACACTGGAATACAACACTGGAATACAACAACAACAGAGTTAACACACAGAACATCTCCACACTGGGACACAATAAGAGACCGTTTCTTCTGGATCATCCAGTGTCCGGTATCAAACAGGTGGATCAATGGTCCCTTTGAGAATTGTGTGTGTTACCGCGTGGCTCAGCTGGTAGAGCATGGCACTTGCAACACCAGGGTTGTGGGTTTGATTCCCACGGGGGACAAATATGAAAATGTATGCACTCACTACTAAGTTGATACGTATCAGAGCGTCTACTAATATGTTAATTGCTTCAATAAAATAATGTTTGTACCCTGTGCTGCTACAATGCTGTGCTGTTGTCTTAGGTGTTTTGTCCTATAAATGTAATCCCAGCACCCGTCCGATGGAGGCCTTTTGCTAGGCCATCATTGTAAATAAGAATTTGTTCTTAACGGACTTGCCCAATTAAATAAAAGGTTTTATTCATTGATGTAAACATCGCAATCGCCATCACAATCACACTGCCCTATCCCATCTGGACAAGAGGAACACCGATGTAAGAACGCTGTTAATTGACTACAGCTCAGCATTCAACACCATAGTACCCTCCGAGCTCATCATCAAACTGGAGGCCCTGTGTCTCAACCCCGCCCTGTGCAATTGGGTCCTGGACTTCCCTTACGGGCCGCCCCCAGGTGGTGAAGGCAGGAAACATCTCCACTTCACTGACCCTCAACACTGGGGCCCCACAAGGGTGCATGCTCAGCCCTGTACTCCCTGTTCACCCACGCATCCAACTCAATCATAAAGTTTACAGGTGACACAACAGTAGTGGGCTTGATTACCAACAACGACGAGACAGCCTACAGGGAGGAGGTGAGGGCACTCGGAGTGTGGAAAACAACCTCTCACTCAACGACAAACAAATCAAAGGAGATGATGGTGGACTTCAGGAAACAGCAGAGGGAGCACCCCCTATCCAAATCTACAGGACAGCAGTGGAGAAAGTGGAAAATGTTAAGCTCCTTGGCGTACACATCACAGACAAACTGAAATGGCGTTATGGGATTTTTATGAATAATGACTAAATTATGTATACATTTAGCTTAGAATTATAACTAAACAGAATATTTCTCTGTTACTATATGAATGTATGAATCTTATTATAATCATAATACTAAATATAAGGTGTGTAGTTTTAGTCAAGAATTAGAACAGAAAGTCCAGAAACGAATGGAGCTATCGTCAGACCGGCTGGAATACTGTGTTCCTTAAAGGACATTCTGTCCCTACCCAGGGAGGGGAGAGACCTTGGGCTTGTAGTAGATTGTTTAACAGGTGGCAGACAATGTGAGAAGTGAACTATATTGCCATTGTATCTGAGAAGAGGGACATTTATGACGAAATGTGAGGTATATAGACCAATGTACAGGAAATGATAAGCAGAACGTTCCCGCGAATAAACATTTAACTATTGTACTATTGTAGACTGGGCCTCTGTCTGTCTATATTCATATCAGTATCTTACAAATCCTGATATAGCAGACTGAGTAATTACAATTGAATTGGTTAATGAACACGAGAACAAAATTCTCATGACAAATCGTCCACAAACTTCTACAGATGCATAATCGAGAGCATCCTGTAGGGCTGTATCACAGCCTGGTACGGCAACTGCACCGCCCTTAACCGCAAGGCTCTCCAGAGGGTGGTGGGGTCTGCACAACGCATCACCGGGGGCAAAGTACCTGCCCTCCATGACACCTACAGCCCTCGATGTCACAGGAAGGCCATAAAGATCATCAAGGACAACAACCAGCGAGCCACTGCCTGTTCCCAACGCTACCATCCAGAAGGCGAGGTCAGTACAGGTGCATCAAAGCTGGGACCTAGAAACTGAAGTACAGCTTCTATCTCAAGGCCATCAGACTGCTAAACAGCAATCACTAACTCAGAGAGGCTGCTGCCTACATTGAGACCAATCACTGGCCACTTTAATAAATGGATCACTATTCACTTTAAATAATGTTACTTTAATCATGCTTAAATATCCTACATAACTCATATCATATGTATATACCTTATTTTACACCATCTATTTCACCTTGCCTATGCTGCTCTGCCATCACTCATCCATATATTTACATGTACATATTCTAATTCACCCCTTTAGATTTGTGTGTATTAGGTAGTTGAGAAATTGTTAGATGACTTGTTAGATATTACTGTACTGTCGGAATTAGAAACACAAGCATTTCACTACGCTCACATTAACATCTGCTAACCATGTGTATATGATCAATAACTTTTTGATTTGTCCCAGAGTCTGTTTGGGCTATTTATTTCTTGACAAGCTGACTAATAGATAGTATAGGATAGTAGATTATGATAGTAGATTGACATAGGCTAGTGATGTTGCTGTTTGTTACTCGTCTTGTTGGCTGAGGAAAAGTAAATGGACAGCTATTCAAAGTACACATAGTTTCATTTATTAATTCAAACATTTAAGAAAAACAAGCACCACACAAAACTTGAAAAAGCCATACAATCCACATGCGTAAAATCATTGAGGATAACACACAAAGTCTGGGACTTTTTTTCCATTATGGTCCTCAGAATTTGGTAAGAAGGAACACACATTGTTGCGTCCTCGACTTGGATGTTCTGTTAATGATAATTCAGAGGCAAAAAAAACACACCTATTTAGGCGAGGTGCTGGCTAGCGGAGTAGAACACTAGAAAAATTAAAAAGGAGAGCAGCACACTCTAGGAGCTCAGATGCAATAATTTAATAACCTAATATCCAACGTTGACAGATAAGCTGTCTTCACATCAGGATAAATAATTACCATAATCTAAATGTGATTTCTGTCATTCTGAGCACCTTGGGTGGATGATCTAATCAGCTGACGCACCCCAATGCATATGGGTCCGGCAGATTTCTCCAATGTCCGGTAAATTCAAATGTTGCTGATCAAATATCAAGTGCCACATTTTCCTAACGCAAACCCCGATGTGTGGCTTTATGTCACAGAAACGATATTGGCACCATGTGTGTGCAAAACATGTACAAGAGCATTCGGAAAGTATTCCTTGACACCTTGACTTTTTCCACATTTTGTTACATTACAGCCTTATTCAAACATTGATTAAACAAATACAAATCTCAATCTACACACAATACCGGTGATGACGAAGCAAAAACAGGTTTAGAAATGTTTGAAAATGTATCAAAAATTAAACTGAAATACTTTATTTACATAAGTATTTAGAAATTGAGCTCAGGTGCATCCTGTTTCCATTGATCATCCTTGAGATGTGTATACAATTTGATTGGAGTCCACCTGTGGTAAATTCAATTCATTGGATATGATTTGGAAAGGCACACACCTGTCTATATAAAGGTCCCACAGTTGACAGTGCATGCCAGAGCAAAAACCAAGCCATGAGGTCGAGGGAATTATCCGTCGAGCTCCGAGACAGGATTGTGTCGAGGCACAGCACTGGGGAAGGGTACCAAAAAATATCTGCAGCAATGAAGTTCCCCAAGAAAACAGTGGCCTCCATCATTCTTAAATGGAAGAAGTTTGGAATCACCAAGACTCTTCCTAGAGCTGGCCACCCTGCCAAACAGAGCAATCAGGGGAGAAGGGCCTTGGTCAGGGAGGTGACCAAGAACCTGATGGTCACTGTGACAGAGCTCCAGAGTTCCTCTGTGGAGATGGGAGAACCTTCCAGAAGGACAACCATCTGTGCAGCACTCCACCAATCAGGCCTGCATGGAGATGGCCAGACAGAAGCCACTCTTCAGTAAAAAGACACATGACAGTCAGCTTTGAGTTTGCCAAAAGGCACCTAAAGGACTGACCATGAGAAAAAAATGTATCTGATTTAATGAAAGCAAGATTGAACTCTTTGGCCTGAATGCCAAGCGTCACACCTGGAGGAAACCGGGCACCATCCCTACGGTGAAGCATGGTGCTGGCAGCATCCTGCGGTGGGGATGTTTTTCAGCTACAGGGACCAGGAGACTAGTCAGGATCGAGGGAAAGATGAACGGAGAAAAGTACAGAGAGATCCTTGATGAAAACCTGCTCCAGAGTGCTCAGGGCCTCGGACTGGGGCGAAGGTTCCCCGCCCAACAGGACAATGATCCTATACACAGCCAAGACAATGAAGAGCGGTTTCGGGACAAGTCTCTGAATGTCCTTGAGTGGCCCAGCCAAAACCCGAACTTGAATCCGAGCGAACATCTCAGGAGAGACCAGAAAATATCTGTGCAGCGATGCTCCCCATCCAACCTGACAGAACTTGAGAGGATCTGCAGAAAATAATGTGTGAAACTCCCCAAATACAAGTGTGCCAAGCTTATAGCGTCATACCCAAGAATACTCGAGGCTGTAATCACTGCCAAAGGTGCTTCAACAAAGTACTGAGTAAAGGGTCTGAATACTTATGTAAATGCTATATTTAGGTTCATTATTATTATTTTTTAAACAATAAAAAAACTAAAAAATGTTTCTTTGTCATTTTGGGGTATTGTGTGTAGATTGATGAGAAAAAAACGAAACAATTGAATCAATTTTAGAATAAGGCTGTAATGTACCGAAATGTAGAAAAAGTCTAGGGGTCTGAATACTTTCCGAGTGCACTGTATGTGTGCAAACACGTGAATGTCTACATGGAGAGAAGTGACATCCCCGGGGACATACAGTATCAGTCAAAAGTTTGGACCTACTCATTAAAGAGTTTTCCTGTATTTTTTGACTATTTTCTACATTGTTGAATAATAGTGAAGACATCAAAACTATGAAATACACACATGGAATCATGTAGTAACCATCAAATTGTTAGACAAATCAAAATATATTTTATATTAGACAGACACCCTTTGCCTTGATGACAGCTTTGCACACTCTAGACATTCTCTCAACCAGCTTCATGTGGTGGCAGGTAGCCTAGTGGTTAGAGAGTTAGACTAGTAACCGAAAAGTTGCAAGATCGAATCCCCGAGCTGACAAGGTAAATATCTGTCGTTCTTCCCCTGAACAAGGCAGTTAACCCACTGTTCCAAGGCCGACGTTGAAAATAAGAATTTGTTCTGAACTGACTTGCCTAGTTAAATAAAGGTAAGTAAAAAAAGAAAAGAGGAATACTTTTCCAAGTCTTGAAGGACTTCCCACCTATGCGGAGCCCTTGCTGGCTGCTTTTCCTTCACTCCGCGTCCAACTCATGCCAAACCATCTTAATTGGGTTGAGGTCGGGTGATTGTGGAGGCCATGTCATCTGATGCAGCACTCCATCACTCTCCTTCTTGGTCAAATAGCCCTTACACAGCCTGGAGGTTGGTTTTGGGTCAATGTCATGTTGAAAAACAAATTATAGTCCCACTAAGCACAAACCAGATGGGATGGCGTATCACTGCAGAATGATGTGGTAGCCATGCTGGTTAAGTGTTCCTTGAATTCTAAATAAACCATTGACAGTGTCAACAGCAAAGCACCCCACCACACATTCTCCTCCATGCTTCACGGTGGGAACCACACATACGGAGATCATCTATTCACCTATTCTGCGTCTCACAAAGACATGACAGTTGGAACCCCAAATCTCAAATTTGGACTCATCAGACCAAAAGGACAGATTTTCCAACAGTCTAATGTCCATTGCTTGTGTTTCTTGGCACAAGCTTGTCTCTTCTTATTATTGGTGTCCTTTAGTAGTGCTTTCTTTGCAGCAATTTGACCATGAAGGCCTGATTCACACAGTCTCCTCTGAACAGTTGATGTTGAGATGTGTCTGTTACTTGAACTCTGTGAAGCATTTATTTGGGCTGCAATCTGAGGCGCAGTTAACTCGAATGTACTTTTCAGCAGCGGTTAACTGGGTCTTCCTTTCCTGTGGCGGTCCTCATGAGAGACAGTTTCATCACAGCACTTGATGGTTTTTGCAACGGCACTTGAAGAAACTTTCAAAGTTATTGATATTTTCCAGATTGACTGACTTTCGTGAAAAAGTAATGCTGTTGTTTTTCTTTGCCTATTGTGGAATTGCAGTATTTCCTCCCTCTACGAACTAACGAAGGGAATGAAGAGAACATCTCTCTAAGATCCAAGACCTGCTCCAGTCTACACACTACACATGTACTAGGCCATTAGATTGGATAATATTATTTATGGTTCAAATGCTAATAACACGGTCCGAGAAAGCAAAATGCCTCACAAAAGTTGAGTGCCCCTAACATTCTAAAACACACCTCTATCGACTTTCCAGTGCTGTGTATGAAAGGGATAATAATGAAATAATAAATTACTAATAAGCCTTCAGCGGTCTAAAATGGGGGCTATAATAATAAAACGCCTTTTAGCAGACACTTTGATCCAAAGCGACTTACAGTCATTGGTGCATACATTTTACGTGTGGGTAGTCCCAGGAATCGAACCCACTACCCTGGCATTGCAAGCGCCATGCTATACCAAGTGAGCTAGATGACCACAAAGCTGGGTGTGAGTAGCGAAGGCCAAGCTTGTATTTCAGACATTGATTTGGAGAGACAGGACGGTCGATTCCATTCTAGTGACAGGGATTTAAAGTTTGGCTGGAGAGAGCAGATGGGATGGAGAGAGGTAAAGTGACTTCATTGATTATCCATGTGTAGTAATCTGTAGAGTGTATGTGTAGATTGATATTGGATTGGGAAGGAGTTGGGCAAAACCATTTATTTGGGATTTGATGGTACTTTAACTGTATGCCTTTTCACGAGGCACAATGATTGTACCTCGACATCTGCTGAAGTACGTGTGAAAAAAAAAAACTTAGGGTGGAAAATTCTTGCTAAACTAGCCCACTGGTAGTGCTTTATTTGACAGTCATGTTTCAGTGGTAACATCATGTTATTACTGTATGTTAGGTGGTAACCATGGTTACTATCTTGGCGGGGAGAGAGACCGGGAGACATGAAGCGAGAGAGGGAAAAGACAGTGAACAAGAAAGAGAGGGTGAAAGAAGATCTAGATAAGAAAATTCTGCAAATAATACATATTAGAAAGCAGGGAATGAGAGGGCAGTGATTGAAAATGAGAGGACAGAGAGACACATTTTCTCTAACGTGGTGAAAGCCGATGGGGAAGACAAGGCCCAGCCACCGTTTGATAGCTCAGCTCAGTGCAAAGATATAATCTATCAGTGCTCGACTTTGGCAGGAGCTCATCTGAGCGGCGTGCCGCCACCTAAAATCTCCTGCTGCTTAAGCGCCCTTTACCCCTGCACCTAAATATAAACCGTACCGGCACCTATTTCAGACCAAGTCAAGCACTACAATCTATTAAACACCTGAGGACACATTCACCAGAGTTTGTTACATGTTGGACGTTCAAGCCGTCCCAGTTGTCTGCATGTCATCCTACGTTTTATTTATTCATAGGTTCCAACAGTTCATGTAGGTTGAATTATTGAGGGCACACATCTGTGGGTATATATAGCTGGCTGGTTCCAGTTCAACCTCAAGCCCCATTCCCTAGCAAGCTAGCCATCTCACAAGTTATATGCTAGCTAACTAGCTTACCAACTAACGTTATCTCACGAAATAGCTTCCTAACTGACTAACAAATATTAGCTAACTAACCAATTATCTAACTAAATAACAGATCTGAAAGGACTATTGCTGTCAAAACTACACTTCCTTCAGAAAGCTGAGGATACAGAATTTCAGTTACTTTGATGTTTCCCCATTGAACACCCAATGCCTAGCAAAAAAGCATTTCATAGATTCATTATTTGAGTCTTTCTTTGAAAGGCTGAGAACAGTGGGTTGGCCATACCAATGGAACAAAACGAGAACGGGAAAATAACTTGAGATAAAGAGGGCAGGGGAGCTTCAAACTCAGCGTCAAACTTGTAAGTGGATGGATAGTCGAGACAAAGATAGACCACAGCCTGTCGTTTCTAATGGGAGCAAATTAATCCTAGTGGGCAGAGCCAAGCAATCCTACTGGCGCATTTTAGCGTGTATTAGCATACTTTTGTTAGAGAATGCCTACTCTAAAGCGCACATGTGCAATAACTCAATTCGCCCTTGCACTCCTAAACAACGCAATTTATTAAAACATTGGCAAAGGATAAAGTCAAGAGAGCCAAGGCAGAGATCAAATGCTTCATTGATGAAAAAATAAGCAGACAAAATTACATCTCTCTCAATCTTCTCCCACTACCGGCCACTGGGCTTCCTCTCATCACCATATTTTGTGGTGAGTAGAAATGCCAACCGGAAAATGTATACATCTGGTGAAATATCTGGCTCATTGTTCGATTTGTGATCGAGCTGGCCGGAGTAAAAGTCAGCCAATAAGCTTTATTTTGTAGAATGAGTAGCTTTTTCATACTCTTGACAAAATGTCTGTCAATAGCTGGTTGTACATATGCTGTCGTTTGCCATAGTAATGTACAGCTACTCCTTTGGTACAACATTTCTACCCTCAAGTCTAAACATGCATTGCTGTTTCCATATTAACATTGAAATTATTGCTTGCATCAATGGCTAAGAGAAAACAACCACATTGAAAGAAGCCTCAAAACTGCAAATCTTAAAAACCGACAATAGACTAAAGAAAAACTGTTCTGATGCCACCTCACAGAACAGTCTGAACAAGGTGCATGAAAAGTAGAGCCAAACAATTATACAAATGACATTTAGACACTTTTGGAGGACTACATCTTAAGCCAACAGACAAACTTGTCTCGGATACTTTCCTATTTCCAGTCATGCGTTTAATAACATTTTAATACTTTAATCTCCTTGCTGTGTAACACGCACTATTGGACACCCCTACCCTTAATCTCCTTGATATTAGTGTCAGGCTTGGCTGTCATGGCAACCGATTGAAGTAGGCGTCCGGCATCATATTAAAGATCTCTTATCACAAGTGAGGCTTGTGTCAGTTCGAATTCCGTTCTGCTCGACACCTCGTTCGTGATTACTTACCAATGGGTGTCACCCCACCTCCATTCCAGAGGAGATAAAAACATGGACGTGTCAGGGAAGCCAAAGAGTGTCCCAGAGGAGCAAGGAAAGACACATTCTTACTGTATGTAGCTAGTTGCAATGCTTCATGGTGCTAGGGTCAGGCAGGGGATTTTTTTCCCCTCCATTAATACTTTAACAGTGTCATCCATCTATGAGGTATATCAGTGTCGTTCCAAGAAACTTGCGGTTTTGTACATTTCTGGTTCTGTGGTGGAATTTGGGTTGATTTGATTGAACTCAGCCTGTATTTTTGATGTATTCTGTGACTTGAGGACGTTCCCAACTGGGAAACTTCTATCTCCCTCTTGAGATCTCAAACAAACAAAAGCAACAGTATAAATGCAGCAATTGAGTAACTTATTAAGAACTGATTCTCTCTTTAGCTGTTTGGCCACATTGAATCAGCAAAGCAGTAAATCATTCACTTTAGTTTCATTGTAATGCCATACAATCCTTGTAGTTCCACACATATGTCTGGAAGATTGGCATGCCAATTTACCAGGTCATACAAAATACAGATGACCATGGCTCTCTTCCATGAAACTGACCATGCAAGTTATGCATGCTAAGTAGAGGATATAATAACCTAAAAGCTAGGATTCCAAAATGTGTACTTTACTTATTAAAATACTTGCAAAAGTCCTTTTATACTTGACTAAGTAGGTGATAATCCTTTGACCAAAAACAGGAGGACCAAATGGCCAATAAGATATCCAGTGCTGATAAGGAATAAAAGCTACATTTCCTTCAATGGCTTAGAGACTAACACAAACCCATTGATAAACAACCTCCCCTCCCTCCTTTTCTTTTTTTACAGTGAAAGAAATAGTGACGGATGGACTGAATAAGTATTTCACTGTTGGTCTACAGCACACCTGTTGTTTACGAAGCATGTGACGAATAAAAATGGATTTCGATTAATCTTTTGTTGAATAGTTTATGGTGAGCTAAATGCTCACTTTTAAAAGAAAATGAAGGGGGAGTGGTACCCCACTCAGACCAACACCTCTCTAGCCTCTTCAAACCAGAACACTGATTTACATTCAGTGACAGAAAATAAACTAGTCATCCAACATCATTATCATAAGATAGGACAAGAGGAGGCTGCAAAATTAAACAAATCATTGAAATGTAAGTGGCAAGGAACAGTTAGTGAGTGGAATAATTGCATATTAAAAGGAGACGGAGTAGTTACCTGAAGCCACCGTGTTATCAGATATTTACATTAAATTACTGGCAAAGCAGACAGAAGCTGTTATCCCGATCTGACACACACGACAGTCAATTTACACAAAACAGTTTTTGTTTTTTTAATCTCCATTTATTTATTTATGGATTGCACTGACTAGGTCGCTGTGGATAAAAGCATCTGCTAAATAAGGTTTTCCCAAACTTAGCCATTGTAGTAGTTGGAATTCGGTTCAATCGCAGTGGATCCAATCATGTGGATCAAAAGAATCATTTGTGAAATCGCGAACAGGCGGCTAATTTTTGGGGAAAAAATACTTTGTTTTGGATTATGTGGTTGCAAAACTTGTTTTGTAGATACTTCAAGTTGGGCATTCAATTTAGGAGATATTGCAACTCAATAGATACTAGTCAACCTGCAAAGTAAACACGACTAAGGTAAGAAAAATATGACTAAACTACGAAAGAAGAAAATTTGTGCGCGTTCTTCAGCTGTCTAAAAATATTTGTATGGTAGTTGGAGATGTTGTTAAATGTATAATTCAAGCTGAATAGGAACTTAAGCAGTTTATTAAGAATAGGTCTGATTACTTTAGTAGAATGATATATATTTCAGCTAGGTCATCAATTGTATAAAAAAAATAATAATAATAATAATAATAATTGCAGAATATGACTCTGCAAAATGAAAAACTGTGGTCCCGGTAACTAATTTCAAAACCGTTATACCAAAAGTCTAACATCTTTGGGTACGGCTGATAGGAGTATTTGCTTGCTCACCACAAAAAAATGAAATCCATTAAACAGTAAATCAACAGTATGGCCTAGTACTCTGTCACCGTACGATTCGATTGAGGTGACGTCTACAAAATTCATCAAACTATAGCATTTCAGCTGTGACTGTGTGAAATAGCGGTTAGGTGGTAATTTGGAGATGCAACACAGCCAGCAAAGGCTGTCATATCCAATTGCTGGACAAAAGAACTCCCACTTGCCTACAGTATGATTGTCACATCAAAACAAAAGAAAACTCAACCCCCAGAATCTGGATAAGGAATTTACAACCATACAACACAAGACAAAGGAGAAGTTAATTCTGAATCCTTTGAAAAGTTCAATAATATGCTTTACCTCCCACTTGGCTATCTGCCACGGTATAATAATTTCAGTGCTTGTAATTCAGCGCTCATTGTCTGGCTCACATAAAAGACAAGAAATAGAATATCAAATGAAATATTTATCGACCAACAGTTGTAAACAAATATTTGTAGTCTTAGTACGTCCTGAGACTTATACACAAAGCTCCTGCTCCAGCTGTTAGGATACAACCATAATGTCAAACCTATGACACCCACCCACCATCAATACCTTAGCACACTTAGTTTGTCGACATTTTGAGTCAAGTTGATCAATGTCTCGACAAAGCAGTAACAGATTTTGCTTTCAGGATGAGGGTCATCCTGAATCGACCCTGGCAATGTTTGCACTCTCTGTGGCGTCAGAGAGAGGTGTGAGTGACCCTTTTAGATTAGAGCCAGGGAGATGTTTTTTGATCCAGCCCAGACTTAAATCCTATCGACCAGCTATACTCCAATGGTCATCCTCTCTCTCTCACACATACTAATTTTCATATTTTAAATGGTATTTTACAAAATGTTCCATCTCAAGAAAAAAAAAAGACATTTTATGAGCCCGAGCCCAAATGATTGTGCATTCGGAAACAATTCAGGCCCCTTCCCCTTTTCCACATGTTGTTACTTATAGACTCCAAAATGACAAAAAAAAGTTCCAAATGTATATAAAAATATATAAACTTACATAAGTATTCAGGCCCTTTGCTATGAGGCTCGAAATTGAGCTCAGGTGAATCCTGTTTCCATTGATCATCCTTGAGATGTTTCTACAACTTGGAGTCCACATGTGGTAAATTCAAATGGGTTGGACATGATTTGGAAAGGCACACGTCTATATAAAAAGGTCCCACAGCTGACAGTGCATGTCAGAGCAAAACCCAACCATGAGGTTGAAGGAATTGTCCGTAGAGCTCAGAGACAGGATTGTGTCGAGGCGCAGATCTTGGGAAGGGTACCAAAACATTTCTGCAGCATTGGAAAGGATAAGCACATTGGTCTGGGAGGTGACCAAGAACCCGATAGTCACTCTGACAGAGCTCTAGAGTTCCTCTGTAGAGATGGGAGAACCTTCCAGAAGGACAACCATCTCTGCAGGACTCCACGAAGCAGGCCTTTATGGTAGTAGTCAGACGGAAGCCACTCCTCAGTAAAAGGCACATGACAGCCCGCTTGGAGTTAAAAATGCACCTAAAGAACTCCATGACCTTGAGAAACAAGATTCTCTGGTCTCATAAAACCAAGATTGAACTATTTGTCCTGAATGCCAAGCATCACGTCTGGAGGAAACCTGGCACAATCTATACGGTGAAGCATGTGCCAGCAGCATACCACCCTGCGTCCTACTGCTGGCTTGCTTCTGAAGCTAAGCAGGGTTAGCCCTGGTCAGTCCCTGGATGGGAGACCTGATGCAGCTGGAAGTGGTATTGCAGGGCCAATAGGAGGCACCCTTTCCTCTGGTCCCCCCAAAAATATCCCAATGCCCCAGGGTAGTGATTGGAGACATTGCCCTCTGTAGGGTGCTGTCTTTCAGATGGGAGGTTAAATGGATGGAGCAGTCGTGTTAACACCGGTGTCCTGGCTAAATTCCCAATCTGGCTTTCATACCATCATGGCCACCTAATCATCCCGTTTACAAATTGTCCGATTCAGTTCCTCTCCCCTGTAACTGTTCCCCAGATCGTTGCTGTAAATAAGAATATGTTCTCAGTCAACTTACCTGGTAAAATAAGGCTACCGCACATTACACATGACATAAAATCAAATATATGTAGTAGCTCTTGGGTAAACAAATTAAACTACCTCCAGTAGTCTAATCTTTTTGAGTGTGGACTGTATTACTGTATTGCATTTTGTTTGGGGGCGGCAGGTAGCCTAGTGGTTAAAGCGTTGGACTTGTAACCGAAAGGTTGGAAGATCAAATCCCCGAGCTGACAAGGTAAAAATCTGTCGTTCTGCCCCTGAACAAGGCAGTTAACCCACTGTTAATTTTCGAGGTCTCCCCTTACACTTCGCAGTGACATAAACAACCGTTCAAAAGTGTGGGGTCACTTGCAAATTTTTTGTCCATTAAAATAACATCAAATTGATCAGAAATACAGTGTAGACATTGTTAATGTTGTAAATGACTATTGTAGCTGGAAATATAATATTTTTTAAATGGAATATCTACATAGGTGTACAGGGGCCCATTATCAGCAACCATCACTCCTGTGTTCCAATGGTATGTTGTGTTAGCCAATCCAAGTTTATCGTTTTAAAAGGCTAATTAATCATTAGAAAACCCTTTTGCAATTATGCTAGCACAGCTGAAAACTGTTGTCTTGATTAAATAAGCAATACAACTGTCCTTCTTTAGACAAGTTGAGTATCTGGAGAATCAGCATTTGTGGGTTTGATTACAGGCTCAAAATGGCCAGAAACAAATAACTTTCTTCTGAAACTCATCAGTCTATTCTTGTTCTGAGAAATGAAGGCTATTCCATGTGAGAAATTGCCAAGAAACTGAAGATCTCGTACAACGCTGTGTACTACTCCCTTCACAGAACAGCACAAACTGGCCCTAACCAGAATAGAAAGAGTGGGAGGCCCAGGTGTACAACTAAGAAAGAGGAATATATACAGGATATACAGACGCTCTATTGAGTTCATTATGCCTTTCCTTGGAATTTTCTAAATGGATGAACTATTCTACATCGAACACTTCATCTGGATGAGTTATGGCTAGGACATCTGTCTGGTGAGTAGGCCAAGGCTTAATGATTCTGATGAAAATACGCTCTGTCTTCATCAAACTAACGTTTTTTTTGCATAGTTTCAGTGTGGAACCTGTCTTTGTTTAGGGGGGTAATAGCCTAGGCTAACAAATTCTAAATGACACTAGCAGTTCCTAAAGTGGGGTCGTCACTAAGGTTAGTTACCACAGCCACAAATTCATAAACGCTGCCTGTTTCTACAATTTTTCTTCATAAAATCAGATTTTAAACTTAACCACATTGCTAACCTTTTTTATATTGAATTAATTTTGGGCAACAGATATATACAACAAAATGCACAATGTGGACCAAGAGGATATAACTTGAAAGTATTCATTAAAAACGCTTATCTCCAAAGTGGTCCTCGAAGGTAAAAATAACTAACACATAACGATTAAAAGACAAGACAAAATTACAAAAAACCATAAATACATTCATTACATTGACATCCTAAAAAGTAGAACTATTCACTGCACTTCTCCCTAACCTTAAAAATCAACCATACTCATTTCACCTTAAAACAATCGAGTAATCGCACATCACACCGATCCTTCAAATAAATACAACTGACCAGCAGTAGGGGGCACAAGGGGCAATGGAGTGGTTTCCCTTACTTAGACAACCTTGTCCGAATAAAAAACTTTGCCCGCATTTTAAAGCTATTTTTACTTTTTATTCGCTTGATCTCCAAGGGAAGGCTATTCCAAATGCCTGTATGTAAAAACGTGCTCCTCGCAGTACTGTTTACTCTTATGCCTCACCCTAAACTTAAATTAAGACAAAAAAGCACATGTTTACTTTCATACATTTTTACAATACAGCCAATATTGACTTACTGGCTGTGGTAATTAGTGACAACCGCAAAGTAGCCTAAGCAAAAATGACATTGTCAGGAAAAAACATTTTCCTACTTCAGTTAACCAGTCCATTTTGAATTTGAGATAAAACTCAATTTGGCAAGGAATATAGCTTGTGTATCCCATCAGTTAGAGACGTTTTTATAGGCATTTATTTCTGTAGGTGCACACAGCACGCGTGTGTAGAGGGAGCTGTCAGAACGCAATTGAGTGAGTGAGTGAGACATTAAGGGAGCAGAACTGTGTGATGCTTGGATTGGTTTCTTTTTTGTTGTGTCCCGCAATTGCACACGCACTGATTTAAAGCAGCTATATTCAAGTAATAGGCTGTTTTTAAAACTCTGCACTGCAAAAAAATAAAAAATCTTTACAATAACTGTTTTGTCAAAAGAAAAAAAGTTACCATGAGATACATGCATTGTGAACTGTGCTCCATGCTGAGATGTGCTGTCTGTGATTGATCATGCAGATAGCAGTGAGAAGGCAATAGAGAAGCCAGATTTAGACAAAGCATATAAATGAACCGTTAACATCATGCTGTTCAGAAAAATAATTTACCAGTTTCTTGCAGTTATTTTGTCTCTGCGTACAGTTTGAAGTTGCTAACTAGTAGATACCATAGCATGCTAGTAGATACCATAGACTTCCAGACATTGCACTAACACTAGTTAGCATTGGCTAGTGAAACTACTTCTAACTTTCTTCATGCTGGATGCAGAGACAAAAATTGTATATATGACTCTGTTGAAAAAGATGAAGGCCTCATTGCAAAAAATTCTAGGGTATCACTTTAAACAACTAAAACCAGATATAAAGTATGTATAAAAGACAATGGAGCTACAGTTGAAGTCGGAAGTTTACATACACCTTAGACAAATACATTTAAATTCAGTTTTCACAATTCCTGACATTTAATCCTAGGAAAAATTCCCTGCCATAGGTCAGTTAGGATCACCACTTTATTTTAAGAATGTGAAATGTTAGAATAATAGTAGAAAGAATGATTTATTTCAGATTTGATTTCTATTCCCAGTGGGTCAGACGTTTACATACACGCAATTGCCTTTAAATTGTTTAACTTGGGTCAAACGTTTTGGGTAGCTTCCCACAATAAGTTGGGTGAATTTTGGCCCATTCCCCCTGACAGAGCTGGTGTAACGGAGTCAGGTTTGTAGGCCTCCTGGCTCGCACATGCTTTTCAGTTCTGCCCACAAATGTTCTATAGGATTGAAGTCAGGGCTTTGTGATGGCCACTCCAATACCTTGACTTTGTTGTCATTAAGCCATTTTGCCACAACTTTGGAAGTATGCTTGGGGTCATTGTCCATTTGGAAGACCCATTTGCGACCAGGCTTTAACTGATGTCTTGAGATGTTGCTTCAATATAGCCACATCATTTTCTTTCTTCAGGATGCCATCTATTTTGTGAAGTGCACCAGTCCCATCCTGCAGCAAAACACCCCCACAACATGATGCTGCCACCCCCGTGCTTCACGGTTGGGATGGCGTTCTTCGGCTTGCAAGCCCCCCCTTTTTCCTCCAAACATAACAATGGTCATTATTGCCAAACAGTTCAAAATATTTTATATTCTTCAAAGTAGCCAACCATTGCCTTGACAGCTTTGCAGCACTCTTGGCATTCTCTCAACAAGTTTCATGAGGAATGTTTTTCCAACAGTCTTGAAGGTGCTCCCACATATGCTGAGCACTTGTTGGCTGCTTTTCCTTCACCTCTGCGGTCCAAATCATCCCACACCATCTATATTGGTGAATGCGGAGGCCAGGTCAACTGACACAGCACTCCATCACTCTCATTCTTGGTCAAATAACCCTTACACAGCAAGGAGGTATGTCTGGAGTCACTGTCATGTTGAAAACAAATGATAGTCCCACTAAGCCCAAACCAGATGGGATGAGGTATCGCTGCAGAATGCTGTGGTAGCCATGATGGTTTATTGTGCCTTGAATTCTAAATAAATAACTGACAGCGTCACCAGCAAAGCACCCCTACACCAAAACACCTCCTCCATGCCTCACGGTGGAAGCCACACATGCAGAGATCATCCGTTCAACTATTCTGCGTCTCACAAAGACACGGTGGTTGGAACCAAAAATCTCAAATTTGGAGTTATCAGACAAAAGGACAGATTTCCAACAGTCTAATGTCCATTTCTCGCGTGTCTTGGCCCAAGCAAGTCTTCTTATTTTTGGTGTCCTTTAGTAGTGCTTTCTTTGCAGCAATTCGACCATGAAGGCCTGATTCACACAGTCTCATCTGAACAGTTGATATTGACAAGTGTCTGTTTATTTGGGATGCAATTTCTGAGGCTGGTAACTCTAATGAACTTATCCTCTCAGCAGCAGAGGTAACTCTGGGTCTTCCATTCCAGTCCTCATGAGAGCCAGTTTCATCATAGCGATTGATGGTTTTTGCGACTGCACTTGAAGAAACTTTCAAAGTTCTAGATATTTTCCGGATTGACTGACCTTTATGTGTTAAAGTAATGACGGACTGTCGTTTCTCTTTGATTATTTGAGCTCTTCTTGCCACAATATGGACTTGGTCTTTTACCAAATCTTCTGTACACCTCCTACCTTGTCACAGCACAACTGATTGGCTCAAATGTATTAAGAAGGAAATCAATTCCACAAATTAAATTTTAAGAACTGCATGCATTGAATGCATTCCAGGTGACTACATCACGGTTGAGAGAATGCCAAGAGTGTGCAAAGCTGTCATCAAGGCAAGGAGTGAATATTTGAAGAATCTCAAAATTAAAATATATTTTGATTGGTTTAAAACTGTTTTGGTTACTACATGATTTCATATGTGTTATTTAATAGTTTTGATGTCGTCACTATTATTCCACAATGCATAAATAGCAAAAATAAAATAAAACCTTGAATGAGTATGTGTTCTAAAACTTTTGACCGGTATTTATATATATATATTTTTTACACTGTTTGGACATAGCGGCCCAAAAAACACTTTAGCGTCCCGCCCAATACATTTCTATGCAGAAAAAACGCTGGTGTGTGTGCCTGTGTTTTTTTTGTCAGCCAATGGGAGTCAGGGTATGGAAATAAAGAGAGCTGAAACGCTCCAACTAATTTGCTAGGTGTGTCCTCACCTGTTGTCTGACGGTAAGAGGGAGAGCAGAGCCAGAGATGACAGTTTCCTCCTCTCCGGCTGTGTGATGTTGTCCATGCGGTCAACCCACATCTCTATCACACCACCTAACAACTGGCCAATCTGAGAGAAAGTGAAAAAGAAAGGGAGAGAGAGCGAGAGAGAGAGAGCAAGAACACAAGGTTCAAGCATATCAGTCATCGGAAGTGGCCTCTTGTCTTTCAAAGTCACAGAAAAGAAGTGGACAGGTCAAAGCATAACAGCTATTAGTCTTCATCCACAATGCTCTCACCTATTTTGTTACATCAGTACTGATGGAAGAGTAGAGCTTATGAGATACACCCTTCTGTATACAGTGCATTAGGAAAGTATTCAGACCTCTTAACTTTTTCCACATATTGTAAAGTTTCAGCCTTATTCTAAAATTGATTAAATAAAATAATGTCCTCAATCTACACACATTACCACATAATGACAAAGCGAAACAGGGTTTTAGAAATGTTCTCAAATAAAAAAATAGATATACAAAAATACCTTAATTACATTAGCATTCAGACCCTTTGCTATGAGACTCGAAATTGAGCCCCGGTGAATCATATTTCCATTAATCATCCTTGAGATGTTTCTACAACTTGATTGGAGTCCACCAGTGGTAAATTAAATTGATTGGACATGATTAGGAAAGACACACACCTGTCTATATAAAGTCCCCACAGTTGACAGTGCATGTCAGAACAAAATCCAAGTATTGAGGTTTAAAGGAATTGTCTGTGAGCTATGGGACAGGCTTGTGTCGAATCACAGATCTGAGGAAGGGCACAAAAAAATGTATGCAGCTTTGAAGGTCCCCAAGAACACAGTGGCCTCCATCATTCTTCAATGGGAGAAGTTTGGAACCACCAATACTCTTCCTAGAGCTGGATGGCTAGCCAAACTGAGCAATGGGGGGAGAAGGGCCTTGGTCAGGGAGGTAACAACCATCTCTGCAGCACTCCACCAATTAGGCATTTATGGCAGAGTGGCCAAACGGAAGTCAGTCTTTAGTAAAAGACACATGACAGCCCTCTTGGAGTTAGCCAAAAGGCGCCTAAAGGACTCTGACCATGAGAAACAAGATTTCTGGTCTGATAAAACCAAGATTGAACTCGTTGGCCTGAATGTCAAGCGACACGTCTGGAGGAAACCTGGTACCATCCCTAAGGTGAAGCATATGGTGGTGGCAGCATCATGCTGTGGGGATGTTTTTCAGTGGCAGGGACTGGGAGACTAGTCAGGATCAAGGCAAAGATGAACGAAGCAAAGTACAGAGAGGTCCTTGATGAAAACCTGCTCCAGAGCTCCCAGGACTGGGGTGAAGGTTCACCTTCCAACAGGACAATGACCCTAAGCAAACAGCCAAGACAATGCAGGAGTGGCTACAGGACAAGTCTCTGTTCTAGGCCCTCTCCTATTCTCGCTATACACCAAGTCACTTGGCTCTGTCATAACCTCACATGGTCTCTCCTATCATTGCTATGCAGACGACACACAATTAATCTTCTCCTTTCCCCCTTCTGATGACCAGGTGGCGAATCGCATCTCTGCATGTCTGGCAGACATATCAGTGTGGATGACGGATCACCACCTCAAGCTGAACCTCGGCAAGACGGAGCTGCTCTTCCTCCCGGGGAAGGACTGCCCGTTCCATGATCTCGCCATCACGGTTGACAACTCCATTGTGTCCTCCTCCCAGAGCGCTAAGAACCTTGGCGTGATCCTGGACAACACCCTGTCGTTCTCAACTAACATCAAGGCGGTGGCCCGTTCTTGTAGGTTCATGCTCTACAACATCCGCAGAGTACGACCCTGCCTCACACAGGAAGCGGCGCAGGTCCTAATCCAGGCACTTGTCATCTCCCGTCTGGATTACTGCAACTCGCTGTTGGCTGGGCTCCCTGCCTGTGCCATTAAACCCTACAACTCATCCAGAACGCCGCAGCCCGTCTGGTGTTCAACCTTCCCAAGTTCTCTCACGTCACCCCGCTCCTCCGCTCTCTCCACTGGCTTCCAGTTGAAGCTCGCATCCGCTACAAGACCATGGTGCTTGCCTACGGAGCTGTGAGGGGAACGGCACCTCAGTACCTCCAGGCTCTGATCAGGCCCTACACCCAAACAAGGGCACTGCGTTCATCCACCTCTGGCCTGCTCGCCTCCCTACCACTGAGGAAGTACAGTTCCCGCGCAGCCCAGTCAAAACTGTTCGCTGCTCTGGCCCCCCAATGGTGGAACAAACTCCCTCACGACGCCAGGACAGCGGAGTCAATCACCACCTTCCGGAGACACCTGAAACCCCACCTCTTTCAGGAATACCTAGGATAGGATAAAGTAATCCTTCTCACCCCCTTAAAAGATTTAGATGCACTATTGTAAAGTGGCTGTTCCACTGGATGTCTTAAGGTGAACGCACCAATTTGTAAGTCGCTCTGGATAAGAGCGTCTGCTAAATGACTTAAATGTAAATGTAAATGTAAGTCTCTGAATGTCCTTGAGTGGCTCAGCCAGAGCTTGGACTTGAACTGGATCGAACATCTCTGGAGATACTTGAAATGAAAATAGTTGTGCAGCGACACTCTCCATCCAACCTGACAGAGGTTGAGAGGATCTGCAGAGAAGAATGAGAGAAACTCCCCAAATACAGGTGTGCCAAACTTGTAGTGTCATACCCAAGAAGACTCGAGGCTGTAATCACTGTCAAAGGTGCTTCAACAAAGTACTGAGTAAAGGGTCTGAATACTTATGTAAATGTAATATTTTTTTTTATTTGGAATAAAATAGCAAAACTGTCTAAACCCGTTTTTGCGTTGTCATTATGGGATAAAAAAAATACGATATATATATGTATACACATACAGACACACATATACATACACACATACACTTGAAGTCGGAAGTGTACATACACTTAGGTTGACGTCATTAAAACTCATTTTTCAATCACTCCAAAAATGTATTTTTGGCAAGTCGGTGTACCTGTGGATGTATTTCAAGACATTCCTCAAACAGTGCCTCTTTGCTTGACATTGTGGGAAAATCAAAAGAAATCAGCCAAGACCTCAGAATTTTTTGGGGGAGACCTCCATATGTCTGGTTCATCCTTGGGAGCAATTTCCAAACGCCTGAAGGTACCATGTTATTCTGTACAAACAATAGTACGCAAGTATAAACACCATGGGACCACGCAGCCGTCAAACCACTCAGGAAGGAGACACGTTCTGTCTCCTAGAGACAAACGTACATTGGTACAACAGCAAAGGACATTGTGAAGATGCTGGAGGAAACAGGTACAAAAGCAACTATATCCACAGTAAAACGAGTCCTATATCGACATAACCTGAAAGGCCGCTCAGCAAGGAAGAAGCCACTGCTCCAAAACCGCAATGAAAAAGCCAGACTATGGTTTGCAACTGGACATGGGAACACAGATCGTACGTTTTGGAGAAATGTCCATGTCCGATGAAACAAAAATAGAACTGTTTATCCATAATGACCATCGTTATGTTTGGAGGAAAAAGGGGAGGCTTGCAAGCCAATGAACACCATCCCAACCATGAAGCACGGGGGGTGGCAGCATCATGTTGTGGGGGTGCTTTGCTGCAGGAGGGACTGGTGCACTTCACAAAATAGATAGCATCATGAGGGAATAAAATTATGTGGATATATTGAAGCAACATCTTAAGACATCAGTCAGGAAGTTAAAGCTTGGTCGCAAATGGGTCTTCCAAATGGACAATGGCCCCAAGCATACTTCCAAAGTTGTGGCAAAATTGCTTAAGGACAACAAAGTCAAGGTATTGGAGTGGACATCACAAAGCCCTGACCTCAATCCTATAGAGAAAGTGTGGGCAGAACTGAAAAAGTATGTGCAAGCAAGGAGGCCTACAAACCTGACTCAGTTACACCAGCTCTGTCAGGAGGAATGGGCCAAAATTCACCCAACTTATTGTGGGAAGCTTGTGGAAGGCTACCCGAAACGTTTGACCCAAGTTAAACAATTTAAAGGCAATGCTACCAAATTCTAATTGCGTGTATGTAAACGTCTGACCCACTGTGAATGTGATGAAATAAATAAAAGCTGAAATCATTCTCTACTATGATTCTGACATTTCACATTCTTAAAATAAAGTGGTGATCCTAACTGACCTAAAACAGGGCATTTTTACTAGGATTAAATGTCTGGTAACTGAATTTAAATGTATTTGTCTAAGGTGTATGTAAACTTCCGACTTCAACTGTATATCTACAGTATATAGCGCATCTATAATTTGGTCCCTGGTGGACCACGAGGTTGTCTGGTTTGAGTTTCCCACCGAACTCCATCCTCCATTTCCATCAGGGAAATGGGTACCCAGAGGAAAGACAAACAGCCAACTCCCTATAGCAAAGTCTGTATCAGAGGTTCTTAAACTCTGTTTGGACTCGTAGGCCTAATGAGACCTAACTGTGCGTTTATCCCCTGGTCGGAAATCAATCGTCCAAACCATTCCCTCCCAATCCATTAGCCTTTCATTTTCTACTCAAACAAGCCCAGAAAGTTTGACTGTAATCCACGAACTAGTGAAATAAAGTTGCACGAAGACCCTGGGGGCATATACTGTTGGAAAACATAGATAAGGGGATTGCAAGGAGAATTGTCAAGGTCGACATTTCAACTGCAAGGCCTTTTACAAGTCAAGACTTGTGGACAAGCCTCAGTGTCAACAACGGAAAGACTGCCCTCAATCCCACTTTCTTAATTTTTGGTATAAAAATCAACAGAGATGCATGTATAGGCTCCATATAAAAATACAATCTGACCCAAATTGCTTCTCAGAGGGCCTCCTGGAACTCCCTTGTGCTTATTTTTGTGAACAAGTAGCAGGGTTTGGCAAACTGATCCCCTGATCAGAGTAGGCCAGCAGGTCGTAGTGACTAAGAGGCATGTGGATGTTTACACAGGTTTATGCTAGTAACCTGGGCTGCAAGCCGTTTCACCTTCTGCCTCAGCCGTCTCATATGCTGTTTCCTGGCCAAACAAGAATCTAAAACAATCAAGGAGTTGGCGCAAGTCAAAAGACTGGCACCCATGCTTAATCTCGGCCGCTGCTGCCTGGATCCCAACTGGATGGCCTATGTACCCAGCAGGGTCTGATCTGTACGGTGTGGTGACTTTAGCATTAGCAGAGATAGTTAACCCACAGACATCTCAAAACTATTAGCATAGCAGACAAACAGGCATATACAGTGCATTTGGAAAGTATTCAGACCCCAATACTCAAAATGACCTCAAAATGTTGTTACCTAACAGCCTTATTCTATAATGAATACATCAATCTACCCACAAGAGTTCCATAGAGGAACTCTGAAGCTCTGTCAGAGTGACCATTGGGTTCTTGGTCACCTCCCTGACCATGGCCCGTCTTACTGAGGAGTGGCTTCCGTCTGACCACTCTACCATAAAGGCCTGATTGGTGGAGTGCTGCAGAGATGGTTGTCCTTCTGTAAGGTTCTCCCATCGCCACAGAGTGACCATCGGCTTCTTGGTCACCTCCCTGACCAAGGCCCTTCTCCCCCGATTGCTCAGTTTGGCCGGGTGGCCAGTTCTAGGAAGACTCTTGGTGGTTCTCAACATCTTCCATTTAAGAATGATGGAGGCCACTGTGTTCTTGGGGACCTTCAATGCTGCAGACATTTTTTGGTACCCCCTTCCCCTCGAAACAATCCTGTCTCAGAGCTTTACAGACAATTCTTTCAAGCTCATGGCTTGGTTTTTTCTCTGACATGCACTGCCAACTGTGTGTCTTTCCAAATCATGTCCAATCAATGCAATTTACCACAGGTGGACTCCAAGTTGTAGAAAGATCTCAAGGATGATCAATGATCAAGGATGATCATTTTCAAAAATGTATGAAAACCTGTTTACGCTTTGTCATTATGGGGTATTGTGTGTAGATTGCTGAGGATTTTTATTAATTTAATACATTTTTAGAAAAAGGCTATAATGTAACAAAATGTGTAAAAAGTCAAGAGGTCTGAATACTTTGGTGGACTGAACGTGATTTAATCATTTTGGCTGCTGTTGAAGGGGAGCAGAATTTCTTTCTCATTTATTCTCTGTCGCTAAAGAAAAGTTGTACAGACAATAGAGGGTGAATATAAATAAACATCTAAACAAAAAGGCATCTTGGGAAAATGTTTGTTGCTTTAAGTACTACGGCGGTAACAAAGCTAAATTACGGGAGAGGGGGGTTAAATGATGTAACCTCCTGGTTAGAGTTACGGTCCATATGGTACATCCAATATGCCTACCATTCCACCACTCTACTAGTTGGCAAGGTGTCTCACCTCCTGGTTGTACTCGCTGGCCATCTGTGTGAGGAGAGAGGAGAAGAAACTAGCGTTCTGCAGCAGGACTCTTCCCATGATGCCCAGGTAGGTGGACATCACCACCGGGTACCGCTACAAACACACACACAAGAAAGAACAGGGTTAATGCTGAAAACACCGATGTGGAGAGGAGCATGTACGTATTACTGTCAATGAGTAAGTACAGGATATGCCAAGGTAACTGATGAAAGCATAAAACCTGGAGCGCTTTCAGAACAAACCAGTCAAGGTAATTGTATGAGTTTGACATACAGTAGTGCTGAGCAATTAGCGCTTTTTGAGGTTGGTTCGTTTTCGATTATTAAAAAAGAATCAAGGATTTCAGTTTCGATATATTAAAAAAAACAAACATGAAATTGATTATGCATTTTGTCAGTTGAATGCTGTAAAACAGAAAACAATTCATAAAAGCCCCATAATGGTAGTGACTGTCCATTACCGCTCATCAATTATTAACTATAATTTATTCACATTACTTCACTAAAAATATTTCAGTTGTGTAAATTACTTTTGTTTGATTTGATTTAATTGAATTCCAAGTCATCATCTCTATAGAGCTGCTGCCTATGCTGTCTGACAAAATCACTATTTCAGTAGATCTTCAAATTAAATAAGGCATACTTTTATGACTGCTGAATATCAACTATCAATTGCTTATATCATGTATTTTCAGGTAGAGAAACCTCTGATCTCTATCCCTCTCGATTGCGAGAGAAACTGTGCATTGAGTTCAAAGAAAAAAACGGAACGAAATGGAATTGTAATAATTAAACTGACGTTGGTCAATTATGTTCCTTTAAACCAAAGAACATACACAGTGTACAAAACATCAAGAACAACTTCCTAATATTGAGCTGCACCCTCCTTTTGCCCTCAGAACAGCCTGAACTCGTCAGGGCATGGACTCTAAAAGGTGTCGAAAGCGCACAGGGATTCTGGCCCATGTTGACTCCAATGCTTCCAGAGTTGTGTCAAGTTGACTGGATGTCCTTTGGGTGGCGGACCATTCTTAATACACATAACACATAGGAAAAAGTTGAGCGTGAAAAACCCAGTAGAGTTGCTGTTCTTCACATAAACCGGAGGCACCTGGAACCTACTACCAATACCCCGTTCAAAGGCAATTAAATATTTTGCCTTGCCCATTCAGCCTCTGAATGACACATACACAATCCATGTCTCAAGGGTTCAAAATCCTTTAACCTATTTCCACCCCTTCCTCTACACTGATTGAAGTAGCCTTCAACCTGAAATCACCTGATCAGTCTGTCATGGAAAGAGCATAATGTTTTATACACTCAGTTTACAGTGACCTATAGAGGCTAAATGGCTTATACTGTCATTCAATTTAGTCCTTTAGTATTCGACAGGGAACGACATAAGGGGAACCCATAGTGAGTGAGTGAGAGACTAAAGGTTCCTATGGAAGGTTCTGACAGGGAGCCATAGCAGTTAAAGCAGAGCTCTCATAAGACAGAGAAAAAGAGAAAGAGAGAGAGACAGACTAAGGTTGCAAAAATGCTGGTAACTTTCCCCAAATCGCCAACCAGGATTTCTGGAAAACCCGTGAATTTATGGAAAGCTACTGGAATTTAGCTACCCTGGTTGCACCAAAGCCCAGCTCCAGAACAGGTACAAAGCATTAACAGGTAGCTCACCTCTCCATCCACGATCCCTCTGAAGACAGAAGGCAGCAGGGGCTGGAACATGTGGGCTCCTAACACGGGGCTAACCTTCAGAGCTACTTCTACCACCTACAGAGAGAGAGAAAAGAGACAGCTATTAGTCTACTATAACGCGATGCGGCTTGGTTGGTTGATCACTCATTGTCCTACTAGAACGGCTCCTCCCTCTCGTGCTTTATCAGCTCAGTTTAATAAGGTAGCTAAAAAAGTACTTTTCTGCTAATTTCCTCACTCAGATCGGACCGGGTGTGGCCCTGACAAGGTCTATACAGAAAGGCTCTTGTTGACCTCTGGTCCGTTTGGAAAAGTTATGTATATTTAAAAAACAAACATTTTATGCATATCGGTCTGGGTGGGAAAGCCCCAGGATCATTTCGGGAAAGGGTTAGACTTTTTGGACCTGTGAAAACCTCTATTTCCAGGTCCTGTGCCCAAAACTGTACTTCAACCCTAGAATGAACAGCCTGGAAGAGAACACCTACCCCAAGGTCTAAAACCAGCTAGTTAGCCTGTTGTGACTAGGGGGCAGTATTTTCATTTTTGGAAAAAAACGTTCCCGTAGTAAACAGAGGAAACTGCAGTTCTAAAATACATTTTAAAAAGCGCAAAGACTTCTGCCTGAAGCCCATACACGCCACAGCGTACATGTTGGACCCCAAGTATGCTGGCAAGAGCATCCTGTCTGGTGCAGAGATCAACAAGGCCTATGGTGTTATCACTACCGTGTCTCGCCACCTTGGCCTGGATGAGGGCAAGTACACTTCCAAGCAAGGGCTTTGGGATGGAGATGCAAAAAGGCAGTCGTGCTAACATATTTCATCTGTTAATTAAAGTTCAACTCGTAACTTAATTGTTTTAAAAAATTTCTAGGCACGACAACACATTTTCCCCCTCAGGAGACTGAAAAGATTTGGCATGGGTCCCCAGATCCTCAAGAAGTTCTACAGCTACACCATTGAGAGCATCCAGACCGGTTGTATTACCGCCTGGTATGGCAACTGCTTGGCATCTGAACGTAAGGCGCTACAGAGGGTAGTGCGTACGGCCCAGTACATCACTGGGGCCAAGCTTCCTACCATCCAGGAACTATATCCTAGGCGGTATCAGAGGAAGGCCCAAAAAATTGTCGAAGACTCCAGTCACCCAATTCATAGACTGTTCTCTCTGCTACCGCACGGGCAAGTGGTACCGGATCTCCAAGTTTAAGACCAAAATGCTCCTTAACAGCTTCTACTCCCAAGCCATAAGAATGCTGAAAAATTAATCTAATGGACAATTTACATTGACCCCCTCCCCTTTTGTTTTTACACTGCTGCTACTTGCTGTTTATTATCTATGCATAGTCACTTTACCCCTACCTACATGTACACAACAACTCGACTAACCTGTACCCCCTCACATTAACTCGGTACCGGTACACCCTGTATATGTGACCCGATTCAGGATACTAAGCGTATGTCGCAAGTCACGACTTCACATGAGAACCATTTGAACGTAAATCAAAATGTGTTTTTTGGTAGAAATGCCTTGTCGGACATTCATGTGCCTTTATAACAAACTTGTATGTAAATACAAATGCAATTGTTATATTACGGGCCTTGTTGGTTAAACCACAGAAAAAGAACGCAACATTCTCATTAGCCATGATTGGCTGTGATAATGAGTGGGCTGGACATGCCGAGAGAGGAGTTTGGATTGGTCTGCCATATTGAGGGTGTCTGTCTATTTGAGCTCGTCAGTCTGTGTTGGTAATCTTGTTGAACGCAGCTTTAAAAAAAAAATGTATTGTGTAGTGGAGCTGCATAAGTGTTGCTTTCCACTTTCTGGAGAATCAAGTTTTGAAATCAGTGGAATTAGAGTATAATAGCTAAAGAGATGGAGAAAACACCTGTCTCTGAATTACATCTTCAAACTAAGGGCAACTATGGTATGGCATTCCTGACAGGAAGACACATCCATGATGCATGCAGGTAAGATAGTTAGCTACATTTTCAGATATTACACATTTTTAATTTTGACAAAGTGGTTTCATTTCAAGCTAAAGTGTACTGTTAGTTAGCTGGCTGGCTCCCTAGCTGACGTTATTATTCGTATCCCAGAGACGTATTCATGCAGGTTAGTAACATGATTTGACACTGTGTTCGTTGTTGTTTAATTAGCTAACGTTAAGTGACGTGTGTGATCTTAAACTGTGTTTACCTAGCTAGGTTCATTGTTTACCTGTCTTAAGCTAAAGTGTATTGTTAGTTGGTTTGCTCCCTAACTGATATTATTCGTATCCCAGAGCTGATTGCTTTTCTAGTTAGAGCCTAATGTTAGCTAGCTAACCTTGAACCTGGTTGTTTAGCTCTCAGCACTGTGTTAATTGTTGTTTACCTAGCTAACATTAGCTGGCTGGCTTGCTAGCTAATGTTACGTGACGTGTGTGAACTTACGCTTTGTTTACCTATCTATGTTCATTGTTTACCTAGCTAGCTAGCAATATGTCTTAAGCTAAAGTATACTGTTAGCTAGCTAATGTTAGCTGGCTGGCTCCCTAGCTGACACTATTCGTATCCCAGAACCATTTGCTTTTCTAGATAGAGCCTAATGTTAGCTAGCTAACATTGAACCTGGTTGATTAGGTACCAGCACTGTGGCATTGTTAGCACTGTTCATTGTTGTTTAACTGGCTAACATTAGCTGGCTGGCTCGTTACATGACGTGTGTACAACACCCGTTGTCAGTAAACATCTGAAAAAAAGCGTAATGAAATTGTTGACAGCAGAGCTGGTTTCATGTTATCCATAGGTAAACAAATCATTGGCCAGAGCGTCAAGTGTGCACTCCGAGAGCAAAACAAGATCAGTGGGACTAAAGCTTAAGAGGGTGTGAACAATTCAAAGTGGGAGTAGACAAAGAAGAGCTCTTCATGAGATACCAAAACATTCAAAGGCCATTTTCTCAAAAGTGAGTTTACAAGTTGATCAACTTTCAAAGCAGCATTACTTTCCTCAAATGCAGTGTATGATATAGCATTTGGTAGCTCTGAGTCTCTACTTTTATCCAATGTAAAAAACACAATTTCAAATTTTGCTACACAAGACCGAATCCAGGTGGTGAGTCACGTATATAGCTGTGTTACTTTTTATTTTTTATTTTACTACTTTTACTTGAATGTACTTATTTTCTCAACCCTTTCTTGAACTGCATTGTTGGTTAAGGACTTGTAAGTAAGCATCTCACGGTAAGGTGAAGTATTCAACCCCTTTGTTATGGTTAGCCTAAATAAGTGCAGGAGTAAACATTTGCTAAAGTCACATAATAAGTTGCATGGTCTCACTTTGCGTGCAATAATAGTGTTTGCCATGATTTTTGAATGACTACCTCATCTCTGTATCCCACATATACAATGATCTGTAAGGTCCCCTCAGTAGAGCAGTGAATTTCAAAAAACAGATTCAACCACAAAGAACAGGGAGGTTTTCCAATGCCTCTCAAAGAAGGGCACCTATTGGTAGATGGTAAAAAAAAATACCAGACATTAAATATTAAATATCCTTTTGAGCATGGTGAAGTTATTAATTACACCTTGTATGGTGTATTAACACACCCAGTCACTAGAAATACAGGCATCATTTCTAACTCGGTTGCCGGAGAGGAAGGAAACTGCTCAGGGATTTCACCATGAGGCCAATGGTGACTTTAAAACAGTTACAAAACTGAATGACTGTGATAGGAGAAATCTGTTGATGTCTAAACATTGTATTTCCTACACAATACTACCTAACTGACAGAGTGAAAAGGAAGCATGTACAGAATGAAAATATTCCAAAACATGCATCCTGTTTGCAACTAGGCACTAAAGTAAAACAGCAAAAATGTTGGCAAAGAAATGAACTTTTTATCCTGAATACAAAGTGTTAGGTTTCAGGCTAATCCAGTACAACACATTACAGAGTACCATTCTTACCCAGAAATAATCACCACTGTTATTGCTTTCAAAAGTGATTCTAACATGTATTGACTCAGGGGTGTGAATACTTAAGTAAATGAGATATCTGTATTTCATTTTCAAAACATTTGAGTGTAGATGGGTGAGGAAAAAAATATACATTTAATTCATTCTGAATTCAGGCTGGAACAAAAATGTGGAATAAAGGGTATGAATACATTCTCGACCATCAAATTGCAATAAAATTGGTATATTGAATCGCAACACATAAAATAGTGAGAATCACAATACACATCGAATCAGCACATAAGTATCATGATAATATCATATTTTGAGGTCCCTGGCAATTCCCAGCCCTAGTTAACATAGGATAGTGGATAAACGATATGAATGAGTTTGTGTGTAAGTATGTGTTTGTTTTGTGTGTGTGTGTGTGTGTGTGTGTTATGACATGAATAGCAGGGCATCTGATCTAGACTCCTCTCCTCTGCCCACAACACCATGATCAAAGACACAATCAGGACATAACCCCTGACCTCTCCACAGTTTAACATATTCTCAGAATTGTACTATTTCGATAGCCTCTCCCTCTAATACTTTTCAACATTTCACTTCGTTTGATCTTTCAACTTCAAACATTTGACACCACGATACAAAACAACTTAATGGAACATTTCAGCCAGGGCTCGACATTAATGCTGGTTTTCGTCTGAGACAAGTCAAAAAGCCTCATGTCCAAACCAATGCTGACATGAGGCACCAGAAAACGGAGCCAAACTTTAATTACATAAATATGGGCTAAACACCAGTCATGTTTGATAAATATAATGCAGGATAATTAACAATGTCTAAAGGCTTGATTCTGTCGACATACTAGAGGCAAGGTTAGTTCAGATCAAATGGTCACCCGAGAGTGCGCACAGCATAACACCCACATTGAATCTGAGCTGCGGCAGTCAACATTCTGACACTATTTAACCATAAACTTAATTGTTTAAAACATGGACTTCTGTCATTTTATGAAGCATGTCTTACCTCGTTTCAAAGTAACTTAGCCCAAAATACAACAACGGAAATGTTGAGGAAATTCTTTTCTAAACACTTTATACGCCATTGAAACCAACATTCTTCTCATATTCTATTGGTTTTCAAATCAACATAATTGTATTGCCCAGCAGCCAAAGGCATAATTCTAGTCATGCAAGTAACCCATGCTAGATGATGCATCTTTAGATCTCCCTCTCTTTCTTAGTTTCTAACAGATATTTTTCATTACTGTCACAGGAAACCGCTCATGTGCACGTTTGAGAATGGTGTATTCCAGGTCATGTCCTTTTTGAACCTTCACATGTAGCCTGCATTGTTGCACTTACAATATGTGACCTACTGGCTCGATTCATATTCACGTGAGGCCATGTACTAAAAAAACAAAGACTAAAAGCTGGTTTATACTATGTGCTCAGAGTGCACTCTGGGCTTTCGTAAACTCGTTGTCAGATTGTCCATTTGTAAATTCAGAGCGTTTCGGAGCCCACATTGCACGCTCTGGCGGAGGAGTAAGGTCAGAACGCTCGGATCAACCCAACAGCAGCAGTCAAGCAAACTGGCTAACGTTGGCTAGCTTGCTAGCTACTTCCAGACACAAATGAGGAAACCACTCACCTGACCAGTCTATTAGTCTTAGCAGCACTGGTTAGGCAGTTTATTTGTTATTCAGAGCATTGGTTCTCCGCAACTGCGCTGCTGGCAACAATTTAATTACGTTTTTTTGCTAACGTTTACTGACACCGGCCATATTCAACAGGTGTTGAGCGTTCGTAAATTCGTCAGAACTAAAAAGTTATCAACATTAAGTTAAACAGTCAGATCTGTTGCATCAGCCTCATTGTTTTTTCACATTTAGTAATGTGCAGTGATTGTATGAATTTAGGATCTGTCCCAGAATCGATTTTTGAACATTATTTTAGTGTCCAAGGAATGACAGGACAACCTTAATTTTGAGCCCTGGAGGGAATTATTATATATAGACATAAAAAGTATTTGGTTGTAATGTTACAATATTTTATAGGCTATAAAGGGTGACCAACCATTCCTCCACGAGAGCCTTAAAGGGGAAGTTTTGTATATTGAGACAGACTTGAATATGCCAATGTTGCAGCGTGTAGCCTACATTTTTGTCTGATTCTCTATGGCAAAAAATAAAGATAATGCATTTGATCTTGTAAAGTGGTTCATTGCATCATACAATTATTATTATTATTATTGTTTTTTGAAGGGGGGTGATTGGTGATGCAATCAACAGTGGATGGGTGGAGAAACCATCTAGATTGCTAGCTAACTGTTCTGTTCCAAGTGAAACCGAATGGGAGCATTCACACCGTCAGGGTGGTCCCACTTGGGCAGACAGCCAGAACAGGGAAGGGCCTACCTGAATTTATCTAATAAACACCTGTTTTTGTTTTCCATTGCAAAACATTCTGCTACGGTGTGAACTAATGAATAAAACAGAGGCTAGTGAGAACGGAGAGGGTGAAAACGTTCTCTGAGTCTTCTTCACTCTGTTGTTCTGCTTCTGTCCTCAAATGGGATTAAATTATTTAATAGGGATGATTCAGCAACACACATCGGTCCCCGGTTCAAATGTTTAAGATGCATCGGTCAGAAAATCTATTGAAAAGTTACGAATCATCGACTAACTGAAATGTTTTACTAAAACACTCCGTATTTTCTGCTGACTTGCCCCACTAACACAGAAAGTACTTAGCTAGGCTGAAACACCTGCATTTTGGCGCTGCTTTACAATATATACATACAGTTGAAGTCGGAAGTTTACATACACCTTAGCCAAATAAATTTAAACTCAGTTATTCACAATTCCTGACATTTAATCAGAGTAAAAATCCCCCGTCTTAGGTCAGTTAGGATCACCACTTTATTTTAAGAATGTGAAATGACAGAACAATAGTAGAGAATGATTTATTTCAGCTTTTATTTCTTTTATCACATTCCCAGTGGGTCAGACGTTTACATACACTCAATTAGTATTTGGTAGCATTGCCTTTAAATTGGTTAACTTGGGTCAAATGTTTTGGGTAGCCTTCCACAAGCTTCCCAGGTTTGTCGGCCTCCTTGCTCCCACACACTTTTTCAGTTCTACCCACACATTTTCTATAGGATTGACGGCCGGAGCATTGTGATGGCCACTCCAATACCTTTACTTTGTTGTCCTTAAGCCAGTTTGCCACAACTTTGGAAGTATGCTTGGGGTCATTGTCCATTCGGAAGACCCATTTGCGACCAAGCTTTAACTTCCTGACTGATGTCTTGAGATGTAGATGACTATTTCTATATTTTGAATTTGGCGCCCTGCAATTTCACACAATGTTGTCGAGGTGGGTCGCTAGCAGAACGCCTTCGCCAGAAAGGTTACAAGACATTTGTGGATTGGTTGAAAAACAAGTTTTAATGAAGTGTATGTAAACTTCCGACTTCAACTGTGTGTGTGTGTGTGTATAATATATATATATATATTTATATATAAATATATAAATATTAATACATATATATTATATGTATATAAATAAATATATATTATACACATACACACAGCACATTGTAGAATATATATATTCTACAATGAGTATGTGTGTGTGTGTATGTATGTGTGTATAATATATATATAATACACATATTATTACACATACATTCTACACTATATAATATACATACACATATATATATATATACACACACATACATATTCTACATTGTAAGCATGTGAGGACGCAAATGGGGCATGGACCAAGAAAAATGGCCCCATTCCAGATGATGTAAAGGATTACAACAAGAGCATGGGAGGTGTGGATATGTCAGACGCGCTGATAGGCTACTACAATTTTCTTCACAAGACAATGAAATGGTAAAAGACATTGTTATATTACTTCATCGACATTGCTGTGGTGAATGCACAGCCAGCCTTCAGAGAGCTGCTCATCCAGGAGCTTGCCGACTACGGCACAAAGTCCACTGCAGCGCCTTCTGTCCCCTCTACTCCTGCCACCAGTGGTGTTCACCTGCCAAAATACGTAACTGCAGACCTGAATGTGCCTCAGGGCCAAAAGAGTACAGCGGGGAGGAGTCGTTGTATTCTTTGCCACAAGAAATATCCCATCACCTGCACTATTTGTGCTGTTTCTCTCTGCTTCACAGCAAAAAGAGACTGCTATGGGACTTGGCATAAGCAGCACTATCTTGTGTAGAGGACTGTGGGTATTGTAAATACTCTAATTGTACATTTAAAAATGTATTCACTTTGTGTGTGGTTAGTGGTGTGTGTACTTATGACATTAGATCAGTGTTGGCTGATAACTTACCCTTATCTTAAATAGTTCACTTGTGTGTTGGGAGGCATTGGATCCGTGTTCTCGTTACATCTCATGTTAGTACCTTTTATGTAGGGAAGCTAATGATTCATTATTTATTATTATTTTCCTGGGTGTGTAAACTTAATTTTTGATTACCAAAGCATTTTATGTTCTCTATGGTTATGTACTTGAAAATGTACCAATTCGGCCACGGGTATATTTGGGGAAACTCGTGAGGGACACCTGGGACACTTCATACTAAATATTATGTAAGCTCACACTTTCTCGTGTTGCCCTGTTGTGAACAACATCTACATTATCCCCAGCATGCTCTCACAATGGCCTGTCTTTTGCATTTCAAAGAAGAACAAATATATATGTAGAAAACACTTTTTTTGTTTGTTTGAACTTTTACCAGATCTATTGTGTTATATTCTTCTACATTATTTTCACATCTACACAAACTTCAAAGTGTTTCTTTTCAAATAGTATCAATAATATGCATATTCTTGCTTCAGGTCCTGAGCTACAGGTAGTTCGATTTGGGTATGTCATTTTTGGCTGAAATTGAGATGAAGGGTCCTATCCAGAAGAGGTATAATCAGCTTTTTGATATGCCACACCTGTCAGGGGGATGGATTATCTTGGCAAAGGAGAAATGCTCACTCACAGGATGTAAACAGATTTGCGCCCAACATTTTAGAGAAATATGCTTTTTGTGTTTATGGAACATTTCTGGGATTTTTTTATTTCAGCTCATGAAACCAACACTTTACATGTTGTGTTTATATCATTGTTCAGTGTACATACAGACATACATACATACATACACACTGAACAAAAATATAAACTCAACATGTAAAGTGTTGGTTCCATTATGAACACTTGCTCTTTCCATGTAATACTGACCAGATGAATCCAGGTGAAAGCTATGATCCCTTATTGATGTCACTTGTTAAATCCACTTCAAATCAGTGTAGATGAAGGGGAGGAGACAGGTTAAAGAAGGATTTTTAAGTTTTGAGACATGGATTGTGCATGTATGCCATTGTGTGTGTGTGTGTGCCATTGAATGGACAAGACAAGATTGAAGTGCCTCTGAACTGGGTATGGCAGTGGATGCAATGGTTTGAGTGGCAAGAACTGCAGCGCTGCTGGGTTTTTCACTCAACAGTTTCCTGTGTGTTTCAAGAATGGTCCACCACCCAAAAGAAATCCAGCCAACCTCTACTGACTCCCCTTCCCGCATTCGGGAGCATAAGCATCGCCTGACACGAATTAGCATAACGCAACAGACATAAATATGCCTAGAAAATATTCCTATTCATGAAAATCACAAATGAAATATATTGAGACACATCTTAGCCTTTTGTTAATCACCCTGTCATCTCAGATTTTCAAAATATGCTTTACAGCCAAAGCTAGACAAGCATTTGTGTAAGTTTATCGATAGCCTAGCATAGCATTTTGTCCAGCTAGCAGCAGGTAACTTGTTCACGGAAATCAGAAAAGCAATCAAATTAAATCGTTTACCTTTGATGGGCTTCGGATGTTTTCACTCACGAGACTCCCAGTTAGATAGCAAATGTTCCTTTTTTCCAAAAATATTATTTTTGTAGGCGAAATAGCTCCGTTTGTTCTTCACGTTTGGCTGAGAAATCGCCCGGAAATTGCAGTCATGAAAACGGCTAAAAATATTCCAAATTAGCTCCATAATATCGACAGAAACATGGCAAACGTTGTTTATAATCAATCCTCAAGGTGTTTTTCAAATATCTATTCGATAATATATCCATCGGGACAATTCGTTTTTCAGTAGGACCGATTGGAGTAATGGCTATCTCTGTATTTTACGCGAGAATCTCTCTGGGGCATCAGGTGACCACTTGCGCAATGTAGCCGCCTACGGCTATTCTTCAACATAAATGCGTAAAACTACGTCACAATACTGTAGACACCTCCGGGAATACGGAGAAAGTGTAATCTGGTTGATAGCCCATTCACTGCTCAATAGGGACTCATTGGAACGCAGCGCTCTCAAAACATGGGGCACTTCTGGATTGGATTTTTCTCAGGCAATCGCCTGCAACATCAGTTCTGTTATACTCACAGACAATATTTTTACAGTTTTGGAAACGTTAGAGTGTTTTCTATCCTAAGCTGTCAATTATATGCATATTCTAGCATCTTGTCCTGACAAAATATCCTGTTTACTACGGGAATGTTTTTTTTTTCCAAAAATGAAAATACTGCCCTCAGGTCACAACAGGTTTTAACACAACTGGGAACATTGGAGTCAATATGGGCCAGCATCCCTGTGGAATGCTTGACACCTTGTAGAGTCCGTGCCCAGATGAATAGAGGCTGTTATGAAGGCAAAAGGTGGTGCAACTCAATATTAATAAAAGTGTTCCTAATGTTTTGTACAATCGGTGTTTATCTGGTGCAGAGAGATGAGAAAATTAGTTTCTCAGACATGGAAATAAAAGTGCTGAAAACATGTTGGGATTAAAAATACCGGCGTTTTGGTCAGGTACAACTGACTAGCGATAACTAACGCTACCTAGAAGAAGAAAAAACAAAGAGTCAATAATCAATATAATATCAGCCAAAATAATATTGAGATATTATTATATATAGACTTTTCCCCCATCACTAATTCAGTCCCGACAGATTTATTTCGGTTTACACGCAGAATCTTTCCACGAGAGATTACACAAACACACAACACAAATTCACACACAACCAGGTAATGGAATTCCAATATGGATCCTGCATGGCCAGCGTAATAATGCTCTTTCCTAGTATTTTCCAGGGGAGCTTAACTTTTAACAATAACATCATTTTTTTCATGTTGTCAGAACAAAACATGCCAGGCATATAAAAATCATAATGAAAAAAATATCCCATGCCAAAAAATATCCATGCCCTCATTGCGTTTGAAGTAGGAGAGAAATGACAGTTAGCAAGCTGACTTTAAAAAAATTTAAGATAATGAATGACGATGTAGGTTGTCAACGTGGTAACGGCTGAGCGGCTGAGAGCTTTTCCAAGGAAATGAATTGAATGAATGCATGCAGCACTTTGGAGGGTGAGCAAGACCTCTAAAGAAATTATAGGCTCCTGTATATTGGAATGGTAAAGGTCAAGTCTATTACTAAAAACCATAGAAAGGCGAAACATTATTAAAAATACATTAATAGACATAATATTCAACTCCAAACCCATGGAAAGTGGAAGATAAGCAGGCGAGATGGATGATGCTTCACCAAGAAGAACGTAGAGTGTTTCTACATTATATTCCAATATGGAAAAATATCTGGAATAATCTTTGTCGACCCGTTCTGGTCTCTAAATAACGTCTCAACTATCAACTTTTTAGGAGTAACATCATATTAAAAGCTATTACCAAGGCTACAGTAAACGCTATTATCGAGACTACTGTCAACTTTTAAACAATGTACACGTGATGACTTCACCAACAAGTCACTGAATGTGCAACTTTTGGTACAATACAGACATGCTGCACATCAACTCAGTTTCTGTAGTAGACAATAGTGCTCCGTAGACGTGATGTCAGTAGAAAGTTAACAGCACGACAGGATCAACTAGTTAACCTATAGAATAATCTAGAGGCAAAAACAGCACCAACAACTACTAACAACAGGATGAGAAAAAAAACCCCACTTCAACCAGAGCCGTATATTTAGACATATTTATAAATATACATCTCTGACCTCAATCAGTTGCCTCAGTTCCCCTCATTAGCTGAGAAAAACACAGCAGCGTCTCTGTTCATCAATTTGTGTGTCAATTAGCAGCGAGTGGCGTCACCTCTGCTCTGTTGCTATCGACAACCGTACTGGAGGAGTAACAAGTTAATTAGCGTCACTAAGAGTCACTTCCTGTAGCTACCCTACCCTTCCTCAGAAATGGTGTGTCATTGGCGGTCGGTGCGTTTAAGATAAAAAATAAAATAAAAATATTAGCATGGCCTTATTTCTATGACAGAATATTGGATGACTGTCACTCATATTCCATTCACTCAGCTTAATGTAACATCGATAGGTTTAAGTTACTACATGACACTTCTTTTTCCTAAACCCATTTAGGCTGCTACAGGGTAGCCTAGTGGTTAGAGCGTTGGACTAGTAACCGGAAGGTTGCAAGTTCAAATCCCTGATTAACCCACTGAACAGGCAGTTAACCCACTGTTCCTAGGCCGTCATTGAAAATAAGAATTTGTTCTTAACTTGCCTAGTTAAATAAAGGTAAAATAAATAAAAAATACAATCTAGGCTATGAATGAAAGTTTCCCATACAGAGGTTGAGAGAAGGATGAGTAATCAAAAGTTGAAAGATAGTGACACATTCAACAATGCCTTGCACACTCTTGCCTGCAGCTAGCTGATCTAGGGTGTAATCATTAGTCCAACAGTTGCAAAAGAGAGTTTCTATTGGACCAATTCAGGTATGTTCATCCCAGTTTCATTCCGTTTAAGAAACGTTATTCAACATAATCGGCATAATGAATACACCCCTGATCACACGCAAACACAGTTCCCTTTCATAGCAGCCACATACAAACAGCATGATCGCTTTGCTCGTTAATTCCTTCTCGCATCGACGTACTCCCCTCCTTTTACCTTTTCCCTTCACTTGTGTAATTCAGTGCACAACGCTCCTCCTCCATTCCCCATATATTCTTCATCAAGCACTATAACAAGCAATTACACAGTGTACAAAACACTGCTCTTTCCATGACATACTGACCATGTGATTCCAGATGAAACCTATGATCCCTTATTGATGTCACTTGTTAAATCCATTTCAATTAGTGTAGTTGATTAAAGACGGATTCTTAAGCCTTGAGACAATAGTGACATGGACTTTCCAAGCCAAACCTTTATATCTTACCAGCTAACCGCTACACACAGCCTACATCGTTGTCACCAAATTAGCTAATGTCATAGTCAACATCGCTACTAGAACTAATGCATTAGTAAACCCGCAGTACAGCGTACAGTGAGCATGCAAGCAGATGACCAGTTAGTTATACCTGCAGGGACAGTGGCAAATTACTAAAACTGAAAGCTAAACTTGACTTGGAAAAGTTCCAGTGTTGGATAGCCATAACCAGCTAGCTAACATAACATCCCTCTCTGTTTAAACTGGGTGTTTGAATAGCCTAACTAGCTAGCTGCATTCGCTAGCTAAGGAAGTGAATATAGCTAGTTCGCTCTCTCTCTTGCTCTCTCTCTGTTCTACTATTGTCTTTCTGAGTCAACTACTCACCATATTTTATTCACAGCAGTGCTAGCTAGCTTTAGCTTATGCTTTGAGTACTATACTCATTCTGATCCTTTGATTGGGTAGACAACATGTCAGTTCAGGCTGCAAGAGCTCTGATAGGTTGGAGGATGTTATATGGTGTGTATATGTGTAATAATAATTTGTGCTTATATTTGTCTTATTTCACACATGTATTAGTATGCATGTGAACATTGGAAAAGTTTTTTTTTTTTTTTGCATTTCCCACTCTGAGACACCCAGACATCACAGCTCTTCAAGGTAAATATACGCTGAGTGTACAAAACATTACGAACACCTTCCTAATATTGAGTTGCACCACCCTTTGCCCTCAGAACAGGCTCAATTTGTCGGGGCATGGACTCTACAAGGTGTCGAAAGCGCTCCATGGGGATGCTGGCGTTCCACAGTGGTGTACCATTCTTGATTCAAACGGGAAACTGTAGAGCACAAAAAACCCAGCAGTGTTGCAGTTCTTGACACAAACCGCACCGACTACCATACCACGTTCAAAGGCACTTAAATATTTTGTCTTGCTCATGGCACACAAACACAATCCATGTCACTATTGTCTCAAGGCTTAAGAATCCGTCTTTAATCAACTACACTAATTGAAATGGATTTAATTAACAAGTGACATCAATAAGGGATCATAGGTTTCATCTGGAATCACATGGTCAGTATGTCATGGAAAGAGCAGTGTTTTGTACACTGTGTAATGGCTTGTTATAGTGCTTGATGAAGAATATATGGGGAATGGAGGAGGAGCGGGGAAGGGAGGGAGAGAAGCTTTCACAGAATAGTACCATATATTTTAAAACGTTTCTAATCTAGAACTATTCCACACACTCAATTAAATGCAACAAACAGAGGTAGGAGAGAGATGTGAGCCTTCTTCTGAATACAAGGATTGTCTGGTTCCACACTAGATCCAAGATGGCAGTGGATTCAAACAGGTGGCTGTAATCTGACACCGAGTCTCATGCATCTTTCTTACTCTCTCCATCTCCCCGACTTTCTCTCTTTTACTCTTGCGGTCTCCCCCACTTCTCTGTTCCCTCTCTTTCACTTCCTCTCCCCATCTCTTTCTATTGCCTTCTCCCTCTCTCTCAGGGGCCAGCGGGACACAGCAGCACAGTGCCTGGCCTCTGCCTCTCTCTCTGTCTCTCACACTGGCATCGCAGATTTGAGCTGCTTTTCCTCAGTCATCCTCTTCAACAGGGAGGCAAGTGGCTGACACTTTCCCCACAGAAAAAACACAGACACGCACAACTCTGTCCTTCAGAGCCCACCACCCTTCTCCTCCTCTCACTCCCTCCTTCCCTCTTACTCTCCTCACAAATCGACAGTGCTGACCAAAGTCTGTACACATCTCCACCTCATTTCACCCTTATTCCTTCTCATACTCTCTCTTCTTCCCTCTAGTCCTCCCCTCTCATCAAATTCCCGTCAGCCTCCCAAACCCACTGAACAAGCCAATGCAGCTATGAACACCACATCAATCACTTTAGAAACCAGATGACCAAGTATATACTGAACAAAAATATAAATGCAACATGTAAAGTGTTGGTCCAATGTTTCATGAGCTAAGAGGCCAGAAATGTTCCATACGCACAAAAAGCTTATTTCGCTCACATTTTGTGCACAAATTTGTTTACATTCCTGTTAGTGAGCATTTCTCATTGCCAAGATAATCCATCCACTTGACAGGTGTGGCATATCAAGAAGCTGATTAAACAGCACGGTCCTTACACAGGTGCACCTTGTGCTGCGGCCAATAAAATGCCACTTTAAAATGTGCAGTTTTGTCACAACACAATGCTACAGATGTCTAAAGTTTTAAGGGAGCGTGCAATTGGCATGACTGCAGGAATCACCGCCAGATAATTAAATGTTCATTTCTCTACCACAAGCCACTTCCAAAGTTGTTTTAGAGAATTTGACAGTATGTCCAACCGGCCTCACAGCCGCAGACCATGTGTAACCACGCCAGCCCAGGACCTTCACATCCAGCTTCTTCACCTGCGAGATCATCTGAGGGGGTGCTGCACATGATTTCTGTCTATAATAAATCCCTTTTGTGGGGGAAAATCTCATTCTGATTGGCTGGGCCTGGCTGACAACTGGGTGGGCCTATGGCTGCGCCCCTGCCTAGTCATGTGAAATCCCCAGATTAGGGCCGAATGAATTTATTTCAATTAACTGATTCCTTAAATGAACTGTAACTCAGTCAAATCTTTGAAATGGTTGCATGTTGCATTTACATTTTTGTTCAGTATACATGGAGACCAGTGGCATCTGGTGGGATTTTAAAGCGGAGGACAGGCTCATGGTAATGACTGGAACAGATTGGAATAAATGGAATCAAACACATGTATCATGGTTTCCATATGTTTGGCACCATTAAATTCTAAAATGGATGGATGGAAGCAAAGATGGAGAGGAAAAGGAGGGAAACAAAAGAAAGGAAGAGCGAGAAAGCGGAGATAAGTATGGAGGGAGTTAGCTATCAGGGTGAAACACTAAAGCAATGCAGTATTAAAAGAGCACACAGCCTTGTTATTCCCTCTTTGATTTAATCAAATAAAATGTTAACAGCAGAAGGCTGACTCCTGGTACAGGGAGGTTTTTTCCCCTCACTGCCCTGTTACACTGATGGACATACTGTACGCACAGGCTGGGGGGGAAGAAAAGATGTAGATAGAGCTCATTTGTTTGTTTCTTTGTAAAATATGTAGTCTTATTTAGTCTTTGGCCCACCGAGATATCAAGAGGAAACCAAACATAGTCCTCATCCACAGCTAGATTAAACCAGCATTGGTATCTCATTACTGTACAATGTTCATTTGAGCTATTAGTTTTATGTACAGGCTGTGCCCAGAGTGAAACAACCTTTGCATCCTACTGGGCAGGACAATTAGAGTGACCTTATACTGGGCAGTTGCTTTGTTCAAGTAACACTGTGCTTGTTGTTTTTAGTGTGAATTTGAGCACAGCGTTAACTCTCACTGCTGATATAGCCCCAAAACCTTGCACAGTTACTGGTGCAGTACACTACTCTTGGCTCATACTGCCCACTAAATCAATGCAAATGTTATTTTTCACATGCTTCGTTAACAACAGGTGTAGACTAACAGTAAAATGCTTACATACGGGCCCTTCCCTACAATGCAGAGAGAAAAATATAAAAAAGTACAACGTGAGGAATAAATACACAATGAGTAACAATAACGTGGCTATATACACGGGCTACCAGTACCGAGTCTATGTGCAGGGGTACGAGGTAATTGAAGTTGATATGTACATATAGGCAGGGATAAAGTGACTAGGCAACAAGATAATAGACAGCAGCAGCAGAGTCTGTGAAGAATCAAAAGAGTCGATGCAGATTGTCCCAGTAGCTATGGGTTGACTATTTACTATCTTATGGCTTGGGGGAAGAAGCTGTGCAGGGTCCTGTTGGTTCCAGACTTGGTGCTCCGGTACTGCTTGCCATGCGGTAGCAGAGAGAACAGTCTATAAATTGGGTGACTGGTGTCTCTGACAATTTTTAGGGCCTTTCTCTGACACCGCCTGATATAGAGGACTTGGATGGCAGGGAGCTTGGCCCCAGTGATGTACTGGGCCATACGCACTACCCTCTGTAGCCACTTGCGGTCAGATGCCGAGCAGTTGCCATACCAAGCAGTGATGCAGCCAGTCAAAAATAGTCTCAATTGTGCAGCTGTAGAACTTTTTGGAGGATCTGAGTGCCCATGCCAAATCTTTTCAGCCTCCTAAGGGGGGAAGAGGCGCTGTCGTGCCTTGTTCAAGACTGTGTTGTTGTGTGAACCACGTTAATTCCTTAGTGATGTGGACAGTGAGGAACTTGAAGCTCTCGACCCGCTCCCCTCGAGCCCCAGACTGTATAGTATTGGGGAAGAGAGGGATGCAGGGATCACAGAATGGATACAAGAACCACAAATCCCTGTCTTCCTCTAGAGCAGGGTTTCCCAAACTCGGTCCTGCCCCCCCGGGTGCACGTCTTGGTTTTTGCCCTAGCACTACACACCTGATTCAGTTAACCACCTCATCAAGCTTTGATTATTCGAATCAGCTGTGTAGTGCTACGGCAAAAACCAAAACGTGCACTGGGGGGTTAGAAGGTGAGTTTTCCCAGAAATACAATTCTCAGAGAAGCCATGATTAAATTCCTAAAGCCGGCGCATCGATAATGGAGAGTAAAACCGAGTGAAAACAAATGTACAAAAGGGTGCAAGCGTGGGCACACAAGCACAGACACAAGCACAGACACACACACACAACCTTCAGAACTTGGACTTGTCCTTCGTTGGTGATATCTTTGAGTAGATTACAGAAGGATCTGCACAGGCCCTCAGCATAGTTCTGTAGGAAGTCAGTAGCTGACAGGTAGATGTAGGCGTTGACTATCTGGAAGCATGTCCTCAGGTTCTCTGAGCTCATCTCTGAAACAGATAAACACACATCACATTAGAGGGAGGGAGAGAGATGAGCCAGACAAACTCCTAATCTCTGTGTTCTTTATAGTGTGCAAGGTCCTATCTCACCAGGCAGTGAGAGGCTGGCCTGGCACTAAGGGATGGATGCTCTTGAGGATGCCACCCCTCAGCAGACCCAGGGAATATCAACATACACTGCCAAGATCCATGACTCGTTCCAGTGCTAGGAACCAAGTGATATCGTAAGTCTCAATGATTTGACTCACTAGCACATTTTGAACAGCTAAGGGCTTGAACAAACTACGCCGTCATGCAGTCCACGATCCAACATTAGTCAAGAACACTGGGAGAAACCCAAACCTTCCTGGTTAAATAAAGGTTAAATAAATAACAATAAAATAACTGTTGCTAAGTCGAGCAAAACGCCACACTCCTGCAAGCCTGCCTAACTACAGCACCATGCTGGTTAATATGATAAATACATTCTCCAACATAACATCTAAATGATTCAAACACACCCTCTACTTACACTGGCAGCATAACAAACATTATTATTAGCATTGAATCACTTCTAGAGAGATATATAGTCGTTAGGCCTGGTGTTTTCCACATCTACCTGATTAGTGATGGAGTTTTTCAGTTCAGTGATTGAAGCAAACACAAACCATCAAGAGGTAGAGACTCCAGCTGTGTGTTTATGTTTCTGGATTATTAGCGCTGATCAATTATGTGTAACAAACTTGTCTAATCACCAACCATCTTATTTTCATGTCAATTATTATTGACATTTTCTTTACTCTGTTCAGCCCTAAGTCTTAATCCGCGCAGAAAGGTATAGTAGAACGGGGCTGAGTCCCCAATGGCACCCTATTCCCTATGTATAGTGCACTACCGTTGACCAGAGCCCATAGGACTCTGATCAAAAGTATGGCATTTATAGGGAATAGGGTGCCTATTGGGACGGAACCCTAGGAGCCTTAATCCTATCAAGAGAACCTGCATCTCGCCACAGAAAAGGAGCAAACGACTGGACATTGATGAGACAAAGTAAAAGCTATACAACAAAGCAATCAATAAATCTAATTGAAATTGATACGGAAATCTGCATATTTTTAACAATTCAAGCCACTAGGGAACTAAAATGTAAATGAGAAATTCATGAGTAAAGGGTTAATGATGAACCTTTACTAATCATTATGGAACCTAGCTACTCCCAGACAGTATTCAAGCCACTAGGAATTAACATATAAATGAGAAATACATGATGATGGGATTAATGACGAACCTTTACTAATCATTAGGGAGCCCAGCTACTGTAACCCTGTTGTTTATCATGTGACTCACTGTGGGCTTGTAAGAGCTGCTTTTGACAGGGTTTCTTTCCATATATGTGCAATAACTAAACTGACCACAGCCACAGAGCCATACTGGTGTGTGTGTATGTGTCAGCAAACTCTTCCTAGATTGCCGCGAGGAGCTCAATTTAACAGTGATGTGGAGTGTCATGGTGGCTGATCCAACCCCCAACACACACACACATAGAGGAAGCTTGTCTCTGACGGTAATGTGAAGTGACAGGGTTACCGCTCCCAACGCCTGGAATAGCAGTCTGCTTGCATCCCCAGAAACACACACCTCTTACCCTTTCAAATCCCCTCCTCCCTTCCCAGAATTTGTCCTCTCATGCTGTCGGTCTATTTCCCTCTCTGGGCTCTTCTGTAAGCCCCCTAAAACAAGCTCTCACTATCCAGTAGACAGCACTTTGCTCCCACTCAAGGATATTTAGTTTACATCTGTGTGTCCTATCTGCTAATCAAGAAATAGGAACGTTCTAGACCGACATGCTCTTCTCAAGGGTCTGACTATATCAGATACGAATCATACATCATTCTATGAGACTCACCTACCAGATACTAAGGTTGTGTCCTTTATAGTGCACTAATTTGGAATTTTTCCCAGGACCTATAGGGACCTAGTGTAGGCCACTTCGGCAAATTGATTGGTACCATTTCAAGCCTCTGTCACAGACTCACTTTGGGTTGAAGTTATGGGTGGAATCAAATTCTGTTCGCAACAATCAATAATTTAAAATAAATATCTATCCAGATTTTGACGCCCCACCCACTTGATCCAGTTCCTGATCAAACGTGATTCTTTTCCTCCTTCCGGCCAATTGGCAAACAAGTAAAACTTTGTTAAATATTAATTATATTTGTCAAAACTATTAAATTATGGGAACAGAATTTGAAAGATATGTTAATTTTATGTTGAGGAAAAATATTACAAAAAAAATGTAAATGTTTTTTTCCACGTTGTATAATACTCAGAAGCCATCGTCAGTTAGCATTCTCACAGAGAATGAATGGTGGTGTTAGCTAGTTAGCGTATTAGAACAAATGTAAGCCGTGCCGATATGTTGAATGTAGATAACATTAGGATATTTGGAATCTGTTGTGCCACAAAGCTAACAACACAAGGCATTCTCTATTACCAATTTCAGACAGAAGATGAGGTATGTTAACTATAAAAATATCAAATCCCATTTTATTAGTCACATACACATGGTTAGTAGATGTTATTGCGAGTGTAGCGTAATGCTTGTGCTTCTAGTTCCGACAGAAGCACAAGCATAAGGAAATGTTTGTATGAACCCCTTTCTTGCAGGTATACCACTTTTATAAATATCAGTAGGCATGGTAAAATAGTGGGAATTTGGTCAGTGTATGAAAGGGATATATGAGTGAACATATATTTCAAATTCTGTGCATGTTATTTAATAGTTATGACACATTTTATTCGTATTTAACAACATTTTGTTCGTTTGGGAATGGACCGGAAGGAGGAAAATAATCGCAAAAAAATTGGATGCTCCCTTGTTGGCACGTGTCATAAGGTGAATTAACAAAGAAATAAACCTCCCCTACACTTTGTAGGTTATTGTTGTTGGATGACATTAGCCTAGTTGTCTGAATCTCTCTTACAGAGATGTAGTATAGGCCAGTTTAGTTTGCTTGTGGACTACCTCTATTCTCAAAGCAGTGAGCGATAGATATCAAGGGCACTTCTAACCTGGATAAAAAAAGGAAATTAATATGCGAATGTACAAATCCTACATTTCCTGTAAGAAAGAGTGGTAAGATGGCAAAGATGTATTGCCATTGAATCCAATGCTCATTCCCATTCAAGCTACAAGTAATAATGCATTCGTAGTGTAAGTGGCAAATCATTTTGGCCGAGGGCCACATCAGGTTTTCAAAATTCAGTGGAGGGCCGCCAGATTTCTTTCCAGACATACTTGTTTTTCAAAAGGTCAGTTATTTGTAAATAAAATAATACATTTCCCCAATCTTTTGTTTTGAACTCAAACCTCCCCAGGACTGGATTGAATGGGCTCGCGGGCTATGCACAGGTTGTTAATTTGGGCAATGTATTTCATAGCATCTGCTCTCTGCACATGTTGTTAATGATGATAATGTATGCAGGGCAGCTTTTTAGTCAGCATCTCAACCCTGATAGCTTCATGAATATTTAAAGTGTCTTCGGAAAGTATTCACAACCCTTGAAACGTTAACATTTTGTTGTGTTAAAACCGGAATTGGAAATTGATTCAATTGAGATTTTGTGTCACTGGCCTACACACAATACCCCATAATGTCAAAGTGTAATTAAGTTCAGGAGTATACATTTGCTTAAAAAGTCACAATAAGTTGCATGGACAAAAACAGTGTTTGACATTGAATGAGTACCTCCTCTCTGTAGCATAAACATACAATTATATGTAAGGTCCCTCAGTTGAGCAGTGAATTTCAAACAGAGATTCAGTCCCAAAGACCAGGGAGGTTTTCCAATGCCTCGCAAAGGGCATCCATTGGCAGATGGGTAAAAATATACATGTATATCCCTTGGAGCATGGTGAAGTTATTAATTACACTTTGGAAGGTGCATCAACACAACCAGTCGATACAAAGATACAGGCGTCCATCCTAACTCAGTTGCCGGAGAGGAAGAAAACTGATCAGGAATTTCACCATGAGGCCAATGGTGACTTTAAAACAGTTAGAGTTTAATGGCTGTGATAGCTTTCTCCTGAGAATGGATCAACAACTTTGTAATTACTCCACAATAATAACCCAAATGACAGAGTGAAAAGAAGGAAGCCTGTACAGAATAAAAACAATCCAAAACATGCATCCTGTTTGCAATAAGGCACTGAAGTAAAACTGCAAAAATCGTGGCAAAGAAATTAACTTTGTTCTGGATACAAAGCATTATGTTTGGAGCAAATCTAACATCACTGAGTATCACACCTCCTATTTTTAAGCATGTTATGGCTATGCTTGTCATCGGCAAGGACTACAGAGGTTGTTTTTTTTAGGATAAAAAGGAAACGGAACAGAGCTGAGCACAAGCAGAGGAAAACCTGGTTCCAACAGATACTAGGAGAAAAAAAATCTACTTTCAGCAGGACAATAACCTAAAATGCCATGCCAAATATACACTGGAGTTGCGTACCAAGACGACATATGTTTCTGAGTGGCCTAGTTAGTGTTGACTTAAATCTACTTGAAAATCTATGGCAAGACTTGAAAATGGCTGTCTAGCAATGATCAACAACCAACTTGACAGAGCTTGAAGAATCTTTTTAATAATAATGTGCAAATATTGTACCCTCGAGGTGTGCAATGCTCTTAGAGACTTACCCACAATGACTAAGCTCTAATCGCTGCCAATGGTGATTCTATCATGTATTGAGTCAGGGGTGTGAATACTTGTGTAAATGAAATTAAAAAATATATATTTAATCAATTTAGTTACAAAATTTTTAATAAGTTGAGGGGTATGAATACGTTCTGAAGGCACTGTATGACCTATGAGCTTGGCGAGTGAATGTGTCCGACCAGATAATTAGCTAATTGATTATGTACACTGGCCACTTCATACACATCACGTACATACACATAATCACCACTAGCAATAAGGTTAGGCACCTTCCCTAAGTACACAGTCATGGAGTTGCTACTAATTCCATGCAAATCCATTCCAATTATGCATGATCTAACACTCACTTAACCACATTGGCCTCCAGAGACACGGCTCTACAGTACTCACTATGCCCATTAAACATGAATAGATCTAGACATTCCTTCCTATCATCAACATATTACATATAGAGCTATATAAATAAACTCTGAAATCCAAGTCAAATGTAAGTTACTCTTAAGCGCTTTTCAGACAGCCAGCGGAATAGAGTTCTCCGCCTAGTACGCCATTTGTCTCTCTAGTCAAAGCGGCAAGTGTGTTCACGAGGGCGACAGGCGCAGGTGACCACGGCAACAAAATAAAGAAACATTATCGATGTCTGAAAGAATTAGCGCTTTAACGTGCAACAAAATTTATTAATCCAAAAATGGATTAGAAAACAATAACTTTATTGTAAATGTGACTCTAAACTGATTAGCTGGATTTTACTGCTGTACTGTTTTTGTACTGCTGTTCCGTGCTGAGTGTCACCACGCAGGGTATGTTTTGTGATTCTTTCCTCTGGTAAAAAAAAAGCAAACTAATCTCCCAATGCCCCAGTGAAGTGATGGGGACAGTACCCTGTGTAGGGTGCAGTTTATCGGGTAGGATACTAAATGGATGTCCCGACTCTTTGTGGTCACTAAAGATACCATGGCACTTATCGTAAGAGTAGGGTTGTTAACGCCGGTGTCCTGGCTAAATTCCCCAATCTGTCTCTCCCCCAATTTATTTTTAATTTTACCTTTTTTTAACTAGGCAAGTCAGTTAAGAACAAATTCTTATTTTCAATGACTGCTTAGGAACAGCAGGTTAACTGCCTATTCAGGGGCAGAACGACAGATTTGTACCTTGTCAGCTCGGGGGTTTGAACTTGCAACCTTCCGGTTACTAGTCCAACACTCTAACCACTATGCTACCCTGCCGCCCCAATCATCTCCAGCTTTCAATTGGCTCATTCATCCCTCCCTGTAACTATTCCCCAGGTCATTGCTGTAAATGATCCTCAGTTAACTTACCTGGTAAAATAAGGGTTAAATAAATACATTAAATATAGCCATAGAAGCAGTGACATATCCCTCAATGCAGTCATATTCGGTGGCTTATTGGGGGTGTGGCTTTCAGTTACTTATTTTTGGCAATCCATCACGTGACAGTTAATGTCATTACAGGTCACTATATATTTAATAAAATCTAACTAAACCAGTGCACTGCTTGCTATCAATTATATCTAATGGTGTTTGCATTTTTAGGTAAAAAGACAAGTAAAGAGCATTTGTAGATCTGAGTGGGTGGGCAAGGCTATTTTTCAAGCAGTGCTGTTGTTACAGGGGCATAGGCACGCGTGGGCCCAGACCCACCCATTGGGATAAAAATGTCAGCGATCTACACAAAACACTAATGTCAAAGTGGAATAAAAATTATAAAATAAAAAACACTAATATACCTTGATTTGATTAAGTATTCACCCGAGTCAATTAAGGGATAATGCCCGAGAAGCCGGTGTTTGGAGGATATATTGGCATGGGTGTTAGGCCCGAGACGAATTTGGCAAACCGAGCCAATATATCCTCCAAACAACGGCTTCGAAGCCATTATCACTTTTATACAATGGGTTACCAACATATTAAACTAATGATTGACATTTTCGTTAAAAACTTTAATTTGTGACTACAGAGTGGCGCAGCGGTCTTGAGGCATTACTACAGACCCAGGTTCGATGCCAGGTGGTGTCAAAGCCGGCCGCGACCGGGAGACCCAAGAGGCGGCACACAATTGGCCCAGCGTCGGGAGGGTTTGGCCGGCCAGGATGTCCTTGTCCCATCGCACTCTAGCGACTCCTTGTGGCGGTGCGGGCACATGCGCGTTGAAATATTACTGTGGCTGGCTTCAGTGTAAAGCGAGCAGTGTGTCAAGTAGCAGTGCGGCTTGGCAGGGTCGTGTTTCAGAGGACACATGGCTCTCGACCTTCACCTTTCCAGAGTCCGTACGGGAGTTGCAGTGATGGGACAAGACTAACTACCAGCTGGATATCACGAAATTGGGGAGAAAAAGGGGTAAAGATACTAATAAAATGACATTCTTTTGATGAATTTATTCACACTATTTCATCCATCCACAAGATAGTCCTGACTGAAATCGAGGGTCGCTACACAAGCCGGCTGGTCATTAGTGCCATCGCTTCGGTTGCCAGAGACGCAACCCAGTCGTTCAGTCTTTTTGTTCTGTATCTATGGACACGACCCAGTCATTCGTTCTAAAATTTCCATTGCCATACCGGCTGGCAACATTCTTATCCCTTGGTTGCTAGCTAACTTAAAGTCATGTCAAAAAGTGCAGAATATGCCAGAATAACTGCAAAGTGTTGCATTTGCAGTTTTCTAGTGACATTTATTTGGATACATCCATAACAATGAGCTATTGAGGTGCGATTTCACCTGGCATAGAAAGTATGCTCACTCGGCAGGACAAAATGTTCAGAGGAGCTAGCCAACAACACAGCTAACAAAATCAATTCAAACTGAAGCTGGAAAGACTGCAAACTAGCTGCACTTCATTTCATTTCAACTTTTTTCAATTGACATTTCTTTGTATGCATAAAAATGATGCCAGGTGATTCATGATTTCGACATGCTGAGAAGCGCTGCCTTTTGGTCAGTCTCGTCCTGACATGTTAATTGCTATGGGAGAGCTGGAGGTCGAATTTGAATATTGGAACAATGTTGCAAATACCGGAGAGAGACAGCAAATTTTATACAAATCTCCTCTGCTGAAAACTAAATACTAGACTAAAACAAATGTGAGATAATGTCAAGATGCTTTCTATAGTGGAAATCAAGTTTATAAATTCCCTGGCTGGGCTGAGACAGTGGATTTCAGATGGAACAGAGAAATAGGCATTTTTAACGTGAAATAGACACCAGCTGGAATATGGTATTAACCAATCAGCATTCAGGATTAGCCCCACCCGTTGTATAATTCATGTTAGAAACACAATTGGCAGTGATTACAGCTTTGCACACCTGGATTGTGGAATATGTTATTCCCCTGCCGAAAGGTAAATTCCTCTCCCAGTTGCTGGTGTAATGCTTGAAAATAAGGAGGCAGTTACTCAGTGATGTGTTGCGTTTGCATTAAGGCCAGGAAGCGTATTCCTTGTTTTTCAAAGTACAACTTTAGTGCCTTGTTGCATACAGGATGGATGTTTTGATTTTTAAAAATGGGTTATATTTGTACTTTTCTTTTCACTCTGTCATTTAGTTTATTGTGGAGTCACTCACTACTATGTTGTTGACCATCCTCAGTTTTCTCCCATCACAGACACGGAACTCCGTAGCGATGTTAAAATCACCTCATGGTGACATCCCTGAGCAGTTTCCCTCCAGTCATGCAGCTTAGTTCAGAAGGATGACTGTTTTGATGCATCTGGGTGGTTTAATACATCAACCACAGCATACAGTGTATTTGGAAAGTATTCAAACCCCTTCCCTTCTTCCACATTTTGTTACTTTACAGCCTTATTCTAAACAAATAAAACAAATCTCAATCTACACGCAATATCCCATAATGGAAAAGCGTAACATTTGTTGTACATTTATTACAAATAAAACCAGAAATAAATTATTTACGTATTTAAGTATTCAGACCCTTTGCTATGAGACTCAAAATTGAGCTCAGGTGCATCCTATGTCCATTGATCATCCATGAGATGTTTCTACAACTTGATTGGAGTCCACCTGGGATAAATTCAATTGATTGAACATGATCTGGAAAGGCACACGCCTGTCTATATAAAAGTCCCACAGTTGACAGTGCATGTCAGATCAGAAACCAAGCCAGGCGAGGTCGAAGAAATTGTCCGTAGAGCTCTGAGACAGAATTGTGTCAAGGCACAGACTTAAGGAAGGGTACCAAAACATTTATGCAACATTGAAGGTCCCTAAGAACAGAGTGACTTCCATCATTCTTAAATGGAAGAAGTTTGGAAACACCAAGATTCTTCTTGGAGCTGGCCTCCTGGCCAAACTGAGCAATCTGGGGAGAAAGGCCTTGGTTAGGTTGGTGACCAAGAACCCAACCCAAAAACCTAATGGGAGAACCTTCCAGAATGACAACCATCTCTGCAGCACTCCACCAATCAGGCCTTTATGGCATTGGCCAGACGGAGGCCACTCCTCAGTAAAAGGCACATGACAGCCCTATTGGAGTTTGACAAAAGGCACCTAAACGACTCTGATGAAACCAAAATGGATCTTTTTGGCCTGAGTGCAAAGCGTCAAGTCTGGAGGAAACCTGGCACCATACCTATGGTGAAGCATGGTGGTGGCAGCATCATGCTGTGGGGATGTTTTTCAGTTGCAGGGACTGGGAGACTAGTCAGGATTGAGGGAAAGATGACCGGAAACAGTACAGAAAGATCCTGAATGAAAACCTGCTCCAGAGTGCTCAGAACCTCAGACTGGGGCAAAGGTTCACCTTACAACAGGACAACGAACTTAAGCACTCAGCCAAGAAAAGGCAGGAGTGGCTTCGGGACAAGTCTCTGAATGTCCTTGAGTGGCCCAGCCAGAGCTGGGACTTGAACTCGATCAAACATCACTGGAGATAACTGAAAATAGCTGTGCAACGACGCTCCCCATCCAATCTGACAGAGCTTGAGAGGATCTGCAGAGAAGAATGGGAGAAACTCCCCAAATACAAGTGCGCCAAGCTTGTAGTGTCATACCCAAGAAGACTCGAGGCTGTGATCACTGCCAAAGGTGCTTCAACAAAGTACTGAGTAAAGGGTCTGAATACTTACGTTTACATTTACATTTAAGTCATTTAGCAGACGCTCTTATCCAGAGCGACTTACAAATTGGTGCGTTCACCTTAAGACAATTTACTTACGTAAATGTTTATTTATTTTTTTATAAATTAGCAAACATTTATAAAAAAATGTTTTTATGGAGTACTGTATGTAAATTGACGAGAAGGAAAAAGAATAAGGCTGTAACGTAAAACAACATGTGGAAAAAGTCTGAACACTGAACGCACTGCAATTATTAGCGTCATCCAAAATTCATGACAGTCAGTCACATCCTTACTTTATTGACTACTGTCGCTGTTTTGATTTTTTTTTGCAGTAGCATGTACAGTCATGGCCAAAGGTTTTGAGAATTACACAAATATTAATTTTCACAAAGTCTGCTGCTTCATTTTGGATGATGGCAATTTGCATATACTCTAGAATGTTATGAAGAGTGATCAGATTAATTGCAATTCATTGCAAAGTTCCCCTTTGCCATGCAAATTAACTGAAACCCCCCAAAAAACATTTCCACTGCATTTCAGCCCTGCCACAAAAGGATCAGCTGCCATCATGTCAGTGATTCTCTCGCTAACACAGGTGTGAGTGTTGACGAGGACAAGGCTGGAGATCACTCGGTCATGCTGATTGAGTTCGAATAACAGACTGGAAGCTTCAAAAGGAGGGTGGTGCTTGGAATCATTGTTCCTCCTCTGTCAACCATGTTTACCTGCAAGGAAACATGTGCCGTCATCATCGCTTTGCACAAAAAAGGCAAGGATATTAATGCCAGTAAGATTGCACCTAAATCAACCATTTATCGGATCATCAAGAACTTCAAGAAGAGCGGTTCAATTGTTGTGAAGAAGGCTTCAGGGCACCCAAGAAAGTCCAGCAAGCACCAGGATCGTCTCCTAAAGTTGATTCAGCTGCGGGATCGGGGCACGACCAGTACAGAGCTTGCTCAGGAATGGCAGCAGGCAGGTGTGAGTGCATCTGCACGCATAGCGAGGCGAAGACTTTTGGAGAATGGCCTGGTGTCAAGATCTGACAAAAATATCTAAAGACACTGAGGTAGCAGACTTTGTGAAAATTAATATTTGTGTCATTCTCAAAACTTTTTGCCACGACTGTACAAAGACAAGAACTGTGTAGTAGAGACATAGGAATATTAACCTGAGCTGTTGAGAGATATCACACCTGGCACAAATTCTTGTCTAGTTCTCTTTTATCTGCTGGGCAGTGCCCTATACCTGCACCCAGAGGTGAGTAGTTCAAAATCCAGGCACAGGGGGTGTCTTACATTTTTCTTGTGAGCATTACAGAGGGCCCTGACCTTAAATATCTAATCTAAGCCTGTCTGTTTGACTCCAAGTACCTTGCTTGCTGTGGTGATAATCCCCAGAATATTTTTCTGGCTGAGAGCGGCATTACCAAACCAACAAACAAAAAGTTTAAATACTCTCAATAAAATATGTGTAAAACAGTCAGTATCGTACAGTCAACAATTAAAATATCCCAGGTTTTTGCCAAAGTACAGTCTCTGCTGACGCTTATTGTAGATGAGGTCTGTACATTTACTCTACTGAAGCGTATTGTCCAAGAGGACACCCAGATATTAGTATTCCTCAACAATCTATGTTCTGACCTCTGATAGCTGTTGCAGAAGTCTGAGTTTTTTGCTCCCTGAAGTCTATACACATCTATTTGTTGGTGCTGAGAAACAAGTGTGATTCATCACACCACTCTACAAAGTCATTTCAGACTGGGCCATGGTTTTCCTCATCATCATGCAACAGGCTGATCAGGGCAGTGTCATCAGCGAACATGTCTTTCAGGATGGGAATTTGCACAACTGTTGGTGTACAAGATGTGCAGGAGTGGGGACAAAATACATCCCTGTTGGTGGTGCATTTGTCCGACATGTGGGGACCCACCTTGACCTGCTGTGAACTCTGGATCATGAACATTACAACCCCTGAACAATTTCAAAACATCAGCCTGTTTTTCACAACAATCCTCTGACATTTGTAATGACACTTTCATTTGTTGTACATCCAACCAAGTCGACTGATTCAAATCGTGAGAAGAATACATTGTTCATTAGCCATACTCAGGCTGATGTTTCGAAATTGTTCAGGGGTTGTATAATGTACACAAAAGCCCAGGCCCAGACAAAATAAGTGGATTTGTGTTAAAGCACTCTGCTGAACAATTAGCTGGTGTTAGACATTTTTCAACCCTTACTCAGCCAGGAACACGTATCAGTGTTGTTGAAAAACTCAACAATTATGCCCATTCCTAAAGCATCCTGTACCCCGGCACCGGTGCCCCCTGTATATAGCCTCTTATTTTTTTACTTTAGTTTATTTAATACATATTTTCTTAACTCTATTTCTTGAACTGCATTGTTGGTTAATAAGGGCTTGTATGTAATTAAGCATTTCCCGCATGTAAGAAATTAAATTAGATTTGATCTAATCCCTGTGCAGAATGACTACCGTCCTGTCGCCTTGGCATTCTTAGTAACGAAATGCTTTGATAAAATTGTTTTAAAGTCATATCTTCTGCGCCACCAAGCAGTTACTAGACCCCTTTCAGTTTGCAGAGGAGTTGATGCTATTCTTACTCTCTTCAACTTGGTCTACAGACATCTAGAGGGCCCCAAATCTAGAGAGCGCCAAATCCCATGTCTGAACATTCAGTTCATTAGCCATGTTCTGCCCCTAATTTCTCCTAAGGTCAGCATTGGCTTTTCCCCTGCCTTTGTGGGGGCCACTAGTCATGGATTGTATCTCTTACCAGGCCACACTCGAGTTTCCTCAGGAGAGGGTCCTCTCCACCCTTTGCTTTTTTGCCTCCTTGACCACCAGTATCAGTCTTCTAATCTCACATTGTACATATCTTAAAGCCTGTCCATCACCCTCAGCATAAACTGCCTTCTTTCTACTAAGAAGTGATTTTAGATGTTTTGATACCTAGGGAAGATTTCACAGGTCTTGGAAGGCACAACTGACAACACAGAAGGTTATATAGTCAAACAACAGAGTTAAGAGCAGAGCTGCTGTCCTCAAATAACTCCTACATAGTACAGTCAAAACACCCTTGGAGACGAGTGATGGGGTTCTCGTTCCAGATCTGGACAGTTTTAACTGTATGTTTCTCCCTATCCAGGAACCGATAGAAGCTTGGCCGGAGGTCAACAATGTTGTGGTCTGATGTCCCCAGGGGAGGTTTGGTGGTGGAAGAGAAAGCATTTGGTATTGTCCCACTGCACAAATCAAGAGTCTTATTTTCCTCAGATGGCATTTTACATACTGGTGGTATGTGAACAGGACCTTGCGTAGAGTGCAGTTGTTAAAATCCCATAATATAAATGTGGGTGTGTCAGGGGAAATGGAGTCCAATTTCTGTGACAGATAATAAATCATCTCTGATGCCATTGCTAGATTCGGTTTTGTTTGAATATACACAACGGTAAACAATTAGGGAAACAGAAAGCAATTCGAAAGTCGGGGGTACAGAGTCCCTCTCTTACCAGGATCGATTTATACCACTGATCCCTGATAAGCAGGCAGACTCCACTACCGTGATGTTTCCCTGTAGAGGTCAGATCATGGTCCGCACTGACCAGTGTGAAGCCGGCAGGCCGCACCTCACTGTCCGGAACTCTGTCATCCAGCTCACCCGCTTTCCCCCTCATTGACTGGGTGTTGATCAGCAAGGTGGTGGGTAAGGAAAGTTTGTTCTTAAATATTTGAAGTCTGTCTGATTCCCCACGTTTTCCATGTTTGCATTTGGGCTTGTAATCCATCCACTCGCAGACAATCAGAGATGGGCCCTTGGGATAACGATCACGTTGCTTTGTTGAAGTAGGAACTCTTTGCTGTATTGGATTCTGCTGCCAGCAGCGTTTCCATAACTTAAGTCTGTGTGTAGCGGGTATGTACACCATCAACAAGATCAGTCCAACACCCCAAAACTGTAAAGACATCTTTGACAGATGGTTAAGAAACAAAGTGTAAAAATATGTTAAAAACTTTGCTCATCAGTCAGGCTCAAGTGCAGAGCAACCCAACTCAATGATTCAACACAGAAACATGTCAGACGAATGCAGCTGTACATTCTCAAATTGGAGCTTGAGGGGCTTCGACTAATGAACAAATAATTAGTGATGCACCGATATAACATTTTTGGCCGATACCCGGTATTTTCCTTGCCCATAAAAAAACGACACTGATACCGACAACCGACGTTTAACATTTTTGCGGCATTTTAAGCATTCTAGTACAGTTAAATAGTTAAAACACACGGACGTGGCAGTCTAAGGCACTGCATCTCAGTGCAAGAGGTATCACATCCGTCCGTGATTGGGAGTCCTATAAGCACAATTGGCACAGCATCATCCGGGTTTGGCCGTCATTGTAATTAAGAATTTGTTTATTAACCGACTTGCCTAGTTAAATAAAGGCTACACACACACAAGTTATTTTGGCATTTAAATATGTCCCCATTACCCGTAAAACATAATTAAAACCTATTTCTTTCACTTACTTGCTGTGCGGTTTCGTTGTTAATTCTTTCAGTCGTTTCATTCTCAACCAGGATTTCTAATACTATGGAACCTCGTGTGAGTCATTGCGAGGCAAATAACACTATTTGACGTGTCAAATAAGCTTGTTGACCAATCCTGAATATGACTGTATGTCACATAATACATTTACGCGTTCATAAATGTTTTACGTAGTTATTACAGATTGATTACACTATCACTCGTATTCCATAGTTACACAACGGTTCATCGATACGTATGCTATGATGGTAAAGTTGTCTCGCGCACCTACAGTGCTGGTCATAAAAAAAAGCTAGCTAGCTCATGGATGCAAACAATGTTCTTCCCCAAAAACATAGCACAACAACAATCTGTTTCAGTAGGTCGGACCCATCTGTGAAGCTAGCCACAATAAGGATTAGCCACAATAGTGGACTTTGTGGTTAGCCTTCAAAATAAAAAGTATGTCATTGACAGTGATGCAAATTAATACAAATAGTAGACATATGACATAATTGAATAGATCATGCTAAACGAGGTTGGAACGTTGTTATATAAAATCAAATAAAGACAATTTGTTAATTTCACAAAAATCTGTTGAAATCACACTGGATGTATTAAACTTCAGAATTGCATTGGGGGCATACTTGTTTCACTGTACAGCCTTACCTATGGATTGTGGCTCAATGACATGGGTTTACTCTGTGACACTCAGAGGACATTTGTGTCATAGCTCTAATTGCAGGACTCTGAAACAACTGTGAATTGAGCCACATTTACTGGCAACCTATGTGTATTGAACACTATTCCCGGTGGAAAATACTGCGTGGATGTTTTGGAGTCTAATAACTCTGACGTTGTTAGGAAAAAACAGCTTGGGTATTGAGTAGACTGATAACCATTTTCATTGAGCCCCAATCCTTAGGTAAAGCTGTACAGTGCAATATGAATGTCAATACACACAATAGGCAGGGAAGGTTATTTCACACAGTCACAGTCCCGCGATAAGAGCTACGCTAATATTTGCGCAAACACTTCACAGTTGTGTTCTGTAGGTGTCAACGAGTAGACTGATACCTCATTTCATTGCTTCACATTCCAACCTTGTTTAACATTATCTAGTCTAAATATGGCATGATTCCACCAATTGTAACCACTTGACCCTATTCCCTCCTCTCTTCTCCAGACCATTTCCGGAGACCTTCTCCCTTACCTCACCTCGCTCATCAACTCATCCCTGACCGCTGGCTACGTCCCTTCTGTCTTCAAGAGAGCGAGAGTTGCACCCCTTCTGAAAAAACCTACACTCGATCCCTCCGATGTCAACAACTACAGACCAGTATCCCTTCTTTCTTTTCTCTCCAAAACTCTTGAACGTGCCGTCCTTGGCCAGCTCTCCCGCTATCTCTCTCAGAATGACCTTCTTGATCCAAATCAGTCAGGTTTCAAGACTAGTCATTCAACTGAGACTGCTCTTCTCTGTATCACGGAGGCCCTCCGCACTGCTAAAGCTAACTCTCTCTCCTCTGCTCTCATCCTTCTAGACCTATCGGCTGCCTTCGATACTGTGAACCATCAGATCCTCCTCTCCACCCTCTCCGAGTTGGGCATCTCCGGCGCGGCCCACGCTTGGATTGCGTCCTACCTGACAGGTCGCTCCTACCAGGTGGCGTGGCGAGAATCTGTCTCCTCACCACGCGCTCTCACCACTGGCGTCCCCCAGGGCTCTGTTCTAGGCCCTCTCCTATTCTCGCTATACACCAAGTCACTTGGCTCTGTCATAACCTCACATGGTCTCTCCTATCATTGCTATGCAGACGATACACAATTAATCTTCTCCTTTCCCCCTTCTGATGACCAGGTGGCGAATCGCATCTCTGCATGTCTGGCAGACATATCAGTGTGGATGACGGATCACCACCTCAAGCTGAACCTCGGCAAGACGGAGCTGCTCTTCCTCCCGGGAAGGACTGCCCGTTCCATGATCTCGCCATCACGGTTGACAACTCCATTGTGTCCTCCTCCCAGAGCGCTAAGAACCTTGGCGTGATCCTGGACAACACCCTGTCGTTCTCAACTAACATCAAGGCGGTGGCCCGTTCTTGTAGGTTCATGCTCTACAACATCCGCAGAGTACGACCCTGCCTCACACAGGAAGCGGCGCAGGTCCTAATCCAGGCACTTGTCATCTCCCGTCTGGATTACTGCAACTCGCTGTTGGCTGGGCTCCCTGCCTGTGCCATTAAACCCCTACAACTCATCCAGAACGCCGCAGCCCGTCTGGTGTTCAACCTTCCCAAGTTCTCTCACGTCACCCCGCTCCTCCGCTCTCTCCACTGGCTTCCAGTTGAAGCTCGCATCCGCTACAAGACCATGGTGCTTGCCTACGGAGCTGTGAGGGGAACGGCACCTCAGTACCTCCAGGCTCTGATCAGGCCCTACACCCAAACAAGGGCTCTGCGTTCATCCACCTCTGGCCTGCTCGCCTCCCTACCACTGAGGAAGTACAGTTCCCGCGCAGCCCAGTCAAAACTGTTCGCTGCTCTGGCCCCCCAATGGTGGAACAAACTCCCTCACGACGCCAGGACAGCAGAGTCAATCACCACCTTCCAGAGACACCTGAAACCCCACCTCTTTCAGGAATACCTAGGATAGGATAAAGTAATCCTTCTCACCCCCCTTAAAAGATTTAGATGCACTATTGTAAAGTGGCTGTTCCACTGGATGTCTTAAGGTGAACGCACCAATTTGTAAGTTGCTCTGGATAAGAGCGTCTGCTAAATGACATAAATGTAAATGTAAATGTAACCTTCTGCATCACTTTCAAATCCTTATTGTGGCTAGCTTCAGAACACATAACCCATTCTGGAAGAGCCTCATTTGCCAGATGAAGCTAGCTGGCTGCTTATAATGTTAGCTTTGGGCAACAGGGTTAAGTAGCTGGCTAGCTATTTATTTTCATGAACTGAAGTTCAATTTCAATAGGCAAACAACAAGTGGCTACCTAGCTAATACTTAAAAGGATTCCTAAATCATAGTTTAAAGTAATGAAAATGACTGCAGTTTCATCTGGTCATTGTTTTCAGGCTGGTTTTATTGGTGCTAGCTAGGTACCAAGCTAAAGCTAGCTACCCTAGAAGTTGCAGTCAAACAAATAATGCTTTATTACCAATGCAGTATTGTAAATACTTTTTTGTACAGCTTTCACAGTGCTACTGATCGTAGTGGTGGTGCTTGGCTCGCATGTAAAAATTCAGAACACACAACATTCTATAACAGAACTGTGTTATTTGACGTGTCAAATTAAAAGCTTATTTCATATTTTTTGACACGCAAAGACCCAAACGGCGTTCCATAATATGTCATGAAGCTAATAGCAGTGACGCTATTACTGTGCAACTCTGGTATGGCAACATGTGTACCGGTGCTCGACCAGTCAGCAAAAGCCAACATTACCCACGTCAGAGAACAATGAAATGAATACCATTATCTTGCCGTTAATGGATTTCGCCTTTGGAGTTGTTGAAATTTCCCTTGACATTTTCTTACCCTTTCAAATGACTGCTTGACTTGTTGACTGCTCAATCCATACAGCGGACATTGTGGGCTAGGTTAGGAATGCTGTGTTGCACAACATTTTACGTGGCGTCATTACATCATGTACCTATGTCATATAGGTATGCACGTAGGCTTTGACGTTGGTTTTGCTCATCGGCGTTAAACTAGACATCGGGTCGATAACGATGTTGGTATTTTTAGCTAATATCAGCCGATTCCGATATGTTCATCGATATATTGTGCATCCTTATAAATAATTTATGAACACTAAAAAATGCATTAACATGGTAAAGGGTACTGGAAAAGGCAGAACACCTGGGAATTAGTTGGTAAGGTCTGGAAGGATTATGCTAGTCTTAAAATCTATGCATGGCCAGTGACATATACATCCTAGACCGTTAAAAGGTTTGCCTTCACCATTATGTGTCCCACTCACAGTTAAAACACACCCCATATGATTACCCAGAAGACAACAGGAGCAACAGCATAGATTATTGGAATAATCTGTCTCTGTGCAGTGGTCATTTAGAGCAGCCCAGAGGCCTATAGTCTCCAAGTCTCTTCAGGCCTATGCCCCAAACCAAACCAACGAAAACCCAGGAGGAACGAGCCGGAAGTGCCATGGGCCAAACCAAAAACAAGCCACCAAGGATCCCTGTGGAAGTGCCCCAGGGCAGATGACACATATCCACTGTATGAGGCAGTTAGAGACAGTACGATTACTAACAAAAGCTAAATCCTTCAGCAATGGTTTGGAAGCTAAAAAATAAATACCTTACTGTGATTGTTTTCAATTAAAATGGCAAAGATACATTTCTCTAGCAAGAATTTTGCTAGGACTGTCTGAGTGGGGAGGGAAAACTGAAAATGAGTTATTGGCAGAGAGGTTTGAAATTCTTTCTTATTGGCCTATTAAGTAATTAGGCCAAAATTCCATCCCACCAAAACAGGATGACGCTACAATGACATTGCCATTTTCACAGTACTATTCCAACCTCATAGTATGGAAATATACATGTACAGCTGAAGTCGGAAGTTTAAATACCCTTAGGTTGGAGTCATTAAAACTCGTTTTTCAAACACTCCACTAATTTCGAGGTAAAACAAACTATAGTTATGGCAAGTCGGTTAGGACATCTACTTTGTGAACGACAAGTCAACTTCCCAACAATTGTTTACAGACAGATTATTTAATTTATAATTCACTGTATCAAAATTCCAGTGGGTCAGAAGTTTACATACACTATGACTGTGCCTTTAAACAGTTTGGAAAATTCCAGAAAATTATGTCATGGCTTTAGAAGCTTCTGATAGGCTAATTGACATCATTTGAGTCAATTGGAGGTGTACCTGTGGATGTATTTTAAGGCCTACCTTCAAATTCATTGCCGCTCTGCATGACATCATGGGAAAATCAAAAGAAATCAGCCAAGACTTCAGGATTTTTTTCTTGTAGACCTCCACAAGTCTGGTTCATCCTTGGGAGCAATTTCCAAACGCCTGAAGGTACCACGTTCATCTGTATAGTATAAACACCATGGGACCACGCAGCCGTCATGCCGTTCAGGAAGGAGACGCATTCTGTCTCCTAGAGATGAACATACTTTGGCGCGAAAAGCAGCAGCAAAGGACCTTGTGAAGATGCTGAAGGAAACAAGTACAAAAGTATCTATATCCACAGTAAAAACGAGTCCTATATCGACATAACCTGAAAGGCCGCTCAGCAAGGAAGAAGCCACTGCTCCAAAACTGCCATAAAAAAGCCAGACCACGGTTTGCAACTGGACATGGGGACAAAGGTCGTGCTTTTGGGAGAAATGTCCTCTGGTCTGATGAAACCAAATAGAAGTGTTTGGCCATAATGACCATCATTATGTTTGGAGGAAAAAAAGGAGAGGCTTGCAAGCCAAAGAACACCATCCCAACAGTGAAGCACGGGGGTGGCAGCATCATGTCGCGGGGGTGCTTTGCTGCAGGAGGGACTGATGCACTTCACAAAATAGATGGCATCATGAAGGGGGGAAATTATGTGGATATATTGACTCAACATCTCAAGACATCAGTCAGGAACTTAAAGCTTGGTCGCAAATGGGTCTTCCAAATGCACAATGACCCCAAGCATTCTTCCAAAGTTGTGGCAAAATGGCTTAAGGACAACAAAGTCAAGGTATTGGAGTGGCCAACACAAAGCCCTGACCTCAATCCTATAGAAGATTTGTAGGCAGAACTGAAAAAGCATGTGGGAGCAAGGATGCCTACAAATCTGACTCAGTTACACCAGCTCTGTCAGGAGGAATGGGCCAAAATGCACCCAACTTATTGTGGGAAGCTTGTGGAAAGCTACCTGAAACATTTGACCCAAGTGAAACCATTTAAAGGCAATGCTACCAAATACTAATTGAGTGTATGTAAACTTCTGACCCACTGGGAATGTGATGAAAGAAAAAGCTGAAATAAATCACTCTACTATTATTCTGACATTTCACATTCTTAAAATACAGTGGTGATCCTAACTGACCTAAGACAGGGGACTTTTACTAGGATTAAGCGTCAGGAACTGTGAAAAATTAGTTTAAATGTATTTGGCTAAGGTGAATGTAAAGTTCCGACTCTTCAACTGTACATAAAACACAGGGAAACCGTTTTATTAGTTACTGGACTGGGTCTTTATCAAAGAGTCACATTCTCAGCAGACCAATGCTGCTTTACTCAAGTAGCCTAGCTGCTACAAATGAATTATTGGATATTTCAACATACACTAGCCATTGACATAATCTAAAAGTTATACCCAGGTGAAAATTATCCTCTGAATATCTTCATTTCAGCACAATGCCAGATACGGCTACGGTGAGACATGAGACTTCAGCAGGTTTTAATTGTTCCCTGAAGGATGGAAGAATGGAGTGAGTGCAAGTAAACTAATAGAACGCTATGATGAAGCTCCATTTCAATTCCGTATAAGGATCCTTTCACAGAGGGAAATTCAATTTGGAACGTTGGAATGCACTGGGAACATGTTAGGGGAGGATGTTGGACGTTTCGTCTGAATAAGGGTTCTTCTTACTACTAATGGATGAAATGATGGTATTAGACAGTGAAGAGGAAGAGGCGGGGAGAGACAAGAGAGAAAGGGACATGCAAAGAGAGGAGAGAGAATGTGAACGATAATCTCCAAATAGGCTGTTTCTAAATAAACAATTTTAAGTGCAGTATGATCCTCATAGCTCCAGAGACAGGTTCACAGCATGACACACACTAGTCCTAAAGCAGTCCAGGCATGATGTGGCCCATCAAGTGATTTCACGCTCCAACGTGCATAATCCTTTCTTCAAATGTATATCCATATACAGCAGGGATCAACTCAATTCAGCCGCGGGGCAATTTCTTCTTGAGCGTATGGTCAGGGGACCGGCCCGGAACATAATTAAAAATAATTTGTAAACTGCAAATTGACCGCAGGAAGCCCAACAGATATAATATTTGACTAAAACAATCCTCTCAAACCTTGTTTACATTTGTATACGATCATTCTCTATTATGCGTGGGAATACTCTGGAACGGATTTCCAATGTTAAAACCACTTGGAGCTGATTTGCTGTTTTTTTTTTTTACAGTCCAACAATAAAAATAAATATATAACTCTGCTCAGAAAACTCGGGGGGCCAAATAAAATTAAAATAAATCAACTGTGGCCAAGCAGTTAGGGAACCCTGTAATACAGATTAATTGCCTGGGCATCAGCAGTATTTTGTCTTTTTAACAGGATTAGGATATGGCATTCACTTCACCGAGGATACTTGTTAATACATTCTAAACGATCAGTGTTTCCCCTATATTCATTTAGCAGTGGTGGGCTACTGCTGGTAAATCGTTGCCGCCACTCCCCAAAATTTGGGGTTGGTAAAATCAGCGTAAACTTAAATGACTAAAACCAGATATAAATTACGCAGAAAAGTTAATGGAGCTATACATGTTAAAAACGATCATCTTTGAGAACTAAAAAACACAAAAATAAAAAATAAACAATCGGGGAGAATCAAAAATCCCCAAAATGTCATGCCTATGGTTGCACATATTGGGGAATATTCAGGAGGTGGACACTTTCCATGGGAAGAAAAAGGAGTATATTGGAATTAACAGAAATATATGCTAATTAATACCATTTAAATGTTTATATATATATGTTTATGAAAATGGCAACATTTTGTCAACGTCCACCCCCCTCCCCTAGCGCAGGTGAGGAATGGCACTACAATTCCCTCAATTCCACACACACTGATTTTCTCCCCTTGGGTGGTGCATCAGACTGGGTTCTCTCACGCACAAACATTCACGTACACACACACACCTAGGGAGGTTTCTCATGGCTGGATATTAAAACATATAGCCGCATACACCCAGAACACGCCAGGGGGTTATGGATCAGGAGAAGTCAAGGACTTAAATAACACTGTTTCTAATGGCTCTAAACCATTTAACTAATAACTATGTAACTTTTCTAATGACATGCAAAAACCTTGGGAACTTTCACCAAGCAGTTCATTTACATTCATTGGAAATGGTGAAAGCCAGCTGATAAACTGTGCACATACAGTAGCAATATATTCCAGGGACTGTTCATAAGAATATCAATATGAGAAAAAAGGCATTCAGGGAGAGAATAAATTGAATTGGATTTCGCGGCTGCGTTCAATTTGGGAAGGACAATGTGGAGTTAAAGGTTGGATTTAATAAGGCTTTCAAAAAAAATCATAAAAACTCCAGTGTGTGAGAACGGGGGGGCAGCCGAGTCAACACTTTAAAACCAAAAACATTAAAGTATCAAGTTTGAACACCCCTACAACTCTCTTTCTGATGGGGGCTGAGAGCAGTTATGTCAAAGTAATTTGCTAAACAAATTGCAATAGCAAGGTCCATTGACAAGTCTTCACCTTTCCTTAAAAGTTACTTGTCCATGAGATACCTAGTTGAATTTCAATACATTTAATGGGTTTGGACGACCGTTCCAAATGGAAGTCTAGCCCTGCCTTGTTCTGGCTGTTGGAGAATCAGAGATAGTATTTTAGTGAGCTACCTTTACTGGGGTGATCAGATGCAATACACAGCCCTCTTTCAAGTGACTCACCTGCATCTCCAACTCCTCAAGCACATCACAACTTTTACCAGGTGTACATTGTTCACTAATTGTCTTGTCATTCAAACCTGCCTGCTGACCTGCTGAGTTGGAGATAAATGAGATAATTGTTTTGAAAAGAATGTCTAAAATAGTCTGTGTGGCACTTTTATGATTAGTCCATCTGTATGACCTTTGTGGTATTGGAGACATCATTCTCTTGCTCTGACTCATTCTCCTTCCTTTCCCTCTCCTCCTCAGCGTCATTAAAGCGGAGGTAAGACGGGGGCAAAGCATAGGCCCCGTGAAGATATTCCATGTGGGCCTAGAATTCACTTGAACATTTAAAAAAATATATCCAATCAAACTACTGGCTGCTACAAAACATCACTGAGCTGAGGATTGATAAACTAGGTCTTTGCATTACCGACAACAGCTGCAAAGGTACTGATAAAAACATTGACAGAAGATAGGAGTCTGGCCCTGGGCATATGGTGGAGGCCGGCAGGACTAGGAATTATCGGACAAAACAAAGTGTGTGTTCAACGCTGGGCTTGCATTTCAGTGAGATAACCATTCCCGAAACAGCTTTAATGTCTGTTGGGAACACTGAGGCTCTAAGGCTGTCGCGGTGACCGTATTACCACCAGTCATGACCTCGGTCAAATATTCTGTGACCGTTGGTAATCCCATCCAAAACTGCACAAATGAATGCCGCTGTTGGTTAGTCTACTAAACTTGCTAATGGCCTGGTACTCGATTGTCCGTCCCTCTAATCGCTCTCTAAACACGTCATGATTTAATTTGAATAATAGGGGAAAATGGTGATGGGTCCCGAAATGGACACGGGAAAGCCCTGGACCCAATATGCATACACTTATATTTAAAACCCGTTCCCGAAAGGACAACCGGTCCAAGTGAGGGAAGCAGCAGAAAAGCTACTTTTTTTACATGTATTTTTTTAAACTGGCAGAATTACACAGACACAGAGAAGCAGAGAGGCTGTAGGCTATTAGGGAGCAGAGGCCGTGCGACATCTGTGTGAGTAAGACATGGGAGGCTGGGAGCAACATAACTCCATTCAGATTCTAGCCTAAATAGCAGCCTACCTGTTGGCTTTCGGTTGGTGTAGCCTAACTTGGTTGCCACACAAGCAGCACAGCAATGGTTAATTAACGGTTAATTATGGTGAGACTGGCAGTCATATGCATGACAATTACCGACAACAAAATAATTCATGACCGCCACAGCCCCAGGAGGGTGTTGCTCCGTACCCAAAAGTTGCAGGTTTTGGAGGCTCCGTGACGGGGTTGAAAATCTGTGCATCAAATGGGCACTCAGGGAAAATGTGAGTTTCACAAATTATACTGAACAAAATTATTAATCACAACACGCAACAATTTCAAGGATGTTGAAGTTCGTATAAGGAAATCAGTCAATTGAAATTAATTCATTAGGCCCTAACCTATGGATTTCACATGACTGGGCAGGGGCGCAGTCATGTATACATTTGGTGAGACTCTGTACCATTAGGGTGTAAGGGTGACCAGACTGTCTGTATAAGCCGTTAGACTAATTCAGAGTAAAGACACAGGGCTGCTCCTTAAATTGACAGCAATCGCACATAAACCCCAGAGAATAGAATTCAAAATAAAGCATAAATGGATGACGTCCCATGGTGAACAAACTTTTCTAAACTACAGAAGAAGAATGACCGTCCTCTATTGAACTTCAATCACATCAGTAAACAAGGTTATGTAAATCTTAGACTGTGCAATCTAATCCTCATCCTGGGACAATAACCGGAGTGAATTATTTGCCTCGCCAAATTTAAATAATGGGTTATAGCAAGTCATGGATATTTGCATTTATTGTTGTGTACACAGAAGGACAACGCATAATTTAACTAAGCGAGGCTTAACTTTTAAAAACTAGGAGAGCCCTTTGTTCCCCATGGTTCACAGAGCACTCCAAGCCTTTGTGCAACAACCCCAGCGGAACAGCCATGGCCTGATAACACAGTGGGCATAAAGATCAGACCATGAACATGCTCATACATCACTGTGTCCATAGACCACCAACACTCCAACTGCATTAGGTAGCTAGTTATGGTCGCTAGAGTATGCTAGCTAGAGACCAACAGCTTCATAAGAACCAAGTAGCGCTGTTGTTCATGACCAAGCCCCCTAACACAGCATCAACAACAAGATGGCAGAAGGAGCTTCAGAGTTAGTGAAAAGGCCTAGGGTGCCCTGTGGGAGGCGGGCTTTGAAAAGTCATGTCTGAGCAGAAACCTCAGAGAGAGAAAGAGACAGGCATGGCTCAGCATAGGCGCCAAAAGCAAGTTTTTAGGGTACTCTCCATAGGTCCTAAACGTTAATGATGTGAAGGCAAAAAATACATATCTCTGGAACAGGCCTAGAGTAGAGATTCAGATGAAATACAGTAGAGGGAATAGAGCAACCTTTTCTGAGTCAAGATCACTTTCGCAGTCTAAAAGAAAGCCGAGATCAGATTTGTTAAGAACATTACTTACAAAATGTAACAAATCAAATCGTATACAACACGTGTAGACCTTACAGTGAAGTGCTTACTAAAAAGCCCTTAACCAACAATGCAGGTAAGAAAAAATATATTAAAAAATAAAAGTGGCACATATTGGCACATATTGCACTTTTACTTTCTTCTCCAACACGTTGTTTTTGCATTATTTAAACCAAATTGAACATGTTTCATTATTTATTTGAGGCTAAATTGATTTTATTGATGTATTATATTAAGTTAAAATAAGTGCTCATTCAGTATTGTTGTAATTGTCATTATTACAAATAAATACAAATCGGACGATTAATTGGTATCGGCTTTTTTTTTTGGTCCTCCAGTAATAGGTATCGGCGTTGAAAAATCCTAATCGGTCGACCTCTAATTCCTTCACCTCATTATAACATCTTTGGTCTGACAGATTATGTGACACCCAGAATGCATAGTACAATGTCAACAAACATGGCACCACACATAGCTGGCAAATAGCTATGCTCATTATAATCAGTGCAACCCTCAAAAAAGTATTTTACAGATATCATAGTTGTCCATTACAATGTATGCAATAATTGGAATGCATTATGTCACCAGTACATGAAAACATGTGAATAAAACTGTAAATACATTATGCTCCATACATACAAACATACATACTCCTACAGTAGAAATGACAACATGATACACAGACAATAAGGAACTTTGATAGGAACGCACATGTCCAAAGTTATTATCTGTAAGGAAAACAACAAGGAAGGCAAAATGCTCCAATTCTTGCAAGACTGCGCAAATATATGTACACTTGATCTGCGCAAACATGAGTGAAGTGCGGTGGGCTCTCCTCCAAAGAGAGAAGTTTATCCTGCTCAGTAAAGCCTCAAACATAAATTGTCCGCAATGCTGAAATGGGCTACTTGTATGTGAATTAATGAGGAGGCGGAACACACATCAATTCAAACTGTTAGAAAATACAACTTGAAATTGACAAGTTGAAACATAGCCTAATTAGATAATTAGCAGGCAGCCATCCCCTCCGACGCCATCCTCCAGACATGAACATAATAAAAAAAGTTCTGTAGAAATTAAGTTTGGGCAGTAGGCAGGCCTAATACATTACCACAGTGTAGCCTGACAATAATTGTTCTTCTCAGACCATATTATATTTCAAAACTCAAACTTTGATAACAAAATAGATCAGTTGGTGTAGCAATTGCGAGGCACGGCTGAGCATAAATTGAAATCATTTACTTTGCATTTTACTGGACTGTTGGCACCTGCATCTGATGCTCATGCTGCTTTCAAGGCAACTGGGTGGAAAAATACGTACATTACCGGTCAAAAGTTGTAGAATGCTCTATTTTCTACATTGTAGAATAATAGTGAAGACATCAAAACGATGAAAGAACAAGTGGAATCATGTAGTAAGCAAAAAGGTGTTAAATCAAAACATAGGTTATATTTGAGATTCCTCAAAGTAGCCACCCTTTGCCTTGATGACAGCTTTGCACACTTCGCATTTTCTCAACCAGCTTCATGAGGGAGTCACCTATTATTATATTACCTAGAATGCATTTAAATGAACAGGTGTGCCCTGTTTGTGGATAAGGATAAGTTCATTAGAGTTACCAGCTTCCGAAATTGCAGCTCAAATAAATGCTTCACAGAGTTCAAGCAACAGACACATCTCAACATCAACTGTTCAGAGGAGACTGTGGGAATCAGGCCTTCATGGTCGAATTGCTGCAAAGAAACCACTACTAAAGGACACCAATAAGAAGAGGAGACACGAGCAAAGTGTATATAGAAAGAGGTCAAATGCTGACGTCAGTGATCTTCAGGTTGGAAAGTCGGAGCTCTAGAAAGATACCATAGTTTCCGACTTCTTCCTTTTTTCCGAGTTCCCAGTTCTCTTGAACGCACTGATGTCGGAGATGTCAGAGTTCCCAGTTCCTTTGAATATGGCATTAGTCTCAGCAGAGGAGGGAGAGAGCAGCAGTCCCTGCTTTCTCCTTCCTTTCCTCCAGTGAGACTGACCAGAGAAAGGGGAAACCGTCTTCCAACTGAAGGCAAAACTTGAGTTGCAACGCATCTGTCTTAAGCACAAATTCATGTTGCTCCTATGGTCAGAGAAAGTTAAATATTCCTCGATATAAAATACACACCACGAGCTGCTACTAAAAATGCAGGCCTATCGATACACTTGGCTACTAATTCATAGCAGCTGCAGCGTGAGTGGTCGTAGTACCACTCACCCTGCAGCTGCAATGAATTAGTAGCCAAGTGTATCGATAGGCGCATATTATGGTTTGTAATAGTGTTGAATAAAAACAGTGTTGATAGTTCTGAATAAAAACTTAAGCATGAACTCACTCATAGAAACAGCAACTCTATGCTGTATTCTTTGACAGTCTCTCTGGTCATGGTATTTAAAAGTTATTAAATCTCATGTAGGCTTTGATGGAAGCTGTAGCCACGGTGATTTGAGTTATCCGATTGGCCGGCTTCTGAATCAAGTGCAAACTGCGTAACACGAAAAAAAGGAAAGGACCTTTATCTTTGGCTTTTCTACAGAAATGTTTGGTGATCGACTAGGAATGCCTTGAAGATCGAGCAGTCGATCATGATAGACCAGTTGATGACCACTGGAATAGAGCGTAAACTAATGAAAACGCTATGACATCATCTGAAAATATGTGTTGCAGCTGATTTCGAACAGTCCATTTAGAAAGCAAAGACCTCCGGAGATACTGCAGATCCCATCCAAATTAGATAGATTCGGAGTTAAATACAGAGATCCAATTAATTAGAGTAAATGGATTGGAGACATTGTCCTATTGTCTGGTAACCTTTGTGGTTTTGTAATGTGTCTAACATTCCCCTCTGCAATAGCTGCGATTTGGGATAAAGCCTCTTTTTAAAAAGACATCTCTTATCTGAACGTGATAACCCAGGCAGACCATACAAGACGTCCGACGAGATTAATGTGTCAAAAGAAAGAGAATTCAAAATGGAGTCAAGCTCCTGCCATGTCGAGATCCCTCCTCCGGGTGTGTTGGTGTGGAGGTCAGTTGTCAGAATACATCAGATTAGCATTAGAGTAGGAAGTAGGAGTCTTCACTGAACACCAGGCAAAGAGGCATGAAGGTGTATTCATTAGGGCAGGAAATTGCCAGGGACCTCACAATACAATATTTTTGTGACATTTTATTTGATATTACTTTGTATAAGTCTGGCTGCAGAGAGAAAAAGCAATAAAAAGTGGTTTTGATCAGTCATGGAAATAAAAGTGCTGACATGTTGGCTCACTATTTAAAAAGAAGACGGAAAACAAGCTAAAATACCAGAGTCTTGCCGCAGGTACACCCGACTTGCACTTTGGAGTCAAAGTATCAATAAAATATTGTCCCAAATAATATTTCGATATGTAACTGTATAGATGTTTTCCCTCATCACTAGTATTAATATTATTGTTTTTTAAAGCCTGGTCTGACATCTCAAGTAACATTGTTTTCTACCTGACTGACTTATCGTTCAGCCTGCTGTTAGCGTGCAGTAGCTTCTTTTAGCTTGTACTAACTGTTTATTATCCATCAAACTCATTAACTAGTAACATTCCCCTGCTCCAGTCCAGCGGAGACATACCAGTCATCTTCATCTGCTAGACCAGCCCAGGCTAGACCGAACAAGACAATCACACCAGACGATTAGGGATATAACGATTCACCGATATGTATCGGCCCACAGTTCAAATGTTTAAGATTGCCAGTGCATCGGTCCCCAGGAGCCCAAACTGATCCAAATTAATAAAACCAATTCAAATGTTACGAATCACCGGTTCACTGATGTTTTTTTTTTACAACGACAAAATCTGCCTTATGTCTGAAAACACCTCTTATCTGATGTGACTAAATTCATGCGATCTCTCCTTCAGCATATCAAACTTTTATGCATGTAACTGTGTATGACATCGATCTACAAATCAGGTGACTGTGCACACGGTGCAGGAGACGCAGCTGCTTGCGTCAACGAGAGGTAGGCCTACCCTATCACTGTTCTAATATTCCTAGGCTACATCTGCACGGTACCTTCAGCATTAAGACGTTAGTAAAAATGGCTTTCGCAACATTAAAACCATAGGATTTATTAATTGAGGGACAACCAATGAAATTTGCTGGGTCATTGTTACCAAATGCGCTGTAAAAAAAAAGGGGTATTTTACCGGCGGAGCTGTGTAGGCTCATGGAGTGGACAACTCACATATAACTGCTGATTTTTGGTAGTTCAGTGCATTATGTCATTTTTATATGAACAGGGTGAAGGTGTAATTTCATAACAAGGACAGGAATCATTCTTGCGAGCAGCACTGGTTGGAATGGGAGAAGAGAGCAGCTCTCCTCAATAAAGTAAAACAGTCAAAACCATTTGCTTTTGATACGGGGGTGAAATCCAAAACAATGTTATATTAACTGGCTATATATGGCATAGCTAATTTCTAAATATAAATAGACATATTACTAGCTAAAAATATTTGAAATCTACTACATTGTCAAGTTAATCAGTGGGCGATGAGGATTTCAGATACAAATTGCCCCCCCCCCCCAATAAACACAAATAGCTTCTGTAAATGTGACACACAAAAAAGCAGGTGAAAATTATATATGCAACTAAACACCAGTGCTAACATGCAAACTGCAAACCTGGAAGGCAACTCCGGGGAATCACATGAATTCATACCAGTTATTGCCACGGCACTACTGAACACGTCTGACATTTTAATAACAGAATGAAAATCTTAAGGTCTTTATTTCTTCTATTAATAAATGCATTTCCTAAAATGAGGCCTACCAACAGAGGCAAGCGCTTCCCTCCTAACCCGATGTGCGGCTTGTCGTATGACTAATGAGAAGGAGCTGTCACTAGTTGTGAAACTGATTACGTCTGTGGAAAACCTCATTAAGAGAAGTGTCACACTTTCCATTAAGCCAGAATAGGAAAGTGGGAGAAGGATGAAAGGAGGGAGTGACGGGTGTGGCTGTTCCTTAACGCACCTAGCTGATGGAAGGAGGGATGCGGCGTACTGAGCTAGTTTCACTGGGGTTTCCTGAGGTCATTAAGTAGGGTCTGGGGTGTTAACACTGAATAAGGACACCCTTTCTGAGGACATCAAAGGTCCTACTGCATGTATCGTTGACAGATGGGTTAGTTGGTGGATCGTCTGATCAACCTAGAGCAGCAAGCAACATCACTCATCTTTCTGTACCGTCTAGTCTAGGTTCCACAAGATAGCAATTTCCATTAGAAACCATTTAAAGTTAAGCTTATATTTCACCTGAGAAAAGTAGGCTGGCTACACCAAGAAAAGTACTGGAGAAACGTAGCTGGTCAAATCAAATCTTATTGGCAACATGCACATGGTTAGCAGATGTTAATGCGAGTGTAGCGAAATGCTTGTGCTTCTAGTTCTGACAATGCAGTAATAACCAACGAGTAATCTAACCTAACAATTCCATAGTAATATCTAACAAGTCATCTAACAGTTCCACAACAACTACCTCCTACACACAAATGTAAAGGGTTGGAATAGCGCTGTCTGCTGATAAAATGCCAATTTGTGAGTGGAGAAGTGCAACTGTCTGAAGCACAAAATTAGTCTGATGCTGAGCAGAAAGTATTTTATAGAGTTGAAGTCGGAAGTTCACATACACCTTAGCCAAATGCATTTAAACTCAGTTTTTCACAATTCCTGACATTGAATCCTAGTAAAAATTCTCTATCTTAGGTCAGTTAGGATCACCACTATATTTTAAGAATGTGAAATGTCAGAATAATAGTAGAGAGAATGATTTCAGCTTTAATTTCTTTCATCACTTTCCCAGTGGGTCAAAAGTTTACATACACTCAATTAGTATTTGGTAGCATTGCCTTTAAATTGTTTAACATGGGACAAACGTTTCAGGTAGCCTTCCACAAGCTTCCCACAATAAGTTGGGTGAATTTTGGCACATTCCTCCTGACAGAGCTGGTGTAACTGAGTCAGGTTTGTAGGCCTCCTTGCTCCCACATACTTTTTTAGTTCTGCCCACACATTTTCTATTGGATTGAGGTCAGGGCTTTGTGATGGCCACTCCAATACCTTGACTTTGTTGTCCTTAAGTCATTTTGCCACAACTTTGGAAGTATGCTTGGGGTCATTATCCATTTGTAAGACCCAATTGCGACCAAGCTTTAACTGATGTCCTGAGATGTTGCTTCATTTTTGGTAGTTCAGTGCATTTTTAGGTAGATCGTCTGATCAAGGTAGATCGTCCGATCAACCTAGGTAGCAACATAGCTCATATTTCTGTACTGTCTAGTACATTTTAATAAGGACAGACATTATAGGGGTGTCAACGTGGCACATCACCATTGGGAGAGCCATTCTGGGAATAGTGAGGTGTGTAAAGGGAGAAAGGGGGTGAGAGGCCAACCAGCTGTATTAAAAGAGATATTAAAGCCATCTGCCTGGGAGAGAGTTTGACGGGTGTTTAGGAGCTTAAATAAGCTTCAAAACTAAATTAGTCTGTGGGGATGAGGAGGCTGTGAATGGATGGTGACTAACTGTGAGTGTCATCCCATTCCCAACACACTGTAAGAGCAGGATCTGGAGGCAAAGCCACAGAGATAAAGACATGTTACATCATATGCCTGTCTCTTCATGCTTTTCTACATTACTGAGAAGATAAAGGAACCCATTTGGACAGCAGAAAAATGGGATGTTACGAAAATAATACTACTATTCACAAGGCCTATTTTAGCTGCATTTATTTAAAACCTTGTTAGTTTTTTTTTTTTACACCCTTTTTCTTCCCAATTTTGTGATATCCAATTGCAATCCAATTAAGCTCGTCTCATCGCTGCAACTCCCTAACGGGCTCGGGAGAGGCGAAGGTCAAGTCATACATCCTCCGAAACATGACCCGTCAAACCCTGCTCCTTAACACCCACCCGCTTAACCCGGAAGCTAGCTGCACCAATGTGTCAGAGGAAACACTGTTCAACTGATGGCCGAAGTCAGCCTGCAGGCGCCCGGCCTGCCACAAGAAGTAGCTACAGCGCGATGAGCCCTCCCTTGACCAGGATGATGCTGGGCCGATTGTGTGCCTGCCCTATGGGACTCCCGGTCAAGGCCGGTTGTGACACAGTCTGGGGGATCAAAACCTCTCCTCTCTTTATGTTGTTTGTGAGAATGTATTGGGACTGAAAGGCTATGGGGCTGCTTTAGACCTGGTTGCTGACGCACAAATCTGGGCAGGAGCAATGGCTGCCAGATTGAAAAGAGGGAGAGGTCATTTACAGCATGAAATTCATAAAACATGAGACCTTTATGTGGGTTAATGCTGGAAGCACGCGCTGCTATTAGGCCCACTCATCGCTATTCAATAGCAACTACAGCACACCCCACTCAAGACTATCAGACTATATGGATAGACAATGCCATTTGCAGCTGACCTCAAGAGCCCATCTAGATATATTTAAAAGGTGATCGAAGACAGTATCAGGGCTGAAAGTAAGGTGGTACGGTCCAGTATGACGTCCCAGCAAAATAAATAGTGGGGGGTACGCCATACCGGTAAAAACATGAGCATATCACAGTAATTAAAACAAAACGTCGAGAAAAATGTAAGCTATTATATCACTTATCATTACCACATGTCAGAGGCATGAAAAATGAGCGCATGGACTTGAAAACGGGTGGTATAGCCTACGCTCAAAACTGGATGTGGTTAGATGAAAAACACTGACATTTTGCCAAGGCAGAGACAGGTGGCTGACAACGAGACGCACGCGGACATCAGTGGACGCATAAATTCTGGCCTAATGACAATCATCAAATGTCATTACACTTGTCGTGTTTTGTGTAACAGATGACATTCACCACTGTCTGGAGGCTGGAAATGTTGTGAGTGGATGAACGTGCACGGATAGCCTAGTAAAGGAGCTATTGGAGTGAAAACATGAATGGTTGTGTTCATGCCACAATAAAATAACATTTAACATTTTAAAAGTTAAATATTCACGACTAGGCTCAGATATATTATTGAATTAATAGGGATTCTATACAGTGGGGCAAAAAAGTATTTAGTCAGCCACCAATTGTGCAAGTTCTCCCACTTAAAAAGATGAGGCCTGTAATTTTCATCATAGCTACACTTCAACTATGACAGACAAAATATGGAGAAAAAAAATCCAGAAAATCGTATTGTTGGATTCTTAATGAATTTATTTGCAAATGGTGGAAAATAAGTATTTGGTCAATAAAAGTTTATCTTAATACTTTGTTATATACCCTTTGTTGGCAATGACAGAGGTCAAACGTTTTCTGTAAGTCTTCACAAGGTTTTCACACACTGGTTGCTGGTATTTTGGCCCATTACTCCATGCAGATCTCCTCTAGAGCAGTGATGTTTTGGGGCTGTTGCTGGGCAACACGGACTTTCAACTCCCTCCAAAGATTTTCTATGGGGTTGAGATCTGGAGACTGGCTAGGCCACTCCAGGACCTTGAAATGCTTCTTATGAAGCCATTCCTTCGTTGCCCGGGCGGTGTGTTTGGGATCATTGTCATGCTGAAAGACCCAGCCACGTTTCATCTTCAATGCCCTTGCTGATGGAAGGAGGTTTTCACTCAAAATCTCATGATACATGGCCCCATTCATTCTTTCCTTTACACGGATCAGTCGTCCTGGTCCCTTTGCAGAAAAACAGCCCCAAAGCATGATGTTTCCACCCCCATGCTTCACAGTAGGTATGGTGTTCTTTGGATGCAACTCAGCATTCTTTGTCCTCCAAACACAACGAGTTTAGTTTTTACCAAAAAGTTATATTTTGGTTTCATCTGACCATATGATATTCTCCCAATCTTCTTCTGGATCATCCAAATGTTCTCTAGCAAACTTCAGATGGGCCTGGACATGTACTGGCTTAAGCAGGGGGACACGTCTGGCACTGCAGGATTTGAGTCCCTGGCGGCGTAGTGTGTTACTGATGGTAGGCTTTGTTACTTTGGTCCCAGCTCTCTGCAGGTCATTCACTAGGTCCCCCCGTGTGGTTCTGGGATTTTTGCTCACCGTTCTTGTGATCATTTGACCCCACGGGGTGAGATCTTGCGTGGAGCCCCAGATCGAGGGAGATTATCAGTGGTCTTGTATGTCTTCCATTTCCTAATAATTGCTCCCACAGTTGATTTCTTCAAACCAAGCTGCTTACCTATTGCAGATTCAGTCTTCTCAGCCTGATGCAGGCCTACAATTTTGTTTCTGGTGTCCTTTGACAGCTCTTTGGTCTTGGCCATAGTGGAGTTTGGAGTGTGACTGTTTGAGGTTGTGGACAGGTGTCTTTTATACTGATAACAAGTTCAAACAGGTGCCATTAATACAGGTAACGAGTGGAGGACAGAGGAGCCTCTTAACCTGTTAAGACTCTAGGGGCAGTATTTCATTTTTGGATAAAAAGACGTGCCCGTTTTAAGCGCAATATTTTGTCACGAAAAGATGCTCGAATATGCTTGGAATTGATAGTTTTGGAAAGAAGACAGTCTTACGTTTCCAGAAATGCAAAGATTTTCACTGTGAGTCCCTTAGAACAAATGCTTCGGGCAAAACCAAGATGTATGACCGACCAGGAAATGCACAGGATTTCTGAGGCTACGTTTTCCATGATCGCCTTATATGGCTGTGAATGCGACAGGAATGAACGGACTCTTTCTCTTGTTTCCCCAAGGTCTTTGCAGCATTGTGACGTATTTGTAGGCATATCATTGGAAGATTGACCATAAGGGACTACATTTACCAGGTGTCCCGCTTGGTGTCTGCGTGGCAATCGGTGCGCAAAAGTCAGGTCCCGGTATTTTTCCATTCAAATCTCAGAACAAACCAGGCTACAAGGACGGTGCTTTCAATGGAGAGAAATATGACAAACCACCTTCAGGATTGATTCAAACAACGTTTTCCATGATTCAGTCGATATTATGGAGTTAATTCGGAAAAAAGTTCGACATGTAGGTGACTGAATTTTCGGTTAGTTTCGGTAGCCATATGCATAGTAACAAAAGGGAACGATGTGTCCTACACAAGAATCTTTCAGGAAAAACTGGACATCTGCTATGTAACTGAGAGTCTCCTCATTGAAACATCTGAAGTTCTTCAAAGGTAAATTATTTTATTTGATTCCTTGGCTGGTTTTTGTGAATATGTTGCGTGCTAAATGCTAACGCTAATGCTAAGCTAGCTATCACCACTCTTACACAAATTAGTGATTTTCTCTGGTTCTAAAGCATATTTTGAAAATCTGAGACGACAGGATTGTTAAGAAAAGGATAAGCTTGAGAACAGGCATATTTATTTCATTTCATTTGCGATTTTTAGAAATCGCTAACGTTGCGTTATGCTAATGAGCTTGAGGCTGTAGTTACGCTACCGCATACGGGTTTGGTCGGACTATGAGGTTAAAGAAGAAGTTGCAGGTCTGTGAAAGCCAGAAATCTTGCTTGTTTGTAGGTGACCAAAGACGTATTTCCACCATAATTTGCAAATAAATTCATTAAAAATCCTACAATGTGATTTTCTGGATTTTTCCCCCTCATTTTGTCTGACATAGTTGAAGTGTACCTATGATGAAAATTACAGGCCTCTCTCATCTTTTTAAGTGGGAGAACTTGCACAATTGGTGGCTGACTAAACACTTTTCCCCCCCACTGTATATACTGTACTCGATACCATCTACTGCATCTTGCCTATGCCGTTCTGTACCATCACTCATTCATATATTTGTATGTACATATTCTTCATTCCTTTACACTTGTGTGTATAAGGTAGTTGTTATGGAATTGTTAGGTTAGATTACTCGTTGGTTATTACTGCATTGTCGGAACTAGAAGCACAAGCATTTCGCTACACTCGCATTAACATCTGCTAACCATGTGTATGTGACAAATAAAATGTGATTTGGACAGTATCCATATATACACCTGGAGTTACATAGTTAGCCTGTGTCAATCTTCCCCAAACTACACTGTTTACACCCACCTGACACCCTACAGCACTGAATCAATCCCCACTCTTCAATCCCATCTCTGTACTCTGTCTTCACACCACAGGCCAGGGGATTTACTACTGACCACAAGTCACCCAGCCACTAGCGCCACACTCAATCAAGCGCCGGTGAATACAACGTCATGATTCCTCTGGCCTTGAAGCAATTCCTGGAACAAGACGAACTATGACCCTATATCACAGAACTGAGTGATAGGGAGGGAAGACAGAGTAGCCTGACAACACTAGGACAGCAACCAGTTACACTACGGACACTCAATCGACAGAGAAAACTATAGGATTACATTTTACCAAAAAGAAAACTACATAATATTGTTTTTGTTTTCTGAGATCATACCTTTCAAAACATGAAGACATTTGACATTTTAGCCAGTTAGTACAGGCTCTTAACCAGAATGACAATGACACAATAAGTGTGTGTAACTATGTAAATCGAAACAATGAGTTTTTACTGCTTCTGCCTACTCACACAGAATGATGATGGATGTGCTTGTTAGGGCTGCCTTTGTCTGTTTGTGGTTATTGCTGTTGGGCTTGGGCGGTATACTGTATGTACCTTACACCGGGGTATTTGGATTTCCTTTAATTTTTTCCGATACATTTTAATATTTGAAGCTACTGTTTAAGAAAATACTTGCAGTCTGCCAATAGGTTAGATAATGCAGATCACGTTCTTCATTTCACCTGCCTCATTATTTTACATTATGAAGCTAACATGTACCACAGTTCACCAGAACAGTTCACGCCAGTCACGTGTGTGTTTGTAACTAGCACAACGGGAGAAAGCAGGAGCAGTGAGTCCAGCTGTATATTGACAGTGGTGGAATTTTAAATTGAAAGTCAACTGTGATCAGGGACATGCAACTACAGTTTTCCTTCACAGAAAATACATTAGCGCAACACTATTTGGCTGGCAGTAAAGTAAATGAGCTTACAATGAAATAGCAATGTATTTTTTTATAGCAAGAACAATGCATGGCCATCATATTTCTAATGTTTATTCATAGAAAGAGTGTAGCCAGCTACATTTCCTAATGTTTTGTTTAAAGTTATTCTTACATTTTACCTGAGAAAAGTAGGCTGGCTACACCAAGAAAAGTACTGGAGAAAAGAAGCTGGTCAAATCAAATCAAATTTTATTGGTCACATACACATGGTTAGCAGATGTTAATGCGAGTGTAGCAAAATGCTTGTGCTTCTAGTTCTGACATTACAGTAATATCTAACAAGTCATCTAACAGTTCCACAACAACTACCTTCTACACACAAATGTAAAGGGATGGAATAGCGCTGTCTGCTGATAAAATGCCAATTTGTGCAACTGTATGAAGCACGAAATTAGTCTGATGCTGAGCAGCAATTACAATAAGAAGTATTTTATACGTGCGTTTACAAAACACAGCAATTGTGTTAGCTTTCTGCCATATTTGAGAAGTCGAAGCTCGTCTTCCCCTCTCCCTTCATATCCGAGCATTTTTTGTGCATGTTTGGCGCCTCCTTGTGTACTAAGCCGGTAATACCATATATCCCAGTACAAGAGAAGGACAGTTTGACGATATAAAAATCTAGATACCAATCAACCCTATTTCTTGACTTTCACTCTGCATGGTCAGATGGATGCAAGAAGATGGTGACATGATGATTTCCACAAGCAGTCTATAATTACACTACTAGTTTGTGTATCTTTTGTTAGCTAGTTGTGTTAGCTAATGCTAAAAACGGGTTAGGTGGCTAGCTAAATTGCTAAAAGTACTTAAGGTCTGAGCACACAGCTACCTAATATCAAATCAAGTTTTATTTGTCACATTTGCCAAATACAACAGCTGTAGACCTTCCAGTGAAATGCTTATATACAAGCCCTTAACCAACAATGCAGTTAAGAAAAATAAGATGAGTAAAACAGATACAGTAAGTAACAAATACTTAAAGATCAGCAGTAAAATAACAGCAGCGAGGCTTATTACAGGGGATACCAGTACAAAGTCAATGAGCAGGGGCACAGGTTAGTTGAGGTAATAGGTACATGTAGGTAGAGTTAAGGTGACTATGCAAAGATAACCAGAGAGTAGCAGCAGCGTAAAAGAGGGGTTGGGGACAATGCAAATGGTCTGTTCAGGAGTCTAATGGCTTGCTGGTAGAAGCCTTTTGGACATAGACTTGGCGCGCCGGTACCGCTTGCCGTGCGGTAGCAGAGAGAACAGTCTATGGCTAGAGTGGCTGGAGTCTGACAATTTTACGGCCTTCTTACACCGTCTGGTATAGAGGTCCTGGATGGCAGGAAGCTGGGCCGAACGCATAACCTCTGTAGTGGCTTGCGGTCGGAGGCCGAGCAGTTGCCATACCAGGCAGTGATGCAACCAGTCAGGATGCTCTCGATGGTGCAGCTGTTTAACTTTTTGAGGATCTGAGGACCCATGCCAAATATTTTCAGTCTCCAGAGGGGGAATAGGCTTCATCGTGCCCTCTACACAACTGTCTTGGTGCATCTGGACCATGATAGTTTGTTGGTGATGTGGACACCTGCTCCACTACAGTCCAACGATGAGAATGGGGGCGTGCCCAGTCCTCTTTTTCCTGTAGTCCACAATCATCGCCTTTGTCTTGATCACGTTGAGGGAGAGGTTGTTATCCTGGCACCACACACACCTCCCTGTAGGCTGTCTCATCATTGTCGGTGATCAGGCCTATCACTGTTGTGTCGTCAGCAAACTTGATGGTGTTGGAGTCTTGCCTGGCCATGCAGTCATGGGTGAACAGGGAGTACAGGAGGGGACCGAGCACGCACCCCTGAGGGGCCCCCGTGTTGAAGATCAGCATGGCAGATGTGTTGTTACCTAACCTTACAACCTTGGGAGCGGCCTGTCAGGAAGTCCAGGATCCAGTTGCAGAGGTAGGTGATGAATCCTTAGCTTAGTGATGAGCTTTGAGGGCACTATGGTGTTGAACGCTGAGCTCCAGTCAATGAATAGCATTCTCACATAGGTGTTCCTTTTGTCCAGGTGGGAAAGGGCAGTATGGAGTGCAATAGAGATTGCATCATCTGTGGATCTGTTGGGGCGGTATGCAATTTGGAGGGAGTCTGGGATAATGGTATTGATGTGAGCTATGACCAACCTTTCAAAGCACGTCATGGCTACAGACGTGAGTACTACTGGTCAGTAGTCATTTAGCCAGGTTACCTTGGTGTTCTTGGGCACAGGGACTATGGTTGTCTGCTTGAAACATGTTGGTATTACAGACTCAGGTAGAAAATGTCAGTGAAGACACTTGCCAGTTCGTCAGCGCATACTTGGGAGTACACGTCCTGGTAATCTATCTGTCCCTGCGGTTTTGTGAATGTCGACCTGTTTAAAGGTCTTACTCACATCAGCTACGGAGAGCATGATCACACAGTCGTCCGGAACAGCTGATGCTCTCATGCTTGCTTCAGTGTTGCTTGCCTCGAAGCGGGCATTGAAGTAATTTAGCTCGTCTGGTAGGTTTGTGTCGCTGGGCAGCCCACGGCTGTGCTTCCCTTTGTAGTCTTTAATAGTTTGCAAGCCCTGCCACAGCCGACGAGCGTCAGAGCCGGTGTATTATGATTCAATCTTAGTCCTGTATTGACGCTTTGCCTGTTTGATGGTTCATCTGAGGGCATAGCAGAATTTCTTATAAGCGTCCGGGTTAGAGTCCCGATCCTTGTCCCGCTCCTTCAAAGCGGAAGCTCTACCCTTTAGCTCAGTGCGGATGCTTTGCTAGCAAAACAGACCTGCGTCATCTGACCACCTCTTTATTGACCGAGTCACTGTTGCTTCCTGCTTTAGTTTTTGCTTGTAAGCAGGAATCAGGGGGGTATAATTATGGTCAGATTTACCAAATGGAAGGTGAGAGGGAGCTTTGCACGTGTCTTTGTGTGCGGAGTAAAGGTGGCCTAGGTTGTTTTTTTCACCCCTGGTTGCACATTTAACATGCTGGTAGAAATGAGATAAAACAGATTAAGTTTCCCTCCATTAAAGTCCCCGGCAACTAGGAGTGCCACCTCCGGATGAGCATTTTCCTGTTTGCTTATGGCCATATACAGCTCATTGATTGTGGACTTTGTTCCAGCATCGGTTTCTGGTTGTAAATAGACAGCTACGGGAAAAAAGGATGAAAACTCTTGGAAAATAGCGTGGTCTACAGCTTATCATGAGATACTCTACCTCAGGCGAGCAAAACTTTGGACTTCCTTAATATTAGATTTTGTGCACCAGCTGTTGTTTACAAATATACACAGACCGTCACCCCTCGTCTTACCGGAGGAAGCTGTTCCATCTTGCCGATGCAGCGTAAATCCTGACAGCTGTATTTTATCCATGTCGTCGTTCAGCCACGACTCGGTGAAACATAAGATATTCAAGTTTTTAACCTCTAGTGACGAGCAATCCCGTATCCGGGAGCGAAATCATAGACTCAAATGCATTAGCATAACGCAGCGGACATAAATACCCCTAGAAACTTTTCCTATTCAGTGAAAATCGCAAATGAAATAAAATAAATATATTCAAACACAAGCTTAGCCTTTTGTTAACAACACTGTCATCTCAGATTTTCAAAATATGCGTTACAGCCAACGCTAGACAAGCATTTGTGTAAGTTTATCATGGCATAATGCTATGCTAGGCTCTGCTGGCAGCAGGCAACATTTTCACGAAAATAAGAAAAGCAACTAAATTAAATCATTTACCTTTGAAGAACTTCAGATGTTTTCACTCAGGAGACTCCCAAGTTAGATAGCAAATGTTCCTTTTTCCAAAAATATTATTTTTGTAGGCGAAATAGCTCCCGTTTCTTCATCATGCATGGCTGAGAAATCGACCGGAAAATGCTACAACTATAACGCCAAACTTTTTTCAAAATTTACTCCATAATATTGGCAGAAACACGGCAAACGTTGTTTAGGATCCATCCTCAAGGTGTTTTTAACATATATATTCGATAATATATCCGTCGAGGCAATTGGTTTCTCATAAGAAGCGATTGGAAAAATAGCTACCTCAGTATTTTACGCAAGATTTTCTGCGGAGACACCATGTGACCACATGCTATATATGGTCCCTTACAGCCATTCTTCAATGGAAATGCCTAAAAATACGTCACAATGCTGTAGACACCTTGGGGAATACGTGGAAAACGTAAGCTCATTCACAGCCATATAAGGAGTCATTGGCATGAGGCGGTTTTAAAAAATGCGGCACTTCCTGGTTGGATTTTTATCTGGGATTCACCTGTAACATCAGTTCTGTGGCACTCACAGACAATATCTTTGGAAACGTCAGAGTGTCTTCTTTCCAAAGCTGTCAATTATATGCATAGTCGAGCATCTTTTCGTGACAAAATATCTTGTTTAAAACGGGAACGTTTTTCATCCAAAAATTTAAATAGCGCCCCCTAAATCCAAGAGGTTAATGTCCTGTTGGTAGGATATTTGTGATCGTAGTTTGTCTATTTTGTTATCCAATGATTGTTCATTGGCTAATAGGACTGATGGTAGAGGCAGATTACCCACTCGGCGTCGCATCCTTACCAGGCACACCGACCTACGTCCCTGATATCTCCGTCTTATTCTCATGCAAATGACAGGGATTTTGGCCTTGTCGGGTGTCTGAAGTAAATCCTTTGTGTCCGACTTGCTGAAGGAAAAGAAACTTTGTCCAGTACCAGGTAAGTAATCGCTGTCCTGATATCCAGAAGCTTTTTTCGGTCATAAGAGACAGCAGTAGAAACATCATGAACAAAATTAGTTTTCAATTAACGCGAAAAAACACACACAATAGCACAATTGGTTGAATGCCCGTAGAAAGGGAGCCATCCCCCCCGGTGCAATTATTAAATCATGTATAGCATGGTACTAGTGCTTGTGAAGGCCTAGATAAACATGTTGTTTGTGCAATGGTATCTTCTAAAATCAGAGAAGAATTGTTACAAATTCCCTGCCGGTGACTCTTAGCACTCCATCTCATTCTCACAGCCCTCTCTCAGGGACACAAACTCTGCAACTTTCGAACTCCAGCATTTTGGCTCCCTTTCCCCTCTAGGCTATGGGTTGTAAACGGACCCTTCACACCTCTGTACCTAGCCAAACCGATTGGCTGCTAGAGTTCATGGTTGCCAGGGGCCTTGACACAGTGGGGTCAGCCAATCACAGGCATTTCTGTGATTGGCTGCTTCCAACTTTCAGTCTCCTTCAAGCAGTCACAACAAGAGCAGGAAACTCATCTCTGGCCTGCACAACAACAGCTGGACTCGTATCTGGACTGGACTTGTGGGATGGTGTGCGTGCACAAAGTGAGTGGCGTGACGTTTGAATTTTGTTCGTAGTTAGTTGTTACCATTGTTGTACGCTGCCTCTATGTACATCTGTATTGTAATATGTGCATGTAGCAAACACATTTTCATAGTCTTTCCCATGTTAATAGTCTTAATAGCCTCAGTTTTAGTATTGTGTACAGTGTATTCATTAGCTATTTTGTTTTGAGTTGGATTGAACAGAATAAAACCATCAGAATGGAGAAAGTCACATTGAAATCACATAGAATTTGTGTTGCCAACCTAGGGTCATGAACTACTCCCACAATCATTCACAAATGCATCGTCAACATCAATAATGTAAAACTCACCCAGGAGAGCCGACATGTTCTGGAAGATTCTCAGCAGCTCTGGGGTGATTGCCGGACTATTCTCCAACGTTACCAACCTGTAGGTCGATAAAAGGATGGAGGAGAGAAAGGAGGGTGGAGAGAGAGGGGGGTGGATGTGAAATGGAGAAAGAGGACCCGAGAGTTAGCGTCACAGAAGCATTTAAAGCTGCTGACCAGACCATAACAGAGCCCTAGATTAAGCAGACGCTCTTATCCAGAGCGACTTAAAGAGTAGTGAGAGCATACATTTTCACACTGGTCACCAGTGGGAATCGAACCCACAACCCTGGCATTGCAAGCACCATGCTTTACCAATGGAACAGAACAGACAATACTACAAAAACTGTGTTTGAGACTCAGAATATGTACATATCTATGGCTGGCGGAGAAACGTCAATGTGTCAATGTGTGCCTGAACCATAAAAGAAGAATCTGTCTGAATGAGTCAATCAAACTCAAAACCATGACAATGGTTCATCACAGTCAATTGAGTCAGTCTATTGAGAGCAACTCAAGCTCAGTCTAGCACATCACTGCAGACATTCTGCCCTTTGAGATGACAATTTAAAAGCAGACAATGTGCTTGTTCAGAGACGGTCCTGTTTGACACATCGGCTCAGAGATAGGACGCGTAATCCCTCTTATCACTGCTAACCATGTGTAACTAGGCCAACGTCATCGAAAGGCACAACAAAAGACGAGCCACGCTAAGGCCTCAGCGTTCAAGCTTTTGCAAGCCAGACAGGCCTTCCACAATAGGATCGTTTACTACAAAATGTCTCTGTAAGGAGAACCACCATTTTGAACAAATGTTTAAAAAAAATGTATTTTCAGAGCTCTGGTCGCACGGGAAAATGGGCAGTGTGTGTTACGCCTACTTTGAAGTAATCGTCATCTCCCATCAGAGGGCATGTATGAACGTGAAAGAGAGTGATTGAAGGAAAGAGAGAATGAGGAAGAGAAGGACAGAGATAGAGAAAGGGGAGAACTAAAAAAAAGAGTGACGGACCGCGAGACAGAACACAAAATAGAGTGCGAGACAGCAGGTGAAAAAAAAAAAAAAAAGAGAAGCTGTTGACACAAATGACTCGGTAAATAAGTATTTCGGTCACAACTGTTTATCTGGGAGGAAGCAAATGCAAAATCAACGTCACGTTAGCGGGGGGCGAGAGCGCATGATGGGAGAGAGAAAGCAGAGGGAAGAAAAAGAGGGAAATATCTAAGAGGGGAGTGAGAGAGAGAGAGCTACAGAGGGTGGGAAGGAATAAAGGTGAGTGCTGTAAGTGCCTGATAAGCGTCTGCCTTTAGAAGAGTGACAGAGACCGTTAGTATCAGTCTGCTCTCAGGGCTGAGTTTGTGTGTGTTTGTCTCTGTGTGGAACTGTTTGTCTTTGTGTGTGTGTACGTACCACAGCTCCAGTCCGTCCTCTAGCAGGTAGACATGCGGTGGTTGCGAGACATCTGTACTCAGCTGGATCACAGGAAGCAGGAAGAGATACAGGTTCTTACTCTCCGCTCCCAGGCCCTGTGATGACATCACAAAAGGTTTTACTACAATTTGCACTAATTTATTTTTATTTTATTTCACCTTTATTTAACCAGGTAGGCAAGTTGAGAACAAGTTCTCATTTACAATTGCGACCTGGCCAAGATAAAGCAAAGCAGTTCGACACATACAACGACACAGTTACACATGGAGTAAAACAAACATACAGTCAATAATACATTATAAACAAGTCTATATACGATGTGAGCAAATGAGGTGAGATAAGGGAGGTAAAGGCAAAAAAGGCCATGGTGGCAAAGTAAATACAATATAGCAAGTAAAACACTGGAATGGTAGATTTGCAATGGAAGAATGTGCAAAGTAGAAATAAAAATAATGGGGTGCAAAGGAGCAAAATAAATCAATTAATTAAATAGAGTAGGGAAAGAGGTAGTTGTTTGGGCTAAATTATAGGTGGGCTATGTACAGGTGCAGTAATCTGTGAGCTACTCTGACAGTTGGTGCTTAAAGCTAGTGAGGGAGATAAGTGTTTCCAGTTTCAGAGATTTTTGTAGTTTGTTCCAGTCATTGGCAGCAGAGAACTGGAAGGAGAGGCGGCCAAAGAAAGAATTGGTTTTGGGGGTGACTAGAGAGATATACCTGCTGGAGAGGGTGCTACAGGTGGGAGATGCTATGGTGACCAGCGAGCTGAGATAAGGGGGGACTTTACCTAGCAGGGTCTAGTAGATGACATGGAGCCAGTGGGTTTGGCGACGAGTATGAAGCGAGGGCCAGCCAACGAGAGCGTACAGGTCGCAATGGTGGGTAGTATATGGGGCTTTGGTGACGAAACGGATTGCACTGTGATAGACTGCATCCAATTTGTTGAGTAGGGTATTGGAGGCTATTTTGTAAATGACATCGCCAAAGTCGAGGATTGGTAGGATGGTCCGTTTTACAAGGGTATGTTTGGCAGCATGAGTGAAGGATGCTTTGTTGCGAAATAGGAAGCTGATTCTAGATTTAACTTTGGATTGGAGATGTTTGATATGGTGAGTATTTAAGAGCAATTGGAGGCCACGGAAGGAGAGTTGTATGGCACTGAACCTTGCCTGGAGGGTTGTTAACACAGTGTCCAAAGAAGGGCCGGAAGTATACAGAATGGTGTCGTCTGCGTAGAGCTGGATCAGAGACTCACCAGCAGCAAGAGCGACCTCATTGATGTATACAGAGAAGAGAGTCGGTCCAAGAATTGAACCCTGTGGCACCCCCATAGAGACTGCCAGAGGTCCGGACAGCAGACCCTCCGATTTGACACACTGAACTCTATCAGAGAAGTAGTTGGTGAACCAGGCGAGGCAATCATTTGAGAAACCAAGGGTGTCGAGTCTGCCGATGAGGATGTGGTGATTGACAGAGTCGAAAGCCTTGGCCAGATCAATGAATACGGCTGCACAGTAATGTTTCTTATCGATGGCGGTTAAGATATCGTTTAGGACCTTGAGCGTGGCTGAGGTGCACCCATGACCAGCTCTGAAACCAGATTGCATAGCAGAGAAGGTATGGTGACATTTTAAAATGGTCGGTAATCTGTTTGTTGACTTTGCTTTCGAAGACCTTAGAAAGGCATGGTAGGATAGATATAGGTCTGTAGCAGTTTGGGTCAAGAGTGTCCCCCCCTTTGAAGAGGGGGATGACCGCAACTGCTTTCCAATCTTTGGGAATCTCAGACGACACCAAAGAGAGGTTGAACAGGCTAGTAAATAGGGGTGGCAACAATTTCGGCAGATAATTGTTTTAGAAAGAAAGGGTCCAGATTGTCTAGCCCGGGTGATATGTAGGGGTCCAGATTTTGTAGCTCTTTCAGAACATCAGCTGAACGGATTTGGGAGAAGGAAAAATGGGGAAGGCTTGGGCGAGTTGCTGTGTGGGGTGCAGTGCTGTTGACCGGGGTAGGAGTAGCCAGGTGGAAAGCATGGCCAGCCGTAGAAAAATGCTTATTGAAATTCTCAATTATGGTGGATTTATCAGTGGTGACAGTGTTTCCTATCTTCAGTGCAGTGGGCAGCTGGGAGGAGGTGTTCTTATTCTCCATGGACTTTACAGTGTCCCAGAACTTTTTTGAGTTAGTGTTGCAGGAAGCAAATTTCTGCTTGAAAAAGCTAGCCTTGGCTTTTCTAACTGCCTGTGTATAATGGTTTCTAGCTTCCCTGAACGGCTGCATATCACGGGGGCTGTTCGATGCTAATGCAGAACGCCATAGGGTGTTTTTGTGTTGGTTAAGGGCAGTCAGGTCTGGGGAGAACCAAGGGCTATATCTGTTCCTGGTTCTACATTTCTTGAATGGGGCATGTTTATTTAAGATGGTTAGGAAGGCATTTAAAAAAAATATCCAGGCATCCTCTACTGACGGGATGAGATCAATATCCTTCCAGGATACCCCGGCCAGGTCGATTAGAAAGCCTGCTCGCTGAAGTGTTTCAGGGAGCGTTTGACAGTGATGAGTGGAGGTCGTTTGACCGCTGACCCATTACGGATGCAGGCAATGAGGCAGTGATCGCTGAGATCTTGGTTGAAGACAGCAGAGGTGTATTTAGAGGGCAAGTTGGTTAGGATGATATCTATGAGGGTGCCTGTGTTTAAGGCTTTGGGGAGGTACCTGGTAGGTTCATTGATAATTTGTGTGAGATTGAGGGCATCAAGTTTAGATTGTAGGATGGCTGGGGTGTTAAGCATGTTCCAGTTTAGGTCGCCTAGCAGCACGAGCTCTGAAGATAGATGGGGGGGCAATCAGTTCACATATGGTGTCCAGAGCACAGCTGGGGGCAGAGGGTGGTCTATAGCAGGCGGCAACGGTGAGAGACTTGTTTTTAGAGAGGTGGATTTTTAATGAATATGAGCCTACACTAAAAAGCCAAGCTTTTACGGTATTGAAAATCAAAGTGTCGGCATTTCAAAATACCCTATGATACGGTTATTCGCTCAAGCCTCCCATACAGGTGCGTGCGCACACACTGGGAGAAGCAATGACAAACGGCAACGAAGGGCTAAGGGGCAAGACGGAGTGTATTTTTTAATTTAACCTTTATTTAACTAGGCAAGTCAGTTAACCAATTCTTATTTTCAATGACGGCCTAGGAACAGTGGGTTAACTGCCTTGTTCAGGGGCAAAACAACAGATCTTTACATTGTCAGCTCGGGGATTCGATCTCGCAACCTTTCGGTTGCTAGAGCGAGAGTCCAACGCTCTAACCACTAGGCTGCCTGCCGCCCCGTATGTGTCATACCTGTACAAGGTGAACCAGTGTGGTGAGTATGGCACAGCGCAGCATGTTGTGTTCTTCTGATTGTTTCCAAAGCAGTGGCAGGTACTGGACCAGACAGCCTACATATGGCCGGATCTAAGAGAAAACACAATCCGATCAGCAACAACAAACACCAGAGCATTCCATTCAATAGAAACACAAAGGCCTTCATACAATATGAATGTGGAAGCCCAAATCAAATCAAACAATGTCTTTATTGTCCCATTTGGGAAGCGTGTACAGGTCCAGGTGTCAGTTGTACTAGTTGGGGTGTACGTCTTGTACAAACACAATGTCTAACGTGGGAAGTATTCTGAGCCAGACCTAACCATTCTACCTGTTGGATAATGTCCTTCCTTTGTAATACACCTGGGTGAAAATCGTAGGGTTGGAAGGGAGCAGGTCAAGATATTCTTTGTGATAACACGATTTCAAAATATCAAGAAAGACTCCAACTGTGTACGTTCTCTCCTAAGCAGCCATACCAATGTATCCATCCCAAGTACCCAACACAAACAGACTAACTCTATGCCCTGGCTGCTAATGTTCCCTGAAATGTGCTCATTTGCTGCTTGGCAATAAAAGTAAAATGAGTACATATCAAATTAAGCCCCACTCCTCTAACAGACTGGCAACTCGACAGTAGAGCTCAGAGTGAGTTTACCATAGCCCACACACTCCTTTCTCTCCCTCTCCCTCCCTCACACACCCTCTCTTTCTCTGGCAGCTTTTCTGTAAAGGAGGTGTTTATAATTACATCTTTATTGGAAAGTGTCGGAGGCATGTCGACTGAGACCAGTCGCTCTCTTTCCCCTTCGAAACTGGTAAATATGTCAGCACCTGCGGCCGCTGATTTACAACTACCTAAGTGCAATGGGCCAAAACTTATTATATGGGCCAAAACTTAATTATACCATTTTTTTTTTTAAATAACATTTTTTTCTCTTTCTCCACTTGCTCCAGCTCCTCCACGCTTCCTGTCCCTTTCCCCTCTTAGGCTTCTTTCTCTCACTTCCCTCCACCTCCCTTCTTCCCGCCCTCCCTTTGTGAGAGCTCCACGTTTGAATGTCTTGCACCGTTACACATTTTTAAGGAGCAGAGGGAAAAAGAGAATCACAAAAAGACAAGACAGCTTTCAAATGCAGCCTTTTAAAGAAGATGAGAGGGAACCAAGCCATTCTAAAGGGTGATTTGTAAATGCAGAAGAGAAAGCGAGAAGAAAAAAAATCTCCCATCTCCAAGCCATGGTTTCATTAGGCCTTTTCTACCCCATTATTTCTTTATTTTTTGCCTTGAAGAATTCCCTGTGAGGTGTAATAGAATATTCATGTGACTGCGTTCTCGCTCACAGGCAGTTAAGACAGGCGATTTAAATATAATGACAGTTGACTGGAGTGGAAGCCATTTATGAGGGAGTGAAGTCAAGAGAGCATTGAGGAGAAATAGAGTACCCCACTGAAAAATACAGGGGTCAAAGAATAAAGGTCATCAAAGGCTGACAAACACAGAGTAGATTTAGTAAAACAATCCAATGGTACTATTATAAAAGTGCTAGAAGGTCAAAACTATTATAAAAGTGCTAGCGAGTGAGAGCTTTTGTCGTGCTCAGTTAAACTCGGAGTTCACTTTATGACTTATGACAAACACATCATCAGTGGAAGGACGGCAGAACCCTGCAGTTGAATGCAACTGTCTGAGAAAGTGATGATGTGACTGGTTTCTTTTGCTCTTAGAAAGTAGCTTTGTTTCCTCTAGCCTGAGGGAGAGCAGGCTGATAAATGTTGCATACCGGTTACATGATGGTTGTTTTGAACAGCAAGGGCTGTCTCCTAATAAATCAAAGGCAATGGATGCCACTGTATTTCTTTAAATATAGTGGCGTTTTTTTAACCCAACTACCACATCAATTAGATGTGCATATCCTAATGTGTATCCTACCATGACGTATACCATGACCTTAGTAAAAAAAAAAAAAAACATTATAGGCAATGAGCTCTTTGGGATTTGACCCCTCACCTGGATGTTAACCCTCTCAATGACACATGAGATCACATGGAGGACCTGCATCTTAGTGTCACACTCTGTCACCTGCTGCAACAGCTGGAATAGCAGGCTGAAAATAGACTCCAGATACTAAAGGGTGAGAGAGGGAGGTAGAGGGAGAGAGAGAGAGAGAGGGGAAGGAAGAGCATTTTAACATCCCATTATCGCATACCATGGATTTACCCCTCAAAAATGTAACTAAAAAAAGCAAGGCCAATAGAAGACGATTAGCAACATTCTTTAAAAACATTTCTCCCCTAGAAAAGGCACTCACCGGTAAGAACTGTTCTGTCCGGAACTCAAAGTCGTCGACAGGTGATGACACATTAAGGAAAAGAAACTGACAGGTCTTACAAGAGGTTCACCTTCACAGAGAGACTTCACAGTGACAGGAAGAGAGGTGCATAACAATATTGATTTTTGAAAGAAGCAAAACATTTGTATTTCAGCAAAAATAGATTAAATGAAAAGGATATTGAGTTTCAGAGTTGTGGCCGTCTCGATCCGCACCTTTAGAACAAAAACAAAACATTGGTATTCTGCCAAATATGTCTGGGATGGGGCTGAATATGGAGCTGTACTCACAGTTGAGAAGATCGACTAAGAATAAGAGATGAACTTAAGGTTTTTGTTGTTGGGGATTGTGATGAGCGAGGTAATTAACCGAAATGTCAGGTTTTGAAACAAATAATTGACAGACAACTAATTGACAGAATTGAATTACTTCAATTCAATTCCGTTCACATTTTTTCAGTGAGCTCAATGGGCACATTGCACAGTTTCTCTAGAGATAAATCAGATCAAGTCTGAAGTGTAGGGAGTTGTCGTTACCAAAAAACCAATATTATACACCGCAGAACATTTTATAAAACGTGTTAATTAACTACAATGACCATAATCCATTGCTCCAAGTTGTCCGGTCTGTGCATTTCTTTTATACCTGCTACGAGAAGAGACAGAAGAATGCATGATCGAGAGGGAGAGCAGTTGCTTCCAGAGGTACACTACATAACCAAAAGTATTTGGACACCTGCTCGTCGAACATCTCATTCCAAAATCATGGGCATTAATATTGAGTTGGTCCCCCCTTTGCTGCTAGAACGGCTTCCACTCTTCTGGGAAGGCTTTCCACTAGATGTTGGAACATTGCTGTGGGGACTTGGTTCCATTCAGCCACAAGAGCATTAGTGAGGTAGGGCACTGATGTTGGGGCGATTATACCTGGCTCGCAGTTGGCGTTCCAATTCATCCCAAAGGTGTTCGATGGTGTGGAGGTAAGGGCTCTGTGCAGACCACTCAAAGTTCTTCCATGCGGATCTTGACAAACCATTTCTGTATGTACCTCGCTTTGTGAGGGGGCAATGTCATGCTGAAACAGCGAAGGGCATTCCCCAAACTGTTTTGGAATCACAGAATCATCTAGAATGTCATTGTATGCTGTAGCGTTAAGATTTTCCTTCACTGGAACTAAGGAGCCTAGCCCAAACCATGAAAAACAGCCCCAAATCATTATTTCTCCTCCACCAAACTTTACAATTGGCACTATGCATTCAGGCAGGTAGCATTCTCCTGGCATCCGCCAAACCCCAGATTCATTTGTTAGACTGCCAAATGGTGAAGCGTGATTCATCACTCCAGAGAACGTGTTTCCACTGCTCCTGAGTCCAATGGTGGCAAGCTTGACACCACTCCAGCCGAAGCTTGGCAATGTGCATGGTGATCTTAGGCTTATGTGCGGCTGCTCGGCCATGGAAACTAATTTCATGAAGCTCCTGACAAACAGTTATTGTGCTGATGTTGCTTCCAGAGGCAGTTTGGAACTAGGTAGGGAGTGTTGCAACTGAGAAAATATGACTTTTAAGTACTACACTCTGTGAGCTTGTGACGCCTACCACTTCACGGTTGAGCCGTTGTTGCTCCTAGATGTTTCCACTTCACAATAACAGCACTTACAGTTGACCGGGGGCAGCTCTAGCAGGGCAGAAATTTGACGAACTGACTTGTTGGAAAGGTGGCATCCTATGATGGTGCCACGTTGAAAGTCACTGAGCTCTTCGTTAAGGCCACTCTACTACCAATGTTTGTCAATGGAGATTGCATGGCTGTGTGTTCGATTTTATACACCCAGCAAAGGGTGTTACTTAAATAGCCGAATCCACTCATTTGAAGGGGTGTCCACATACTTTTGTATATGTCGTGTATCTCTTCCTGAAAATAGATTATGTAAGTGATTGTTAGTTGGTATTCAGCAGTCATAAAAGTATGCCTTATTTACTTTGAAGAACTACTCAAATTGTGACTTTGTCAACAGCATAGGCAGCAGTGCTATGGTGATGAGATGATGAATTGGAATTAAACAGGTCATCAAATAAAACGTAATATACACAACTGAAATATTTTATTCAAGTGAATAAGTGATGGTTAATAAGTGCTAAGCAGTAACGGACAGTCACCACCGTCACGGGACTTTTTATTCTGTGTCGTTTCAGCATCCAGCCCACATAATGCATAGTGCATTTCACGTTCAAAAATAAAATAATCAAAACTAAAATTGAAAAGAGAAGACTTGAGAATACTGAAGTTGCCGTGTCACTTTCATGGGGAATTGTAAGACGTCCAGTGTTATTGACTGTCTCCTCTGTGTAATCTACCACTGCCAATGTGATGAAGCTCACGTCTACGACATAAACAAATGATTAGACCTAGGAGAGGAAAACAAGTCTGTGGCCGAAGTGGAACAGTGGAGTGACTACAACCTGCTGTCAGTGACAAGAGTTGAGCAGGAGTGTGTGTGAGAGAGTGTGTGTGTGAGAGAGCGTAGGGCCTTAATCTCACTGCTAATGTTAAACCAAGTACGGCGGGCAGTCAATAAAAGCTCTGACACAGTATCGGCCCGGCAGTTGAATAGCCCAGTCCAAAAGTCATCAACAAAAAACATTTAGTGAAATTACCACTTTGAAACCCTGCCTTGACAATCATTCAAGTGTATATATTTTTTGTCTCTGTGAACTGTATATTGAGCATACATTGCACATTTGATGAATTCATACTAGTCGGCGCCTATGTTAACAAGACGGCATATGGGCCGACAATTTGACACTATGGCAGTAAATGAAAAGAATGAACGCGTTTGGTGCATATAATTTGAGAGTAATACCAACGTTTGCTCTGCTGCTTTAGAAACACTGAATGCCACCCTTAGTGAGATTCCATTCAACTGATAAGAATAAACTGCATTTCCTTTCATTCCTGTGACATCTACCGGCTGGGAGAAGCAATAGGCCTAGTAGAGCTTTTGCATTCTCGGATTGGCAAGCACTGGTCTAAAAGGTGGGCATGAAAAGGCCAGCAAATTGACCCTGTTACCGGGCAGGAGCAGACAATGACATTTAAATAAGAACATCTCGATTCTCACATCTCCATCTCTGTTCAGTTTATACACCTCGGAAGATCGATTTCCTGTGCGTCTGTGTTCCCTTTCTGCAGTCAAGGCAATCACCTCCATTTCGTTCATTTGTTGTGGGTAAGCGATACCAACTCAGACATCCCACAGCATGGATAATAACTACGATGCTCACTAAAGACGTCAGTGAAATCAGTTCTTTTTTTTAGATGTTCTACAGCCCTTCGCTAGCTTCGCCCTGCTATTCTACAGAGCTCAGATGACGGAGTGACAGAAAATGGGCCACAATGGGCTGAAGAGTGCCACTGCCACAGCGTGAAGCAGCCTTAATGGTTATGGGAACTTTCTTTCCGCTGAGTAGAGGCAGGGCTTGGCAAATTGAAGGAATCAGAAATGTCACCAGGAAGTATTTTCAGTCGAGGTTTTGGTAAACAGGGCAGAAATCAGATGGGTCTGAAAAGCAAGGACGAGGACTGAGGAATTGGCAGCCAGCTGAGCTGTCTACAAGGGATGGATATCTATGACTGGTGTGACTCACCTCATAAATATCACTGATAAATGCCCAGTGTGTGGTCCAGTGTGTGTGTGTGTGTTGAGCTTTCTCATGCAAAAATCCCTCTCTCTTTTATCATCTCTCTCACTCTTTTTCCCTCTAAACATTTCCCTAAATACTAAATGCACTAACAAATTACAGAATTTCAAATATACTTTTTGATCACGGTCTACCAAACCATGCAAATTTACTTTACTTGCACACTTAAAAGGCAGTAATATTACACTTATTACATGGCAGTATTTATAAAATTATTTAGTAATAATTACTTTGGAATAATGTGTAATACTGTTAATTGTTTCCTAACTGAATACATTAGTGGTCCACTTCCGTTCAGAATGACGAGGTGATTGGTTACAAAACATTCACGTTACTGGACAGGGGACCAGGTTATTGGTGTCTGGAGTTATTGATAACCAGTAGCTGGTTTGATTAATACGTTTTCAGAGTCAGACCGTGAGTGGCTATCATCAATTACTCTTGACGGTAACACCGCCAATCAGGGCCCCAGCAGTCCCTAATTGAAGGAGGCAGTATTGATCAGAAGGTATACATAATTTGGACGGCTAGCCTGTGAGTAATCAATCGAGAACCATTCCATGTGCAGAGCAGAGGGACTTTAAGGGTGATGCATGAGTGTTGTCCAACTAATTCACGTAGAGTAAGGTCAGTACTGTATGTGGACCAGACAACACATCCCATGCTGGAAACAGTCCTTCATGTGAGTAGTAAAAGTGAGTAGTACAGGCCCGACACAGCAGCAGAGGGTGGATAGCCGGCTACAGTTTGCAACTCTCTACAATTATTATTATTGAACACTCCCCAACCACCCACCCTCTTCATGGAAATGTTTGTCTGAAATTCTCTCTCTTCAAGTGAGAGATCTGTGTGTGATTGGGCACTGTGGGTAATGGAGGCAATCTCAAGTCTATTTGGGGGAAATATCGGTTCTGAAGATCATTCAGCAGACTGTTTAGAACAAGACTTCCAAACAGTGTTTCAGTTACAGATGAAGCTAGAGACATGTCAGAGCAGAGTTGACTCTAGGACACTCTGTATAGAGTATCACTTCTACAGGCTAATTAGCCAAGTAAGCCATCATGGATGCAAAGTTTATTAGGAGCAGCTTAGCAATTAGCGTACTACAAGTGCATCATGTTAGCATGGAGTTAATGTCCTGAAGCTCACACAACATAGATTTCCAATTAACAAGCTCTGGCATCTCGGCAGAACTAACTGGCCATTTGTCCTGCCTTGTAAAGTGTGTGAATAACACTTGTTGCTACTAAAGAACCAGTAGTCACTATATTAACTGTGTCTAACAGCCTAATCATGGCTTTCGTTACTCTTTAGTGTGTGTGTGTGTCTCTCACCACTAGGTCTGGGTCCTGCATGAGGTTAAGGATGACCTCGTAGAGCAGCGGCCGTAGTTCGGATTTAAACTTCACTGAAATCCACTGACCTATGAGCCAGATCACCCGCCGACGAATCAGCTTATACCTGGAAGCAGAGGGAGGGGGAGAACCAATCAGCTTGTGCCAGGGCTGCATTCAGTACGTTTTTACATTCTGTAACGTTCAATTGAACGGAAACGGTGCAGTAATGAACGACTAGTTGAAAAATGGGGGAGGGGTCAGGTGGTGGGTTGTCAGCATGGCCAATGCCCTTTAACTACATCACGCATTGCTTCAAGCCACACCTCGCCACACCCACCAAATGGGAACAAACATACAAGAACATTTTGGGGAAACATGTCATTCAGTATAAACCATTCCGCAATGTGAAGTAGCAAGCATTCAAGCGAACAGAACGCACCTCTGGATAATTAGGAGGATAATGAGGCGTTGATACACATTCATATAGGGTAACATAACGATAGCTAGTTCGCCGATTGGGAGAGCTACACTAGAGAGAGATCGAGCAGGTACTGTAGCAAAGCACCCATCCCTTAAAACCACCCCCACTCATTATGTAGGCCGAAAGACACTTAACATGTCACTGATCTGTTTTTAACAGGGAACTGGTGAATTAGCAGCAATTGAATTAGGCTTACATAAAATATTAGAGCACATAAAGATAAAGGCAAATTCATTTTCACTGAACAAGAACATCTGACAATTCTAGAGCCGTGTAGTGTTTTGACAGTAATATAAATACACACACATACATATATACAGTGGGGCAAAAAAGTATTTAGTCAGCCACCAATTGTGCAAGTTCTCCAACTTAAAAAGATGAGAGAGGCCTGTAATTTTCATCATAGGTACACTTCAACTATGACAGACAAAATGAGAAAAGAAATCCAGAAAATTGTAGGAATCCACACATTGTAGGATTTTTTATGAATTTATTTGCAAGTCTCTGAATGTCCCTGAGGGGCCCAACCAGTGCCTGGTCTTGAACTTGATAGAACATCTCTGGAGAGACCTGAAAATAGCTGTGCAGCGACACTCCCCATCCAACCTGACAGAGCTTGAGAGAATCGGCAGAGAATAATGGGAGAAACTCCGCAAATACAGGTGTGCCAAGCTTGTAGCATCATACTCAAGAAGTCTTGCTGCCAAAAAGGTCCTTCAACAAAGTACTGAGTAAAAGGTCTGAATACTTATGTTAATGTGATTTCACACTCGATACAGTCATTGTCAGATGCACCTACTCATATTTAAACTGTGTGTCACTGTGGAGACAGGTCATCGATCACACACCGACTCACCTTAAATCATAAACATTTATGGCAGACAGTGTCAAAGAGCTTTACAGCAGAATACCAAGTAGAACACAATAAATAAAAAAGGCATGAACAATATTTTTTCTGTCGTTCAGGCTGGTGTCAAGACAAGCATTGGCATAAAACAGACAAAGCGAATTCTCTCTCGTAGACATGGATTCTACACACCTATGCCTCCAGGTCAGAATATCGCTTAATGCTCAATTCAATGCTCATTAATCCATACTCATCTGTGTGCATCTTTAAATGTCCCTATGTAGTACCTTTAATGACCTCTAATAAAAACTCTGTTAAATTTCCTTTCCACTGGCCCAGAGATGAGGGAGAAAGAGAGGAGAAGGGCTGTGTGTGAGTGTTTAGGTGAGGGGGGGTCAGAGGGAGGGTCTGGGCCTGCTCTTCATGGCTCACAACCACCGCAGCCAGATTCAGAGTACCAGACCCGCCACAGGCTCCAAGGCCGATTATCGCACGCCTAATGCATTGTAAACTAACGGAACATCAGAACACTGGCCCTGGAGAACAGAGTTGGCACTAGAGTCCTTTATAGAAGCACAAATCCTGACGTGAACCCATGCAGGCAGGCACATCATGTGAGCACTGACTACCACAGTCTGATAAAAACCAACTGCCTCTCTCAAAGGCCTTTTGGCACTCTGCTAACGCGTCGTAAACTAGCTGTAGAACCAGACACAGATCTGGAATGTATTCAATTCAATGGAGAGGAGAAAATGGGTCTTGCTTTCTCCCTCCCTCACCCCTCCCAGTGAGTATTAAGAGCGGGCTGGCAGGTGACGGGTGCAGGTGGGCCATATGTGGTGGCCTTTAAGAACACGCCGATCTGTCTAATCACTCTGCAGCATCATTCCTATTCCTCTCCCTCCCTCCCTCCCTCTGAACACAGGTATGCCACATGTGGTGGCCTTTACTACAACACAATGCAGTCTTATCCATCCACTACCATCAGCCATTACCCAGAGGGCCGAGCAGCACAGGCAGGGGGAAATGCCAACAGCAAGGTTGAGGCAGACGCGTGCACACACGATTGTCCTTGCCCGTACCAAACCACTGCCTGTCTGAGCGTCCACACAAGAAGGTCAGCAGAGAAAGCAGCAGATGCCTTTTAGCAACTGCCCTGGCTGGATCAGTCTCTCTTAGTATCGGTCTCTCTCTCGCTCTCCTATCAGTCTCCGCTGTCCCGCATTTCTCTCTTTTTTTTACCTTCTTACGTCTGTATACTTCCGCCCAGTACGGATGGCAGATAATGAACGGCTTGATTCCAAATGCCTTCTTCCATAATTCTCTGGCTCTGCTTTTCACCATACAAATACCCACACGGATTAACAAACACCAGCAAACAATTCAGCTATACACACTAAGGATGCATCCCAAATGGCACCCTAATCCTTATTTAGTGCTGTAGTGGCAGAATGACCTATAAAAGATTGAGTTCCATTTAGGTTGCATCCTAACTAGATCGGTTGAGATCAAGACTTGCACGTTAAACCACTAAAACGGAACAGTACTAGGGTTGGGCGGTATCCTGAGTTTCATATAGTCATACCGTCCTTCCCTCACCCCGGGATTTACAGTATTACCAGTTTAGTACACAAGGGGGAGCCAAAAAAATGTAAAAGCCCATTGGGGTGTCTATTAATAAGAGAATGCTAACCAAATGTGCACAATTAATAGAACATTTCAATGAAATATGCTAATGAGAGCAAATAAAAATAAATGAAAAATAAAAATAAAAAAGTCAATCCAGCTCATAAAGTTACACATCAGGAACTACCGAATGTCATTTTTGGTGCGTATAGACATTTACAAGCGAATATGAACGAGAGACATTGTGCAAATGAACAAAGTTTTGAGGCATGCTTGTCTGAAGGAAGAACAGTACTGGCTCTCCAGCAGCATGTCTACAAGCTGTGTCTGTGTGGAGTCTGTTGTTGCTAGGACAACAGGCCTGCCATGCTCTGCTAAGAGGGGGGGAGGAGCAGACTGACGAGAACAGAGAGGAGAAAAAAAAACTAGGAAATCAAGATAGCAGTGGCAGCTGTACAAATAACTAATCCAAAGGGCTTTGACTTCTCAAACACAGCAGAAAGCTAACACAACACGATGTCCCATCACCTTATTAACTCAGCCACTTAGATCACAAGTTAAACTTAGGGGTTGTGTTAAAACACAGAATTCTGATTTCACACAGGAAAAATAAATAATAATCTTGCTGCATTTTGTAAACATAGAACTAAAATGCTTCTTACTGTAATTTTTAGCCAGCCTATTTTTCTCGGGTAAAATGCTAGATTAACTTCCAACAAAACATTAGGAAATGTAGCTGGCTTCATTCGTTCTATGATAGTCCTAAACATAAATAGGATTGCCATGCTTAATTTTTTGCCAAAAAAACCTTGCTTTTCATTGTACGCTCATTTACTTGAGTGGCTGCCAGCCAAATAGTGTCGCACTTCTGTTGTCATCTGATGAAAATGAAGCAATTTTCTGCCAAATGTGTTGCACTAATTTATTTTATTTGAAGGAACACTATAGTTGCACTTCCCTAATCACTCTATTGAAGCAAAAAAAAACGGTTGACTTTCAATGTAAACACGTCCCACACACACACACAAAGGCCAGAAGGGGACAGCATGACTGTGTTGCAGCATTGGATATGGAGACATATTATATATATATATATATATATTAGTCTTTATTTAACCTTTATTTAACCAGGAAAGGCCCATTGAGAGACAGTCTCGTTTACAAGGGAGACCTGAAAGGCAGCGGCAATCAATACAACATTACAAAATGTAAAACAACACACAATCAGCACAACAACACGATCCAGCCTAGAGGAAACATTTACACTCCTCCTGAACAGTCTTGCATCAGAGTTTTAAACGCACTGAGGGGCACTAATACATCTAGGTGAAGCATAGATTGTAGACTATTCCATGCCTCTGGTGCACAATAGGAGAAGGCAGTCTTACCTCAGAAAAGGCCCTGGGGACTGAGTAGCTTTAGCTTTAGTAGTTTTTGCTTCCTCACAAGATTATCCACATGAACTTTAAAGGTCAGCTTGTCGTCCAACCATAAACAGTGCTTTCTGAAAGTATTCACACCCTTCGACTTTCTCCATATTTTGTTGTGTTAGACTGAAATTAAAAAGGATTACATTTAGATGTTTTTTTTCATCACCAGCCTACACACACACACACAATACCCCATAATGTCAAAATAGAATGTTTTTAGAAATTTTAACAAATTAATAAAATAAAAAAATCTGAAATGTCTTCAGTCAGTAAGTATTCAGGTGTGGAATTAACTTCTTCGAGATAGGGGGCGCTCTTTTAATTTTTGGATAAAAAACGTTCCCGTTTTAAACAAGATATTTTGTCCGAAAAGATGCTCGACTATGCATGTAATTGACAGCTTTGGAAAGAAAAAACTCTGGCGTTTCCAAAACTGCAAAGATATTATCTGTGAGTGCCCCAGAACTAATGCTACAGGCGAAACCAAGATGAAGTTTCATACAGGAAATGCCCCAGATTCTGAAGGCGCTGTGTTCCAATGTCTCCTTATATGGCTGTGAATGTGCCAGGAATGAGCCTGCCCTTTGTGTCGTTTCTCCAAGGTGTCTGCAGCATTGTGACGTATTTGTAGGCATATCATTGGAAGATTGACCATAAGAGACTACATTTACCAGGTGTTCACCCGGTGTCCTGTGTCGAAATTATTGCGTAATCTTTAGGTCCATGCGCGTTCCATTTCTTCAGAAGAGAAAGTCAACTGCCACGATGGATTTATCGTCGATGGATATGTGAAAAACACATTTCTCCATCGGTTTGCCATGTTTCTGTCGATATTATGGAGTTAATTTGGAAAAAAGTTCACGTTTTAATGACTTAATTTTCGGGGTTTTTTCTTACCCAAACGTAATGAAGAAAACGGAGCGATTTGTCAACACAAATAATCTTTTTGTAAAAACTGAACATTTGCTATCTAACTGAGAGTCTCCTCATTGAAAACATCTGAAGTTCTTCAAAGGTAAATGATTTTATTTTAATGTTTTTCTGGTTTTTGTGAAAATGTTGCATGCTGAATGTCAGGCATAATCCTATGCTAGGCTATCAATACTGTTACACAAATGCTTGTTTTGCTATGGTTGAGAAGCATATTTTTGAAAATCTGAGATGACAGTGTTAACAAAAGGCTAAGCTTGAGAGCAAATAGATTTATTTCATTTCATTTGCGATTTTCATGAATAGTTAACGTTGCGTTATGCTAATGAGCTTGCGGATAGATTTACACAATCCTGGATACAGGTTTTTTTCGTAGCTAAACGTGACGCAGAAAACGGAGCGATTTGTCCTAAACAAATAATATTTTTGTAAAAACTGAACATTTGCTATCTAACTGAGAGTCTCCTCATTGAAAACATCTGAAGTTCTTCAAAGGTAAGTGATTTTATTTGAATGCTTTTCTGTTTTTTTTTTTTAAATGTTGCCTGCTGAATGCTAACGCTAAATGCTACGCTAAATGCTACGCTAGCTATCAATACTATTACACAAATGTTTGTTTTGCTATGGTTGAGAAGCATATTTTGAAAATCTGAGATGACAGTGTTAACACAAATCTAAGCTTGAGAGCTAGCATATTGATTTCATTTCATTTGCGATTTTCATGAATAGTTAACGTTGCGTTATGGTAATGAGCTTGAGGCTGTATTCACGATCCCGGATCCGGGATGGCTCGTCACAACAGGTTAATGAGCGTATGTTCGGAAATGTATTATTGTTACGTGATTGCTATATATATGCAGCTCACAGATCACTGCACCTGTACATAGCCCCTCTATAAATAGCCCAAACAACTCCCTCTTCTCCTACTGCATTTATTCATTTATTTATTTTGCTCCTTTGCACCCCAGTATTTCTACTTCGCACACTCATCTACTGTCAAATCTACCACTCCAGTATTTTAATTGCTATATTGTATTTACTTCGCCACCATGGGCTATTTATTGCCTTTACCTCCCTTATCTCACCTCATTTGCTCACATTGTATATAGACTTATTTTTCTACTGTATATTTAACTGTATGTTTGTTTTACTCCATGTGTAACTCTGTGTTGTTATACGTGTCGAACTGCTCTGCTTTATCTTGGCCAGGTCGCAGTTGCAAATGAGAACTTGTTCTCAACTTGCCGACCTGGTTGAATAAAGGTGAAATTAAAAAAGGAAATATAAAAGTACCACGTATGTAAAATGTAAAGTGTGATATGTAAAATGCACAGTTGAAGTCGGAAGTTTACATACACCTTAGCCAAATAAATTTAAACTCAGTTATTCACAATTCCTGACATATAATCCTACTAAGAATTCCCTGTCTGAGGTCAGTTAGGATCACCACTTTATTTTAAGAATGTGAAATGTCAGAATAATAGTAGAGTGATTTATTTCAGCTTTTATTTCTTTCATCACATTCCCAGTGGTTCAGAAGTTTACATACACTCAATTAGTATTTGGTAGCATTGCCTTTAAATTGTTTAACTTGGGTCAAACGTTTTGGGTAGCCTTCCACAAGCTTCCCACAATAAGTTGGGTGAATTTTGGCCCATTCCTCATGATAGAGCTGGCGTAACTGAGTCAGGTTTGTAGGCCTCCTTGCTCGCACACGCCTTTTCAGTTCTGCCCACAAATTTTCTACAGGATTGAGGTCAGGGCTTTGTGATGGCCACTCCAATACCTTGACTTTGTTGTCCTTAAGCCATTTTGCCACAACTTTGGAAGAATGCTTGGGGTCATTGTCCATTTGGAAGACCCATTTGCGACCAAGCTTTTAACTGATGTCTTGAGATGTTGCTTCAATATAGCCACATTATTTTCTTTCCTCAGGATGCCATCTATTTTGTGAAGTGCACCAGTCCTATCCTGCAGCAAAGCACCCCCACATCATGATGCACCAAAGTATGTTCATCTCTAGGAGACAGAACGCATCTCCTCCCTGAGCGGTATGATGGCTACGTGGTCCCATGGTGTTTATACTTGCGAACTATTGTTTGTACAGATGAACTTCTTTTGGCTGGGGGCAGTAAGGTGCCGAGAGGTGCCCAGAGTAAACTGCCTGCTACTCAGTCCCAGCTAATATATACATAGTATTAGTATATTTAGAAAGATAGATAGGAAACACTCTGAAGTTTCTAAAACTGTTTGAATGATGTCTGTGAGTCTAACAGAACTCATATGGCAGGCAAAAACCTGAAAAAAATCCAACCAGGAAGTGGGAAATCTGAGGTTGGTCGTTTTTCAACTCATTATCGAACAAAACAAACATTTATTGTGGAACTGGGATTCCTGGGAGTGCATTCTGATGAAGATCATCAAAGGTAAGTGAATATTTATAATGTTATTTCTGACTTCTGTTTTCTGCACAATATGGCGGATATCTTTTTGGCTTGTTTGGTGTCTGAGCGCCGTACTCAGATTATTGCATGGTTTCAATACCGTTAGCGGGATCTCAGCCCTAAGAAGTTTTAACATGGTACCTTCAGACATTTGGAAATTGCTCCCAAAGATGAACCAGACTTGTGGAGGTCTACAATTCTTTCTTGGCTGATTTCTTGTGATTTTCCCATGATGTCAAGCAAAGAGGCTCTGAGTTTGAAGGTAGGCCTTGAAATACATCCACAGGTACACCTCCAATTGACTCAAATGATGTCAATTAGCCTATCAGAAGCTTCTAAAGCCATGACATAATTTTCTGGAATTTTCCAAGCTGTTTAACCTGTTACTCCTACCCTCTACTTTTTCGAACATTCTGTTAAAAATCACGCAACATTTCAGCGCCCTGCTACTCAGGCCAGGAATATAGTATATGCATATGATTAGTATGTGTGGATAGAAAACACTCAGACGTTAATAAAACTGGTTAAATCACGGCTGTGACTATAACAGAATGTGCGTTTCATCGAAAAGTGCAGGAAAATCTGATCACTGAAAATGGAAAAATATATCCATCCGCCACTTCAACCCATTGTTATAGGCGATCGACATTAAATAGGGCTGAGGTTGCAGTACCTACAGCTTCCACACGATGTCAACAGTCTTGTCATTTGCCTAGTCTTGTTTCTTGGTCAAACGAACAAGAGACAGGCTTTTTCTTCAGGTCTCCGACCGGATATTTTGGTTGAGATTTACCCGGACAGTATTTCCAGACGGACACCTATAGAATACACTTCGTCTCGTGATTAATTTGATCGCTTATTAACGTTTACTAATACCTAAAGTTGCATTACAAAAGTATTTCGAAGTGTTTTGTGAAAGTTTATCGTCGACTTTTTTAATTTAAAAAAATGACGTTACGTTATAAGACGCTATTTTTTTCAGTTTATCACACAGTCTTCATAGATCGATATCTAGGCTATATATGGACCGATTTAATCGAAAAAAAGACCCAATAGTGATGTTTATGGGACATCTAGGAGTGCCAACAAAGAAGATGGTCAAAGGTAATGAATGTTTTCTATTTTATTTGTGCGGTTTGTGTAGCGCCGACTATGCTAATTATTTTGTTTACGTCCCCTGCGGGTCTTTTGGGGTGTTACATGCTATCAGATAATAGCTTCTCATGCTTTCGCCGAAAAGCATTTTAAAAATCTGACTTGTTGCCTGGATTCACAACGAGTGTAGCTTTAATTCAATACCCTGCATGTGTATTTTAATGAACGTTTGAGTTTTAACTAGTACTATTAGCATTTAGCGTAGCGCATTTGCATTTCCAGATGTCTAGATGGGACGCCTGCGTGTCAGGTAGGAGCAAGAGGTTAAAGGCACAGTCAACTTAGTGTGTGTAAACTTCTGACCCACTGGAATTGTGATACAGTGAATTATAAATGAAATAATCTGTCTGTAAACTTAATCTGTCTGTAAACTTAAATAATCTGTCTGTAAAATTGTTGGAAAAATGACTTGTGTCATGCACAAAGTAGATGTCCTAGTCAAAATTTATGGAGTGGTTGAAAAACAAGTTTTAATGACTTCAAAGTAAATGTATGTAAACTTCTGACTTCAACTGTATATGTACCAAAAAAAGGGTGTGGTGGCAAGCCTAAAGAAGTAAAAATGTGCTTAATGACTATGATAGGAGAAAACTGAGGATGGGTCAACAACACTGTAATGACTCCACAATACTAACCTAAATGGCAGAGTGAAAAAAAGGAATCCTGTACAGAATAGAAAATACTCCAAAACATATATCCTGTTTGCAATAAGGCACAAAACAAAAACTTTTTTTTTTTTTTTTAAGTTGACTTAAATTGGCTTTAAAATCTATGGCAAGACTTAAAAATGGCTGTCTAGCAATAATCAACTTCACAGAAATTGTGAAAATACTGTACAATCCAGATGTGCAAAGCTCTCAGAGGGGTGTGTGTGAATACTTATGTAAATGAGATATTTCTGTATTTAATTCACATACATTTCTAAAAACCCGTTTTCACTCTCATTATGGGGAAGTGTGTGTATACGAGTGAGATTTTTTGTTGTTGATTTAATCCATTTTGTATTCAGGCTGTAACAACAAAATGTGGAATCATTTGAAGGTTATGAATACTTTCTGAAGGCACTGTACCCAGGTAAATGTTTGGGATGGGCATTTGATATTATTTCACTATTTAAATAATAATCATTCATTTATACTCGAAATTCCAAAATAGCTAATTGCTATTTGAAGTGGGAAAAATACCATAACGTTGTCAGGGCTGACCGGAAGGCTAAATACTATATGATATTAAAATACCTTTGACATGTAAAACGCATCCTATGTGAGAGAAAATGAACTTGAAAATAAAACAAATCACGTTGTGCGTCCTCAGAACTGTCAAAGCCACGTGATGTCTGAAGCAGCAGTAGCTCACAGCGACTGACAGGAGAAATTCCATTCAAGGACAATGCAGGAAATGATCCACGTTCAAACGCTTCTATCCACAGCCATATTTGTGCTTCGCTTTTCAAACGGTTCCAAATATCTACCATCTCCCAGACTCTCACACCAATTCACTACAAGCAAAAAAAGAAACTGAACAAAAAAAAGCTGATATTGAAAAGTGCATCAGAGCACATACTGTCTATCAACCTGACTTTATTCTCTGAAGAGACTAAAAATACTCTCCCTCTTTGAAGAGCAGCAGCTCACCCACCACAGATACATGATAAGGCCAGATGGAGCTACTTTAACTAAAGTAAGTCTGTGTGCTTTGATGTCTCAGAGAGGCTGAGCGAGGCTTGAGCCATTGTCATTCTGTGGAAAGAACCCCTCCCCCATCAAAGCCCCATTGTGACATCACCACACCTGCACTGTGACATCACTTCCTTTGTGTGTTTGACCACTCAATTGTCGAGAGGGTTCCTTTGTACTACATGAGATCACACATTCCACCTCTACCCTCGCCTCCTCCTCTCCTTCAAACACCTTCTCTCCCTCACACTTCTTTTAGCCGAGTCATCACAGCCTGAGTCTGGATGTTTGTAGTGACACCAACTACTAACCAAGTGACAGTCCTTTTTGGCTAAAGGAGTGATTTGCATTGATTGATGGAGAAAGAGTGGATGGAGGTTAACTAAATGAAGCTCAATTGAGTCAACAGTAACTCCTGTCATTGGGTGACAATAGAGGAAACCAGTTCACGGGTTGGGTAACAGGAGAGTTGTCACGCCCCACTGAAAGCACTTCCAAGTTCTTGGAAAAGCATTACACCTATACAAATGCAATCCCTCACTGTTAATAATGCACCATTATGACACTTATGACATACCTGTGGTGGCTCACTTGTAGCTCGCCCAGCAGCTGATTGTTGAACCACTGGTCAAAGTCAATGTTGTCAAACAGCTCGTATGCCGCCAGCCCCACTGCATTGTACACTGTGGGCAAACAGGGACACACAAATTAAACATTTTTCAACAATGAAATAGTGTTACGACTGAAAGACGCCATCTATTTCTATTTCCTTGCCATCGAATATCCAATAGTCTGAGCTGTAAATTTGTGGTTTTATCATTTTATATTGAAGAAAACGTGAGGTATAAGGAACAAAACAGAAACTATGATACAGCGGTTTTGTATGACTATCCATAAAGCCCATTTGAGTAACTACACTGAAGAGCCCACTGACACTAGACATGGATTTTAGAGCGTGAGAAATAGTCAACTATAAACCATGTGGACAGCTGATGACAAACGATGTCATTAACAGGGCTGGGAGAACCTGTGGTGTGCTAACAACCACAGAGGGAGGAGGACACATACTGGAAGCAACATCAGGACAAGGACAGTCTTTCTACGAAATGAGACCCAGAGAGGGAGTTATAGTCTGTATAAGGAGTGATCAAACTAGAGGGGGATGGGGAGAGGAAGAGAGAGAGAGAGCGTAAACATTTTTTTAAAAGGAGGGATGGCGAAATGAAAGAGCGATAGAGAGGAGAGCGATAGGGTTTTTTAGTCTCTCTAGGGAGTAAATCACTGGATGTGGATAACAGGAACATCAGTGTGTCCTCCTGTATACCGGTATGACTCATCTAGATATTCTGTGGTCCAAAACACCCTCTAGACTTAGAGTTAAGTCCTAGTGGTGAAAAAATATCCACAGGAGATGTTCCTCTTTTATCTTACTTTCAAACCCTGAATGAGATCTACTAAGGATCCAGTGAGATTTACGGTATATGAGAACGTCCGTCAAAATCCTGTGATGTCAGAGCTGCCAGGCACTTGAAACCGTCAGACGAAAGTCACTGCAAAAAGGCGGCAGCTGATTGTATACAGCCTTTTTACAGCCCCTGGATAAGGGAATAATCCTAAGGCTCTTCCTAGGATAGCTACAGTACATTTCCTGGAAGACTACTGCAGCCATTTCTCATCTGGATGTCTGAGCTTCAGACTTAAGGAACAGAGGTACCTCCGACCTTGCAGAGAGCCGTGACCTCTGACCTTACTGCAGTGAGACCACAATAACTCATGATTACCCACCTGCATCTTTCATCAGAAGCTGAACAGGATCCTCCACATTGCTTGGTCCTGCAATCACACACATAACACCAAGTTAAACCTACACACAAATGATAATAAGCTGAACATGGAAAATTATGGAATCCTCTGTCCCTCTCACTTACACCCCTGTTGCTGGAGCCTGAGTGGCTTCCCACAATCAATATCTGGCTCTCAGCTAAAACGGAATTTTCCAATATAGTGTTATCCAATTTCTCCTCACTCTGACAGTCCTCTATAATATAACTCTGTCAGAGGAGAACACTGGCCTAAAGACACCCTGTAATTGTCCTGTGTTTGTGTGCACTGACAACTCACTCTGGAAACTAATAACTTATCACAGGTCTGTGTCACAGGGGGAATCTCATATTGTAATCTAAAGAATGTGTTCCTAAAGACTCTTGAATGGTTGTGTTGTACAGCACATGTTCTGAGCCATTTAAGTGGACACCTCGACAACCAAGGCTGTGGTTGGACAAGGCCAGGTTAGAATGAAATCAGGCTGCGTTTTGTGAAACATGTTAATATATAATACCTTTATTTAAACAGGATGTCACAATGAGATGAAGAAATTATTGTCAATGACAGACTTACCTTGTAGATTCAGCACCATCTCCAGCAGCACTGGTGTCAGAGTCTGACTGTAGTTGTGGAATATGTCCAAGAACAACACTTCTGTACAAGGCTGGTGAAAGAGAGAGAGAGAGGGGGGGGGGGGATAAGAAAACAACAACACGATCACACACTCCCTCTCCATCAGATCCAGTCCCGCTCCATCAGTTCTACTGGCACTAAATCAATGAGCAGGGGAGCCACGTGGAATGCATCGCATGAGACCCCTCACTGACAGCAACAGCCAGGTGTCACTGACAGGGTTAAAGGATAGTCATCACCTATACAACACCTGTCAAGCGTTATCAGATCACGCCACAAACACAACACACCCATCAAACATGTTCTACTCCCACAGGGGGAAACAACCCTGACATGATCAACACCAGTGGAAATCAATAACTAGGTGTTATGTCTTGCTGCCCATGACAGACCATTGATAATAAAGCCATACTGACAAACAGCTCATTAGAGGACCACGGTGGAGAGGGAAGAGAGAAGGCGACATCAAGGACACATCACCCACTGTACCGGGGAAGGCAGATCTATTTTCCTCCCAGCAGGCACACAGCATGCTGTAGCGGGGACTGGGGCATGTATGTCAAGATTTGTTTATTTATATGCAAGGCCCTGAGTTTGCAATGACCACATGATCAGTGTCTGTGTAGTTGAAAGTCAAGCAGGATTGATGGGGGAGGGGTGGTCGAAGATTTGGGACAGCTGTGATTGGGCGCAAACCGGAGAGTGAGGATATCCTCAGCGAGACAAATGAATGTAAAAGGAGTCAGCACCAATTACGTCATCCACAATTGCCTCAGCAGCGGTCGACTACACTGGTGTACTTCAAAAGAAGTGTGGATCCTGAACCAGAGCGCCACGGAAGTAAGAAAAGCTGGGCTTAACAGAGAGGGAATATTAGAGAAAAATAGATGGAGAAGAAGAAGCAAGGTAGAGAGGGAGGGAGGAGTCTGATAGCAGTAAGGAGATGATACAGGCAGCAGCCAAAACCAAAACAAAGCTTACCCCAATTCATTGAGAATCAGACAGTCAGACATCAGAGACGTCACTAAAATATCCCCCCCTGTGCCATGGTACCTACTGGTCCTAACTATAGGCAATATAAATAGTATATCAAATACATTTCCTTGTGTCAGCTCAATACTATGAGTGCAGACCTTTCCTTTTTCTAAACATGGTCTGTTTTTGGGTGAGAGTAGTGCTGAGTGATTAGTGCTTTTTGAGATGGGTTCGGTAAAAAAAATGTATAGTTTTGATCATTTAAAAAACAAACAGTGCAATTAATATGTGGGTTGAATGCTGTAACACAGAATAAAACAATGAATATAAGTCCTATGATGGTAGTGATGCCCATTGCTGCTTCGCACTTATTACCCAACATTTATTCACATTACTTTCATCAAATATTTCCATGTGTAAATTACATTAGTTTCATTTGATGACTATTATTTAAATTCTAAGTCATCATCTCAATAGAGATGACAAAATATTTTTATTAGTTCCTTTATTTTACCAGGTAGGCAAGTTGAGAACAAGTTCTCATTTACAATTGTGACCTGGCCAAGATAAAGCAAAGCAGTTCGACACATACAACGACACAGTTACACATGGAGTAAAACAAACATAAAGTCAATAATACAGTAGAAAAATAAGTCTATATACAATGTGAGCAAATGAGGTGAGATAAGGGAGATGAAAGCAACAACAAAAAAGGCCATGGTGGTCAAAGTAAATACAAGATAGCAATTAAAACACTGGAATGGTAGATTTGCAATGGAAGAATGTGCAAAGTAGAAGTAGAAATAATGGGGTGCAAAAGAGCAAAATAAATAAATGAATACAGTAGGGGGAGAGGTAGTTGTTTGGGCTAAATTATAGATGGGCTATGTACAGGTGCAGTAATCTGTGAGCTGCTCTGACAGCTGGTGCTTAAAGCTAGTGAGGGAGATAAGTGTTTCCAGTTTCAGAGATTTTTGTAGTTCGTTCCAGTCATTGGCAGCAGAGAACTGGAAGGAGAGGCGGCCAAAGGAAGAATTGGTTTTGGGGGTGACCAGAGAGATATACCTGCTGGATCGCGTGATACTGGTGGGTGCTGCTATGGTGACCAGCGAGCCGAGATAAGGGGGGACTTTACCTAGCAGGGTCTTATAGATGACCTGGAGCCAGTGGGTTTGGCGACGTGTATGAAGCCGAGAGCCAGCCAACGAGAGTGTACAGGTCGCAGTGGTGGGTAGTATATGGTGCTTCAGTGACAAAACGGATGGCACTGTGATAGACTGCATCCAATTGATTGAGTAGGGTATTGGAGGCTATTTTGTAAATGACATCGCCGAGGACGGTAGGATGGTCAGTTTTAAAAGGGTATGTTTGGCAGCATGAGTGAAGGATGCTTTGTTGCGAAATAGGAAGCTGATTCTAGATTTAACTTTGGATTGGAGATGTTTGATATGGGTCTGGAAGGAGAGTTTACAGTCTAACCAGACACCTAGGTATTTGTAGTTCACATATTCTATGTCAGAACCGTCCAGAGTAGTGATGTTGGAGGGCGGGCAGGTGCAGGCAGCGATTGGTTGAAGACGATGCATTTAGTTTTACTTGTATTTAAGAGCAATTGGAGGCCACGGAAGGAGAATTGTATGGCATTGAAGCTGGTCTGGAGGGTTGTTAACACAGTGTCCAAAGAAGGCCCAGAGCTTTACAGAATGGTGTCGTCTGCGTAGAGGTGGATCAGAGACTCACCAGCAGCAAGAGTGACATTATTGATGGAGACAGAGAAGAGAGTCGGTCCAAGAATTGAACCCTGTGGCACCCCCATAGACTGCCAGAGGCCCGGACAACAGGCCCTCCGATTTGACACACTGAACTCTATCAGAGAAGTAGTTGGTGAATCAGGCGAGGCGATCATTTGAGAAAACAAGGCTATCGAGTCTGCCGATGAGGACGTGGTGATTGACAGAGTCGAAAGCCTTGGCCAGGTCAATGAATATTGGCTGCACAGTATTGTTTCTTATCGATGGCGATTAAGACATCGTTTAAGACAGTGGTCACCAAACTACGGCCCGCGGGACGGATACGGCCCGTCAGCACATTTGGCCCGGCCCTCTGAACATTACCAGAGACGCTATCGAATTTTTTTCCTATTTGGCCTCCAGAAAAAAAATCCTAGGCCCGGCCCTGTCAAAGAGAGAACGGAATAATGGCGAAAGGGTTAGGTAAGAGAAAAATTGATTCAGAATGCAGGGTATTTAACCTGCAGTGGACAAACATTTTTTTTTTGTTCAATGCAAAGAAAAGGCTGTTTGTCTCATCTGTCAAGAGACGGTGGCGGTATTCAAAGAATACAATCTTCGCCGACACTATGAATCCCGTCACAAAGACAAGTACGATAGCTTGCAAGGCCAAATACGAGCAGACAAACTCTCAAAGCTAAAAAGTGGACTACTATCTCAGCAGAATACATTTGTACGCCAAGCTCAGCTGAACCAGGCATCCGTTCGGGCCAGCTTTCGGGTTGCTAAACTGATAGCAAGAAGCGGTAAGCCTTTCACTGACGGAGAGTTTGTTAAGAAATGTATGGATGCTGTCGCGGAGGAGGTGTGTCCCGAGAAGAAAGATGCATTTAATGCCGTAAGTCTGTCGGCGAGTACAATCACCAGACGCGTTGAAGAAATCGGGAGTAATGTATATGCCCAGCTGCAGCAGAAGACGAAAGAATTTGACTTTTTTTCATTAGCACTGGATGAGAGCACGGACGTGCAAGACACAGCGCAACTGCTCATTTTTATTCGTGGAGTTAGCGCAAACTTTGAGATATGCGAGGAGCTGGCAGCCCTCCAAAGTCTCAAAGGGACTACAACGGGAGAGGATATTTTTGACAAAGTGTGCCAAACCATGGAGAAGTTGGACCTGGACTGGTCAAAGCTAGCTAGCATCACGACTGACGGGGCTCCTAGCATGGTGGGCGAAACTCGCGGTCTAATAGGACGCATGAACCGGGAGTTGGAAAAAGGGGTCTCACCGCCCCGCTACGAGTCCACTGCCTAATTCACCAGCAAGCACTGTGCTGCAAAGTGTTGAAGTGGGATTCTGTAATGAAGGTTGTGGTGTCGTGCATAAACTTCATCAGAGCAAAGGGACTTAAACACAGGCAGTTCCAAGAATTCCTGTCTGAACTGGAGTCTACGCACGGAGATGTGCTGTACTACACAGAGGTCCGATGGCTGAGCCGGGGCAGAGTTTTGAGGCGTTTTACGAGCTGCTACCCGAAATTAACGCATTTCTTCATTTAAAAGACAAAACGGTCCCAGAGCTGATCGACCCAGAATGGAAATGGCACCTCGCATTTTTAACAGACGTGACAGAAATACTTAACAGCCTTAACTTGCAGCTACAAGGCGAGGGGAAACTCATTTGCGACATGTATTCACACATAAAAGCATTTGAGGTGAAATTAGCGCTGCTTTTGGAACAAGTGAAAAAGCGCAACTTCGTCCATCTTCCTGCTACCCAAAACCTGTCGACAGAGAACCCAGCGGTCCCGTTCCCAGCTGAAAAGTGCGTGGAAGCACTGGAAATGCTGAAGGCGGAGTTCGGTGTGCGATTCAGTGAACTACATGTTCATGCAAAAGAAATCCGTCTTTTTCAGAACCCCTTTGTTGCCGACATTGATGAAGCCCAGCCTTCATATCAGTTTGAGTTGGCTGAGTTACAGAACTGTGATGTTCTGAAAGACGCATTCAAGCCCAACAGTCTCATTGACTTCTATGCCGCCCTCCCAAACGACACATATCCAAACATCAAAAAACACGCAATGAAAATGTCCACAGTTTTTTGGCAGCACGTATATCTGCAAAAAACCTTTTCTCGCATGAAACTGCTGAAAACCCCGATGAGATCAAGATTGACAGATGAACATTTGCATCAGTGCTTGAGACTGGCTGTAACTAGAATGGAACCTGATATTCAACTTCTCACCAGCCAGATGCAGGCCCACAGTTCACACTGATGAACATACATAGGTAAGCTCACTTTTCTGACTTGAATTAGTCATTCTGAGCATAAACAAATATAATCATAATAAAATCTACTGGGATAAAATCCATCTTTACAACCATACTGGTAGTGAAATGTATTGTGCTGTGTAGGTGCTGTATCACTTAGTTCAGTTTCTCAACCTGCTTCTTTTGTGGTTTTCACAGGGAAGTTGATGAGAGAGAGCTGCAAACAGCGGTGTCTACAAGCCTACTGGAACCTACAAAAGGATTATAAGGAAGGAACACAAGAACTTTAAGAGACTGCTCATATGTGTCAGAGAGATTCTGCTCTGACAACTGAGCTGAACTTTTATCTGTTAAGATTGTGCATGGCACGACAGAAAGTTAATGTTCCATGGCTTTTTTTTCTATGAAGAACCCAGAGAGAGTTATTTAGTTATTATTTATTTCCTGTTTTTTCTGTGAAGAACTCAGAGAGGGTTATTTAGTTATTATTTATTTCATTAATAGTGTTATTATTTGTTTCCTGACTTTTTTTTCTGTAAAGAACCTGGAAAGGGTTATTTGGTTATGTGTGGCTTTCTGGAAAACAATACATTTTTTAAGCTCCCCTACGATCGTCACACTTTTTCTGTTACAAACTGACACCGGCCCCCCATCAGAGAAGGGAAAAGTTATGTGGCCCTCACAGGAAAAAGTTTGGGGACCCCTGGTTTAAGACCTTGAGCGTGGCTGAGGTGCACCCATGACCAGCTCTGAAACCAGATTGCATAGCGGAGAAGGTATGGTGGGATTCGAAATGGTCGGTAATCGGTTTGTTGACTTGGCTTTTGAAGACCTTAGAAAGGCAGGGTAGGATAGATATAGGTCTGTAGCAGTTTGGGTCTAGAGTGTCACCCCCTTTGAAGAGGGGGATGACCGCAGCTGCTTTCCAATCTTTGGGAATCTCAGACGACATGAAAGAGCGGTTGAACAGGCTAGTAATAGGGGTGGCAACAATTTCGGCAGATACTTTTAAGAAATTGTCTAGCCCGGCTGATTTGTAGGGGTCCAGATTTTGCAGCTCTTTCAGAACATCAGCTGACTGGATTTGGGAGAAGGAGAAATGGGGAAGGCTTGGGCGAGTTGCTGTGGGGGGGTGCAGTGCTATTGACCGGGGTAGGGGTAGCCAGGTGGAAAGCATGGCCAGTCGTAGAAAAATGCTTCTTGAAATTCTCAATTATAGTGGATTTATCGGTGGTGACAGTGTTTCCTATCCTCAGTGCAGTGGGCAGCTGGGAGGAGGTGTTCTTATTCTCCATGGACTTTACAGTGTCCCAGAACTTTTTTGAGTTAGTGTTGCAGGAAGCAAATTTCTGCTTGAAAAAGCTAGCCTTGGCTTTTCTAACTGCCTGTGTATAATGGTTTCTAGCTTCCCTGAACAGCTGCATATCACGGGGGCTGTTCGATGCTAATGCAGAACGCCATAGGATGTTTTTGTGTTGGTTAAGGGCAGTCAGGTCTGGAGAGAACCAAGGGCTATATCTGTTCCTGGTTCTAAATTTCTTGAATGGGGCATGCTTATTTAAGATGGTGAGGAAGGCATTTAAAAAAAATAACCAGGTGTTTTCAACTGACGGGATGAGATCTATATCCTTCCAGGATACCCCGTCCAGGTCGATTAGAAAGGTCTGCTCGCTGAAGTGTTTCAGGGAGCGTTTGACAGTGATGAGTGGAGGTCGTTTGACCGCCGACCTATTATGGATGCAGGCAATGAGGCAGTGATCGCTGAGATCTTAGTTGAAAACAGCAGAGGTGTATTTAGAGGGCAAGTTGGTTAGGATGATATCTATGAGGGTGCCTGTGTTTACGGCTTTGGTGTGGTAACTGGTAGGTTCATTGATAATTTGTGTGAGATTGAAGGCATCAAGCTTAGATTGTAGGATGGCTGGAGTGTTAAGCGTGTTCCAGTTTAGGTCGCCTAGCAGCACGAGCTCTGAAGATAGATGGGGGGGCAATCAGTTCACATATGGTGTCCAGAGCACAGCTGGGGGCAGAGGGTGGTCTATAGCAGGCGACAACGGTGAGAGACTTGTTTTTAGAGAGGTGGATTTTTAAAAGTAGAAGTTCAAATTGTTTGGGTACAGACCTGGATAGTAGGACAGAACTCTGCAGGCTATCTTTGCAGTAGATTGCAAAGTAGTTAGCTTGTTGTAGAATTTCTGGTGGTCTTCCTAAGCCAGGATTCAAACACAGCTAGAACATCCGGGTTGGCAGAGTGTGCTAAAGCAGTGAATAAAACACATTTAGGGAGGAGGCTTCTAATGCTTCTAATATATGCTGTCTGACCAAATAACTATTTTAGTAGTTATTTTATGAATGCTAAATACTATCCATCACTCACTTAGATCATGTATTTTCAGGTCAGGATCTCCATTAGCTGGTAATAGCAGGCTTTTGGCCGCTAGAAAAATTGAAAACCCGATAAATAAAATTGGCATCGCCACATTGTTTGGGAGAAGAAAAATCCCACTGCAAAATAATGCTTATTAGCCTATTAATTGATGGAAATACCAGTTGATGGAAATAATTGTGAATGGTCATAATTTAGTGGAATTAAATTGGTGCTTGTGTAGTATGTTTGTTATGTATCTTATTTATCACACGAGTACAGCATACAGATAGAGCTTTTGAGCGGAGAATCTGTCACAGTGTGAGAGCTGCCGCTGAAGCTTCTCAAACAGCATATGCATACATAAGCAACAGAAGGTAGGCTACATCAGCGCGTCAAACACCACTTTGCAATGTGCTGGAGGCAGTATGCATTTTTGAAAACATATAATTGTTTGAAACCAGAACATTTTAATACATATTAAGAGGCATGTCGTACCTCACTTCAAAGTAGCCTAGCAAAAAATCTGACCGTATCCGTGAAGGCAATTATTTTATAGCACTTTCTTTCATTGTTCAGCAGCCAAAGGCAAAATCCTAGTCATATTAGCAACCAGTGCTAGTTGTTGTATATTAGAGCTCCCCTCTTTCTAAATGTCTAATGGATATTTTCACCTCTGTGACATGAAACAGCGCACATGTATGGTGCCCTTTTGACAACAGTGTTTTCCCGCTAATTGCATTATGGAACGAACATCCGTGCGTAGCCTACTGCCTTGTGTGCATTGTTGCACTTAAACTGTGAAGAAGTAATAGTTTATCATCATTTTAAGCTAAACGTTCTTATCTATTGCATCAGACTCGTTGCTCACATTTTTTTATTTTTATGTAGCCTAAGGCCTACTGGTTGTATGAATTTGGGATCCGTCATCCCACAACTGTCCCAGAGTGTGTGGAGTTGGCCATTTATTAATCGACAAGCTGACCAATAGAATAAGTAAACTTTTCTACTATGGGGGATAGTATATTAACATAGTGTAGTAATGTTGCTGTTCGTCACTTGTTGGCTGAGGAAAAGTAAATGTGGACAGATATTCTAACAAGTGCACACCAGAATTCGGTAAAGAGGACCGCACATCGTTGCATCCTCGACTTGCATATCTTATTAAGATGCATTACCATAATCTAAATGGGATTTCAGGTTACGCACCAAACGCATTTCTCTCAAATGTCCGGTAAATTTAGATGCTGATGGTCAAATATCCGGTGCCACATTTTCACAAACCCTGTTAAAGCAAGAGATACCTCGAAGCAACTGTTCTCGTTCCCTCTCGATCATGCATTCTTCTGTCTCTCGCTCTCCGTGTCTACCCCACACTAACATAATGTAGCAGGCATAAAACAAACACACAGACCGGACAATTGCATGCGTAATGGATTACGGTCATTGTACTTAATTACCACGTTGTCTGTGCTAAACCATGTAGAATATTGGCCTGTTGGAAACTACCCTACAACGTCGCATAGTTCGGGATTGACCGGATTTATCTGTAGAGAACTGCTCAATGTGTGCAGTTCATTGAAAAATAAATGGAATTAAACAATTGAACCTACAGTACGTCGGTCAGTTGCTTAAAAAAATAACGAAAAATAACAGAAACGTTGGTTAATTGCTCAGCTAGTATAAGTCTAATTGATAGTTTCACTGACCAGCACTGCAATAAGACACTTTATTACTGTGTTTTAGGGGACCGCACAGATTATTTTGCTTAAGACACCTGAAATACTTGTCTTCCTTTTCTTGTATGCCAGTTCAGCTAAAGACTATTCTCATTCTTCCCTCTGGTAAGAAGAATATTGTTGCTCTTGCATGCTTGTAATGGTGTGTGTGGTTGTTATTTTACTAAGACCATACATCACTGGCCACAGGTAGAAACACTATCTCATCTCTACATCCTTATCCTATCACACCTTCTCTCACAAATCTATAGGATTATTCTGGTTCCTGGTTATATGTGGCTGTGCTGTGGTATCTTGTTGCACCCCAGTCAAGGACTCCCAAACAATACAGGAGAAGAGGGATATGATGAAATGGAGGGGAAATAAATCAGCTTCAGTGTGACTGAATACATTGTTGAAATCAAATCAGCAAAGCTGTTAGTGAGAGCAGTGACAGGGGGAGCATGGCTGCTTCAACGGCTTGCCTGCGCTGAGCAAGTCAGTTGGTCTCGTCTCTGTGCACTGGCATATATGCGTGTATGTGTGTGTGTGTGTGTGTCATTTACTCACCCGTAGACTGTATTTCCAGGAGTCACCCCCTGTTTCTTCAACAGCTGTGAATACAAAAACAGAGCAACAATGAGATAAGGAGGGTGTGTGTGTGTGTGTCTGTCTGTGTGTCTGTGTACTACAGTATGGTGTGGAGATTCAGATGGACACATTAGCAGAGTTAACTTGCGAAGAGAAAAGTTTGCAAAGCGACAAGGAAACACATCAGCAGCCATATGTCTTTGTGAGCGTACCGAAGCCCTCGGGGTCCTCCTCCCACATGGCCAGCTCTTCCTTGGTCAACAGAAAGTAGTGGGAGACGAGACGCCGTCCGATCTCTGTGAGGGTGGGGTGTGTGAAGAATGCCGTCTTGATCTTGTGGGCCTCCAGACTCTCCGGCTTACTGTCTGAGAGGGGCGACCCAGAGAGCATGTAAGAACTTACACACAGACACACACACTATTCAAAACTAACCACAACCATCGACAACTAAGTCTCGACAGCTCAGAGAGAAACTGAACTCCACTGTGGCGCCTCCTTACCCGTTATATTATTATAATGGTACATTAATGATGCTTGCAATCTGCCTGCCTGCCAAGGAAGTGCAGTTATTTGTGGTTGGCTGTATTAACGATACTACGCCATGTTGATTTCTCCCGCTGTCTCTTTCCATTCTATTTCCTCTCCCTAATTTTCATCTTGCTCTCGCTCCTCTCCTTTATTCTCTCCTTCCCATGTTCTCTTCCCTCCCTCTCCCCACTAGGGCTGGCACAATTACATATAACTGTGTCACCAACTCTTATGGATGAAGACAGTCATGAAAATAAAATAACAGCCATAAATGGATAAAAATAGGAATAAAGATTAATACTTATTACGATGACTGAGTCCTTTGGATAACCAATAACCGCCATCCAAAATTCCATCACCATGACTGCCCTAGCCCCAACCCTCCACCTACCCTCGATGTTCTTGCAGGGTTTGTAGGCCTCGTTCTTGACGATGGTTTTGATGAGGTTCATGCACTGGACGGTGAAGCGCTCGAAGACGAGGCCCTCACCGGCCGCCGTGAACACGTAGCTGACAGCAAATTCCAGAGAGCGCTGGATCAGTGGGATGAACGCACACGGGTGGACCTCCAGGAAATCTAATAACTAGAGAGAGAGAGAGAGAGAGAGAGAGAGAGAGAGAGAGAGAGAGAGAGAGAGAGAGAGAGAAATGGTTAAGGAAAAACATGAGATTCAGAGAAGATGGAGAAAATATTAAACAAGAGAGTAAGGTAGAAAAAAAGATGGCTAAGGAGAGAACATCAGAAAAGGAGAAGCAAAAGCAGACAAAAAATTAATAAGGGGAAATAAATATAGAGAGAAGAAACGTAGAAAAAGAGAGAAAGTAAGAAATGAAGTTGAAGCACTTGGCGCTGGGATATCAGCCTCTGTCAACAGTACCTGGTATGCAAGCAAGACTACTGAGAAACGAATTAGTGTAGATTTGTAACAACACCTAGGTCTACATGGTTGTTGACTGCTCAGTTTGACTCACCACTTTAGTGTACAGTATGATAGTCTTCTCAAGCTTCTCTCGACATGGGCTGTCTGGGTCTACCTGCCGACCTGGAAGAAATAAAACCAAAACAAATATGAGCAACAGTATGTTATGACAAAGGTATAAAAACAACAAGCCATATGACAAGACTATAAAACAACAATACAAAATATGACAAGTGTTCATCTCTTGCCAACATTAAGTGCATCACTTACAACAAGGGGCTACCCATGAAGATGTTACTCTGATGTCAACAACCCCCCCCCCCCACCCCAATGCCAGACATCGGAGTCCATCTCCCTGCCCGGCTGCCAATAAACCAGGGAGGGGAGAAGAAGACAGAGAGGAAATTGTTAGGTATCCACTGATCTTTTCTGTGTAATACAATCATAACAGAGCTCGAGTTGAAGGGAGAAGGGAATGAAGGCAGTGATATCATAATGCACTTCACTACGGATGGATATTTTAATTCCTCTAGTGTATTCAATTCAAATAACTTATTTCCTGGGAGGGAACGTCATGTGTGGTGACGAATGGTACATACAAGACATGAGGCCCCGGCTTCACTTTATAACTACAATACAATACACTCTGGGAGAGTGAACGAAACCGCCACCTGGGAGAACAGGGCCTTTGTTTCTCTAATATAATAAAGTAGACTAATAAAGACAGTGCCATGTCAGGAATAACTCCCTCGGCCGATCAAAATGAATCTATAAAAACAATAAGCTGTAGCCAATAAAAAAATGTCCTGGGAGGTTTACTTCCTCATCACCGTTCCTGATGACATCATCAAGAACAGGAAGCAACGGTCCTATTCCCTAGCCTCGCAAAGCCGCTGATCCCTCAATATCAGTCTGTTAAGGTTGCGAAGGCCAATCAGCTTCCTCTGATGAACTATGCCGGTGGTTTGGTTACTGACAGGCAGGAGACAACAGGACAACAACACATGTAAAGTCATACTTAGGTGATGATAGCTAAATATAAAGCTGTACATGACAGTCTGAGGTTACTGTATCAAGACAATCTCTGTATTGAATTATATGCAGTGGCATAATATCCATCGCTACGGTTTGTCAAAATCATTAGGCGCAAATTCATTAGATATACCCTGGCTGATGTTAGGCTACTATATTGCTGTTAGTCTCTCGTTGACATCGATATATTGCGCTTATTTTGGCTCATATTGCCTAAGCCTATTGTCCTGGTGTTCGATATGCCTTTCTCTTGAACGACGGCAAGTTCTACTTCCAAAAAATGCAGTGCTGCGGCTTCTGTTTTCTGATTGATTGAAGGTGATCCAATCGCTTTCGAGTTTGTTTTGGGGAAAGCCTATCTGCCCAAACAACTTGAATGGAATCCCTTCCAGACTGATAAGTGTAGCGGTAATCAGTCCGGTAATTACGAGGCTACCTGTTCCCATACCTAAAAACACATCCTTCAGCAGACGGTGACACCTGTAATAACATGGAATATCCAGACAGCTGACCTCAGCGGAAGGATCATGCACAGGAAAAGGAGAGAGAAAATAGAGGATGGTGCAACTCAATGGACATGCTTCTTTATCCGCCCTTATCTTGCAGGGAGACTGATATTTCTCCTGGCTCAGAGCGCCTACGAGCTTCCGCTGTCGGACAGCCCAAAATATCAACGGGCCCAATACACCCCGACCTCCGCTGACCCTCTGCAATAAGGACATATTGTGTGTGATAATAGGGACAGATACCAGTAATTACATTTCTAACACACCATCTGAAGCACTGAGACTTACCCCTATGTGTGTGGTGTGTGGGTGGGTGCTAGGTGTGTGGCGAGTGTGTGTGTCATTAGATCATTGTATAATTAGAAAGTTAATAAACATTTAGGAAAAAATGTTCAGGATACTTACTGCATTCTAGGAACTGTTTCAGTCTCTCAAAAACTGCATTGAGGAAGCCCTGGTGAGAGAGAAAAGAGGGGCAGAGGAGGGAAGCGAGAAGAATGAGAGGGGGTACAGGGTTTGTTCAATCTCGGTGGAATCTTGGTGGTCGCATCACTGTTTTATCACATAATTAGGAGAGGCAGTCACACAACTGAACACATGAGTCATCATACACGTTACAGACACACACACTGACTCAGTGTGCCTGGCAAGCCTTTGCGACATGTCACTGACAGTTCATAATCTGCCCAAACTGGAAAACACAGACTTCCCACTGGGCACAAACTGGTTGAGTCAACATTGATTCCACACGATTTCAAAAAAAAAAATGCAACGTGATGACATTGAATCAATGTGGAAAACTGATTGGACTTTCAAAAAGGAATTACGTGAATGTTTAATCACCCACCGTTAATCCTTTAATTAATAGCCTATGGCAGAGGACCTCGGAGCTTCAGCACGGAAATCAACTAGAGGTACGAAATCCAAAACATAGGGATGATACCCTATAAGGCTACACAACAGTAACAACCTAAAGTAGGCTCCGTTAAGACAGACTATTATCCCCATGGGGACACGCAGGTTGCTGCTCTGTGCATACATAAAACAACAATCAAAACAAAGACAAGTACATATACAGACAAATACAGGTATAAAAAGCAGTTCATAAGCGAACATTGTGGAAATGAGCTAGTAAAGCTAGCAGGACCCATTCACAGCATTGTAAACTCTTCCACTATCCAGTCACATCTATAGGCTTTTCAGCCTGACCTGCCTCCAGCTACAGTGTCACAACGGAAACACAATTACACAGGGCAAAGCGCTATGGTGTGTCCCCTTTGTTATCAAACTGTCACCAATAAGATTTATTTGCAAATATATTCTGCAGTATGCGGGAGAGCTACTGTAACTTTGGGGCAGAAAGAACATTTTCCTTCACTTTGCCAAGGTGGGGCGGATGACTTCCTACAAAACCAGTCACATTATTACCAGTCCTTAGGCTGTGTGAGCAGGTAACAACAAACTATAGAGGGAGAGAAAGCACGGCAGAGAAAGAAAGAGCTGTGTAAAACCGGGATGCAGCCTCTCAGGGCAGGATTTGATAAATACCCAGGATATATAGTGCCTTGGGAAAGTATTCAGACTGACTCCTGGATTTTTCCACATTTTGTTACGTTACAGCCTTCTTCTAAAATGGATCAACATTTTTTTCAATCTACACACAATACCCCATAACAGTTATTTTTTTAAATGTTTGAAATTGTAAAAATATATATTTTTTTAAACAGACAAAGCTTATTTATAGAAGTATTCAGGCACTTTGCTATGAGACTCCAAACTGAGCTCAGGTAAATCCTGTATCCATTGATCATCCTTGAAATGTTCCTACAATTTGGAGTCTGTGCTAAATTCAATTAATTGGACATGATTTGGGAAGGCACACACGTCTTCATAAAAGTCCCACAGTTGACAGTGCATGTCAGAGCAAAAACCAAGCCATGAGGTCGAAGGAATTGGGTAACAAAACATTTCTGCAGTATTGAAGGTGCCCAAGAATACATTGGCCTTCATCAATCTTAAATAGAAGTTTGGAACCACCAAGACTCCTACTAGAGCTGGCCGCCTGACCAAACGGGGGAGAAGGGCCTTGGTCTGGGAAGTGACCAAAAACCCGATGGTCACTCTGACAGAGCTCTAGAGTTTGTCTGTGGAGATGGAAGAACATTCCAGAAGGACAACCATCTCTGCAGCACTCCACCAATCAGGCATTTATGGTAAACTGGCCAGGCAGAAGTCATTCCTCAGTACATGATTCAACCACAAAGAACAAGGAGGTTTAGAAATCCCTCGCAAAGAAGGGCACCTATTAGCAGATGGATATTTTTTTTAAATGTAAAAGTAGACTTTGAATATCCCCTTGAGCACGGTGAAGTTATTACATTTTGGATGGTGTATCAATACACCCAGTCACTACAAAGATACAGGTGTCTTTCCTAACTCAGTTACTGGAGAGGAAGGAGACCGCTCAGGGATTCCACCATGAGACCAATGGTGACAAACAGTCAGAGTTTAGCGGCTGTGACAGGAGAAAACTGAGGATGGATCAACAACATTGTAGTTACTCCAAAATACTAATCCTTTTGACAGAGTGAAAAGAAGGAAACGTGTACAGAATAAAAAAATATTCCAATTGATGCATCAGTTTGCAACAAGGCACTAAAGTAATACTGCAAATAATGTGGCAAAGCAATTCACTTTTTGTCCTGAATACAAAGTGTTATGTGTTGTATTTGCCCCAAACATAACTGAGTAGCAATTTTTAGCAATTATCAACAACCAACTTGACAGAGCTTGAAGAACTTTGAAAAGGATAATAATGGGCAAATGTTGCACAAGCCACAAGCTCTTAGAGTATTACCCATTAAGACTCACAGCTGTAACGGCTGCCAAAGGTACTTCCACAAACTATTCACAGAAATACCTTATTTACTAGGGATGCAGCGCTATGACATTTCTGGCCAATACCAATATCTGATCTTTTCGATACCGATAACCGACAAACATTTTTAGCGACCTTTTAAGCATTCTAGTACAGTTCAGTTTGGTTAGACCGCTACGTCCATGTGTGTGTTAAGGCACTGCATCTCAGTGCAAGAGGCGTCACTACAGTCCCCGGTTCGAATCCAGGCTGTATCACACCCAGCCATGATTGCGAGTCCCATAGGGCAGTGCACAATTGGCCTAGCGTTGTCCAGGTTTGGCCGGGGTAGGCCGACATTGTAAATAAGAACTTGTTTTTAACTGACTATCCTAGTTAAATAAAAGGTTACACACACACCACACAATGAGCAACAAGTTATTTTGTTGGCATTTACATATGTCCCCATTACCAGTAAAACTTCAAAACCTATTTATTTCACTTAGTTGCTGTGCTGTTTCGTTGTTCATTCGTTCAGCTGTTTCATTCTCGACCAAGATTTCATCATGCATGTCAAGCAGTGAAGTTTCAGCTCTGTCTGTTTGTGGCCTCTCTTCCTCGGTGCGCACAGTCACTGTGTACGTTTCCATCTTGTCCAGGTGTGTATGTAGCATTTCACGTAAACCCTGTTTCTTGTCTGCAACGAAGTAGCGGTCCTTGTACCAAGCATCGAGCATGGTGGCAACACAGTAAATAGGCTCAGAGAGAATGCCACCAATCACTTGTTCACAGCCTCTCGTAGAGTACTTTTGCAAGTTTTTGTTATCCTTTTTGTTATCTTCCTTTGAAACTTCAAAATAGATCCAAACCACAGACATTGTGGGCTAGGTTAGGACTGCTGTGTTGCACGTGTAGCGCTGGATTATTTGTGGCATCATTACGCCATCTACCTACGTTATATAGGTATGCACGTCAGCTTTGACATCGGTTTTGCACATCGGTGTAAAACTATACATCAGGCCAATGCAGATGTTGGTACATTTTAGCTAATATCAGCCAATTCCGATATGCTTACCGATATATCGTGCATCCCTATTATTTACATACGTATTCAGACCCTTTGCTATGAGATTCAAAATTGAGGTTAGGTGCATCCTGTTTCTATTGATCATCCTTGAAATGTTTCTACAACTTGATTGGAGTCAACCTGTGGTAAATTCAATTGATTGGACATGACTTGGAAAGGCAAACACATCTATATAAGGTTCCATAGTTTACAGTGCATGTCAGAGCAAAAACCATGCCATGAGGTCAAAGGTTTTATCCGTAGAGCTCCGAGACAGGATTGTGTCGAGGCACAGATCTGGGGAAGGGTACCAAAACATTCCTGCAGCATTGAAGGTGCCCAAGAACACAGTGACCTCCATCGTTCTTCAATGGAAGAAGTTTGGAACCACCAAGACTCTTCTAGCGCTGGCCGCACTGAGAAATCATGGGAGAATGGCCTTGGTCTGGGAGTTGACCAAGAACCCGATGGTCACTCTGACAGAGCTTCAGTGTTCCTCTTTGGAGATGGGAGAACCTTCCAGAAAGACAACCATCTCTGCAGCACTCCACCAATCAGGCCTGCATGGTAGTGTGGCCAGACAGAAGCCACTTCTCTGTAAAAGGCACATGACATCCCAATTGGAGTTTGACAAAAGGCACCTAAAGGACTATGACCATGAGAAACAAGATTCTCTGGTCTGATGAAACCAATATTTAACTCTTTGACCTGAATGCCAAGCGTCAAATCTGGATGAAACCTGGCACCATCCCTACGGTGAAGCATGGTGATGGTAGCATCATGCTGAGGGGATGTTTTTCAGCGGCAGGGACTGGGAGACTAGTGAGGATCAAGGGAAAGATGAACGGAGCAAAGTACAGAGAGATCCTTGATGAAAACCCGCTCCAGAGCGCTCAGGACAGACTGGGGTGAGCGTTCACCTTCCAACGGGACAATGACCCTAAGCACACAGCCAAGACAATGCAGGAGTGGCTTCAGGACAAGTCTCTGAATGTCCTTGAGTGGCACAGCCAGAGCCTGGACTTGAACCCGATCTAATATCTCTGGGGAGACTTGAAAATAGATGTGTAACAACACTCCCCATCTAACTTGACAGAGCTTAAGAGAATCTGCAGAGAAGAATGGGGGAAAACTCCCCAAATACAGGTGTGCCAAGCTTGTAACGTCATACCCGAAAAGACTCGAGGCTATAATCACTGTAAAGGGTGGTTATACAAAGTACTGAGTAAAGGGTCTGAATACTTTAAAGTCCATTTTAGAATAAGTCTAACATAACAACATGTGGAAAAAGTGAAGGGGTCCGTGTCCTTTCCGAATGCACTGTACACATACTGAACAAAAATAACAATTTCAAAGATTTTACTGAGTTACAGTTCATATAAGGAAATCAGTCAAAAGTAAATTAGGCCCTAATCTATGGTTTTCCCATGACTGGGAATGGGTGCAGCCATGGGTGAGCCTTGGAGAGCATAGGCCCACCCTCTTGGCAGCCAGGCTCACCCACTGGGGAGCCAGGCCACACCAATCAGAACGAGGTTTTCACCACAAAAGGGCTTCATTACAGACATAAATATCCCCACGCCCCTCAGACGATCCCGCAGGTGAAGAAGACGGATGTGGAAGTCCTGGGCTGGCGTGGTTTCACGTGGTCTGCGGTTGTGAGGCTGGATGGACGTACTCCTAAATACTCTAAAACAACGTTGGAGGAAGCGTATGGTAGAGAAATATTTCATTCAATTCTCTGGCAACAGCTCTGGTGGACATTCCTGCAGTAAAAATGCCAATTGCATGCTACCTCAAAACTTCTGTGGCATTGTGTTGTGTGATAAAACTGCACATTTTAAAGTGGCCATTTATTGTCCCCAGCACAAGGTGCCCATGTCTAATGATCATGCGGTTTAATCAGCTTCTTGGTATCCCACACCTGTCAGGTGGATAGATTATCTTTGCAGAGGAGAAATGGTCACTAACAGGGATGTGAACATGTTTATATTTTTGTCCGGTGTATATTTATATTCCTGGCTCGGACGTTGTTCATTCTGACATGTCTTAATGTCTTGTTCTTGTGTATTGTTGTTGTACTGTTAGATATTCCTGTTAGAGCTAGACATAAGCGTTTTGCTGCACCTGCGATAACGTAGGCAAAACCTTGATTTGGTCATTTATGAAACCATTGACGGAGGGCAGACTCAAGATCGCCAATTACACTGAAATTACATTAGCTTCCTATTGCATACACAGCTCTGTTTCAGAGGGGTATGAAAGGGTGAGAAAGTGTGCCAAAGTGTGCCAATGATCTATCTGCTCTAAAGTTCGATCAAACTGAAAGAAGATTACCCAACAAAAGCATGTCCTCCAAGAAGTCTCTAAATGGAAGCACTGAAACAAGTCAATCAGGACTCTGTGTGTGTGTGTGTGCATATGTGTATAAGAATCTCTGCCTAGATCAGTGAATTTCATTATTCATTTGTGAAGGAGTTAAGGCAAGGCACAGCCTGAAAGAACTAATTAAAACCCATTTAAATGAGCTTTCTTTCCCTGTGGAGTCTATAATGAGGCAACCTGTAACAACAGCTTCATCAAACTTCTCACATCTCCACTGTTGTGGGTCTATTAAGCAGCTCTACACATCTGATGGCATGGGTGGGAGTAATATGGAGAAAATGCCACTGGTTGTGCTTTGGGAAATATAAGCAGGTGATAAGAGATAGGAAGGAGGAGGAGAGGGTGAGTGGATCAAACTACCCCTTGCCAGTCAACTCACGCCTCATCCCTCCCTCCTTCCTTCCTTCTCTCCTTGAACTTTTTCCTTTGACATTCGCAGAACAAGAGGTTAGCTTAATAGTCTCCTGGTGTTCCTTAAACACACCACTCAGATATGAAGGATAGGAGAGTTGGAGTCGGAGTTCAAATGACCAGAGTACTCGGAGCAAATGATTCCATTAGCTCCAAGCCAGGGGAGCAGCCCTCGGCACACGCACACTTTAATAATTTTATTGGACGATTTACACTAAATTGAATTAACATTTCCAGGACCTTCATAGCGGGGTCTAGCTGTAAGGAAGACTGCGTTCAGGGCCAAGGTTATTATGGTAAACTAAAATAAACTAAATGAAAAATTATTATGAAAAAGCTAATATAGTAAACTGAAATAAAAACATTAACTATACTGAAACTATTATCGTTGACTCCAAAACTATGAATTACATTCAGCTGTGGGGGGGGTCTAATGAGTTTAAGCTGTTTTTCTAATGGGGGTTTTCAAGCTTCTGAATCTGGCGGGTCACATTGAGATTAACGTTTATAATTTAAAGGTAAACTCAGTGAGATGATGAGCAGCACCGCATATATTGGGCACGTTTGAGTGGTAAGCCTAAAGCAACTAACCGTAGACAAGGGTGGTGGTGTGAAGTCGGGTGGGAGGTGCATCTGCGACAGTTGGACACGAACGTGGTTTTTCAACAGCAGGGCTCAGATCAACATGGTAGTGTTTCTAAAAAATTGTTTTCTTTTTAACATCGAAATAAACATGTATCTAACCCCTATATCACACACTCAAACAACTGAAATCATATTATATTGTGTGTACGTTGTATTATCACTTTGTGAGAGAGCCTCAAAATGTAACATTTATTTGAATATATCCAGTGTACACATAAATCGCGGCAAATGATTTCCCGTTTCAGTCATGTATTTGGTCACGTTTAGTGTGGGTCAAATGAAAACACCTTAAGGATTAGTTGACAATAGAGCCTCCCACAATGCAGGCGATGGCTGCAGGATGAAGTAGGTGAAGCATACCTCCATGCCTGCAGCTTGTTGACAAAACTGTCCCTAGAAGCGAACTATGGCAATACCTTGCTTACAAATCAGATGAGGGCCAGCCTACGGAAACTAAGCAAAAGGTGTTATTGCAGTGCAAGGGAGGTTTAGTTCGAAAACGACAATCTATTTTACACAAGACATTTGCATTGTAACGTTATTCTACTAGCAACCTATATTTAGCATGACATTCATGGAGCATTATAATATGATTACGATCCAAAAGTAATGTAAAATGCCCTCATAAATTCTCTATGAAAGCAATATATTTAGACTACTTCACGTATGTCTGGGCTTGCTAGCAGTAGCCAGCCAGCAGCCCTGGGTGGAGCATTGCACCCTGGAGGTTGAAATTCACTCAGAATTGCAGTATGCTGTGTAAAATCCATTGTAGAGAATATTGGAATATAAAAGATTCAAAAATTTGTTTCAAAGTGGGTTTTTCTCCCCATGTAATTCTGGAACTAAACTATTTATTCAATACATTCAAGCTTTAATGAATAATAAATCTTAGGTCATTTGACCCAATATTATGGCCAAACATGAGCCAATTAACATTGATATGTATCCAATTACATTTTAAAACAGTTTAGATGTTCCTATAAATTATTTTGTATGCTCCGAGGTTCTGATAGTAATTTTTTTAAGAGCTTTGCACACCTTGAAAATTATTCAAGCGCTGTCAAGTTTGTTGTTGATCATTGCTAGACAGCCATTTTCAAGTTGCCATAGATTGTCAAGCCAATTTAAGTCAAAACTGTAATTAGGCCACTCCGGAATATTCAATGTCATCTTGGCATACAACTCTAGTGTAGATTTGGCCATGTGTTTTTGGTTGTTGTCCGGCTGAAAGGTACATTTATGTAACGGTCTGTTGGAAAACAGACCGAACCAGGTTTTACTCTAGGATTTTGCCTGTGTTTAGCTCTATTCTGTTTTTTATAATCAAAAAACTCCCTGGTCCTTGCAGATGACAATTAACTCTGTCAATTAGGTTAGTATTGAGGGGTAACTACAATGTTGTTGATCCATCCTCAGTTTTCTCCTATCACAGACATTACACTCTGTTTAGAAGTCACCATTGGCCTCATGAGCAGTTTCCTTCCTGTCCAGCAACTGAATTAGGAAGGACACCTGTATCATTGTAGTGACTGGGTGTATTGATACACCATCAAACTTGTATTTAATAACTTCACCACGCTCAAATGTCTGCTTTTTTACTCATCTACCAATAGATGTCTTTCTTTACGAAGCATTGGAAAACCTCCCTGGTCTTTGTGGTTGAATCAGTGCTTGAAATTCACTCTTCGACTGAGGGGACCTTACAGATAATTGTATGTGTAGAGTACAGAGATTATTATTGTCAAATCCCATCTTTGCTTCTTTCCAGAATAACTTTCTCCTGGTTTTCCACACTCACCATCACTTCCATATTCTGTTGTGGCTCCTGGAATCCATGGACTGTCAGCTTCCGAAGTACTGGGGGGAAAATGTAAACAATGACCTTTAGACACAAGTCAATCAGAACTGTGTGTGTGTGTGTGTGTGTGTGTGTGTGTGTGTGTGTGCATGAATGATTCCAGCTACCTTTAAGTGACAGTAGAGTCCTCTCCAGTGAGCTGAGGGCATGGGCCTGATCCACGGCTAGGACTTGCTGGAGGAAGCAGTCTGTGTGGTGGCTCCACAGGGAGCAGGCAAAGCTGTAGATGCCCGACGCCAGCTGCAACACACACAAAACTCAATTAAATAAGACTCCTTAGCCTGGGTCAATCAATGTGTGTGAGTATGAGAATGTGAGTGTGATCGAGCCACAGGTGCAATTTGGCATTCGAAGGCAGGGTTATTGTTCTCTCCATGAGATTACCCCGGAGCAATAAATTGTAGTTTTCCTAAATTACTTTTTCTTGTAATGGCAACACAGTCTGTCAATTTCTAAACTATTGCTTTGTCATTAATTCTAGAATCATAAGGGACTGACATTGCATATAACTTAACTGTTACTGTGACTTGGCATATTAAACTGCAGAATGAGAATCCTCTGAGGTTGATTGTTGTACAAGAAAAACAATGCCATTAAAAACTAACTTTGTGCGTTCCCTCTTTGGTGAGAAGTGAGAGAAGTTCTGTGAGATGATGGAGCAGAAAAAACAAGACTGTGGAGAAGACAAATGGCTGAATTGGGGAATGAGCCAATGAGATTAAGCAAAGTGACTGAAATGATTTATCCTCTAACACAGCCAAAGACACTATTGTTATCATTCCAGCACATCTCCACAGAAACCATTCATGATAAATCTCCATGCTAACAACAAATCCCTCCATTTGGCCTGAGGGAAAGAAGAACCCCAAACAGGGCAGGACAACAACAATGACAGTTTTCTAAAGTGCGAAGTTGATGTGAAGTGTCTTTAAATGAAATTGTGATCCAAAATATCCAGCACTTCAAGGCTCCACATCTACAAATGAGATGTCTGACTCATTTGATCTAGTGTTTGTTTGATGGTTATTTTGATTGTGGCTGACATGTCTATGGTTCAAGTGATGACTCGGAGGAGTATTCCATCTTTAAAATGTCTCGGTTCAACACACACACACATTTCAGTCAAAGTAATGTTGATGGGATTTCTTTAATCATTTCTTAATGCAAACCCTAAAGAGCATGAAGGTGACTTCAAAAGTGACTCGATATATCAAATGTTTACATCCAGTGTGGTTTGATATATACAGTGCCTTCGGAAAGTATTCAGACCACTTGACTTTTTCCATCTTGTTTAAGTAACAGCCATACTCTAAAATAGATTAAATTACATTTTTTTCCTCATCAATCTACACACAATACCACATAATGACAAAGTGAAAAGACATTTTCGCTATCCGCCCTGCCAAACTGAGCAATTGGGGGAGAAGGGCCTTGATCAGGGAGGTGACCAAGAACTCGATGGTCACTGACAGAGCTCCAGAGTTCCTTTCTAGAAGGACAACCATCTCTGCAGTACTCCACCAATTAGAATGGTAGAATGTCCAGACGGAAGACACTCCTCAGTAAAAGGCACTTGACAGCCTGCTTGGAGTTTGCCAAATGGCACCTAAAGGACTCTCAGACCATGAGAAACAAGATTATCTGGTCTGATGAAACCAAGACTGAATGCCAAGTGCCATATCTGGAGGAAACCCAGCGCCATCCCTAAGGTGAAGCATGGTGGTGGCGGCATCATGCTGTTGGGATGTATTTTAGTGGCAGGGTCTGGGATACTAGTCAGGATGTAGGGAAAGATGAAAGGAGCATAGTACAGAGAGATCCTTGATTGAAAACCTGCTGCAGAGCACTCAGGACCTCAGACTGGGGTGAGAGTTCAACTTCCAACAGCCAAGACAACGCAGGAGTGGCTTCGGGACAAGTCTCTGAATGTCCTCGAGTTCCCCAGCGTGAGCCCAGCTTGAACCCTATCAAACATCTCTGGAGAGACCTGAAAATAGCTGTACAGCGATGCACCCCATCCAACCTGACAGAGCTTGAGAGGATCTGCAGAAGAAAGTGAGAAACTCCCCAAATACAGGTGTGCCAAGCATGTAGCGCCAAACCCAAGAAGACTCGAGGCTGTAATCGGTGCCAAAGGTTATTTAACAAAGTACTGAGTAAAGGATCTGAATACTTATGTAAATGTGAGAGTTTATATTATCTTTAATAAATGTTCAAAAATGTCTAAAAACCTGTTTTTGCTTTGTCATTATGGGGTATTGTGTGTAGATTGATGGGGGGGGGGTCCATTTCAGAATAAGGCTGTATCAATACAAAATGTGGAAAAGTCAAGGGGTCTGAATATTTCCAAATGCTCTGTTCAGTGCAGTGGAAAAGTTACTCTCCTTTCTGATTCTCTGATTTTGCATATTTATATTTATACTGAATGTTAATCAGATCTTCAACCAAAACCTAATATTAGATAAAGGGAACCTAAGGTTACAAAAAAAGTATACTTATTTTATTTATTTAATTATCAAACGTTAACATCCAATTCCCTGTGTGAAAAAGTAATTGCCTTAAACTCAATAACTGGTTGTGCCACCTTTAACTGCAATGACTGCAGCCAAATGCTTCCTGTCGTTGTTGATCCGTCTCTCACATCGCTGTGGAGGGATTTTGGCCCACTCTTGCACGCAGAACTACTTGAACTCAGCCACATTTGTGGGTTTTCAAGCATGAACTGCTCATTTCAAATCCTGCCACAACATCTCAACTGGGAATAGGTCTGGACTTTGACTAGGCCATTCCAAAACTTGAAACTCGTTGCTTTTTAACCATTTTCATGTAGGATTGATTGTGTGTTCTGGATCATTGTCTTGCCCAGCTGCTCTTCAGCTTCAGCTCACAGGATGAACTGAAATTATCTGATAAAGAGCAGAAATCCTGGTTCCTTCAATTAAGACAAGTTATCCAGGTCCTGAGGCAGCAAAGCATCCCCAAACCACCACACAACCATGCTTGACCGTTGGAATAAGGGGACCTATTATGCCTGGTGAAAACCAAAACACTGAATTCCAAAGTAAAAACCTTTTACCAACGGTCAAGCACGGTGGTGGAAGTGTGATGGTTTGGGGATGCTTTGCTGCCTCGGGACTTGGACGACTGCATGCCAGAGTGGGCCATAATTCCTCCACAGTGATGTGAGAGACTGATCAACAACTTCAGGAAGCATTTGGTTCCAGTCATTGCATCAAAAGGTGGCACAACAAGTTACTGAGTATAAGGGGGCAATTATGTTTCACACAGGGGAATAAATTGCATAAGTGTTCATTTTTTTTTTTTTTTGTAAACTCAGGTTCCCTTTATCTAATATTAGGTTTTGGTTGAATATCTGATCATTCAATAAAAAATATGCAAAAAATAAAGAAAATCGGAAAGGTGGCATATACTTTTTCACGGGACTGTAGCTTTGTCCTGTACAATGGACAGCATTGTCTCCATCTTACTCAGAACACTTGTGTTAGATAATGCCTCTCCCTAAACAGAAGGAAGCAGATTGTACAGTCAACTTTCCTGCCAGTTCTTGACTATTGTGACATCATTTTTCGGAATGCAGCAGCCACTACTCGTTAACCATTGGATGGTGTCTGCCATAGCGCCCTTCACTGTATCACAGGTGACAGTTTTTATACGCATCACCACATCCTGTATCAAAAATTGGACTGGTCCTCGTTAAAGTCCCGTAGATCACGTCATTTCTCTCTTTTTGTTTAGCTTTACTACACAGGCTTACGACCGACCTCACCCGTTCACATGGATGGTGAACTCTCAAGGTTCCACCAGTATGTAACGATCTAGGAAAATCTGTCTTCAGTTTTAGTGCCCCCCATTTTTCAATAGCCTACAAAACTCCCTACATCTTGACTCTGGTGCCTCTAGGGCAGTTGAGGACTTAAATGTTGAATGAATTTTATGAGAATTGCAACTTTTTGGATTAAATGTAAATAATTGCATTTTTTGGTGTTTGACGCTGTAGTGTTGATTCTGTAACTTCTGGTTGATTACATTTTTTTATTGGTCAGCTTGAATTTGTTGTGTTGCTGTCCTCAAGGGACAATTTAAATGAGACCCTGGTCTCAACGGGTTCCTCTGAATAAATAAAAGTTAAATAAAAACCTTCAAAAGAGAGTGAACTGAACACCAAATTAACAAAACATTAAGCACTGCTTTGGTGCCATCAAACTGCATATACATATATAAGGTTTCAATGGTGAAACATAAGAGTCATTTGAATAATTCATTGAAATTAAAGGTCGACCGATTAATCGGAATGGCCGATTAATTAGGGCCGATTTGGAGATTTCAAAACAATCGGAAATCGGTATAGAAATGGTGGGTTAACTGCCTCTTTCACCTTGTCAGCTCGAGGGGATCCAATCTTGCAACCTTACAGGTAACTAGTCCTACGCAATAGACTGCCTGTTACGCGAATGCAGTAAGCCAAGGTAAGGTGCTAGCTAGCATTAAACTTATCTTACAAAAAACAATCAATCATAATCACTAGTTAACTACATATGGTTGATGATATTACTAGATATTGTCCTGCGTTGCATATAATCTGACTGAGCATACAAGCATACAAGTATCTAAGTATCTGACTGAGCGGTGGTAGGCAGAAGCAGGCGCGTAAACATTCATTCAAACAGCACTTGTGCGTTTTGCCAGCAGCCCTTTGTTGTACTTCAAGCATTGCGCTGTTTATGACTTCAAGCCTATCAACTCCCGAGATGAGGCTGGTGTAACCAATGTGAAATGGCTAGCTAGTTAGCTCGCGCTAATAGCGCTTCAAAGGTCACTCGCTCTGAGCCTTCTAGTAGTTGTTCCCCTTGCTCTGCATGGGTAACACTGCTTCGATGGTGGCTGTTGTTGTTGTGTTGCTGGAGAGGGACGGAAGCCATACTGTTACACTGGCAATACTAAAGTGCCTATAAGAACATCCAATAGTCTAAGGTTAATGAAATATAAATGGTATAGAGGGAAATAGTCCTATAATTCCTATAATAACTACAACCTAAAACTTCGTTAGCTTTCTTACATAGCACATATTGCACTTTTACTTTCTTCTCCAACACTTCGTTTTTGCAATATTTAAACCAAATTGAACATGTTTCATTATTTATTTGAGGCTAAATTGATTTTATTGATGTTTTATATTAAGTTAAAATAAGTGTTCATTCATTATTATTATTATTTTGTCTGTACATTATACCTTGAAGCTATTTTATCGCCCCCAGAAACCTCCTTTTACTCTCTGTTCCAGAAGTTCTAGACAACCAATTCTCATTGCTTTTAGCCGTACCCTTATCCTACTCCTCCTCCTTTCCTCTGGTGATGTAGAGGTGAATCCAGGCCCTGCAGTGCCTAGCTCAACTCCTATTCCCCAGGCGCTCTCTTTTGATGACTTCTGTAACCGTAATAGCCTTGGTTTCATGCATGTTAACATTAGAAGCCTCCTCCCTAAGTATGTTGTACTCACTGCTTTAGCACACTCTGCCAACCCGGATGTTCTAGCTGTGTCTGAATCCTGGCTTAGGAAGACCATAAAAAATTCTGAAATTTTCATCCCAAACTACAACATTTTCAGAGAAGATAGAACTGCCAAAGGGGGCGGTGTTGCAATCTACTGCAAAGATAGCCTGCAGAGTTCTGTCCTACTATCCAGGTCTGTACCCAAACAATTCTACTTTTAAAAATCCACCTCTCTAAAAGCCAAGTCTCTCACCGTTTCCGCCTGCTATAGACCACCCTCTGCCCCCAGCTGTGCTCTGGACACCATATGTGAACTGATTGCCCCCCATCTATCTTCAGAGCTCGTGCTGCTAGGTGACCTAAACTGGAACATGCTTTTAACACCCCAGCCATCCTACATTCTAAGCTTGATGCGCTCAATCTCACACAAATTATCAATGAACCTACCAGGTACCTCCCCAAATCCGTAAACACGGGCACCCTCATAGATATCATCCTAACCAACTTGCCCTCTAAATACACCTCTACTGTCTTCAACCAAGATCTCAGCGATCACTGCCTCATTGCCTGCATCCGTAATGGGTCAGCGGTCAAACGACCTCCACTCATCACTGTCAAACGCTCCCTGAAACACTTCAGCGAGCAGGCCTTTCTAATCGACCTGGCCGGGGTATCCTGGAAGGATATTGATCTCATCCCGTCGGTAGAGGGCTGCCCTTAACCAACACAAAAACATCCTATAGCGTTCTGCATTAGCATCGAACAGCCCCCGTGATATGCAGCTTTTCAGGGAAGCTAGAAACCATTATACACAGGCGATTAGAAACCCCAAGGCTAGCCTTTTCAAGCAGAAATTTGCTTCCTGCAACACAAACTCTGCCATGCTTTCCACCTGGCTACCCCTACCCCGGTCAACAGCACTGCACCCCCACAGCAACTCGCCCAAGCCTTCCCCATTTCTCCTTCGCCCAAATTCAGTCAGCTGATGTTCTGAAAGAGCTGCAAAATCTGGACCCCTACAAATCATCCGGGCTAGACAATCTGGACCCTTTCTTTCTAAAAAATTACCTGCCAAAATTGTTGCAACCCCTATTACTAGCCTGTTCAATCTCTCTTTGGTGTTGTCTGAGATTCCCAAATATTGGAAAGCAGCTGCGGTCATCCCCCTCTTCAAAGGGGGGGGACACTCTTGACCCAAACTGCTACAGACCTATATCTATCCTACCCTGCCTTTCTAAGGTCTTCGAAAGCCAAGTCAACAAGCAGATTACCGACCATTTCGAATCTCACCATACCCTCTCTGCTATGCAATCTGGTTTCAGAGCTGGTCATGGGTACACCTCAGCCACGCTCAAGGTCATAAACGATATTTTAACCGCCATCGATAAAGAAACAATACTGTGCAGCTGTATTCATTGATCTGGCCAAGGCTTTCGACTCTGTCAATCACCACATCATCATCGGCAGACTCAACAGCCTTGGTTTCTCAAATGATTGCCTCGCCTGGTTCACCAACTACTTCTCTGATAGAGTTCAGTGTGTCAAATCGGAGGGTCTGCTGTCCGGACCTCTGGCAGTCTCTATGGGGGTGCCACAGGGTTCAATTCTTGGACCGACTCTCTTCTCTGTATACATCAATGATGTCGCTCTTGCTGCTGGTGAGTCTCTGATCCACCTCTACGTAGACGAAACCATTCTGTATACTTCTGGCCCTTCTTTGGACACTGTGTTAACAACCCTCCAGGCAAGGTTCAATGCCATACAACTCTCCTTCCGTGGCCTCCAATTGCTCTTAAATACAAGTAAAACTAAATGCATGCTCTTCAACCGATCGATGCCTGCACCTACCCGCCTGTCCAACATCCCTACTCTGGACGGCTCTGACTTAGAATACGTGGACAACTACAAATACCTAGGTGTCTGGTTAGACTGTAAACTCTCCTTCCAGACCCACATCAAACATCTCCTATCCAAAGTTAAATCTAGAATTGCCTTCCTATTTCGCAACAAAGCATCCTTCACTCATGCTGCAAAACATACCCTCGTAAAACTGACCATCCTACCAATCCTTGACTTCGGCGATGTCATTTACAAAATAGCCTCCAATACCCTACTCAACCAATTGGATGCAGTCCATCACAGTGCCATCCGTTTTGTCACCGAAGCCCCATATACTACCCACCACTGCGACCTGTATGCTCTCGTTAGCTGGCCCTCGCTTCATACTCGTCGCCAAACCCACTGGCTCCATGTCATTTCCAAGACCCTGCGAGGTAAAGTCCCCCCTTATCTCAGCTCGCTGGTCACCATAGCATCACCTACCTGTAGCATGCGCTCCAGCAGGTATATCTCTCTGGTCACCCCCAAAACCAATTCTTTCTTTGGCCGCCTCTCCTTCCAGTTCTCTGCTGCCAATGACTGGAACGAACTACAAAAATCTCTGAAACTGGAAACACTTATCTCCCTCACTAGCTTTAAGCACCAGCTGTCAGAGCAGCTCACAGATTACTGCACCTGTACATAGCCCACCTATAATTTAGCCCAAACAACTACCTCTTTCCCTACTGTATTTATTTTATTTTATTTATTTTGCTCCTTTGCACCCCATTATTTTTTATTTGTACTTTGCACATTCTTCCACTGCAAATCTACCATTCCAGTGTTTTACTTGCTATATTGTATTTACTTTGCCACCATGGCCTTTTTTTTGCCTTTACCTCCCTTATCTCACCTCATTTGCTCACATCGTATATAGACTTGTTTCTACTGTATTATTGACTGTATGTTTGTTTTACTCCATGTGTAACTCTGTGTTGTTGTATCTGTCTAACTGCTTTGCTTTATCTTGGCCAGGTCGCAATTGTAAACGAGAACTTCTCAACTTGCCTACCTGGTTAAATAAAGGTGAACATATATATATATATATATTGTTGTAATTGTCATAATTACAAATAAATAAATAAAAATCGGCCGATTAATCGGCATCAGCTTTTTTGGTCCGCAAATAATCGGCATCGAAAAATCATTATTGATCGACCTCTAAATTGAGATAATGCAATTTTTCGTTCACCATCGGTAATACGAGTTTGCGATTCCACAGATCAGAGTAATCAGATTTTTAAAAACAACAAAGTATTACATTAATAAGAATGTTGAATGTTTTATTCCCGCTCATCCCTCCATTCCGTTTTCAAGCAACAAGGTATGGAATATCAAAGCCCCAAACAAGGTCCCATCCATCCAGACACTCGTTCATCATGGCGAGTTTGTGTGTGCGTGTTCCTGACACTCGTTTATCACACCATGCTCAATCCCTCCTACCTGTCAGTCACAAGACGAACAAAAGGGCCTTCAGAGGATCAGAGAGAAAGAGAGTGGCCAGACCGATTGGGAGAGGCATAAGAGAGAGGAGAAAAGATGTATGGAGAAAAAAGAAGAGGAGGAAGAGGTGTATAGAGACAGAAATAGGAATAGAAGAGAATCGAGGATGGAGAGAGAGGATGACAGAGAGGAGAAGGACATAATGGGTCTCTGTCATCAATGAATTTGAATGAAGGTAGCCCGCCTGTCGAATAATACATGTATTTGATACAAAAGAGGCCTGTTCCTCCTCTCCACTGAAGGCAAGAAGCCTCATTATTCAAACACTGGCACAGATAAAAGCTTTTAATACTTTTTAAGGCCGCTTTCCCACCCCCACTCAATCTCATTCCGTCGCTCCATCTTTCATTCTGCAAAAACACAGACAAACATCTCTTCAACCCAGCGGCCACTAACATACACTACCGTTTTGGGGTCACTTAGAAATGTCCTCGTTTTTGAAAGAAAAGCATATTTTTTGTCCATTAAAATAACATCATATTGATCAGAAATACAGTATAGACATTGTTAATGTTGTAAATGACTATTGGAGCTCGAAACGGACAATTATTTATGGAATATCTACATAGGTGTACAGAGGCCCATTGTCAGCAACAATCACTCCTGTGTTCCAATGGCACGATGTGTTATCTAATCCAAGTTTACCATTTTAAAAGGCTAATTGATCATTAGAAAACCCTTTTGCAATTATGTTAGCACAGCTGAAAACTGTTGTTCTGAATAAAGAAGCAATAAAACTGGCCGCCTTTAGACTAGTTGAGTATCTGAAGCATCAGCATTTGGTTCGATTACAGGCTCAAATAGGCCAGAAATAAATAACTTTCTTCTGAAACTCATCAGTCTATTCTTGTTCTGAGAAATGAAGTCTATTCCATGCGAGAAATTGCCAAGAATCTGAAGATCTCGTACACACTGCTGTGTACTACTTCCTTCACAGAACAGCGCAAACTGGCTCTAACCAGAGTAGAAAGAGAAGTGGGAGGCCCCGGTGTACTACTGATCAAGAGGACAAGTACATTAGTGTCTAGTTTGAGAAACAGATGCCTCACAAGTCCTCAACTGGCAGCTTCATTACATAGTACCCACAAAACACCAGTCTCAATGTCAACAGTGAAGAGGCGACTCCGGGATGCTGGCCTTCTATGCAGAGTTGCAAAGAAAAAGCCATATCTCAGATTGGCCAACAAAAAGAAAAGGTTAAGATGGGCAAAATAACAGAGACACTGGACAGAGGAACTCTGCCTAGAAGGCCAGCATCCCGGGGTCGCCTCTTCACTGTTGACGTTGAGACTGGGTTTCTGCAAGTATGTAGATATTCCATTTTATTTTTTAAATCAGCCGTTTCCAATTACAATAGTCATTTACAACATTAACAATGTCTATACCATATTTCTGATCAATTTGATGTTATTTTAATTGACAAAAAAATAGCTTTGCTTTAAAAAACAAGGATATTTCTAAGTGACCCCAAACTTTTGAACGGTAGTGTATGTATTCAATCACGCCCATCAGCCCGCCCGCCCGCATGCCTGCGAGTAAAAGAGAAAAAAAGAACCATGCTGGAATAAGCTATTCGTCATTGAGAATTTAAGTTTCCGGTGCTTCAATTCCCTGTCACACCGTCAAAGAATTATCCACAAATGCTTATTTGAAAAAGCAAATTTGAGATTGTTGAATGCCAAAGTCATTTAGTCTTAAAATGAAGGTGCCACAAAAACACCCATCACAGTCAGCACTTTATAGGCTTGATGGAAATGGTGCCACGGATAAAGTAAAGAATAAATCCATTTCACTCTAAGTAACCAAAACACTACATTTCCTGTATGCCATTTATTCCTTAATTCCATTCAACCATCCTGACATACAGGCATTTTACAGGCACTGATATTCCCTCCCTATTCTAACATTTACTCCATTAAGATGATTCTTGTAGACAATCCAGGAGTGATTAGGGGTGTCATGTGCCAGCAATGGCTCTGGGATTAGGACTATAACCAATCAGTCTGTTCTGACACCCATTATAACACAAATGTTATTGAACTACTCTGGAGGAGCTGGAACTTAAGATGTATTGAATAACGTTGAAAAATCTTGGTAACATTACCGAAAGCCTCCTCCCTGAATTTGTTTTATTCACTGCTTTAGCACTCTGCCGACCTGGATGTCCTAGCCGTGTCTGAATACTGGTTTATGAAGGCCACGAAAAATCCTGAAATTTCCATCCCCTAACTATACATTTTCTGACAAGACAGAACTGCCAAAGGGTGCGGAGTTGCAATCTACTGCAGAGATAGCCTGCAGAGTTCTGTCATACTATCCAGGTCTGTACCCAAACAATTCGAGTTTACACTTTTAAAAATCCACCTTTCCAGAAACAAGTCTCTCACCGTTGCCGCTTGTTATAGACCCCCAGCCGTGTCCTGGACACCATATGTGAATTGATTGCCCCCCCCATCTATCGTCAGAGTTTGTACTGTTAGGTGACATGCTTAACACCCCGGCAATCCAACAAACTAAACTAGATGCCCTCAATCTCACACAAATTATCAAGGAGCCTACAAAGTACAACCCTAAATCCGTAACCATCTTAGATATCATCCTGACCAACTTGCCCTCTAAATACACCTCTGCTGTTTTCAACCCGGATCTCAGTGATCACGGCCTCATTGTCTGCGTGCGTAATGGGTCAGCGGTCAAACGACCACTCCTCATCACTATCAAATGCTCACTAAAACACTTCAGCGAGCAGGCCTTTCTAATCGACCTGGCCCGGGTATCCTGGAAGGATATTGACCCCATCCCGTCAGTAGAGGATGCCTGGTTGCTCTTTAAAAGTGCTTTACTCACAATCTTAAATAAGCATGCCCCATTCAAAAAAAGTAAAAAACTAAGAACAGATATAGTCCTTGGTTCACCCCAGATTTGACTGCCCTTGACCAACACAAAAACATCCTGTGGCGTTCTGCATAAGCATCGAATAGCCACCGCGATATGCAACTTTTCAGGGAAGCCAGGAACCAATATACACAGGCAGTTAGGAAAGCAAAGGATACCTTTTTCAAACAGAAATTTGCATCAAGTAGCACTAATTCCAAAAAGTTTTGGGACACTAAAGTCCATGGAGAATAACAGCACCTCCTCCCAGCTGCCCACTGCACTGAGGCTAGGAAACACTGTCACCACCGATAAATCTACGATAATCGATCATTTCAATAAGCATTTTTCTACGGCCATGCTTTCCACTTGGCTACCCCTACCCCGGCCAACAGCTCAGCACCCCCTGCAGCAACTTGCCCAAGCCTCCCCATTCACCCAAATCCAGACAGTTGATGTAATGAAAGAGCTGCAAAATCTGGATCCCTACAAATCAGCTTGGCTAGACAATCTGGAACCTCTCTTTCTAAAATTATCCACCGAAATTGTTGCAACCCCTATTACTAGCCTGTTCACCCTCTCTTTCCTATCATCTGAGAAACCCTAAGATTGGAAAGATGCCGCGGTCATCCCCCTCTTCAAACGGGGAGACACTCTAGACCCAGACTGTTACAGACCTATATCTATCCTTCCCTAAAGTCTTCGAAAGTCAAGTTAATTAACAAACAAAACATCAACCATTACGAATCCCACCGAACCTTCTCCACTATGCAATCTGATTTCCAAGCTGGTTATGGGTGCACCCCAGCCACACTCAAGGTCCTAAATGATACCATAACCGCCATGGATAAAAGACAGTACTGTGAACCCGTCTTCATCGACCTGGCCAAGGCTTTTGACTCTGTCAATCACTGCATTCTTATCGGCAGACTCAACCGCCTTGGTTTCTCAAATTACTGCATCGCCTGGATCACCAACTACTTCTCAGACAGAGTTCAGTGTGTCAAATCAGAGGGCCTGTTGTCCGGACCTCTGGCAGTCTCTTTGGGGGTGCCACAGGGGTCAATTCTCAGGCCAACTCTTTTCTCTGTATAAATCAATGATGTCACTCTTGCTGCTGGTAATTCTCTGATCCACCTCTACGCAGAGGACACCATTCTGTATACATCTGGCCCTTCTTTGGACACTGTGTTAACAACCCTCCAGGCAAGCTTCAATGCCATACAACTCTCCTTCCGTGGCCTCAAATTGCTCTTAAATACAAGTAAAACTAAATGCATGCTCTTCAACCGATCGCTACCTGCACCTAGCCGCCTGTCCAACATCACTACTCTGGACGGCTCTGACTTAGAATACGTGGACAACTACAAATTCTTAGGTGTCTGGTTAGACTGTAAACTCTCCTTCCAGACCCATATCAAACATCTCCAATCCAAAGTTAAATCTAGAATTGGCGTCCTATTTCGCAACAAAGCATCCTTCACTCATGCTGCCAAAGATACCCTTGTAAAACTGACCATCCTACCAATCCTCGACTTTGGCGATGTCATTTACAAAACAGCCTCCAATACCCTACTCAACAAATTGGATGCAGTCTATCACAATGCAATCCGTTTTGTCACCAAAGCCCCATATACTACCCACCATTGCGACCTGTACGCTCTCGTTGGCCGGCCCTCGCTTCATACTCGTCGCCAAACCCACTGGCTCCATGTCATCTACAAGACCCTGCTAAGTCCCCCCTTATCTCAGCTCGCTGGTCACCATAGCATCTCCCAACTGTAGCACACGCTCCAGCAGGTATATCTCTCTAGTCACCCCCAAAACCAATTCTTTCTTTGGCATCGAGAGCATATACAGCCCTTGACAGTTAGCGCACAGTGGTAAGGCGGCGAGTTCCTTACATCTATTGCCACTTGTGGTGTAAGTCTGAATCCACCACGGGGCACCTCAATCTTTGAACTGTGGACTCACATTTAACGTGGTAACACGTTGAGAAGAAAAAGAACACCGACAACTACTACAAGGGTGACCTCTCTCACAGGAATGATTTCACTTTTCAGAATTATAAGTGTGTGGGCACGAGATGATTATTGTAAGTAAATTATAAAAAGTCATTTAAAAAAAGATCTGCCCCACGTGGGATTAGAACTAACAACCATTAAACTATGACCCAACTGTCTTAGCAGACTGCGACACCAAGTCATAGCAGGTAGAAAAAAATTCCAAAAGCACATTAGAAGTGTATGAAACAGAAAGCAAAAACATTGAATTTGGTCATATGTGGGAATATGGCTTACTGCTTTTAGAATTTTGTGTAACGTCAGTAGTCTACTCAAGGAAGCATGCAAAATATGTTGGCACACTCCACTTAACAAGAACATTGCTAAATAAGGGAGCACCTGTCACCTGCTTTTATAGTAAAACCTTGAGGAAGTACCACTCAGCACATCTAGAAAAGAGTGTATTTCATACCGAACCCTTACCTTGAGATGATGTAATAGAACCTTCTGAAGGTGCCTTGACATCACGATTTCAATGGGAGGGTTGAACCGCTAGGGGCAAAGAGCACTACACTACTTAAAATACCTAAATATATCCCTTTAGACAAACTATCAAAATGAAGACCAGAATTGACATGTCTCACTACAACTAAGCCTAAAACATCTGATTGTCAAAGATTTTTTTTGTTCATGAAAGTTACTCTGTGATTCCTCTATCATTCTCCCCTCACTTATGCTCTACTCCCTTTCTCCATCTCTCAGTAATATTTCCTCCCTGTATCTCATCCTCCCTCTCTCCCCATTCCTCAGTCATTTTTCTACCAGCAGCCCACGAGGCAGTCATGTGCAGCTGGCAGAGTGCCAGTGTTTACAGGGAGCAGCCAGTGGCCAATTAAACCGAGAGCCAGTTATTAATGTCCCATCCATCCATGTGTGTCCAGGTTTTTGTTAGTCAGTAATAGTCAGCTTTTGGCCGATAAAAAAAAATTGAAACGTCGATAAACAAAATTGGTGCCACCCAATTGTCCAGGAGAAGAAAAAATCCCATTGCAAAATAATGCTTTGATGGAAACACTTTTGACTGGTCATGCTTATCGATTTGTAGGTTAATTTGCATAATTTCCTGAATATTAAATTGGTGTGTGTACATCATATTCATTATGTGTTTCATTTATCACACTCGTACAACATACAGATACAGAGCCTTTGAGCTGAAAATCTGTCAGTGTGAGAACTGCTGCTACAGCATTTCAAACAGCAAATGAATGCATAGGCAACGGAAGGCAGGCAACGTGCAAGCAACTTGCAAGGCAGGCAACTTGCAATGAGCTGGAGGCAGCATGCATTTGGAAAACATATGCCTAGTTGTTTGAAACCTGAACATTTTACTACATCCTATGAGGCAAGCTTTACCTTGTGTCAAAGTAGCCAAGCCAAAATCAGACCACATCTGCGGAGGCAATTATTTTATATAAACTTCCTTCCATTGTCCAGTAGCCAAAGGCACAATCCTAGTCATATTACATTTCTATTTTAGTCATTTAGCAGACACTTATTCAGAACGATTTACAGTAGCAATTAGGGTTATGTACTTTGCGCAATCTATGCTAGTTGCTGCATATCCGACCTAGAATACGTGAACATCTATAAGTACCTAGGTTTCTGGCTAGAGTGTAAACTCTCCTTCCGGACTCATATCAAACATCTCCAATCTAAAATCAAAATCTAGAGTCGGCTTTCTAGTTCGCAACAAAAAGCCTCCTTCACTCACGCCGCCAAACTTACCCTAGTAAAACTGACTATCCTACCGATCCTCGACTTCGGCGATGTCATCTACAAAATAGCTTCCAATACTCTACTCAGCAAACTGGATGCAGTTTATCACAGTGGCATCCATTTTGTTACTAAAGCACCTTATACCACCCACCACTGCGACCTGTATGCTCTAGTCGGCTGGCCCTCGCTACATATTCGTCGCCAGACCCACTGGCTCCAGGTCATCTACAAGTCCATGCTAGGTAAAGCTCCGCCTTATCTCAGTTCACTGGTTACGATGGCAACACCCACCCGTAGCACGCGCTCCAGCAGGTGTATCTCACTGATCATCCCTAAAGCCAACACCTCATTTGGCCGCCTTTCCTTCCAGTTCTCTGCTGCCTGTGACTAGAACGAAGAAAATCGCAAAAGTTGGAGACTTTTATCTCCCTCACCAACTTTAAACATCTGCTATCTGAGCAGCTAACCGATCGCTGCAGCTGTACATAGTCCATCGGTAAATAGCCCACCCATTTCACCTACCTCATCCCCATACTGTTTTTATTTATTTCCTTTTCTGCGCTTATGCACACCATTATCTCTACCTGCACATGACCATCTGATCATTTATCACTCCAGTGTTAATCTGCTAAATTGTAATTATTCGCCTACCTCCTCATGCCTTTTGCACACAATGTATATAGACTCTTTTTTTCTACTGTGTTATTGACTTGTTTATTGTTTACTCCATGTGTAACTTTGTGTTGTTATCTGTTCACACTGCTATGCTTTATCTTGGCCAGGTCACAGTTGTAAATGAGAACTTGTTCTCAACTAGCCTACCTGGTTAACCAGTTGGATTTAGGGGGCGCTATTTTAATTTTTGGATGAAAAACGTTCCCGTTTTAAACAAGATATTTTGTCACGAAAAGATGCTTGACTATGCATATAATTGACAGCTTTGGAAAGAAGACACTGACGTTTCCAAAACTGCAAAGATATTGTCTGTGAGTGCCACAGGATTGATGTTACAGGCGAAACCCAGATAAAAATCCAACCAGGAAGTGACACATTTTTTGAAACCGCCTCATGCCAATGACTCCTTATATGGCTGTGAATGAGCTACGAATGAGCTTGCGTTTTCCACATTTTCCCCAAGGTGTCTACAGCACTGTGACGTCTTTTTAGGCATTTCCCTTGAAGAATGGCTGTAAGGGACCATATATGGCATGTGGTCACATGGTGTCTCCCGCAGAAAACCTTGCGTAAAATACTGAGGTAGCCATTTTTCCAATCGCTTCTTATGAGAAACCAACTGCCTCTGCAGATATATTATCGAATATATTTGTTAAAAACACCTTGAGGATGGATCCTAAACAATGTTTGCCGTGTTTCTGTCGATATTATGTAGCTAAGTTTGAAAAAAGTTTGGCGTTATAGTTGTAGCATTTTTCGGTCTATTTTTCAGCCAAGCATGGTGAAGAAACGGAAGCTTTTTTGCCTACAAAAATTATCTTTTTGAAAAAAAGGAACATTTGCTATCTAACCGGGAGTCTCCCGAGTGAAAGCATCTGAAGTTCTTCAAAGGTAAATGATTTAATTTGGTTGCTTTTCTTAATTTCGTGAAAATGTTGCCTGCTGCCAGCAGAGCCTAGCATAGCATTATGCCAAGATAAACTTACACAAATGCTTGTCTAGCGTTGGCTGTAGCGCATATTTTGAAAATCTGAGATGACAGTGTTGTTAACAAAAGGCTAAGCTTATGTTTGAATATATTTATTTCATTTCATTTGCGATTTTCATGAATAGGAAAAGTTGCGTTATGCTAATGCGCTTGAGGCTATGATTACGCTCCCGGATACGGGTTTGCTCGTCGCAACTGGTTAAATAAAGGTGAAATATATATTTTTTTAAATAAAATTAGATCTGTCCTCTTTCTAAATGTCTAATGGATATTTTCATCTGTCACGTGAAACCGCTAGCATGAGCGGTGCGCGTTTTCCCACTAATTGCATTACGGAACAAACATTCGTGCATAGCCTACTGCCTTGTGCACATTGCTGTGCTTAAAATGTGAACAAGCTAAATGTTCTGATCTGTAGCATCAGACTCATTGCATTTTACTTTTCTTTTATGTAGCCTAGGCACACTGGTTGTATGAATTTGGGATCCATCGCCCCACAACGGTCCCAGAGTGTATGGAATAGGACATTTTCGTTCACGCCAAGCTGACCAATAGAATAGGTCAAATTTTATACTATGGGGGAATAGTAGATTGACATAGGCTAGTGATTTTGCTGTCCGTGAGCTGAGGAAAAGTCAAATGTGGACAGTTATTCTAACATCTTCAAAGTGCACATCAGAATTCGGTAAGAAGGACCGCACATCATTGCATCCTTGACTTGTATTAATACGAATTACCATAATCTAAATGGGATTTCTGTCATTCTGAGCACTGTGAGTGGACACCATATGGGTCCCATAAATTTCTCAAATGTCTGGTAAATTAAAACGATGCCAGTCAAATATTCAGCGACACATTTTCCTAACTGAACCCCTGGTGCGTGTTTATCAGTCCATCCAACCTGTCTGGGAGAACTGACACACCTGCTTCTCAGAACTACTGAAAAGGGACAGAGATATGGCCTGCATGAACATTATTATTATGTATGCCATTAAGCAGACACTTTTATCTGAATGGACCTATGCGCTCATAATTTTTTTCATGTATATGTGGTGGCGTGAATCGAACTCACTACCAACTGAGCTAGAGGACCACACTATGTAGCGAGTGTATTATCCAGGCCTGCAGAGTTACTGTACTGTTACTTTTACTATTCAGTCTAAAAATCAACCTTCTCAGATCAGTCTGCTCAGCCTCAGCCAACCTGAGGCCAACACCAGAGGACAGGTTAAGTAGGGAGGACTAACTAAAACACTCCTTAACATATTTGAATCATTCAGAGGTAAAAGGCCGTCCTCGAAGCACAGAGCTAGGGCTGGGCGGTATACTGTATTTCACTCTATACTAGTATTGATGCTTGGATGGGTTTGGGTTAATGCCAACTACAGAATTTGAATAATTATTCTATTTCCATGATTTCAACAGGTCAGCCAAGTGTTTTAATCCTAAATTGATCTAAATTGCAAGTCAAATAACAATTGCAATATTTGGTCAAAATAATGCCTCGAATTTTATGCTCATATCGTGCGGGAAATGCAGAAATTAATGAAAATGCTGAAAAATAATTTTGGGTGGAAGTTTGAATAGTATAAAACAATCCGAATGGAGAAAAACTCAATGTAATCACTTACTACTGAAAAAGCTAACGGAGAATTTGTATTACACTGAACAAAAAAATGAATGCAACATGTAAAGTGTTACTCCCATGTTTCATGAAATAAAACATGTTCCAAACACACAAAAGCTTATTTCTCAAATTGATTTACATCCCTGTTAGTGAGCATTTCTCATTTGCAAAGATAATCCATCCACCTGACAGGTGTGGCATATCAAGAAGCTGATTCAACAGCATGATCATTACACAGGTGCACCTTGTGCCGGGGCCAATAAAAGGCAACTCTAAAATGTGCGGCTTTGTCACAACACAATGCCACAATGTCTCAAGTTGAGGGAGCGCGCAATTGGCATGTTGACTGCAGAAATGTCTACCAGAGCTGTTACCAGAGAATGTAACGTTCATTTCTCTACCATAAGCCGCCTCAAACGTCATTTTATAAAATTTGGCAGTACGTCCAACCGGCCTCACAACCTCAGACCACGTGTACGGCGTCGTGTGGGCGAGCAGTTTGTGGATGTCAACGTTGTGAACAGAGTGCCCCATGGTGGCAGTGCGGTTACGGTACGGGGAGGCATAAGCTACAGACAACGAACTAAAATGCATTTTATCAATGGCAATTTCAATAAACAGAAATACCATGATGAGATCCTGAGGCCCACTGTGACACACATTTTGAATGTATCTGTGACCAACAGACACATATCTGTATTCCCAGTGTTGTGAAATCCATAGATTAGGGCATCATTTATTTATTTAAATCGACTGATTTCCTCATGGACCGTAAACTCAGTAAAATCTTTGAAGTTGTTTCATGTTGCGTTTACATTTTTGTTATTATTTCACAACATAAAATATCAAACAAATTTCAATTTTATTTGTATAAATATGATATAATACTTTGGCCATATGGACCAGTCCTACAAAGATGAAAAAAAATTCACAGGGGAAATTGAAATTGGATACGATTCATTATCGATTAATGTGGAGCTCTGGTTGCCCAATGCCATGGACTAGTTTTTTGTCTGTTTCTTGGTGTTTTCTGTGAGCCACCGCGTTGACACTGGGTTGTGCGGAGGATAGCTGTGTTTGTTGATGGGCCATTTAGTACTGAAATCAACATCACTGCCTGCATCATTAAAAATCTCAGTTTAATGAGTCTCTGAAAGATTGCCCACACAGCCCACAGTCTGACCCCACGCTTTATGTAAAGACTTATCGTCTTTAAAAAACATAGAGGGGAAATGGTGTTACTTCAGAGTCTGAGCATCTGTACACACACACACACTGCAGAGAAGTCAGCACACAGCTAAACAGAGACCCCCAGAGGCCAAGGCTGGCACAGCACATGTATCAAACCGAGGAAGAGAGCAGCAGGGACGGGCAGGTGGAGGAAGGAAATAAAATTGAGAACTACAGAGAGTGAATGCACGGGAGAAATACAGTGCCCTTAGAAATATTCATACCCCTTGACTTAATCCACATTTTGTTGTGTTACAGCCTGAATTTTTTTCATGTATCACTACACACAATACCCCACAATGACAAGTGAAAACATGTTTTTAGAAACTTGAGCAAATTTACTGAAAACGAAACAGAAATATCTAATTTACATAATTATTCACACCCCGAAGTCAATACATGTTAGATTCACCTTTAGCAACGATTAAAGCTGTGAGTCTTTCTGAGTCTCTAAGAGCTTTGCACAACTGGATGGTACAATATTTGCACATTCTTTTTAAAATTCTTCAAGTGCCGTCATGTTCGTCGTTGATCATAACTGGACAGCCATTCCAATGTCGCGCTATAGATTTAAAAGCTGATTTAAGTCAAAACTGTAACTAGGCCACTCAGGAACATTCAATGTCATCTTAGTAAACAACTTCAGTGTATAGAGAGAGATACAGAAAAAGAGAGAGACTCACATGGGAGTGTTTGACCTTTAAGCCATGTTCTCCCGAACCACAACAGGGTTGGTATATCCTGGTACACCGCAAGCCTGTATCTTTGTAGTGACTGGGTGTATTGATTAGAGGTCGACCGATTCATTAATGGCTGATTAATTAGGACCGATTTCAAGTTTTCATAACAATCGGAAATCTGTATTTTGGGCGCCCATTTGCCGATTTTTTTATATTTTTTTTAGACCTTTATTTAACTAAGCAGGTCAGTTAAGAACATGTTCTTATTTTCAATGACGGCCTAGGAACGGTGAGATAACTGCCTCATTCAGGGGCAGAACGACAGATTTCACCTTGTCAGCTCAGGGGATCCAATCTTGCAGCCTTACAGTTAACTAGTCCTATGCAATAACAACCTGCCTCTCTCTCGTTGCACTCCACAAGGAGACTGCCTGTTACGCGAATGCAGTAAGCCAAGGTAAGATGCTAGCTAGCATTACATTTATCTTATAAAAAACAATCATAATCACTAGTTATCTACATATGGTTGATGATATTACTAGATATTATCTGGCATGTCCTGCATTGCATATAATCTGACTGAGCGTACAAGTATCTAAGTATCTGACTGAGCGGTGGTAGGCAGAAGCAGGCTCGTAAACATTCATTCAAACAGCACTTTTGTGCGTTTTGCCAGCAGCTCTTCGTTGTGCGTCAAGCATTGCGCTGTTTATGACTTCAAGCCTATCAACTCCCGAGATGAAGCTGGTGTAACCGAAGTGGAATGGCTAGCTAGTTAGCGCGCGCTAATAGCGTTTCAAACGCCACTCGCTCTACTAAAGTGCCTATAAGAACATCCAATATTCAAAGGTTAATGAAATACAAATGGTATAGAGGGAAATAGTCCTATAATTCCTATAATAACAACAACCTAAAACTTCTTACCTGGGAATATTGAAGACTCATGTTAAAAGGAACCACCAGCTTTCATATGTTCCCATGTTCTGAGCAAGGAACTGAAACGTTAGCTTTCTTACATAGCACATATTGCACTTTTACTTTCTTCTCCAACACTTTGTTTTTGTATTATTTAAACCAAATTGAACATGTTTCATTATTTACTGAGGCTAAATTGATTTTCTTGATGTATTATATTAAGTTAAAATAAGTGTTCATTCAGTATTGTTTTAATTGTCATTATTACAAATAAATAAATAAATTGTCCGATTAAATCGGTATCGATTGGTCCTCCAATAATCGGTATCGCTATCGGCATTGAAAAATCATAATCGGTTGACCTCTAGTATTGATACATCATCCAAAGTGTAATTAATAACTTCACCATGCGCAAAGGGATATTCAATGTCCGCTTTTTATTTTTATCCATCTAGGTGCCCTTCTTTGCGAAGCATTGGAAAACCTCCCTGGTCTTTGTGGTTGAATCTGTGTTTGAAATCCAATGCTCGACTGAGGTACCTTGCAGATAATTGTATGTGTGGGTTACATAGATGTAGTCATAAGGCTTGCCATAACAAAGGGGTTGAATACTTATTCAGATTTCCATTTTTAATTCATAAATATTTAATTTTGACATTATTGTGGGTAGGCCAGTGACACAAAATCTCTATTTAATCCATTTTAAATTCAGGCTGTAACACAAACATCTGGAAAAAGTCAAGGGGTGTGAATACTTTCTGAAGGCACTAAGTGTTTAGACTCACAAAGAGAGGAAAAAATAAAAAGGGAAAGTAAAGAAAAAGGGAAAGTGGAGAGTGAAAAAAAGAGGGAGAGAAAGAGATGTTGCGACAGGCATCCTTACGTCTTGAAACAGTCGTTTGTCCTGGGCCAGGCGCTTGGAGGCCAGGGTCTTGGTGACGTGGTAGAAGGTGAGTAGAGCCCTGTGCTGCTGCAGCCCATCCTGACCCTTCACTGACTCAAGCAGGATGGGTATCAGCTCTGGCCACTGGCGGGGACAGTCCAGACGAGCCACCTTGGCTATCAGCACTGCTATCTGGGTGGCTATCTGGTCATACAGGAAACATATATAATAGGTTAAACATTATTGGAATAATATCAGGAATGTTTTCGGATATCCGGATAGTCAAAACACATGCATTAAAGAAAACATTTTTGTGCAACTTCAAATGGGGACTTGCTCTCTGCTTGTTGTTTCAGCACAGACAAGTGGGGGAGGGGCACAAGAGGAGCAGGTGTGTCCGACATGGACGGAGAAAGAGAGAAAGTAGCCAAACCGACTCGCAAAAGTTAGTTGTTGCTGCTATAGGTTATCTATAATCTCATATGGTAGTGTCTGTCTTGACTGCATCAAATCGATATAAAGAAGCTAGCTAGCTACACTAGCCAACTAAATTAGTTAGCCAGCTAGCTAGTCAGCAAGGCTAATTGAGGCGATTTTGCTGTGCTCCACGCGTCCTTGTCTACAACAACTAACCAACCGATGCATATCTATATTCGCAGTCATGTGAAAGACATAGATTAGGGCCTATTGAATTTATTTAAATTGACTGCTTTCCTTATAAGAATTGCAACTCCGTGAAATCTTTGAAATTGTTACATGTTGCGTTTATATGGTTGTTTAGTGTATAAAAATCACGATCTGCCTGGTTAACAATAGTTCCTAACTTTTAAAATAACTGGGCTCTCCCATGAGATATGGAACACCGGCAGCAGACACACGGGCGCGTGGCTACTAAGACACACCAACCATGAAGTTGTACTGCACCAAAGTTATGGGACTGTTGTCCAAAATACTGACAAATAATCACAAAAATCCTTAGCTAGATGGCTGGTGCACTCGAATGTGTGGATAAGCCACTGGGAGTAAACGGATATAGGACTGCACTTTGGTCAAAGAGTGATGACAGACACAGAAGCACAGTCGAGGATTTTAATGATGCAACAGAGTATACATGTAGTCTGTGTACAGAGGGAAACAGGATAAAATAAATAATAAAAAATACTACAATGTAAATCCAATAAACAATATTATATTAATGTCAGAATTCTCTATACACAATTTACAAGAGAAAAATAACACCATAATTCCTCTCAGGAGAATTAACATTACAGTAACAACAACTGGAAGGCTAATTCCAATTGTACAAAATAGTAGAACTCGTTAACCTGTTGAACCTATGGGGGCGCTGTGTCATTATTGGATAAAAAGACGTGCCCGTTTTAAGCGCAATATTTTGTCACGAAAAGATGCTCGACTATGCATGGAATTGACAGCCTTGGAAAGACAACTCTGACGTCTCCAAAACTGCAAAGATATTATCTGTGCGTGCCCCAGAACTAATGCAACAGGCGAAACCAAGATGAAGTTTCATACAGGAAATGCCCCGGATTCTGAAGGCGCTGTGTTCCAATGTCTCCTTATATGGCTGTGAATGCGCCAGGAATGAGCCTGCGCTTTCTGTCTATTCCCCGAGGTGTCTGCAGCATTGTGACGTGTGTGCGTAATCTGTACGTCCATGCGCGTTCCATTTCTTCAGAATTGAAAGTAAACTGCCACGATGGATTTTATCGTCGATAGATATGTGAAAAACACCTTGAGGATTGATTCTAAACATCGTTTGCCATGTTTCTGTCGATATTATGGAGTTAATTTGGAAAAAAGTTCGCGTTTTAATGACTTATTATTTTATTTTTTTCCTTACCCAAACGCGATGAACAAAACGGAGCGATTAGTCGACACAAATAATATTTTTTGTAAAAACGGAACATTTACTATCTAACAGAGTCTCCTCATTGAAAACAACTGAAGTTCTTCAAAGGTAAATTATTTTATTTGAATGCTTTTATGGTTTTTGTGGTAAATGTTGCATGCTGAATGCTAATGCTAAATGGTACGTTAGCCATCAATACTGTTACACAAATGCTTGTTTTGCAATGGTTGAGAAGCATATTTTGAACATCTGAGATGACAGTGTTGTTAACAAAAGGCTAAGCTTGAGAGCAAATAGATTCATTTCATTTAATTTGCGATTTTCATGAATAGTTAACGTTGTGTTATGCTAATGAGCTTGCGGATAGATTTACACAATCCTGGATACAGGGTTTTTTTCGTAGCTAAACGTGACGCAGAAAACGGAGCGATTTGTCCTAAACAAATAAAACTGAACATTTGCTATCTGAGAGTCTCCTCATTGAAAACATCTGAAGTTCTTCAAAGGTAAATGATTTTATTTGAATGCTTTTCTGTTTTTTTGTGTAAATGTTGCCTGCTGAATGCTAACGCTAAATGCTACGCTAAATGCTACGTTAGCCATCAATACTGTTACACAAATGCTTGTTTTGCAATGGTTGAGAAGCATATTTAGAAAATCTGAGATGACAGTGTTGTTAACAAAAGGCTAAGCTTGAGAGCAAATAGATTCATTTCATTTCATTTCATTTGCAATTTTCATGAATAGTTAACGTTGCGTTATGGTAATGAGCTTGAGGCTGTAGTCACGATACCGGATCCGGGATGGCTCGACGCAAGAAGTTAAGAAAGTTACTCCTCTACATACAAATATCTTGTATTTACAGATAACAGCAGCAACAGGAATATTATAAAAGTGAAATAAGTATTTGTTCTGACTTACATTTGGTTAAAAAACGCACAAATATCCCTGCAAATTAAAACTGTCTGATCTCCACAAAAGCCAACCGAACTGAGAAATAAGATCAATTTCTATACTAACAATTGGTTGCCATGGTGAATAATCCAATAATAATTGGTAGAACACATGAAAGGAAACAAAAATAATTCACCGGAATCTCAAAATGAAAAAACCGTGTACATCACTAAAAGGTTCTGGTACATCAAATTACATTTAGAGGATTCTAAATTCAAATCTAATGGGCTTTTATCCATCCACACCAGAATTAGTGTAACTAATTCAAACTTATTAAAAGCCTCCATTGTCCTTTCTGCGAAGGGAGGTCTGCGTCCTCATGGTGGGCATCAGCTCCACCCGTTGTACCCCAATGTGTCTGTAGGGCAGTGCCATCGGAGTCCTAACGCGGGCTCTTCAGGGTCCACACGGTCTTGGGAGAGCCACAGTTCTGTGCTCACAGATCTTGCTTCTTTAGGGAAATGCTCAACAACAGCTGAGACATTACTCGCCCATTGGCTGATCTCAAATCCTTCTGTGGCAAGCAGAGTCCTTGACTTGTTCACCAGCTGGCGTGCTTCCTGGTATTCAGGGAGGCTGTGCAGGCAATTGTCGACTTAGAAGGCATGTTCCACCATTTGTAGAACATCCTCATTTACAATCCTTATGATCGCACACATGTTGCTGCAAGGCGAATGTGGCATAAAAGAGGCTGCAGGTTGTGCCAAAAGGAAGCACCTGTCATTCATAGACGATTGAGGTCATCTGAACAGGAGATGGTGGAAGTGAACAGGCACTGTTGTTCCTTGCCGGAATTGGACAGGAAGTTAGAAGGCCCTTGGAGTGCCCAACCAAGTCTTGTGTTGACTGCAACAGGTTCACCTTAAGGTCCCATGAACACCGGTTCCATCTGCGTTAAGAAGTGGGGGTGAGCTGAACCAATCAGGACCAGGGGACTGACCTTGGTGAAATTTGTCTGACGAAACCAAAATGACACACTTTGGCCTGAATGCAAAGCATCACGTCTGATGAAACCAGGCACCGCTCATCACCTGGCCAACACCATTCCTACGGTGAAGCATGGTGGTGCAGCATCATGCTGTGGGATGATTTTCAGCAGCGGGTAGTGGGAGACTAGTCAGGATCAAGGGAAAGATGAACGGAGCAAAGTACAGAGAGATCCTTGAGGAAATCCTGCTCCATAGTGCTCAGGACCTCAGACTGGGGTGAAGGATCACCTTCCAACAGGACAATGACCCTAAGCATACAGCCAAGACAACGCAGAAGTGGCTTCGGGACAGGTCTCAATGCCCTAGAATGGCCCAGCCAGAGACCGGACTTGAACCTGATCAATCATCTCTGGAGAGACCTGAAAATAGTTGTGCATCGACACTCCCCATCCAACCTGGCAGAGCTTGAGAGAATCTGCAGAGAAGAATGGGAGAAACTCCCCAAATACAGGTGTGCTAAGCTTGTAGCGTCATACCCAAGAAGACTCGAGGCTGTAAATTGCTGCCAAAGCTGCTTCAACAAAGTACTGAGTAAAGGGTATGAATACTTATGTAAATGCGATTTAAAAAAATAATAATTTAAAAATCCAAACATTTCTAAAAACCCGTTTTTGCTTTGTCATTGTGGGAATTTGACATTTGAGAAACATGGATAAACATCTACTTCTGGCGTGAGACAGAGCTGGTAGGTTCTACATGCATTGTCTTAACTTCTTGGTGACAGGGGGCAGTATTTTCACGTCCGGATGAAATGCATGCCCAAATTCAACTGCCTGCTACTCATCCACAGAAGGTAAGATATGCATATTAGTATATTTGGATAGAAAACTGAAGTTTCTAAAACTGTTTGAATCATGTATGTGAGTATAACAGAACTTATTTAGCAGGCGAAACCCCGAGGACAAACCATTCAGATTTATTTATTTTTTGGGGGTCACTCTCTTTTCAATGGCCTTTTCATTGGGAATCCAGATTTCTAAGGGACCTTCTTGCAGTTCCTATCGCTTCCACTGGATGTCAACAGTCTTTAGAAATTGGTTGAGGTTATTCCTTTGTGTAATGAAGAAGTATGGCCATCTTGAACGAGGGTCACTTGAAGTGTACTGTTAGATAGAGGCGCGTGACCAGAAAGCATGCTTCAGTTTGTTTTCTTCCTGTATTGAACACAGATCATCCAGTCTTCAATTTTATCTATTTTTTTTAAGTTAAAAAATACCTAAAATTGTATTACAAAAGTAGTTTGAAATGTTTTGGCAAAGTTTACAGGTAACTTTTGATATATTTTGTAGTCACGTTGCTCAAGTTGGAACCGGTGTTTTTCTGGATCAAACGCGCCAAATAAATGGACATTTTGGATATATATCGACGGAATTAATCGAACAAAAGGACCATTTGTGATGTTTATGGGACATATTGGAGTGCCAACGAAAGCAGCTCGTCAAAGGTAAGGCATGAATTATATTTTTTATTTCTGCGTTTTGTGTCGCGCCTGCAGAGTTGAAATATGCTTTCTCTCTTTTGTTTACGGAGGTGCTATCCTCAGATAATAGCATCGTTTGCTTTCGCCGAAAAACCTTTTTGAAACCTGACGTGTTGGCTGGATTCACAAGTGTAGCTTTAATTTGCTATCTTGCGTGTGTAATTTAATGAACGTTTGATTTTTATAGTAATTGATTTGAATTTGGCGCTCTGCATTTTCCCTGGCTTTTGGCCAGGTGGGACGCTATATCCCAGACGCTAGCGTCCCACATATCCCAGAGGTTAAACGCTTTGAATTAATCATCACCTTAGAAAGCGCTGTCCATTTCATTGCGGTTGGCTTTCAAAGAACATCCACAATTACTATGTTTTCCACTCAGTTTCAAACAGCTGTTGAACTATTTCTCCAAATTGATCATCACAGTGAGGTGAAAAAATTTAGCCTAACGGAGTTTTAAAAGCATGCTAATGTTTTGATATGTGTTTGATGTGATTTTCAATTGCATTTGCATCGACGTCAGAGTGGTTGGAGGGACTAACGGGCAGGCCAAACGACTACTACAGGACCATCCAGGTGTGAAGTATGGACTGAGATTCACGGCCCGTCTATGGCTTTCTCATGATCGTAAAGACTACACATTTGATTCTCCGGATGAGGGTATGGCTCACATTCAACGTCACATCAAGAAGTCTTGAATTTGCCCATAGATCAGCAACTGTTGCTTGCAAACTGTGGATAGTAAGTAAGTAGCCCACCTGTGGTACAACTATGTTTAGTGAAAACGTACTATTCTTGTACAGTTGGGGAGTTGGCGAGCCCACTCAAGCTCATTTGATATCATCTAGTGTGCTTGCCTTACAAGCATTCAGTCATATTATTTTCAATGTATTAAGGTTTTACTTAACTCTTTTGTTTCCAGGCTGTCTCATTCACCTATTTGGTTTGTTTACACAGTGCCTCAGCGACTCAAAATATTTTTGGTTATTGCTTCACTGCATCTGTTTATACCGACCCAGTAAACAGAAAATGTTCTGAGGCTACACGTTTTTGGGGGTCTTCGCTTCAATTTTAAAGGTTTTGAATGTCATTTATGCCCAGCAAACTTTCACCGTTGCACACACATTTTTGGGTCTTGGCTGTAAGTTGTCTTATTGTCCAACCAGACAATTATTATTTTTGAATAGTCTTACTACGATTTGCCTACATCAAATCAGGTTTTTGGTTGAGAGCCGTGATACATTTTATTTATTTTCTCTCTCAATGCCTGTTATAAGACTGGGAATATAATTATATTATCTACAAGTGGTACTTTTGTAATTACGATTGTGCACTCTTTTTTTCTCTTTTTGCTGCTTGATCCACAAACACAAAACCTCTTCAGTCGACCCTCTACTTTTTTGAACATTCTGTTAAAAATCGCGCAACATTTCAGCGCCCTGCTACTCATGCCAGGAATATAGTATATGCATTTGCTTAGTCTGTGTGGATAGAAAACACTCAGACGTTTAAAAAACTGGTTAAATCACTGCTGTGGCTTTACCAGAACGGCATTTACATCGAAAAGCACAGGAAAAACTGATCACTGAAAATGGGGAAAATATATCCATGCGCTACTTGAACCCATTGATAAACGTGAACCACAATTAATTGACTGAGGTTGCAGTACCTACAGCTTCCACAGGGTGTCTAGAGTCTTGTCATTTCCCTTCGAGTTTTTTCTTGGTCAAACACATACAGGACACCGTATCTAATCCGGTCTAGGACCGGATATTTTCGTTGAGTTTCTAGCCGGACATTTTTCCAGACGGACAGCTAATGATCTTTACATCGCCTCCTGATGAATTTTATCGCTTATTAACGTTTACTAATACCTAAAGTTGCATTACAAACGTATTTCAAGTGTTTTGTGAAAGTTTATCGTCGACTTTTTGAATTTTAAAAAATGACGTTACGTTTTGAAACGATGTTTTTTTCGTTTATCACACAGTCTACATATAACGATATCTAGGCTTTATATGGACCGATTTAATCGAAATAAAGACCCAAATAGTGTTTATGGGACATCTAGGAGTGCCAACAAAGAAGATGGTGAAAGGTAATGAATGTTTTCTATTTTATTGTGCGGTTTGTGTAACGCCGAAATGCTAATTATTTTGTTTACGTCCCCTGTGGGTCTTTTGGGATGTTACATGCTATCAGATAATAGCTTCTCATGCTTTCGCCGAAAAGCATTTTAAAAATCTGACTTGTTGCCTGGATTCACAACGAGTGTAGCTTTAATTCGATACCCTGCATGTGTATTTTAATGAACTTTTGAGTTTTAACTAATACTATTAGCATTTAGCGTAGCGCATTTGCATTTCCAGAGCTCTAGTTGGGACGCAAGCGTCCCGAGTAGAAGCAACAGGTTAAAGAGCAGGACTGTGGGTTTGGTTTTAACACCGCACTCTCACAGACATACTGGGCCAAGAACATGTTCTATTTAGGCTTGTACCTCGTTTGGGGAGGAATTGTTTGGGATCGGGGGAGAGGAAGGAGGTTGAATTGAATCAGTTCTAATGTTATCATTATCTTTTTAGTTGTTTTTTTAGACAAGTTATTCTGGGGGTTTTGGGTATTCATTGCTTTTCCACTCTATGCTCTAATCACAGGGTTGTATAACGGGGGTGCTCAGGGTGGCCGAAATAATACAATCAGGTACATTTCTTGGAACATCAAAGGGGCTAACAACCCTGTGAAGCGTAAGAGGGTGCGGACACACTTAAAGGGTTTGAACGCAAATGTTGCATTTCTACAAGAGACTCACTTGAGGACTGGTGAGCACTTTAGGATGCGTAGGGACTGGGTTGGACAAGTGTTCCACTCTAACTTCCATAGTAAATCAAGAGATGCTGCCATTATCGTCCTTAGGGACGATACGTCATAGTAACCGGTAAACTGTTTTCTACCCCTCTTGTTTTGGCTCGTCATTATGCTCCCAATTGGGATGACAAGTTTAATTTCTTCCTTTTTTCTGCTAAACCCAATTTTGATTCCCATTTGTTGATTTTAGGGGGGGGCGGGGTCAACTGTACAATGTGCCCAGTTCTTGACAAGTCCTCACAAAGAACTACAGGCCAATCTAAATGTGCCCTACTTATTCAATCATTTCTTCAGAAATATGCTATGTTTGAGGCCTGGTGTTTCCTACACCCTACAGATAGACAATATTCCTTTTTTTCTCATGTTCATAAAACATACTCCCACACTGATTACTTATTTTTGGACAAAAAACTTCTGCCTTCGGAGGTGTACTTATGTGAGTATTTTTACTTCTGACCATTCACCATGAATGCTTGAACTAGATTTTCCCCAGCGACCTCCTGTTTTATCAATGGCGTTTTAACCCCCTTTTACTCTCAGCTAAGGAGTTTGTCAATTTCATTTCTGCTGAAATCACCTTATTCCTAGAAAGTAATTAAATGCCAGGTACAGTTGAAGTCGACATACACAATTATTTCTCTGTGTCAGAAGTTTACATACACTAAGTTGACTGTGCCTTTAAACAGCTTGGAAAATGTCATGGTTTCATGGTTTTAAAAGCTTCTGATAGGCTAATTGACATCATTTGAGTCATTTGGAGGTTTACCTGTGGATATATTTCAAGGCCTACCTTCAAACTAAGTTCCTCTTTGCTTGACATCATGGGAAAATGAAAAGAAATCAGCAAAGACCTCATACAATTTTTTTTTAGACCTCCACAAGTCTGGTTCATTCTTGGAGGCAATTTCCAAATGCCTGAAGGTACCACGTTCATCTGTACAAACAATAGTACACAAGTATGGGACCACGCAGCCGTCATACCGCTCAGGAAGGAGACGCGTTCTGTCTCCTAGAGATGAACGTACTTTGGTGCGAAAAGTGCAAATCAATCCCTGAACAACAGCAAAGGACCTTGTGAACATGCTGGAGGAAATAGGTACAAAAGTATCTATAGCCACAGTAAAACGAGTCCTATGTCGACATAACCTGAAAGGCCGCTCAGCAAGGAAGAAGCCACTGCTCCAAAACCACCATAAAAAAGACAGACTACAGTTTGCATCTGCACATGGGGACAAAGATGTTACTTTCTGGAGAAATGTCCTCTGGTCTCATGAAACAAAAATAGAACTGTTTGGCCATAATGACCACCGTTATGTTTGGAGGAAAAAGGGGGAGGCTTGCAAGCTGAAGAACACCATCCCAACCGTGAAGCACAGGGGTGGCAGCATCATGTTGTGGGGGTGCTTTGCTGCAGGAGGGGCTGTTGCACTTCACAAAATAGATGGCTTCATGAGGAAAGAAAATGATGTGGATATATTGAAGCAACATCTCAAGACATCAGTCAGGAAGTTAATGCTTAGTCACTAATAGGTCTTCCAAATGGACAATGACGCCAAGCATACTTCCAAAGTCGTGGCTAAATGGCTTACGGACAACGAAGTCAAGGTATTGGGAGTGGCCATCACAAAGCCCTGACCTCAGTCCTAAACAACATTTGTGGGCAGAACTGAAAAAGCGTGTGCGAGCAAGGAGGCCTACAAACTTGACTCAGTTACACCAACTCTGTCAGGAGGAACAGGCCAAAATTCACCCAACTTATTGTGGGAAGCTTGTGGAAGGCTACCCAAAACGCTACCCAAAACGTTTGACCCAAGTTATACAAACAATTTAAAGGCAATGCTACCAAATACTAATTGAGAGTATGTAAACTTCTGACCCACTGGGAATGTGATGAAAGAAATAAAAGCTGAAATAAAATCACTCTACTATTTTTCTGACATTTCACATTCTTAAAATTAAGTGATGATCCTAACTGACCTAAGACAGGGAATTGTTACTAGGATCAATTGTCAGGAATTGTGAATAACTGAGTTTAAATGTATTTGGCTAAGGTGTATGCAAACTTACGACTTCAACTGTATGTCCTGCTCTACCATATGGAGTCTCTCAAAGCATACCTACATGGCCAAAGTATTTGTTATTACGGCCAACAAAAACAAAGCTCGCTCTCAGCGGCTTCGAGACCTGAGCGAAGCCATAGCTACATTGGATGAGAAGTATGCTACAGAACCTTCCTCTAATCTACATAAAGAGCGCCAACTACTCCAATCTGAATTTGAAGAGCTTTCGACCAGGCAAGCTGAACAATTACTCTTGTGAGAGTGTATGTATACAGAGTGTATGAACAAGGCGACAAGGCCAGTAAACTTCTTGCACATCAAATCCGTAAATCTGAGGCCTCACGTTTAATCCCACAAATAAGGACCCTGTCTGGTGCCACCAGTTATACATAAAGAGATTAATGATCCATTCAAACAATTTTACTCTGCGCTATACACCTCTGAATCTCCTCAAAACCATTTGCTAATTGATTCATTCTTTAATGGTTTGAATAAGCCTTCAATTGATACAGACTCCCACGACTGTTTAGAAGAATTTACACCTGAGGAGATTGCAACGTTGATTAACGTGCACTGTCCCTGTAAAAATTACATAAACAGCAGTGTCCACAATGAAAAATGGTAAATCACCGGGTCCGTACGGATTTCCAGACTAATTTTACAGAGTATTTGCAGAGTGCCTTAATACATCAAAGCTACCGCCTAGTCTCATCAGGCTTCAATTTCATTACTATTAAATTAAAAACAAAGACCCCCTGAAATGTGGATCCTATCGCCCAGTCTCGCTTTTAAATTGTGAATACAAAATCTTAGCCATGCACAAAGTAATACACTCTGACCAGACTGGCTTTGTGAGAAATAGGCATTTCAATATACTGTAATTCCCAGTGTCGGGGGACCCGGAGGTGGTGGTCTCACTCGATGAGGAAAAAGCTTTTGACCGCGTTGAGTGGGACTACCTAACATCTGCCCTTTATAGATTTGACTTTGGCTCCAAATTCATTGCATAGATAAAGATTCTTTATTTTTCTCCTATGGCTTCGATACGGGCTATCAGCTTGTCCTCTGACTATTTTCCCTTGCACTGTGGATCCAGACAGGGTTGTCCACTCTCCCCCTTGTTGTTTGCTTTGGTAATCGAGCCCCCCACCGTCGCGCTCTAATGATGCCGTTCAAGGTATAATCAAGACGGGCTTAGAGCAGAAAGTCTCTATATGCTGACAACTTCATTTTTATCTCCAACCCTGATACCTCATTGCCATGTGTCTTGTCTGTTCTTAACCTGTTGCTTCTACTCGGGACGCTTGCGTCCCAACTAGAGCTCTGGAAATGCAAATGCGCTACACTAAATGCTAATAGTATTAGTTAAAACTCAAAAGTTCATTAAAATACACATGCAGGGTATCGAATTAAAGCTACACTCGTTGTGAATCCAGGCAACAAGTCAGATTTTTAAAATGCTTTTCGGCGAAAGCATGAGAAGCTATTATCTGATAGCATGTAACATCCCAAAAGACCCACAGGGGACGTAAACAAAATAATTAGCATTTCGGCGTTACACAAACCGCACAATAAAATAGAAAACATTCATTACCTTTCACCATCTTCTTTGTTGGCACTCCTAGATGTCCCATAAACACTATTTGGGTCTTTATTTCGATTAAATCGGTCCATATAAAGCCTAGATATCGTTATATGTAGACTGTGTGATAAACGAAAAAAACATCGTTTCAAAACGTAACGTCATTTTTTAAAATTCAAAAAGTCGACGATAAACTTTCACAAAACACTTCAAATACGTTTGTAATGCAACTTTAGGTATTAGTAAACGTTAATAAGCGATAAAATTCATCAGGAGGCGATGTAAAGATCATTAGCTGTCCGTCTGGAAAAATGTCCGGCTAGAAACTCAACGAAAATATCCGGTCCTAGACCGGATTAGATACGGTGTCCTGCATGTGTTTGACCAAGAAAAAACTCGAAGGGAAATGACAAGACTCTAGACACCCTGTGGAAGCTGTAGGTACTGCAACCTCAGGCAATTAATTGTGGTTCACGTTTATCAATGGGTTCAAGTAGCGCATGGATATATTTTCCCCATTTTCAGTGATCAGTTTTTCCTGTGCTTTTCGATGTAAATGCCGTTCTGGTAAAGCCACAGCAGTGATTTAACCAGTTTTTTAAACGTCTGAGTGTTTTCTATCCACACAGACTAAGCAAATGCATATACTATATTCCTGGCATGAGTAGCAGGGCGCTGAAATGTTGCGCGATTTTTAACAGAATGTTCAAAAAAGTAGAGGGTCGACTGAAGAGGTTAAAAAGTTTGGATCAATCTCAGGGTACAAGCTGACTCTAGGCAAGAGTGAGCTTTTTCCTGTAAATAAGGCTGCTATAAAGTGCTCTTTTACAAGCTTTCAGTTTAGGATTGTCTGGGATCAATTCACCTACTTGGGAGTTAAAGTAACAAGGAAATGTAAAAATTTGTTTAAGGAAAACCTTGTTGCTCTAGCAGACAGTTTGAAACCATCTTTAACTTTTTGGAATTTGCTACCTCTTTCCCTTATTGGAATGATTAATGTCATTAAAATGAATGTGTTGCCCAAACTTTTATATTTATTTCAATGTTTGACCTTTTTTATTTCAAAATCTTTTTTAAATTCACTGGATCAAACATTCATGTATTTTATTTGGAATGGCAAGGTACCACGGATTGGTAGAAAACATTTACAGAAACCTAATGCATTGGGTGGTTTAGCTCGCCCAAATGTTCAGGCATACTATTGGGCTGCAAATTTCAGAGCCCTTTTGTGCTGACTGTAGACTGATCCTACTGGCCCTAGACCACTCTGGGTCCAGATGAGGTCTGGAGCACTTTCTTGTGTGTTGTGCTAGTCTCTCCCAGTGTCCCTAGGCAAAAGGTGTGTCAACCCAATAGTAAAGCAGTCTCTTAAAATTTGGAATCAGTTCCGTTTAGCCTTTAGCCTCTGAGGCTTTTCTCTATCAGGCCCAAACAATCTGAACATTTGTATCCCCCCCATCTTTAAATAATGGAGCTTTTCGCATCTGCCACTCACTAGGCCTCTCCTCACTCGCCCAATTATTATTTGATGATACATTTGCCTCTTTTGCTCAGCTACAGGAAAAGTTCAACCTCCCCCAATCCCACTTTTCCCCCTATCTCCAGACTAGGAATTTTGTCAGAGCTAACACACCTGAATTTCCCCCTAGGCCTGCGAATACAGCTAGAGAGAGCATCTTTGAGCTAAACTAGCTTCCTAGGGGCGCAAATTCTCATGTATATGCAAATCATTAATGACTTACAGAACCCTTCTTTTGTGCCTTTAAAGACTCCTCTTTTACCACTAGCCTCATTCAATTCAAGGTGGTTCACCGGATCCACTAGTTCAGGAAAAAACATTCTCTGATTTTGATCCTGTGTCCGATGTAAAACGGAACCAGCCACACCGTATCATGTGTTTTGGGGCCGTCACAAACTGTCAGGTTTCTGGGAATGAATATGATTAATGTGACTTCTGGATGCCTTGTTCATCTTGCCCTGTAAAACACTAAAATGTGAGCTTGTTTTGCCCTGTTTTCTATTTTGTTTATGCTTACAAAAAAAACTTTTTTTAATAAAGTATTTTAAACTTTATTTTTGGTTCAGTGGATGGTTGGTTTGTGGCCATGACTATCTGAGTGTGAGTGGTTGCATTTCTCCACGCCTATCCCTTGTCTGTTTACAAGAACAAAGGTGAGGTGTCCGCTTTGTCCCTGTACTACAGATGCCCTTTAACCTTTGTAGCCTACTGCTCGGTGTGTTTAACTTGTCTAAAGTACGGTATCTTTATAGCTAATCTTTTTTATTTGTATTTTTTCAAGTTGAGTATATTATTTATATTGTTTTGTGTTGTCTGGTGTGTAAAACTGAATAAACAGAGTATTAAAAAAAAAGTTTCCTTGGAATCTGACCGCAAGGTGATACAGAGAGAAGTGTGTACAGCCCAGTACATCACTGGGGCCAAGCTCCCTGCCATTCAGAACCTCTATACCAGGCGGTGTCAGAGGAAGGCTCTAAAAATATGTAAAGACACCAACTAAGTCATTCACTGTTCTCTCAGCTACCGCATGGGAAGCGGTACCGATACACCAAGTCTGGAACCAACAGGACCCTGAACAGCTTCTACCCCCAAGCCATAAGACTGCTAAATAGTCAACCAAATAGTCAGGGTAGCTATCTGCATTTACCCTTTTTGCACTTTTTACCTCAACTACCTCGTACCCCTGCACATCGACTCGGTACTGGTACACCGTGCACAGTATTCAGACTCCTTGACTTTTCCACATAACGTTATTCTAAAATGTACACACATATTTTTCTTTATCAATCTACACACAATAGCCCATAATGACAAAGCAAAAACAAAAATAAATATGACATTTACATAACTATTCAGACCCTTTACTCAGTACTTTGTTGAAGCACCTTTGGCAGCGATTACGGCTGAGTCTTCTTGAGTATGACGCTACAATCTTGGCACACCTGTATTTGGGGAGTTTCTCTCATTCCTCTCTGCAGATCCTGTCAAGCTCTGTCAGGTTGGATAGGGAGCGTAGCTGCACAGCTATTTTCAGGTCTCCCCGGAAATGTTAGTTCAAGTCCGGGATCTGGCTGGGCCTCTCAACGACATTCAGAGACTTGTCCCAAAGCCACTCCTGCGTTGTCTTGGCTTTGTGATTTGAGTGATTGTCCTGTTGGAAGGTGAACTTCACCCCAGTCGGAAGTCCTGGGCGCTGTGGAGCAGATTTTCATCAAGGATCTCTCTGTACTTTGCTCAATCCTGACTAGTCTCCCAGTCCCTGCCACTGAAAAACATCCCCATAGCATGAGGCTGCCACCACCATACCATGCCTCTCCGTTGGGATGGTGCCAGGTTTACGCCAGATGTGACACTTGCCATTCAGGACAAAGAGTTCGATCTTGGTTTTATCAGACCAGAGAATCTTGTTTCTCATGGTCAGAGTCCTTTAGGTGCCTTTTGGCAAACTCCAAGCAGGCTGTCATGTGCCTTTTACTAAGGAGTGGCTTCCGTCTGGCCACTCTACCGTAAAGGTCTGATTTAGTGGAGTGCTGCAGAGATGTGAGAATCTTCCAGAAGGACAACCATCTCCACAGAGGAACTCTGGAGCTCTATTAGAGTGAGGATCATGTTCTTGGTCACCTCCACGACCAAGGCGCTTCTCCCCCGATTGCTCAGTTTGGCTGTATGGCCAGCTCTAGGAAGAGTCTTGGTGGTTCCAAACTTATTCCATTTAAGAATGATGGAGGCCACTGTGTTCTTGGGGACCTTCAATGCTACAGACAGCACCCTTCCCCAGATCTGTGCCACAACATAATCCTATTCTGAGCTCGACGGACAATTACTTTGACCTCATGACTTTGACCTCATGACTTTTTTTTGCTCAAACTTCCCCTGTAAACTTTTGGGCCTTATATAGACAGGAGTGTGCATTTCCAAATCATGTCCAATCAACTGAATTTACCACAGGTGGACTCCAATCAAGTTGTAGAAACATCTCAAGGATGATCAATGGAAACAGGATTCACCTGAGCTCAATTTGTATTAATAGCAAAGGGTCTGAATGTTTATGTAAAATAAGGTATGTTTTTTATTTACATTTGGGGGAAAAATATAACTATTTTCAATCATTATGGGGTATTGTGTTTAGATTGCTGAGGATTTATTATTTATTTAATCCATTTTAGAATTAGGCCGTAACGTAACAAAATGTGAAAAAGGTCAAGGGGTCTGAATACTTTCCGAAGGCACTGTATATAGCCAAGTTATCGTATTCATTATTACGTGTTATTACTTTCCTATTATTTCTCCATTTCCTTTCTCTCTGCGTTGTTGGGAAGGGCCCGTAAGGAAGCATTTCATCTGTTGTTTACGAAGCATGTGAGAAATAACATTTGATATCTTGCTCGGGACTGAAGATGGGCCAATAAGCTTCTGTAAGAAGTGTCACTGCACTGACTGCACAGATGGCAATAAATCTGAATCATATTTGTATGTGAAGGTAATTTGTGTGATCGGGCAAAATTCACTTATCTGCATTACAGTCATAGCAGAGGGAGAACAGGGACATTGATCAAGATGCATTATGGCAAGCTGAGTGTTCTCTTCATTTTGGATTTTTGCTTGTGCATGCATGCAGCACACTGAGGCATTTGGTGGTGATGTGTCATAAGGTTACACTATATGCAGCCTTAGGGGGAGATTAACTCTAGACCACACACACATCATTGGATCGAGGCAGATTGCTGACCGAGTCAACCTCCTTTCCAGAGGGGTGACAGAGAGAGGAAGAGACAGGTGAGACACAAGGGGCTAGAATGGCTGAAATGCTCTTCATTTAAACACAGACAGCCACTGCTACTAGTAGAGAGGTATCCCTAGGTAGGGGTCCCTGTTGAAGTATGGCCACTTCTCAAGACAGAGCCAAATGGACATACTGGAAAGCTGTTTGGGAGTGTTCTACTTAGTGATGGTTGTCGATGAAATGATGCTCCGAAAGGGACGAGTCATTGGTTGACAGCTCGCGCAAAAAAATGACTGACCTGGTTGACGGGCTCGTTGAAGTTGGTGATCAGGCCAGCTCGCAGCGACGTCTTCTCATCTTCTGACAGAGCACTGGATGGACACACACACACAGAACTAGGTTACAAAATAATGCCAAACATCAACGCAAACATCTTTTCAATACTCAATATCCATTTTGAATTAGTTGACTGCTTCAAATGTGTTATCAGAAACGCTCTCCACTCTGATGGAATTGTTTGAGGCCTCAATATGCCAGAGGAAAGGAGGGGGAGGTACATTGACCGTGTGCAATTCCTGTCAAATATCACCATCTGCTTCTTTAGTGAGGCGGTCAGCGAGAATGACCCTAGTATTATTACATTTCCACACCCTTCCATTTGAGAGGGAGAGGAAAGCCATGGCATTATCAACTGCCTGACACAGCACCCAGCTGATATCCTGTGAGAGACGCCTTCTGCTTTGAATCCAATTTCCCCAGGGAGAGAGCTAGCGCCACAGCGCATGCTTTAATATAGAGGGCTGATACGACATGAAGATGACAGAGTGCAGCAGTGAGGGATAGCTCTGTCCCTGTATGAAGCTATTGTATACACTGTCCCGGGCTAACACTAGAACTGCTAAAGCAGTCATTTTGACTGCTCATAAATTAAACATTTTTAAAGTCATGCCCCCCTCCGTTCTTGACTATTCCTAAATAAGTCCATATAACACTGTCGTTGTTAGAATCTTAAATATCACAAACATAACTGGAGTTTTAACCAGTTTTAGGAGGGCATGTCATTTTTTGAATGGTTTTTCCCCGTTGCCCCTACTTCTCCCCACATTTGAAAGTGCAGTACCCAGCTGATGATCACCTTGATAATTAACTCAAAACTGAAACTAATTTCACACATAATAGATTAAATAAATGAAGGTATGATGGAGAGAATGGGTGAGTTGATTGAGGGGAAGCGAACTATGCATAATTATGTAATCACCAATTGCGAATGAAGAACAGGGCGAGCCAGTCTATTGTATTGATCTGTTCTAATTATAATCTCAAAAAACGGTATGTACCCTATATCAGTCCACACAATGTGTTTTTTGGTTTTTACATATAGCCTACAGTAAAACTATAGCTATTGTGTTATTTGATATAAAAACTGTATTCTAATTTTACCCATGGCCTTCATAAAACACCAATTTATAATATTTTCAATAGCATATATGAAATGTATTAATTACACGTATAGAATATTGCAGTCAGAATGACTGCTCATTAGATTGAAGGAGGTCCCTCGAGGCCCAGCGGTTCTATTGTTAGAGGAAGCGGGAGAGAAGGGGAATCATGGAGAGGTAAGAATGTTAAGAAGAGTGAGGAAGGGAAGGTGGCAGCGGTGGATGAGAGAATAGGAATTGAAGCAGGAGAGAGAGGGGAAGAGGGAAAGGAAGAGGGAGGGCTTGATTGAGTCTCATCCTTGTGGAAGAGAAACAGAAGAGAGGGGATTAAGTGAAGTGTAATGTGAAGAAGGGAAGAGTTGCCACATCCCATACAAAGTAGCAGAGATCCTAACCCCGGTAGAAGTTTGTGCGACAAGCCCGCAGATAGTTTCCCCCAGTAAATTGGGCAACTTCTGTAGGCACTGGGTGCATTAAGCGCAAAGCAATGGCCAGGAGTTCATTGCACCTTCCACAGCAAGCATAGGTGGCAACGGCTTTGTTCGACAAATGATAATGAATTACCCACACCTACAAAAGAAAAGAGGGGGGGACTTTGGAAGGAGAACACTAAAAAAACAAAAGAATGGCTGGAGATTGCAGAAGCAGAACTGATTGTCTTTGAGGTGAGGTGGTTAAAAACAGTCTTTGTTCTGTGGACCTGTAGGTGAACTTGAAACATTAAGCTGGTCAGCAATCCCATAGGTGTCAATGGAGAATTACCATCCCATAGGTTGTGTCTGTACAATACTATCAGTATGGCCTACACTAGATGGACTTAAGAGAATGGCGCCAATGAATAGCAATGTGAGCTCACAAAACACACACAGCTGAGCCCAATCGATTGGCAGAACTTGCCATTACTACTGAAACGTGATGATGGGAGAGGTGTAACAGGTGTGAGGAAATATTTGTTTTATCTTAAAATGGCGAGATGACAGAGAAGACGAGACAGGACCATAAGGAAAGTGAAAAGAATGGCGAGAAGAACGGAAAGAAGCAAGAGAAGAAGAAGAGGGAGGTAAAAAAGAGAAGACTTACTTTGGCGCGACTCTCCTCCAGTACCTGTCGATGCCGTTTTTGAAGTAGAGCACGGCAAGCCATCGGACGTTAACATCCAACATGTGGTTGTTGAAGATATTCTAGAGGACAGAAAACACAGGGCAGCGTTTAAATAACTTAGTAGGTGGGAGGAATCAATATTATTTAAAATCACTGTGATAATGTCCTTGGCTGCAGCAGGAATTTCATAGCTATCCAAGGAGTCCTTTCAGAAACTACACAAAGTGCTTACATTCTTGGGTTAGGGTCTGGTTTGGAATTGGGCATTCTTACGGATGGTAGCGTCCCGCCTGGCCAACATCCGGTGAAATTGCAGAGCGCCAAATTCAATACACTGATTATACATCGGATTAAAGTTTCCCTTCTTGTTAATCGAGCCACTTTGTCAGATTTCAAAAGGGCTTTACGACGAAAGCATACCATGCGATTATCTGAGGACAGTGCCCCGCTTACAAAAGCATACAAACATTTTACAACCAGGTAAAAGAATTACAGAAGTCAGAAAAGGCGATAAAATTAATCACTTACCTTTGATGATCTTCATATGTTAGCAGTCACAAGAGTCCATGTTACACAATAAATGTTTGTTTTGTTCGATAAAGTCCCTCTTTATATCCCAAAAACTTGTTGGCGCGTTTGTTCAGTAATCCACTGGCTCAAAGGTAGTCACGACATGCAGACGAAAACATCCTAATAGTACCTGTAAAGTTCGTCAAAAGATGTTTATAATTAATCCTCAAGTCTATTGTCCAAATAATTGACAATATTTCAACCGGACAATAGCGTCTTCAATAGAAAAGAAAAACAACGAATGGTGCGCAATCGGTCACGCGCTCAAAGCAGCTCTGGTTCATTTAGAGTCCACTGAATGAATGTTCGGATTCTTCCTCATTTTTCAGAATACAAGCCTGAAACAATGTCTAAAGACTGTTGACATCTAGTGGAAACCATAGGAACTGGAACTATACATATTGTATAGGCATTCAATAGAAAAGTACCCACATCAAAAATATCCCACTTTATGGATGGATTTTACTCAGGTTTTCACCTGTCATATCAGTTCTGTTATACTCACATACATTATTTTAACAGTTTTGGAAACTTTAGAGTGTTTTATATCCAATACTACCAGGCATATACATATCCTAGCTTCTGGACCTGAGTAACAGGCAGTTTACTTTACGCACGTTTGTCATCAAAACTTCAAAATACTGCTCCCTACCCAAGAGAGGTTAATAAAGCCACAATGGCTGGCTGCTTATCTTAGCTGTCCTACAAGGTTTTTTGGAGTGACAGAGCGAGAACCCAAACTTTGGGCTCATTAAAAAATAGATGTACCAGCACCCGATGTGAGTTCGGGGGAGGTGGGGGTGCATGAGAGGGGCATGCTGGGAGCTTGCAGTCTGGAGTACGCACCTGGCGCCAGACTGAGACAATCACAGCAGAGTGCTGCCACACTCCACTATACACACACACACTTCTCTCAGCAGGCGAATTGAAGGGTGAAGCTGCGTTGAGTAGCGAACCACAGGGGTGAGTGGGGGCAGAGTACAACAATGTTCTCTGTTATTAACTCGGTCCTGACTGTCTGAATACAGCAGAGTTCTAGGCTCAGAGCGATTCAAACGGTGTTGTTCTGTGGGTAAAAAAAGCAGAACCTGGCAGTGCAGCCTCAGTTGAGTGGCTGATGTGGCTATTGTTGCAAAGGGAGGATATATTACTGGAAACTTTCAAAAGTTTACCATTAAACTACCTGAATTTTGGCATCTTTCAAGGATTTTACGTAATCTATCACAAGACATCCAGTGGCCCCTTTGGGTACTTCAGACTATCACAGGTGTCTGTAATAATCTCTGGCCCTCTGTGTGGCCTCATCACATGTAAAATATATGAAATATTGTGATTTTAAAATAAATACAAAGCCGCAAAAAAACACTAACCTAAATATAAACTATCGACTTAGTGAATACAAATGTATATTTTGTGTGTGTTTTTTTTAACTATGTCAATATGTATTCGCTGTCAATGTTTTGTCATTGTCATTTTTGTGAAAAAAGTCAAGTTGGAAGAGTTCATAGAAAAGAATACCTCTGTTGATTAGATGCTTTTTAAATTAATTAGGCAATTTTCTCTTGAACCATAAGGTCATGGACAAAGATGCAGTGCATTCGGAAAGAAGACTGTAATCGCTGCCAAAGGGGATTCGACAAAGTACTGGGTAAAGGGTCTGAATACTTATGCAAATGTTATAGCAAATTTATAAAACAAAATAAAAACTAAAAAATGTCTAAAAACCTGTTTTTCTTTGTCATTATGGGGTATTGGTTGTAGATTGATGAGGGGAAAAAACTATTTAATACATTTCAGAATAAGGCTGTTACGTAACAAAATGTGGAAAAGTCAAGGGGTCTGAATACTTTCCCAATGCACTGTAAAATGTATACTATGTATGAAAAGAAAAAAATGTTATTCAAGTATAAATTACTAACGTTTTTATTTTTTATTTAACCTTTATTTAACTAGATAAGTCAGTTAAGAACAAATTCATATTTTCAATGAAGGCTTACCCCGTCCAAACCCTAATGACGCTGGGCCAATTGTGTACCGCCCTACGGGACAACCAATCACGGCCGGTTGTGATACAGCCTGGAATCGAACCAGGGTCTGTAGTGACACCTCTAGCACAGATGCAGTGCCTTACACCGCTTCGCCACTCGGGAACCCACGTTAAAAGAGATTGCCATAGATTTTCTGTTGTTTCGAAAAATTACTGAATATTCTGGAAACGTTGGTAAATTACGGGTAGCTTTGCAACCCTAGGAGTGGCTAACAACCACCTACTGTAACAAGGTATTGGATAGCTGATGGATAGAGATCAACAAAGACCATCTACAGTACACTGACTGAATGAGGAGAGATGGCGAGGAGGATGGGACAGATTAGATTTCTTTACAGCCTCTGTGGAGTATCACACACACACAGTCTCCTGCTACTATGGTTTACCCCATGGCTCTAACAGCAGCACAGTGACACATCAACCTGGGCTAGACTGGGGCATTGTGTGTAACCTAATGGTCTATCATTTGTGACAGGGACTAATGCAATGTGACAATGAGATAATGACAGTCAAGGTTAGTGTACAGCTGAGCACCAGTGAGCATCCCATCTATTTCTCTGTCACTATCTCTACCATTCCTGTTAACTTTTATTTTTATTTTTATTATTGTAGTGAGGGTGGGGTGATTTGTTAGTAGTGATTGTAATCAGGGCAAAACTGCCCACAGATATTATATATGGAAACCACACAAGCTGATCGCCGATGCCGTTGCCGCTGCTGTTGTTATTATTGATATCCAGCCTTCTTTGACATTTGAGAACCCAGTTGCATATAGTATCACATCCCCACAGCTTTGCATAAATCAAGATGATCCAAAACCACAAGAGAAGCATGTTGGGCCCACAGAAGGCCTACCTTTTTAAAAATGTCTGCATAAATTGACCCAAAACTTTTGGCCCATATCCTATCCATCATGTAATAATTAGGGGAACAATCTTAACTTGAGGAACTCAAAGCTTTGCACAAATCAATGGATGATGTGTGGTAAGCTCCAGTATAGACGTTGGTGCCTGTGTTTGCCTGTGTGTGTGTGTGTTAGACATACCAGCAGTACAGAATAGAAGCCAGGTTGTGTCTCCCACTGTCGTAGCTGCTCCTCAGCAGGCTTCAGTAGAGCGGTATCCTGACTGGTGGCCTGGGTCAGGGCCTGTAGGACCACCGAGCTGGCACTCTCCATATCCATACCTAGAGATACCTGGGGGTTAGAGAGCGAGAGAGAGGACAGGGGTGGAACAGAAGGGGGAGAGGAGAATGAAAGGGAGAGGGGATGGAGACAGAGGGTGAAGAAGAGAGTGAGGAGGGGAGAGAGAGAAACAGTGAGAAGGGTTCAGCACCACCTTCGCATAACATTTTTACAGTAGGAATATGGAAATGATTAAACTTCTGTAGAAGGCACAAGGCAGACATTATGCCTGCACAAATATACAAATAAACCAAGGAGATCTTTACATGCCTCTTCATCCCACCATCCCTCCCCTCCTTCCATCATCACGGTCCTCTCTCGCTCTATAACAGATCACACTGTAAGTAAAATCACTCAGAGGCTAGAATGGTAGTCCCAATGACGCAGGCAGGCACAGCCTGACACAGCAGAGCAACACACCTGGTCCTCATGCAGGCAGCACCCTCTGCAACTTAGAATGATTTCCGTCGAAACTGCCTGACTTGTAAATTTCAAAAAGGGAGACCCGAGTCAATCTCCAATGTTACTCAGAAGAACTAACAATGATACTCCCCGAAGAAATAGGCTATATAGCTCTCTGTCTGTACGGCACGACTTTCAATTATTTCTCAGCATTGCCTGAAATAACTTTAAATGTTTCATGTTTTTACTACCCATTGGATAACGTCTACATCCCAGCAGATTTGGTTGTTTTTAGGGAGACAGGGAAGTAAAAAAAATACATTAAAAAAATGTTCATGTCAAAAAACTAAAATCTGCTTTACCCAACTGTGTGGAGACCGAAGGGGCCCCCGGTGTTATGTAAGCCTGAGACCAGGTTTGATCATTTATAAGTCTAAATTGAATTAATGATGATAGACACACAGGAAGTTTATCTCGTTACATAGACGCCCAAACCACTTTTTGATTAGCCAGATACCAAGATATTTGTAGGATGGAAGGAAGTCAATTTGTGTACCATTCAAACTAGTCATTACAAATTCCTTTAAAAGTGGTTTATGGGACCTACAAGCTATATAAATAACATTGGTAATTCAGTAACAAATATATAGCTTGATTAACATTAAGAATACCATTTACAGATAGAAAATAATGACAACAGCCACCCTCGAAGCAGCGTTACCCATGCAGAGCAAGGGGAACACCCACTCCAAGTCTCAGAGCGAGTGACGTTTGAAACGCTATTAGCGCGCACCCGGCTAACTAGCTAGCCATTACACTTCGGTTACACCAGCCTCATCTCGGGAGTTGATAGGCTTGAAGTCATAAACAGCGCAATGCATGACGCACAACGAAGAGCTGCTGGCAAAACGCACAAAAGTGCTGTTTGAATGAATTCTTACGAGCCTGCTGCTGCCTACCACCGCTCAGTCAGATACTTGTATGCTCAGTCAGATTTTATGCAACGCTGGACAAGCTAGATAAACTAGTAATATCATCAACCATGTGTAGTTAACTAGTGATTATGATTGATTGTTTTTTATAAGAGAAGTTTAATGCTAGCTAGCACCTTACTTTGGCTTACTGCATTCACGTAACAGGCCGTCTCCTTGTGGAGTGCAACGAGAGGCAGGTGGTTATAGCATTGGACTAGTTAACTGTAAGGTTGCAAGATTGGATCCCCCGAGCTGACAAGATGAAAATCTGTCGTTCTGCCCCTGAACGAGGCAGTTAACCCACCGTTCCTCGGCCGTGTTCTTAACGGACTTGCCTAGTTAAATAAATATTAAATAAGTGTCAAAAAAATCATAATAATAATTTTTAAAATTGTCCAAATAAGTGTCCAACCGATTTCCGATTGTTACGAAAACTTGAAAATCGGTCCTAATTAATCGGTCATTCCGATTAATCGGTCGACCTCTAGTTCAACATCTAGTGGAAAGCCTTCACAGAAGAGTGGAGGCTGTTATAGCAGCAAAGAGGGGACCAACTCCATGTTAATGCCCATCATTTTAGAATGAGACATTCAACGAGCAGGTGTCCACATAATTTTTGTCAAGTCGTGCATTTCTCAATTGCCTAAATAGCTAATGAGTCAGTTAGTCTAGCCTTGGCCCAGACTTGATTTCTTATCTAGGAGGCGGTCAGAGTACAGGATAGTACAATGGATTAGTTTTTTTTTTTTTGACTCAATCGCTTGAAAGGGGCATATTTATCAACCAGAGGTAAAAATGGATGTGGCAAAACAGTGTCTGGTATGCAGCTAGTATAAAAAAGCTCTGCATAACAGATTATGACGGAATGCCTGGGGTGAGAATTTCCACTTACACAGTAGACCACAGCAATAAATATAAATATTTTGGCTTTATGGACACTTTTAAGAAACCATTATGACATAAAAGGTCTTACATAAATAGCCCCTTTTTTGCCCATCACATCTGAAAATGTTGTAGTTCACAATGGCAACAGCCTTATCCATAATCAAATTACTCAGCCAGGTCTGTGAGATAACCAGAACTTCTGGGCTAGTGTCATGCACCCAGACATCCATCCAGAAAGTCCAGTTTAGACATCAGGCTTTACACATTTATATGTAACAGTCTAAGCCCTCTGCGGGGCTTGAAAACAGCAGGAGTATCCATGGTGACAAGAGTCAATCGAACTGGATGAGATAGCCACAATAGGCTTCCTGATTGCATTCAAAGTTGCAGAGCTAGTCGTAGAATTCAGGTAAATGTGCACAAGATTACTATGGACAATACCCCTACGCTTGTGGACACATGTAGCAAAACATTAGCTTGATATAATTATATTATTAGCATAGGTGGGGCAAACAATTGTGAGTTTCTTAAGGCAGCTAACAGCGCTATCAACTGAAATGTAATTAACAGGCACAGAATGGCCATTTACAATACCCTATAAACACGGGAAGCTGTGGTGGAATTATATCGCTGCGATTTAATGAGTAGATACATTTGAGGAGTTAAAGGCAATGAAAAGTCAAAATCAGGAAATTTCATGAAATTTTATGATATTTCGATTCAACCAGATCAAAGTATAATAACCAAAGTATGAAAAATGACCGTCGCTTCTACATTGACAAAGTGTGATCATAAAAAGTTACTGATCCTTGCCCATGTCAAACATTTGGATTCAGGAGGGGGGATTATTAAGGGGATAGGGTGACGTCACTCTAACTCATTTTAATACACCAATGGTAACATGATAGTCGCTTACCTAATTTAAGAACCGGCTTATAACCAACATTGGAGAAGGCATGTTAGCGGAAGGGCGTGGTTTATATAGCTACTCTACTGGTGCCAAAATTTTACTGTAGGGTGTCAGCAAATAAGTTTACACTATTCATCTATGGCAAAGATACTTAAGACGTGCCAAATGGGAGATGTATATAAAAAAAAATGTAAAAACAATTGATGCAATTTCAATGTTTGTTTGTGTATCACCAAATTTGCTTGAAAGGATTTTACGGCATCCAAGTTTCTTAACATAGGCGTTTCAAAGAGCTGTCAGCCAAGATTCCTGCCCACTCAGCCGGTCTTCTCAAACATCCTGGTAGTTAGCTATGAGAGATAAAGTACTTTTTCTCAGGGAAAAATATTATTGGTGACATATAGTCACTCAAAAGGCTATTTTACATGGAAATCAGCATGACTGTTCACAACCTTTAAAAAGACAAAAAACAAGCTGAAACGCTTAGGCATATCAAGTAGGCTAGGAGAGTAAAATATATGATAATGTAAACGGGCAATCTGGGATTGGTACATACATGTTTTTACTTTTAATACACACACACACACACACACACACAAAGCTATGCGCCCTCACGTTTTATCCACATATCCCTTTGAAATTCATACACAACACTGCATATCTCCAGCAATGGATAAAAGCCACTCGTACACCAGCACTTGTGCCATAAAGCTATAAAAACAGAGACAGACAGCCAGAGATCAGAGCGCAACGTGTGCAGGGGAAGGCCTATTCAGTAAGGAAATCAGCTATGCTAGACTGCCATCTAGAGGCATGAAGAAATTAGAATCCAAAACACCAAACAAGAGAGAATGCTGTTGTGTAGGCCTACAGAGTAGCCTATGGTGATAGACGCTAAACTCAGTACAAAGAAGTGATAAATATCATACAGCAGCATATTGCAACACGTTTTAAACTAACCCAAGCTGAATCTCAATAGCCTTTCCTCGACACCTTCTCCAAACCTTCACTCATTTCCTACTCAGTCAGATGGAAGTGAGAAGAGGATTCAAGGAGAGGAAACAAGTGTAAGAGGAAACATGCTTGTTAGCAATGAGTCATATCTGAAAAATGCATTTAAATTCACTGCCAAAAGAACACATTAGAACACATGTATTTACTTATTTTTAGAGAAGAAACTAATTTAGATGGAAAAGCGTTTCCAGTGTAAACTTAAATGACTAAAACCAGATAATGTAGAAAAGATAAATGGAACTATACATTTTTAAGTAAGAGTATCTTTGAAAGAAAAATAAAAGCTAGACAGTCAGAGAATTTAAAATAAAATCTGCATTCAGGAGTATTTTTATCATGGCATAGGGCCTCCACAGATTTTGTTATGTTTGAGTCACTCGGAATGCATAAGCCATGGCAAAATGTGCAAAACTGCAGGGAATTAGCTTTAAACAGCTACAATGTTAGCCGTAATTAGGTTGTCATTATGGGAAAACGATGGTCGAACATGCCCCAATTCACATCAACAGGGCTGTAGTGGAGCGGGTCGACAGTTTCAAGTTCCTTGGTGTCCACATCAACAAACTACTATGGTCCAAACACACCACGAAAGTCGTGAAGAGGGCACGACAATGCATTTCCCCCTTCAGGAGACTGAAAAGATTTGGTACAGGTCCCCAGATTAGAGGTCAACCGATTAATTGGAATGACCGATTAATTAGGGCCAATTTCAAGTTTTCATAAGAATGGGTAATCGGCCATTTTGGATGCCGATTATGGCTGACTATATTGCAATCCACGAGGAGACTGCGTGGCAGGCTGACCACCTGTTACGCGAGTGCAGGCAGCAAGGAGCCATGGTAAGTTGCTAGTTAGCATTAAACTTATCTTATAAAAAACAATCAATCTTAACATAATCAATAGTTAACTACACATGGTTGATAATATTACTAGTTGAACTAGCTTGTCCTGCGTTGCATATAATCAATGCGGTGCCTGGAATTGTGTCACTTCTCTTTCGTTCAGTGTAAGCAGTATATGCAGCAGTTCGGGACGTCTGGTTCATTGCGAACGGTGCGAAGACCATTTCTTCCTAACAAAGACCGTAATTAATTTGCCAGCATTTTACATAATTATGACATAACATTGAAGGTTGTGCAATGTAACTGCAATATTTAGACTTAGGATTGCCACCCGTTAGATAAAATACGGAACAGTTCCGTATTTCACAGAAAGAATAAACGTTATGTTTTCGAAATGATAGTTTCCAGATTTGGCCATATTAATATTTCTGTGTGTTTATAATATTATAATTAAGTCAATGATTTGATAGAGCAGTCTGGTGGTAGGCAGCAGCAGGCTCGTAAGCATTCATTCAAACCGCACTTTCCTCCGTTTGCCCGCAGCTTTTCGCAAAGCTTGAAGCTCAGCGCTGTTTATGACTTTCTTCTCTAACACTTTGTTTTTGCATTATTTTAACCAAATTGAACGTTTCATTATTTATTTGAGGCTAAATTGACGTTGTTGGTGTATTATATTAAGTTAAAATAAGTGTTCATTCAGTATTGTTGTAATTGTCATTATTACAAATAAATAAATACGGCCGATTAATCGGTATCGGCTTTTTTTGGTCCTCCAGTCATCGGTATCGGCGTTGAAAAATCATAAGCGGTCGACCTCTAATCAAGACCTGTGGCCGGATGAAACACATCCACTCGCACCTATTGCCCGTTATTCATGGTCCTCCTGAACCAGCCCTTGGTTACTGATAAATCAGGAAGTCAGATTTCACCATTTAAATTAGTGATGCACTGAAATGACTTTTTGGCCGATACCAATATCCGATATATTCCTTGCCAAAACAAACAATACCGATATTAAAATGTAAAGGCCTTTTAAGCATTCAAAGACAGTTAAATAGTTAACACACACACGCGGACGCAGTGGTCTAAGGCACTGTATCTCAGCGCAAGAGGTGTAATACAGTCCCTGGTTCGAATCCAATTGTAGCACAATTGGCCCAGTTTCATCCGGGTTTGGACGTCATTGTAAATATGAATTTGTTCTTAACTGACTTACCTAGTTAAATAAAAGGTTACACACACACCCACACTGACTAAAAAGTTATTTCGGTGGCATTTACATATGTCCCCATTACCAGTAAATCATCATCAAACCCTATTTCTTTCACTTACTTGCTGTGCTGTTTCGTTGTTCATTTGTCATTTCACTCAACCAGGATTTCATCATAAATTGCCTTGCAAAAGCATTCATCCCCCTTGGCTTTTTTCCTATATTGTTGCATTACAACCTGTACCTTAAATTTATTTTTATTTGGATTTCATGTGATGGACAAAAACAAAATTCTCAAAATTGGTGACATGAAAAGGGAAAAAAAGTCATTTAAAAAAATGCTAAAAAATAAACTGAAAAGTGGTGCGTGCGTGCATATGTACAGTTGAAGTCGGAAGTTTACATACACTTAGGTTGGAGTCATTAAAACTTGTTTTTCAACCACTCCACAAATTTCTTGTTAACAAACTATAGTTTTGGCATGTCGGTTAGGACATCTACTTTGTGCATGACACAAGTCATTTTTTCAACAATTGTTTACAGACAGGTTATTTCTCTTTTAATTCACTGTATCACAAGTCCAGTGGGTCAGAAGTTTACATACACTAAGTTGACTGTGCCTTTAAACAACTTGGAAAATTCCAGAAAATGATGTCATGGCTTTAGAAGCTTCTGATAGGCTAATTGACCTGAAGTCAATTGGAGGTGTAGCTGTGGAAGTATTTCAAGGCCTACCTTCAAACTCACTGCCTCTTTGCTTGACGTCATGGGAAAATCAAAAGAAATCAGCCCCAAGACCTCTACAAGTCTGATTCATCCTTGGGGGCAATTTCCAAATGACTGAAGATACCACGTTCAACTGTACAAACAATAGTAGGCAGGTATAAACACTATGGGACCACACAGCCGTCATACCGCTCAGGAAGGAGACGCGTTCTGTCTCCTAGAGATGAACGTACTTTGATGCGAAAAGTGCAAATCAATCCCAGAACAACAGCAAAGGATCTTGTGAAGATGCTTGAGGAAACAGGTACATAAGTATCGATATCCACAGTAAAACGAGTCCTATATCAACATAACCTGAAAGCCCGCTCAGCAAGGAAGAAGCCACTGCTCCAAAACTGCCATAAAAAAAGCCAGACTACGGTTTGCAACTGCACATGGGGACAAAGATGTTACTTTTGGAGAAATGTCCTCTGGTCTGATGAAACAAAAATAGAACTGTTTGGCTTGCAAGCCGAAGAACACCATCCCAACCGTGAAGCACGGGGGTGGCAGAATCATGTTGTGGGGGTGCTTTGCTGCAGGAGGGACTGGTGCACTTCACAAAATAGATGGCTTCATAAGGCAGTAAAATTATGTGGATATATTGAAACAACATCTCAAGACGCCAGGAAGTTAAAGCCTGTTAGGGATAGGGGGCAGCATTTTCACTTTTGGATAAATAGCGTGCCCAATTTCAACTTCCTGCTACTCATACCAGGAATATATTATATGCATATGTAGGTGTGGATAGAAGGTGTGCATATGTAGGTGTGGATAGAAAACACTCTGAAGTTTCTAAAACTGTTTCAATCATGTCTGTGACTATAACAGAACTTATGTAGCAGGCAAAACCCAGAGGAATAACTTCATTTTTTTTTTTTTGCCTCTGACCGTTCCCTCAGTTGCCTTTCCCAAGGGATATTTGATAGCGACCACTTTACAGTTCCTACGACTTCCACTGGATGTCACCAGTCTTTGGAATTTGGTTGAAGTTAATCATTTGTGCAATGAAGAAGAAGCACATCCTGGAACAACGTTACACTGTTGAGAGTTACTCAAGACGAAAAAAGGTGCATGGTTTGTTTACTTGTATTGAATACAGATTGCCCCGTCTACAATTTGATCGATTATTAAAATTTAAAAATACCTAAAGTTGTATTACAAAAGTAGTTTGAAATATTTTGGCAAAGTTTATAGGCAACTTTTGAAATGTTTTGTAGTGACGTTGTGTTTTGACAAGCTGTTTTTTTCCAGATCAAACGTGCTTTATAAATGGACATTTTGGGTATACATGGATGGAATTAATCGAAAAAAGGACCAATTGTGATGTTTATGGGACATATTGGAGTGCCAACAAAAGAAGCTCGTCAAAGGTAATGCAAGTTTTATATTTTATTTCAGCGTTTTGTGTAGCGCCTGCTACGCTAGCTCTTTTGTTTACTACTGGTTCAGATGGGTGCATGCCATCAGATAATAGCTTCTTATGCTTTCGCCGAAAAGCATTTTTGAAATCTGACATGTTGGCTGGATTCACAACGAGTGTAGCTTTAATTGAGTATCTTACATGTGTGATTTAATTAAAGTTTGAATTGTATAGAATTCTATTTGAATCTGGCACTCTGCATTTCCCCAGGCAATTGGCCAGTTGAGACGCTAGCGTCTCCATATCCTCAAGTGACGCTACCCATCCCTGTCGCGAGTTCATTTTTGTCAGCAACCGCTGAATAGCATAGCACAACAGTCAAATAATATTACTAAAAAATATTCATATTCATGAAATCACAAGTGCAATATTGCAAAACACAGCTTAGACTTTTGTTAAATTATGCTTTACAGCGAAAGCAATCCAAGCGTTTGTGTAAGTTTATCGATAGCCTAGCATAGCATTATGTACACTTAGCATCAGGAAGCTTGGTCACGAAAATCAGAAAAGCAATCAAATTACCCGTTTACCTTTGATGAACTTCGGATGTTTTCACTCACGAGACAGTCCCAGTTACACAACAAATGTTCCTTTTGTTCCATAAAGATTATTTTTATACCCAAAATACCTCCGTTCGTTTTGTCGCGTTATGTTCAGAAATCCACAGGAAAGAGCGGTCACGACAACATAGACAGAAATTCCAAATAGTCTTCATAATGTCCACATAAACATGTCAAACTTTTTTATAATCATTCCTCAGGTAGTTTTTAAAATATATATTCGATAATATATCAACTGAGTGTGTAGGTTTTTCAATAACAGCGGGAGGAACAATGGCGGCTTTACTCTGTAGCGCAAAAACTCACTCTGAGAGCCCCCACCTATCCACTTACCCAATGTGATCTTTCACGATCATTTTTCAAAACAAAAGCCTGAAACTATGTCTAAAGACTGTTGACACCTAGGGAAGCCAGAGAAAAGGGAATCTGGTTGATATCCCTTTAAATGGAGGATAGGCATGCATAGTAACAGAAGGGTTTCAAAATAAGAGGCACTTCCTGATTGGATTTTCCTCAGAGTTTCGCCTGCAATATCAGTTCTGTTATACTCACAGACAATATTTTGACAGTTTGGAAACTTTTGTGTTTTCTATCCTAATCTGTCAATTATATGCATATTCTAGCATCTGGTCCTGAGAAATAGGCCGTTTACTTTGGGAACGTTATTTTTCCAAACATAAAAATAGTGCCCCCTAGCTTCAAGAGATTAAGAATGTGAAATGTCAGATTAATAGTTGCGAGAATGATTTATTTCAGCTTTAATTTCTTTCATCACATTCCCAGTGGGTCAGAAGTTTACATTCAATTAGTATTTGGTAGCATTTCCTTTAAATTGTTTAACTTGGGTCAAACGTTTCGTGTAGCCTTCCACAAGCTTCCCACAATCAGTTGGGTGAATTTTGGCCCATTCCTCCTGACAGAGCTGGTGTAATGGAGTCAGGTTTCTAGGCCTCCTTGCTCAAACACGCTTTTTCAGTTCTGCCTACACATTTTCTACAGGATTGCGGTCAGGGCTTTGTGATGGCCACTCCAATACCTTGACTTTGTTGTCCTCAAGCCATTTTGCCAAAACTTTGGAAGAATGCTTGGGGTCATTGTCTATTTGGAAGACCCATTTGCGACCATGCTTTAAAATAAAATGGTGATCTAACTGACCTAAGACAGGACATTTTTTACTAGCATTAAATGTCATGAATTGTGAAAAACTGAGTTAAAATGCATTTGACTAAGGTGTATGTAAATTTCCGACTTCAACTGTATTCACCACCTTTGCTATGAATCCCCTAAATAAGATCTTGTGAAACCAATTACCTTCAGAAGACACATAATTAGTTAGATTGCACACAGGTGGACTTTATTTAAGTGTGACATCTGTCAAATGATCTCAGTATATAAACCTGTTCTGAAAGGCTCCAGAGTCTGCCACACCACTAAGCAAGGGGCACCACCAGAAGTATAGAAGTACAGATCAGGGTTGGGCTATAAAAAAAACACCAGAAATGTTGAACATGCCACAGAGCACCATTACATCAGTTATTTAAAAATGGAAAGAATATGGCACCACAACAAACCTGCGAAGAGAGGGCTACCCACCAAAATGCACAGATCAGGCAAGGTGGGCATTAATCAGAGAGGCAACAAAGAGACCTAAGATAACCCTGAAGGAGCTGGAAAGCTCCACAGTAGAGATTGGAATATCTGTCCAGAGGACCACTTTAAGCCGTAGAAAAGTACAAAAATAAGCAAACACATTTGGTGTTCGCCAAAAGGCATGTGGGAGACTCCCCAAACATATGGAAGAATGTACTCTAGTCAGATGAGACTAGAGCTTTGAGCTTGAGCTTTTTGGCCATCAAGGAAAATGCTATCACTGGCGCAAACCCAACACCTCTCATCACCCGAGAACACCTTTCCAAGAGTGAAGCATGGTGGTGGTAGCATCATGCTGTGGGGAAGTTTTTCCATTGGCAGTGACTGGGAAACTGATCAGAATTGAAAATATAATTGATGGCGCTAAATACAGGGGCATTTTTTAGGGAAACCCGTTTCAGTCTTCCAGAGATTTGAGACTGGGACGGAGGTTCACCTTCCAGCAGGACAACGAACCTAAGCACACTGCCAAAGCAACACTTGAGTGGTTTAAAGGGAAAACATGTAAATTTATTAGAATGGCCTAGTCAAAGCCAGATCTCAATCCAATTGACAATCTGTGGTATGACTTAAGATTGCTGTACACTAGCGGAACCCATCCAACTTGAAGGAACTGGAGCAGTTTTGTCTTGAAGAATGGGCAAAAATCCCAGTGGCTAGATGTGCCAAGCTTGTAGAGACATACCCCAAGAGACTTGCAGCTGTAATTGCTGCAAAAGGTGGCTCTACAAAGTATTGACATTGGGGGGGAATAGATATGTGCGCTCAAGTTAAGTTAGTGTGTCTTATTTATTGCTTGTTTTACAATTTAAAAAAATATTTTGCATCATCAAAGTGGTAGGCATGTTTTGTCAATCAAATGATACAAAACCCCCCCCAAAAAATATATTTTAATTCCAGAATGTAAGGCAACAAAATAGGAAAAATGCCAAGGGAGTGAATACCTTCTCAAGCCACTGTACATGTCAAGCAGTGAAGTTTCAGCTCTGTCTGTCCATGACCTCTTCCTTAGTGCGCACTGTCACTGTGTCCATCTTGTCCAGTTGTGTATGTAACATTTCACATAAACCCCGTTTGTCTGCATCGAAATAGCGGTCATTGTACTTAGCATCGAGCATGGTGGCGACACAGTAAAGAGGCTCAGAAAATGCCCCCGAATCGCTTGTTCACAGCCTGTGTCGGCAGTTTTGTTGCGCAAAGTTACCGGAGTTACACAGTAATAATATCACTGCTATTAGCTTCACGACATACTATGGAATGCCGTTTGGGTCTTTGATTGTAAAAAAAAATGTATGTCAAATAACACAATTTGACACGTTAAATAAGCATCTAATTTGACACGTCAAATAACACCGTTCTATTATAGAATGTTGTGTGTTCTGAATTTGCATGTGCAAGCCAATCGCCACCACTACTATCAGTAGCACTGTCAAAGCTGTACAAAATTAGTCTGCAAACAAGAAAACACCGGCCAGGAACGACGAGTTTACAATACTGAGTTGGTAATAAAGCATTATTTGTTGGGCCGCACCTTCTGGGGTAGCTAGCTAGCTTCAGCTTGCTAGCACCAATACAACCAGCATGAAAACAATGACCAGTAGAAACTGCAGTAATTTTCACTATTTTTAGCAATGATTTGGGAATCCTAGTGAGTAAGTATTAGCTATACTTGTTGTTCGCCTATTGAAATTGAACTTCAGTTCATGAAAATAAATAGCAGCCAGCTACTTAACCCTGTTGCCCAAAACTAACGTTATTAGCAGCCAGCTTGCTTCATCCGGCTAGTGAGGCTCAACCGGACCGGGTTATGTGTTGTGAAGCTAGCCACAATAAGGATTAGGCACAATAGTGGAGTAAACCCATGCCATTGAGCCATAATCCATAGGTAAGGCTGTACAGTGAAACAAGTATGCCCCCAATGCAATTATAAAGTATAATACATCCAGTGTGATTACAACAGATTGTGAAATTAACAAACTATTGTATTTATTTGATTTTATATAAGATTCCAACTTTGTTTAGCATGATCTATTCAATTATGGCATAATTCTACTATTTGTATTCATTTACATCACTGTGAATTACTTACTTTTACTTTGAAGGCTAACCGCAAAGTCCACTATTGTGGCTAATCCTTATTGTGGCTAGCTTCACAGATGGGTCCGACCATTAATCAAATAAGAAATGTCTTAAAAATGAGGGTTATTTTAGATTACACCTAGCTATATAGATATCTAACTAACAGATGTCGTTATGCTATGTTTTTGGGGAAGAACATTGCTTGCATCCATGAGCTAACTTTTTTTATGACCAGCACTATAGGTACGCGAGACAACTTTACCAGCATCATAGCATATGTATCGATGAATCATTCTGACATATGAAATACAAGTGATAGTGTAATCAGCGTGTAATAACGTAAAAAATGTATGAACACGTTAAATGATTATGTGAAATGCAGTTATATACAGGTCCTGATTGGTCAACAAGCTTAATTGACACGTAAAATAGTGTTATTTGACTGTCTTTTTTGACACGCAAAGACCCAAATGGCGTTCCATAGAAATCCTGGTTGAGAATTAAATGACTGAACAAATTAACAACGAACCAGCACAGCAAGTAAGTGAAAGAAATAGGTTGTTTATGTTTTACTGGTAATGGGGACATAGTCAATGCCAAAAAAGTCTGCTGTGTGGACCGAGCAGTCAACAAGTCGAGCAGTCATTTGAAAGAGTAAGAAATATATTTTGATTTGTTTAACACTTTTTTGGTAGCTACATGATTCCATATTTGGTATTTCATATTTTTAAATGTCTTCACTAGTATTCTGCAATGTAGAAAAAAGTACAAATAAAGTAAAACCCTTGAATGAGTAGGTGCCCAAATTTTACAGGTACAAAATGTTATTACATTTTGCATAAGAGCGATATCTTATGGGTTCCCCATCCGTATGTAAGGCTTGCTTTATATGTAAGGCTCCGTATATGAACGTTAATTTTTAATTTTATATACTTCTGGTACATTCTTTCACCCTCTCTCCACTGGGATTCACTGCCTCTGACCCTATTTATGGGGGCTTACTTGTGCTCTTCCATGCAGTCCCTAGGAGGGGTGCGTCACTTGAGTGGGTTGAGTCACTGACGTGATCTTCCTGTCCGGTTTTGCGCCCCCTCAGGTTCGTGCGGTGGAGGAGTTCTTCGTGGGCTACACTCAGCCTTGTCTCAGGGTAGTAAGTAGGTGGTCTGTTGATATCCCTGTAGTGGTGTGGGTGCTATCCCTTGGCAAAGTGGGTGGAGTTATATCCTGCCTGGTTGGATATCATTGGACGGGGCAACAGTGTCCCCTGACCCTGTCTCAGCTGCCGGGAAGCTAGGATCAGTCTTATATCTGATGTCCTGTGTGAATTTAAGTAATTCTCTCTTTCCCTTCCAAAGGACCTGAGCCCGATAATCATGCCTCAGGACTACCTGGCCTGATGACTCATTGCTGTCCACCTGGTCGTGCTGCTGTTCCAGTTTCAACTGTTCTGCCTGCAGCTATGGAACCCCTGACCTGTTCACCGGACGCGCTACCTTGTCCCGGACCTGCTTTTTTTCGTCTTTTCACTGAATGCTCGGCTATGAAAAGCCAATTGACATTTACTCCTGAGGTACTGACCTGTTGCACTCTCTACAACCACTGTGATTGTTATTTGACCTTGCTGGTCATCGATGAACATCTTGAAGAAACAATCTGGCCATGTGCTCTCTGAGGTTTTAGGCTGAGTGTCTGTATTCACACTTTGTGACATCTGCTGATGTAAAAAGGGCTTTATAAATACGTTTGATTTTATTTGATCAGTGGGTGATATTTGTATGTTTCATTGGAGTGTGGTTACACAGATGTGCTCTCGAAACAACATATTAGAATATCAAGAACAATTGGAGTTTGTTTTGTTGGTGGTGTAGACCAGTGTAAACTAAAAGATGTATCCGAAATGTCAGAATTTCTGATTCAAATCGCATTGCTGGGAGTATCATCACGAGCAAGAGTCCCGTCATAGTTAGACAGATGAAACATAGCTAGCATCACTGCAAGATGGATATGACTAACGTTAGCCCTCGTCCTAGCTATAAAATCAAAACAATGATTTGGCATATCTGACCACCCCCACTAGCCTCAACGCAGCTGGAAAGCTTCATACCGTTGGGCTCTTATTATAATAAACATAGAGCTAACGTTAACTAGCTACAATACATAGCTAAAATATATTTTTGCTATTCTGCAAAGCTGTCAAATACATAGCTAGCTACAGTAGCTAACATTAGCTAGATACCTACACTAGAGGGACCTTGCTAGCTAGCTACCGTACGTCGGTTATTTAAAAAAAAATCGTTGGAGAATTTGCCCTCAGTATCTTGGTAGAGACTAGAGCGCTAAATTTGCTTGCTACGTTTCTTTCATGTAACGTTAGCTAGGTGAATTGTCAACACAGACACGGAGGAAGAAACTTGGAAGAAACGTGTCTGTCAACTAGCAAGCTAGCTAACGTTAGCAACATCCTTGTAAAGATAGCTAACACGACTTAAGGGGGAGGCTTTCATTTGCGAATGACACACTTTTGCAGATTGCAGTCACAAATTAAGACTCACCTAAGAAATGATATCTTGATAGAAACACTGAAACTTGACTAATCTTGTGTCAGCTGTTCGCAGCTACAAACGCACACGCTGTCGCTTGGAAGGGCGCGATCCACAGCAAGCAAGACGCGTTTTGATGACGTACAATATTGCCTTACCACCAATAGTTTAACTTAAATTATTTTAGATCGTGTACATAAATACATGTCTGTGCCACCACCAGCTTCACTAAAATACTAAACTTTTGATCTCAAATCCTAAATGCTGAAGTATAGAGACATTTTAAATGTTAGCTTCTTGTCCAAATGGTCCAAATACAGTGCCTTCGGGAAAGTATTCAGACTCCTTAACTTTTTCCACATTTTGTTACGTTACCTTATTCTAAAATGGATTAAATATATTTTTTCCCCTTAACAATCTACACACAATACCCCATAATGACAAAGTGACACAACGGTTTGGGGTCTCAGGCACCATGAGACCCAAACCGTTGATGGCAGCAACGCAAGCCCCCAACAACAGACATTAGAACAGACATTTAGACAGGCTCTTCACAGGAAAGAAGTGCGATAAGGGACGGAGTGAGAAAATCCGCGCGCTGATTACATAAATGATTGCTGTTGATATGCAGCCATGCCATGTCGAAAAACTGTGCAGGCTCGAATGGAGAAATTGTACAATGATTGCTCTGCAAGTACAAAGCACAAACACCACGTTAACAACAGATTATTGGACGTCAATGAACACGCTGTCATACATCAATGGAATGAGCCATCATTCCATTGAGAGACACAGAGCAGTAAGGTGAGCGCTGTCTGATTGCAATGACTGCAGTAGAAGGAACTACAGAGACCCTATTAAATTAATAGACGGTCTACGTCATAAACACCTCAAAGTTCCAAATGTGGTGAAAATGTCAGCCATATTTGTGAGGAAGAAATCCAAACCAGTCGAATTAAATGTATGCACGAAAATAAAAGTATGGCATGTGATAAATCATAAAACATTGTCATATAACAAAAAATACAGTTTATATGGGTTTATAACAATTTCCTGTATAGTTCATGCAATATGTGCAAATTATTTCATAAAAACATTAAACTTGTACAGTCCCTGAAAATTTTAAATGTACCAAGTTTGTGTACGTGGCACTGTTGTAATCACTGACTATCAAAACATAGGTGTAGACATCACATTTTCTGTGTTATCATGGTTGGTTCTACAGATATGATGGAAAATACATTGCCTGGTTATGGAGGTTACATTTTTAAACGCCCACACCAGTAGAAAGCCAGAGTTTATCCATGATGTTGCACAACGATTTAAGTCAATAAATCATCGTTTTAGTCAAAGTATGATATAGTTGGGCTTGAAGCGGCAAATCTGAACTGTCCACTTCGTGCAAATCCATGTGAATGCAGTGTATTTTCCTATGATATGACTTACAAATTGTTTAAAGCCTACTCTTCATTTCAGTTTAATTTTAATGTTACCGCCACCCAGCATGGCATTATTTATTCATCAGAAACAGCTGCAAAATTATCAGTTTTCGTAACTAAGATGAACCAAACAGCCTTGTGTCCACATGGCCGCCTGAGCCATGAAACAAATAAAAATAGGGGGGTACAAACTTATGTTTCTGCATCACTACTTATTTTACCACACAATTATCATAATCCATTGGATAATTTGTAAATGTTAATTTATTGTTGAGCTAGTCTGTATTATTATTTTTTATATTACCATTTTATGAATCGTGTAATTGCGTGATGTGATCGCATTTGGCAAACCCGCTCCCCCAAGATGAATGGTTTACTCTACTGCTTTGATTGGTATGATGTGTCTACAGTGGCGAACAGTCATTCAGGGCAGAGCCCCACCTGTTTTGAGCCCCACTTGTTCAGCTAAAGAAATGCATTAAAAAAGTAAAAAGTTGTTGCCTGTTTTGCATGTTAATTTGGCATTAGTATGCAATAAATCATTGAGTTAATAAAGCCGCATACAAACATGGTGTTTTGTTTTAATTTAAAAATATATTAATATTTTTTGTTGTTATTTTTTTACCCCCCTTTTCGTGATATCTAATTGGTAGTTACAGTCTTGTCTTATCACTGAAACTCCCATACGGACTCGGGAGAGGCAAAGGTCGAGAGCCATGCTTCCTCCAAAATACAACCCTGCAAAGCCGCACTGCTTCTTGACACACTACTCGCTTAACCCTGAAGCCAGCCGCACCAATGTATTGGAGGAAACACCGTACAACTGGCGACTGGAGTCAGCTTGCAGGCGCCTGGCCCGCCACAAGGAGTCGCTAGAGTGCAATGGGACAAGGACATCCTGGCCGGCCAAACCCTCCTCTAACCCAGACGTTTCTGGGCCAATTGTGCGCCGCCTCATGGGTCTCCCAATCACGGCAAACTGTGACACAGCCTGGGATCAAACCCAGGTCTCTAGTGACGCCTCAAGCACCACTATGCAGTGCCTTACACCACTGTGCCACTCGGGAGGCCCCCCATGGTGTCATTTTTGACATCTTGATTCAACCTTCTTTAACTTCAGAATTCCCAGTTGTCTTGAAAGCACCATCATTCCAGAGAATGCCAGCCTATAGCCTGTCTTATCCGCTCGTCGTTCCCTTATGCCATAGTTTGTATATCTCAATTGTCAGTATAAAACACATTTGTTTAAGCAAGTCAGCCATATCAGCTATGTTTTTTTAAAGGCAGTACATGAGGCTGAATGAACTGTTTCGCTGCCAGACAAGGCTCCGTTGACAGCCAGGTACAGCAGTGGTAAGGATACACTCCATGGTGCTGGAAAGAAAAAGCTCCCAACAGCAGAGCTATCCAGGCCCGAACAGTTTGTGGGCACCATTTGTCACTGTTATAGTGCAACTAATGTACTGTTTAGTGTTGTGTTGTGGCAAGCATTAAAAAAAGCGGGGTAGTTTGCCCCACCAAGATTTGCATGCTAAAATCGCCACAGAGTGTCTATCCAGATAATGAAAAGGCACCCGCAAAATACAATTCAAGGAACTAATAGTTACACGTCATTTGCGACGTACATGATCATGAGAAAAGTCATTGTAGCCAATCATTTCACTTCCTCTGTGAGAACCATGAGCATGGGCTGACTTTGCTTTGCTGTTCCACAGCCGAAGCCTGCCAGCAGCCGACCAAAGTTTGCACCGTGTCCATTACAATGTAGAAAAACGCAATAGTTATCCATATTACTGGAGCTTCATTTTATTCTATTTTTATGGCAGATTCACTGCCTCAATTTATGGAAGATGCCAAAACTTTGGCATTAACAAGCATTGATATAGGGAAACTATCTATTGTTATGACAAATCCAGCTTCAAAACCAGCCATAGGGCCAGATGGCTAAACATTTGAACAGGGTGTAGTAAAATAAAAACAGCAACAACAGATAACATTAGCTAGCTAGATAAGATTGTGTCACGTCCTGACCATAGAGAGACTTTTATTTTCTATGGTGGAGTAGGTCAGGGCGTGACTGGAGGGTTAGTCTAGTTTATATTTTCTATATTGGGTTCTAGGTTGTTTTTTCCATGTTGGGGTTTTGGTATGATTCCCATTTAGAGGCACCCGTATATCGTTGTCTCTAATTGGGGTCACACTTAAGTAGCATTTTTTCCACCTGTGGGTTATGGGATATTGTTTATGTTTTGAAGTAGTATTTTAGTCACGGTTCGCTGTTTGTTAGTTTAGTGTTTAGTCTTTGCTAAAGTTTCACTTTAATAAATTATGTGGAACTCAACGTACGCTGCGCCTTGGTCCGACATTCATTATAACGATCGTTACAGATTGGCATACTAGCTATACTGAGTTGGAACCTAAAAGTGCATCTCGAGGACAGGAAATGACATTGAAATAGTGGCAGAGTAAAAAATTAAAAATAAATGTAAACAAATTCAAATGTTTAAACATTAAGAAATGTTTTACATTTTCCACATCCCTAACACCCTAATATTTGGTTTTCAGATTTAACAACATTTCTTAAACCTTAGTTAAACCTTTAATTCCCCCTTCCAGTGGGATCAAGATAATCTTAATTTTCGGCACCAAAACTATTCTAATCACAACTATAATATTTAGCCCAATCTTGATTGAAGGCCACAGCAAAGGTTTTCCTGTTTGTTAAAAGTTGCCCTTCACCTGCAGTTATGGACTGCCCTCTTAAATTAAAACCACGCTTTCAATGGGGTTCAAGTCTAGAGACTGAGATGACCATTGCAAAATGTTGATTTTGAAAACAGAAGCATATGAAGAAAAGTATGTCATACCTATGGTGAAATATGGTGGTGGATCTTTGATGTTATGGAGCTATTTTGTTTCCACTGGTCCTGGGGCCCTGGTTAAGGTCAACAGCCTTGTTTTGTCAAGAGGTGTGGAAGGGCGGGGAAGGTATCTGCAGTCAGAGAATAAGACCAGGATGCAAATAATATCCACTACCGGTCCAGAAGACATCAGCTAGACAACCAGCATCTTCCAACTCTTGAGGTAAGTTTGCTTTCACTGTGGCTCACCTCAGATGTACATAGGTGGATAAGTGTTCGTAAGTCGGTCCATCCCTGTCACAGAAGACTCAAAATTTGAATTAACCTGGTGTGCTCTCGTAGAGAAAGGCCTATTGTGCTTAAGGGATGAAAATCCAGATTGTGATACTGCTGTTTGCTCTAGTGAGCATCCCTTTAGCAGCAAGCCTCAACGAAGCTATCCTTATTAACGAAGGTATGTCTAGTGTGTGTGTGTGTGAGACAGGTGAGTGTAGTGTCTCTGTCAGTCTCTGGGATGACAAAACAAATGTTGGTCAAGAGGTGAAAAAAGTTACAATTAGAACCTGTAGAGTACTTAAAGCATATATATGTGCAATTAAGCTCAAATTGTTATCTGTAGCTAAAGTGTTAGGACAACCATAATAGCCATGGAAAATATCTTTAAGCTGCTTGTTGGTGTACTGTGACATGTGAGATACCTTCCTAACATAGTCATTGTTCTGCTATTATTGTCATAGCAGCTAATCAAACCCTTATTCCAATTGGCACTCCTATATCCAATGTTGAGTGTTCTGGCGCAAAATGCTGCTTAGCATTATCCAGTTGAGTGTTACACATTGCAGGTGGATACCAAAGGGCCTAGATTCAATCCGTAGCACCAAAGATCCACGCTATTGTGCGCTTTAAATTCAAAGGCAATGTTCCCACTGCATTCACCCTAAACGGTAAAACACTGCATATGTCAGTTCAATAGAAAATGATCCAGCTATAAGGCAGATCTTCCACACTACAGATGGAATCTAACCCCTTATACCCGCAATGCTAAAAAAATGTATTCCATTCAACTGAGACATTTACTTTGTTCATATTCTTATATTTTATATTTAGCTTCTTATTATTGTTGCATTGTCGAGAAGGAATCTGCAAGTAAGCATTTCGTTGGACAATGTGTTTCCCATACATATGACTAATTCAATGCAGGACAACTGAAATCAGTCTTACCTCATTTCTACCAGCCTCTCACATGTGCAATTAGAGGTGAAAAAAACTCTAGATCAACTTTACTCCACACACAGAAACGCATAAAGCTCTCCCTCGCCCTCCATTTGGCAAATCTGACCATAACTTTATCTTCCGGATTCTTGCTTAAAAGCAAAAACTAAAGCAGGAAGAACCAGTGCAGAGCTCAATACGGAAATGGTCCAATGAAGCGGATGCTAAGCTACAGGACTGTTTTGCTAGCACAAACTGGAATATGTTCCAGGATTCATCCGATGGCATTGAGGAGTGTAAGTTCTTAGACGACTTCATCCCCACAGTGACCATACGTAATTATCACAACCAGGAGCCATGGATTACAGACAACATCCGCACTGAGCTAAAGGCTGCACTGAGGCTGCAACATCCGCACTAAAGGCTGCAACATCCGCACTGAGCTAAAGCTGCCGCTTTCAAGGAGCGGGTCACTAATTCGGACGCTTATAAGACATTCCGCTACGCCCTCTGTTGAAACATCAAACAGGCAAAGCATCAATAAAGGACTAAGATCGAATCCTACGAATCTGACACTTGTCAGATGTGGCAGGGCTTTCAAACTATCATGCATTACAAAGGGAAACCCAGCCACAAACTGCCCAGTGATGCAAGCCTACCAGATAAGCAAAATGCCTTCTATGCTCACTTCGAGGCAAACAATACTGAATCATGTATAAGAGCACCAGCTGTGTGATCACACTCTGTAAGACCTTTAAACAGTTTAACATTCACAAGGCCGCATGGCCAAACGGATTACCAGGACATGTACTCAGAGCATGCGCTGAACAGCTAGTGTGTGTCTTCACTGACATTTTCAACCTCTCCCCGACCCAGTCTGTAATACCTACATGTTTCAAGTAGACCACCATAGTCTGTGTGCCCAAGAACGACAAGGTAAACCTACCTAAATGACTATTGCCCCGTAGCACTCACAGCTGTAGCCATGAAATGCTTTGAAAGGCTTGTCATGGCTCACATCAACACCATCATCCTAGACACCCTGGACCCACTCCAATTCGCATACCGCCCCAACAGATCCACAGATGACACACTCTCTATTGAACTCCACACTGCCCTTTCCCAGCTGGACAAAAGGAACAGTATTTATTCTGAAAGGGTTTCATCAGGGAAGTATTTGTACTCCAATGTTGTAAAGAGGAAGGAGTGTCATTTTCAGGGTACAATGGTATACTTAGTTAGTAGTAGGCCTACATGTTATTCAAACTCTACCCCAATACCTTTATACAATAACTGGACCCCACAGACTGATCCATCTGAAACTCTGTCTGAGCATCAAGGACCATTTTGTTTGTGTTGGGAGGTCAAAAGGTTGCTAAACATGTGCTACAGCTGAGCTGATCATGTGTTACTGGACCCTGGTGTATTGTGAATGTACATGCTGAAAGCACTAGTATGTGCTATTGTAATTAAAACAAAATGTATATTAGGCTACATTGTATTGCTTTACAACTTTTGTCTTCTTCTTTACCAGAGCAGTACACATGATGGCTACAGGTTAAAAGCTAAATCATTATGGTCAACTGATCAATGTACAGACAGATACAGTTGGTGTCAAATATATTGGCACCCTCGTACGATTCACTATTTATTTTTTAAATATATTGAAATAAAAAAAACTTTTGTGTTATTGTTTGATTTACAACTGTACATAAACTCCCAAAATGTAATAATAAAGACTGAAATTGCGATTTGTCACTAAATTATTCCAAATTCAAATTAATTTGGTTGGAGGCAAGTTATTCTCGTTCACTGTGTAATTAACTACGCATTCATATCCAACACCAACTACTGGAACTCAACAACAAAAATGTATGGTGTGTCTATGCCTGCAAGTTGCTACAGTATGTCTGATATTTGTCTCAAATATTTTTCTCTGCTGCCTTCTTGGTTGAACCAGGTCTCGCTTGAAAAATCAATTCTCTCTCAATGTGACGAACCTGGATAAGTAAAGGTTAAATCAATAAAATCAGTGTTAACAGAACAATAGAAGCCAGGGGATTCAAACACAGCAAATGTATTGCTCAAAAAAGTATACACGTGAAAAGAACAAATTGTACAAGTGGATTAAACAAATGTTTTTCCTGCATTGTAACAAATCCATGACCCACTTATCAGGAAATCTTTAAGATCCAATATGTATACTGACCTAAAAGGTGTTGGTTTTTCATTAAAATGCATTATTAAATCAGGGTGGAATGATATTGATCTGCACAATCATAAATAGTTCAGATATCTGCAAGTGATTCAAAGTAGGCCTATTTTATCCAAGAAAGGTTGAATAAATGCCAGGTGCTTTCGCATCATGTGTGCAGTATTGGAACGAAATCATAATGTTTACAGAAAGGTAAACATTTGACATTTTTGCAACAGTTGACATTAAAAAAAAATGAAAAATGTTATTTGTGGTTTTTGTTTGAAGGTGAATATTCCTCTAGTAGTAGTGAGAGACCGCTATGGTGAGATATCATATGCATTCTTCGGTCTTTGCCTCCTGATTTAATGGGCTTGACCAATAAGCAAAAACATGTCTCTAAACCTCGGCAGCATTCCAATCGGCACCCTATTCCCTACGTGTAGTGCACTTTGCATACTTTGCTGGCGCTACTGCCTGGCCACCATCTCCTTCACCCACAGCCCTTCTTTCTCCCTCCCCCTGGGCCGTCCCAGTGCAGCCTGCCTCCTGTGGGGTCCAGTCCCAGCGCCACACATGAAGCATGTGGTCATAGAAGGAACAGCTGGCCATCAGGCAGGACACTGCAGGGCTGTCCACGGCAGGGTTAGGACAGGCAGGTGGGCCTGCCACAGAGCTAGCAGATGACGGGGATAAACTCTCAGGTATGTAACGTCCTGTGTCATCCTCCAAGGAGGTGTCGAAGCTGGCAGTGGGAGATTCATACTGAATCCTTAGGTGTCCTCCTGTACGGCTCTCTGTTTGGGACTGTCTTGACTCTGTGGTCTCCAGAGGGGAGCAGGGGGGAGGCTCCTCCAGGGAAAGCTGGGACCAGTCAGCCCCATAGGCCAGGGAATTGTGGAGGATATAGGAGGCTACGACAGAACACGCTCCTCCGCTGCCCTCTAGAGGAAGAAGTCAATATTACAGGTTTCACAAAATGACAAGACATAACTTCGGTCTTATTCATACTAACACAAGGTAGAACAACTTTTGCAATAAAAATATAAAACAAGTGTTTCTTATTGGACAAATTCAGGTAGGCTCCTCCCTGCTTCAGTTGTTTCCTTGTGAATACAACCCAGCTCTTCAACCAGACAGACATGGTAGTTGTGGCAAAGCGGCAAGTTTTCATGTGAGCAGCATCACGTCCCAGACAGTCAGACTCACCCAGGGCTTGCTGGCAGTGAAGGATGTGGAAGTCGTTGTGCATGCAGGCAGCCAACAGCAAGTGCTCATGGGTAGGATGCCACTTCAGTCTCCACACTCCGCCACCCAGAGCACTCTCACTGAGAGGCTGACGCATGTTCCTCTCGTCCCACAGGAGCACCTGCTCGTCATAGCTACAGGACAGGAGAGAGTTCACATGATTCACTGCATCTCAAATGGAACACTATTCCCTATATAGTGCACTACTTTTGTCCAGAGTCCAGATCATTCCCTATAGAGTGCACTACATTTGAACAGGAGCCCTATGGGCTCTGGTCAAAAGTAGTGCACTACATTGAGAACAGTGTGCCATTTCGGACGCAAGCACTATAGGGTTCGTATGGGCCTCAGGGTTCGACACCAATCTATCCTTCACACATCTGGTAAGTAACATCAATTAGTATGTTGACAGAAAAAAAAACAGATTACTCAGCTTCTCTCCCAGGAACACATAGTGAATATAAAGGGGAGCTTGATGAATACAAGGCTTATAGTATAATATAATATCAGCTTGGCCTTTTGAAAATAAAACACCTGACTGAAATAGTCAAAATCAATGTTCATTTACCTGCCTGTGGCTAGAATGCGCTCCCGGTGTGGGCTACTGTGTACACTGCATACACCCATCGAGTGCCTTCAAGAAAGGAAAAACATTATTGGTTACATGTTCATTTAAGACATGTTTCTGAGGCACCCACTGATTTGGCCATGGGAATAGCGAATGCATTTTGACTGCGTATTGTGTCAACATGCTCACCTCTTGCTGGTGAATGTGGGGGAAGAGGGACCCATCCTGAGATCCCATCCCTTAAGTTTGCAGTCATCCCCGCCTGCCAGGTGCATTCCATTCAGACAACACACACACACGGTCATGTTTAAATTATTCTGCAAGCACGCAGACAACAGTAAACATGAGGTCACCAACTGAACTTGCTGCTATGGAAGATCAAAACATAGGACGCATGTCACAAGACTTTTTAAAGAACATGAGGATCCCGTCTGCTCAAAAAGCATGACAACCCTGACCATCTTATTAAGGCAACGTGTAAACATCATCATCACACAAGGAGGGGCAAACATTAACACAGAACTTGACAGGAGGGTATTGAGAACTAAGCGGCCTGTATTAGCTGGATGTGTTTTCGAGAGGGAGTGTTACCGGAGTAGACAAGCTGAGTATCCCAGTATGAGAATGCTGAGATCCAGGCTTCAAAGTCGTGGGCCTTCCACTGTGATACAGCTGTGAGACTGTTCTCCCCCAGGGACAAGACGTTGACACAGCCTGCAGAGTCACTGGACACCACGCGCACGTCACTACTGCAGAGGGGAAGAGATACGCCATGGATGGGTCTCAAATGGCACCCTATTCCCTATATTGTGCACTACTTTTAAACAGGGCCCACGGGGATGAAAACCCTAGGTAATCACATAACTTAGTACTATATCCTAAACAATTCTATTGTGCTGCTCTTTCTCTGGCAATATTAAAATGACTTAAATGGAATATTAGGAATATGTATTCCTAAAATGATATTACTCCTGTCTGAACAGACAAACCCATTCAAAATACTACATCAGAGAGCATAATTGAGCCACAGAGGATCAATAGCTTCAAAACAAAAAGTTGCTGTGGATCAAGATTAATCATAAGCACTTAAAGTCGGGAAGGCCAGAATTTGGGCAGCATGCACGCCAAATATAGAACAGCTTGTTGCATTGTGGCTATAGACATATAATCCATAGAAGGGTTTTGAAAACCTCTAAGCCTGGCAATTTGACTGTTAAACTCATGGGTACACTAGCTATTGCTGCCAGTCCTGACTTGAATGGATTATACTACTATGGCTGGTTGCGGCTGTCAGTTGGCATTTAGCAAATTTACAGATATAATTGCGAGAAAAACTTTCAAGTTTGGAAAGCAAATGCCTACTGCTGAAAATAGAAGACTAATCTGTCTGTAGAAGCCAACAAAAAACATGTTGCAACAACTTTTTGAGCGAACAACACTTTTTCTAAGTAGCTTATCTTGAAATAAGCTTTTGGCATGAGTGCATCGGCCATCACCGGTAAGTAGCCTAGGCTTCATCTTCATCATTCAGTGCCACTGGAAAGATATTTAGTAGCCTACTGCAACCTACAATATACACTGAGTGTAAAAAAGATTGAGTTGCACCCCCTCTGTCCTCAGAACAGCCTTAATTCGTCGGGGCATGGACTCTACAAGGTGTCAAAAGCGTTCCACAGGGGTGATGGTCCATGTTTTCCCACAGTTGTGTCAAGTTGGCCGAATGTCCTTTGGGTGGTGGACCATTCTTGATATACACAGGAAACTGTTGAGCGTGATAAACCCAGCAGCTTTGCAGTTCTTGACACTCAAACCGGTGTGCTTGGCACCTACTACCATACCCCATTCAAAGGCACTTCAATCTTTTGACTTGCACATTCACCCTCTGAATGACACACATACACAATCCATGTCTCAATTGTCTCAAGGCTTAAAAATAAAATACCTGAGCCCTAGGACCATGCCCCAGGACTACCTGACATGATGACTCCTTGCTGTCCCCAGTCCACCTGGCCATGCTGCTGCTCCAGTTTCAACTGTTCTGCCTTACTATTATTCAACCATGCTGGTCATTTATGAACATTTGAACATCTTGGCCACGTTCTGTTATAATCTCCACCCGGCACAGCCAGAAGAGGACTGGCCACCCCACATATGCTCTCTCTAATTCTCTCTTTCTTTCTCTCTCTCGGAGGACCTGAGCCCTAGGACCGTGCCCCAGGACTACCTGACATGATGACTACTTGCTGTCCCCAGTCCACCTGACTGTGCTGCTGCTCCAGTTTCAACTGTTCTGCCTTATTATTATTCGACCATGCTGGTCATTTATGAACATTTGAACATCTTGGTCATGTTCTGTTATAATCTCTACCCGGCACAGCCAGAAGAGGACTGGCCACCCCACATAGCCTGGTTCCTCTCTAGGTTTCTTCCTAGGTTTTGGCCTTTCTAGGGAGTTTTTCCTAGCCACCGTGCTTTTACACCTGCATTGTTTGCTGTTTGGGGTTTTAGGCTGGGTTTCTGTACAGCACTTTGAGATATCAGCTGATGTACGAAGGGCTATATAAATAAATTTGATTTGATTTGAAAAATAAAGGGGGATTAGCATTGATGCAAACAATTAAATTGATATAACCTACAATCTGCGATATTAAAGTTGATCTAACCCCACAAAATAAAAATAAAATACAAATAATGTATTTTTGTTGTTTTTTTTACCCCTTTTTCTCCCCAATTTCATAGTATCCAATTGGTAGTTACAGTCTTGTCTCATCGCTGCAACTCCCGTACGGAGAGGCAAAGGTCGAGAGCTGTGCGTCCCCCGAAACACAACCCAACCAAGCCGCACTGCTTCTTGACACAATACCTGCTTAACCCGGAAGCCAGCCACACCAATATGTCGGAGGAAACAACGTACACCTGGCGACCTTGTCAGCGTGCAACCGCCCGGCCCACCACAGGAGTCACTAGAGCGCGATGGGACAAGGACATCCCTGCCGGCCAGACCGTCCCCTAACCCGGACGATACTGGGCCAAATGGGTCTCCCGGTCACAGCAATGCTCAAACCAGGATCTCTACTGGCACAGCTAGCACTGCAGTGCCTTAGACGACTGCGCCACTCGGGAAGCATAAATTATGTATTTTAACATGTAAATGACGTAGAATTGCATGAAATGCATTTATAAAAAGGCCCACTTATTTCAAGGCCCTGCTAAAGAAAATCCCCATGTGTGGAAATCAACACAAAAAAAAAGCCTCTGTTCAACTGTATGCTACTACGGAAATGTGACTATAGATGTATGCAATGCTTTATAATTGAATCTTTATTTAACTAGGCAAGTCAGTTAAGAACAAATTCTTATTTACAATGATGGACTACACCGGCCAAACCTGGACGACGCTGGGCCAATTGTGCGCCGCACTATGGGACTCCCAATAACGGCCGGTTTTGATACAGCCTGGATTTGAATCAGGGTGTCTGTAGTGACGCCTCTAGCACTGAGATGCAGTGCCTTAGACAGCTGCACCACTCGGGAGCCCAAATAATGAACTTGAAACAGACAAACAAACTTACCACGGATATGCTTACATTCTGAAATTTTACTGACTATTAGAACATTAGTTGTCCAATCGGTGGTCTTTAGTAACCTCCCATGCAGTGTTCAGTATATCCCAAATGAAGCCATTATCCTCACCTGTTACCTCTTCCAGTGGACCAGTCTAATGACAGAGCCAACTTATCAGGTCCCAGTCCCAAACTGGTCACAGTCTGCAGAGCACACCGGCCTTCCTACTGGAGACACGTATCCATAAGAGCAGTGCCCAATGCTAGGGTTGCACAATTCCCTAGTTTTTCTGAGATCCTGTTTAGAGGATTACGGATGTTGTGCTTATTCCATCCTGATTCCAGTAATAATGCAAATCAGGATATCTGGACAACCAGGGAATTTGGGGAAGCTACTAGAATTTTGCAACCCTAACCCAAACACTCTTTAACATAACGGACATGGATATTCGACAGTGAATGAATCTGTATCTCACCTGACTCTCTATGAGTCTGTGCAGCTGTAGCTCCCCACTGGCTGTAGCCATGCCCAACAGAGGCTTCTCTGACACTGGCACATGACACCTGAGAATAGAGGTATAGCAACAAAGTAATCATCAAGGCCAGGTGGAGGAGCTCCATTGAAATAGTTTTGTTCCGGACAAGGTCTAATGTGTCAAGGAAACCAGCCCAAACTGAAAAGAAGCTTGTAGCTGTTTGTGTCATCTTACCATTTTATATCTAATATAGCTGGTGTGTCAATCCGCTGCAGCTCACTGAGGGGCGGACACATAGGTCCTTGTTGACGAAACTTGAACAGGTACAGTCGGCCAATCCGAGTAGCCGCGTCCTCTGGTCCCTGATGATTGGACAATGAGAGAACTGTTACACCACCTTATATACACACACCAGAGTCCCAACGTGTATGAGAAGTAACAACTTTCTGATATACAGTCAGTGACATACATTATGGTGTATAGTCATACACTACATGTTCAAAAGTATGTGGACACCTGCTCGTCGAACATCTCATTCCAAAAATCATGGGCATTAATATGGAGTTGGGCCCCCCTTTGCTGCTATAACATCCTGCACTCTTCTGGGAAGGCTTTCCACTAGATGTTGGAACATTACTGCGAGGACTTGCTTCCATTCAGCCACAAAAGCATTAGTGAGGTCGGGCACTGATGGCTTAGATCGGGTTGCTTGTAGCTGGTTTGAAAATTATTTAAAAGACAGAACACAGTGTGTATGGCGTTACTGATGGCGTTAAGTCAGGATTTCTACTCGTACAAAAGGTGTCCCACAAGGTTTGATTCTTGGTTCAGTTCTTTTCACAATTTATATTAAGATCATTGGTCTATTTGTACAAAACTGTAACTGTCATCTGTAAGTAGATGACACTGTTGTATACGCTACTGCCCCTACGGCACCTCAGGCTCTGTTGACTCTTCAATCTGCTTTTACTACCTTGCAGAAAGCCTTGGTTGACCTGAAGTTGGTACTAAATGCTGGTAAAATCAAGTACATTTTCCAAATCATGTAACGATGTAACTGATGATTTTTGCATAAGTACGTTAGATGGTGCCCCCATTGATCGTGTCGCCGCCTAAAAATATCTGGGCATCTGGATTGACGAAAAGCATGCTGACGAGTTAGTCAAGAAATTAAGAATTAAGTTGGGCTTCTTCTACAGGAATAGGGCTTGCCTTTCATTAAAAATAGTAGAAAACAGACAATTCAGTCTACATTTATTCCTGTTGAAGTGTATGGCGATAGTATATACATGAATGCAGATGCCGGTGTTTTGAAGCCCTTGGACACAATTTATTATAGCACACTTAGTTTTATAACATCTGACAGTTGACAATCACCACTGCATCTTTTAACATAAAGTTGGTTGGACCTCGCTAAAAACACGTCATTCTGTTTTTGTTTATAAAGCCTTGCTCAAACTACCAATTTACTTAACATCATTGTTGATGTTGATTACAACACTAGATCACAGGGTTGGTTAATGACGGAGACTTCCCTTTCCTTTTCCTACCAGGCCCCTATATAATTTTTGCTATTTATTTAATTGTGTGTTTTAAGTTCTGTATCATTTTATTTTCCTGTATTGTTACCAGGGTACATTTGCAAATGAGACCTACGGTGAGGAGAACAAGTATTTGATATCCTGCAAAATCGGCAGTGATTCCCACTTACAAAGCATGCAGAGGTCTGTCATTTTTTTATCATAGGTACACTTCCACTGTGAGAGACGGAATCTAAAACAAAAATCCAGAAAAATCACACTGTATGATTTAAGTAATTCATTTCCATTTTATTTATTTTTTTCCATTTTAATTTTTCATTTTCAATTGCTTTATGGGAATCTAGATTTCTGTCGGCATCTGGTTGCAGTTCCTAGGGCTTCCTCTAGATGTCAACAGTCTTTAGAAATTGGTTGATATTTTTATTTTGAGTAATGAAGAAGTATGGCTGTTCAGACTGAGTGTCGAGTCTAGCGTACTGTTGTGTTTGGGGCGCACGACCTGGCGCTCACTCCACTTTGCTTTTATCTGCTATTGAATATAGTTTATTCCATCTTAAATTTTATCGATTATTTACGTTTTAAAATACCTAAAGTTGGATTAGGAAAGTTGTTTGAAATGTTTGGACCAAGATTACAGGTAATTTATTAGATAATGTGTAGTCATTTTGGGCGAGTTGGAACCGGTGTTTTTCTGAATCAAACGCGCCAAATGAATGGACATTTTGGGGTTATAACGACAGAATTAATTGAACAAAAGGACAATTTGTGATGTTTATGGGACATATTGGAGTGCCAACAGAAGAAGATCTTCAAAGGTAAGGCATGAATTTATATCGTTATTTGAGTTTTGTGTCGCGCCTGGCAGGTTGAAATATGATTGTCATGTGTTTGTTTGATGGGGTTCTGGCCTCAGATAATCGCATGGTTTGCTTTTGCCGTAAAGCCTTTTTGAAATCTGACACGGTGGCTGGATTAACAATACATTAAGCTGTATTTTGGTGTATTGCACTTGTGATTGTATGAAAGTGAAATATTTCTAATAATTTATTTTGAATTTCGTGCTCTGCAATTTCACCGGATGTTGTCGAAACGTTCCGCTAGCGGAACCCCTAGCCGTAAGAGGTTTTAATAAATGTTGGGCGATTAAGGCTGGCTCGCAGTCGGCATTCCAATTCATCCCAAAGGTGTTTGATGAAGTTGAGGTCAGGGCTCTGTGCAGGCCAGTCAAGTTCTTCCACACCGATCTCGACAAACCATTTCTGTATGGACCTCACTTTGTGCACGGGGGCATTGTAATGCTGAAACAGGAAAGGGCCTTCCCCAAACTACTAGTACAAAGTTCCAAGCACAGAACAGACTAGAATGTAATTGTATGCTGTAGCGTTAAGATTTCCCTTTACTGGAACTAAGGGGCCTAGCCAAACTTTACAGTTGGCACTATGCATTCGAGCAGGTAGTGTTCTACTGGCATCCTTCAAACCCACATTTGTCTGTTGGACTGCCAGATGGTGAAGCGTGATTCATCACTCGAGAGAACGCGTTCCCACTGCTCCAGAGTCCAATGGTGTTAAGCTTTGCACCACTACAGCCGACGCTTGGCATTGCGCATGGTGATCTTATGCTTGTTGCTTGTTTATGTTGTATGTATCTCAACCAGCAGTTAAATAGCTGCCTCGGTCAACTGTAAGTACTGTTGTTATGACGTTGCTTTCAAAGGCAGTTTGGAACCCGGGAAGAGAGTGTTGCAACCAAGGATTTTTAAGTGCTACACGCTTCAGCGGTCCGTTCTGTGAGATTGTGTGATCAACCATTTCGGGGCTGAGCAGTTGTTGCTCCTAGACGTTTCCACGTCACAATAACAGCACTTACAGTTGACCGAGGCAGCTCTAACCGGCTAGAAATTTGACAAACTGACTTGTTGGAATGGTGGCATCCTATGACGGTGCCACATTGAAAGTCACTGAGCTCTTCAGTAAGACCATTCTACTGACTTTGTAAATTGAGATTGCATGGCTTTGTGCTCGATTTTATACACCTGACAGCAATGGGTGTGGCTGAAATAGCTGAATCCACTCATTTCACGAAGAATCCACATACACTATATATACAAAAGTATCTTGGCTTTGAATGTCTGTTTGTCTAACGATAGTGTCTACAATCTTACCGCATCTGGCCCTTTCTGCAGTTGATATGTTCCACATGCCAGTATGTTGTGCCACTCTGGGATGGGGCACCACTCCACTGTGTCGGCACTCAGCTCTGTGTCGAACACCTGTAGACTGCGGGTCCTTGACTTCCAAGCCATCGCAATATGTTCTGCATATTACTGGACCAAAGCACCAGTCAAATATGCGAATATGGACAGTGTCAACAATTAGTATGCCAAGACAACACAGCCCACCATCAACAACATGAACACGGGTAACATAGGATTGGATCAAATATTAGTTAACTAGCTAGCTAACCAACTAACTATTTAACTGCTGGTTGAGATACATACAACATAAACAAGCTAGCCTCCAGCTAGCGCACATATTTAGCAAAACCAGCACTAACGTTACTGTTAGCAGGCTATAATTTACCTCCCTACTTCGCTAGCAACAGGCGCCTAGACGAACATTTAGCTAGCTACACAGTTCCAACTATAGTATTTCGATTGAATTACAACGCACATAATATCCCAATAAGCTATATTTGTTTGCAGATCAACCTATATTCTGATAAAGAAATTAGAAACATACATGTGAAGCAGCTATTCGGCTGGCAAACACTTCCTGAATGACGCTGCCACGTCACCGACTGGGGGCTACATTCAGCATCGAAACGTTGCACAATGTTACATAGACGTGGGGTATCACTAGCCACCCACTGGCAACCATACACAGTGGATGTTCCCTGACCATCAGCTCATGCCCACACCAACACAAAACATGGATGGAAATCTACCGTTGACCCAATCATCGTATTGCACCGTGGTAGATAAAAAAGACCAATCTAAACTAATATGCTACACGCATACAACATCTGGGATATTCAATGTTGGGTGAGTGTTGATAGCTATCTAGCCATTTCCGTATGGATAGAAACCATGCGTTATAACAACGTAAACTGACCAGAAAACTGACCTAGCGAGCTACAGTAGTTGTGGACATATGTAGGTAGGTATTTATTATACATTAGCTATTATACAGTTTTGCTCAAATAGAGAGGTGATCTCATCGACTCGGGTGAATCACAGTAAGCTCGTGCTGCAGTGTTCAGGTTAGTGCTAACAACAATAACAACAACAAAGCTGCCGCCAGTGGTATCATATAGATATTGCTATAATATTCACCGGTAAAATAAAGATTGGTGTAGTAACACATGCAGCTAACATCATACTTGTTTTCTCTTTCAGCTTGACAAATGCCTTTGATGTGTGGAGCACAGATTTCACTGAGGAGACATTGAACCAGTTTGTATGTATCCTGTAAAAATATGTAGGTTCTTAATGCATTATTTTGGCATTTCCCCTCTGTATATGATAACAAAATGACATGCACATTTATTTTCAGAGACAGAAGTTTGCCTTAAAGTCAACAGAGGATTATATCCTGAAAATCAGGTATGTTTATCCCATTTCCCAGTATATTTTAATCCAAGGACCTCATGCACTCCTTGAGATCCTTACAAGATCCTTTACACTTTCCATGCCTTTACAATACTTGCATATTCCTCCCCTCTCCTCTCCTATGTTCTTCCAGGTCTGCGTGTGGGAGTGGGAGTGTGTCGGTATCGGTGGAGGACACCGATGCAGTGCTCTATGTAGCGGCCAGTCCAGGAGACCTGAGTGTGACTCTGTCCAGACTAAAAGAACAAGAGGCTAAAGAGGTCCTGAGAGAGCTGCTGTTTAGAATGGCAGACAGCCTGACCCATTTAAACAATACTGGTGAGGTTAGGGACAAAGCTCTTATACAGCATACAAAGTTCTCCTCACATACTGTACTCTTTCCTATCTAGGGAAGGCCTTGCTAACTGCTGTTACAGAAGGCATGTGTACTCTTACCGCACTGTCTTTATGTTCTCTGTTGTGTTACTATGTTCTCTCCAGCAGGCCCTGCCTCATTCAGTCCTGGGAAGAGTCCGCACAAACGGAATACAGGTGCTGTGTGACAAGTTCTCTTCATCTTTTTTTTCTGTAGACATGTATTTTTAGTTACCTTGGTAAATTACAATAGAACATAGCTCATCCTCTAACGTATTAGGAACGATGATGTGTAGTAAATGCTACTCTTGCTCTTTCAGACTTTGAGCCAAGGAGACACCAGCAGAGTGGCCAAACTATGGCAGTCAAGAAGCGTCTCCCAGGAGATTCTCTCATCAACCCAGGAACTAAGAGGTTCATCACCTATACATCACCTTCTCACTGAGATCAGGACAGTGACTATGTCCCAAATGGCTCCCTATTTCATATATAGTGTACTTTTTTTTTTACCAGTACCCATAGGTCTCAGCTTAAAAGTTGTGCACTATAAATGGATATGCCTTTGATCCAAAATAGTCCACTAGTTTAAAAGGCTGGCCCCTGGTCAAAAGTAGTGCACTTTAACTGGAAGAGGGTGGCATTTGGGACGTAGCGAACAGACTGTCTTTACATACTGTATTTACATGCATCTGCATGCAAATAATGTAAAGAGACAAGTTCACTATTATTTATGTTTTTCTGACCTTTTTCAGAAAGCGTCAAGCAACCGGGGTGGCATTTGATGAAGAAGACGATCAATGATAATTTGCTAAGAGGAATAACCACAGTTGCTTTCCATCCTTGCTGTCACATTTCTCTAGCATACAAACAATATAGTGCATGAATATTCTTTTAATCCACTAACACTAAGCCATACAGCTTCAACAAAATATCCCAAATGGCACTCATTCCCTATTTGGTGCACTACTTTTGACCAGATCCCTATGGGTAATGATTAAAAGTAGTGCACTATATAGGGTGCAATTTTAAACGCACTCATTATCATTACCTCAATCACTGTGGGAAGACGTGAAACATGTCTTCCCCCAAATTATTCTCCCCAATTTTCGTGGTATTCAATTGGTAGTTACAGTCTTGTCTCATCGCTGCAACTCCCGTACGGACTCGGGAGAGGCGAAGGTCGTGAGCCGTGCGTCGTCCGAAACACAACCGAACCAAGCCGTACTGCTTCTTGACACAGTGCCCGCTTAACCCGGAAGCCAGCCGCACCAATGTGTCGGAGGAAACACCGTACACCTGGCGACTGTGTCAGTGTGCATTGCGCCCGGCCTGCCACAGGAGTCGCTTGTGCGCAAAGGGACAAGGACATCCCTGCCGGCCAAACCCTCCGTGGAGGCAGACGCAGCTGGGCCAATTGTGCACCACCGCCCCATGGGTCTCCCGGCTGCGACAGAGCCTGGACTCGAACCCAGAATCTCTAGTGGCACAGCCTTAGACCACTGCGCCACTCGGGAGGCTCGTATTTTAATCTTTTAACTTTATAATAAGCATGACTTTTTAAAGCCATTCTCCTTGTCCAATCATTCATGTCGATTTTGTTCTAATAACATAATTATAATTTTTAACAAGTTAGTCAAATCTGCTCAGGAAACCATGAAATTGATAGTGTATATCAGACTGATTCTCATATCTTTATTGTTAGCAAAATGACTGCAAGCCTTCAAAGAGCATGCACAGTAAAATATTTGGTTCTAATACCTAATGTTGAAGGTAGGTACTAGTATACTATAATTAAATGCATGATTAAAACCATAGATAAAAATAACCCAATTGATACCTGATTTATTTGTCATTTTTTTGTTTAAAAATCCAGATCACCCAACGTGAAGCACAGAATACAGAAACAACAGTAGATTCAGCAACAAGTCCAAATGTAACGCAAGAAGAACAAATATGAACAGATGCTTTACAACAGAAAAATGTCAGACACATTTTCATAAAATATATAGATATATATTATATTCATATGCACACATACACTACCTGGGTAAATTCCAAAGCATTTTTGCTTCAGAGCAAAGCCAAGTAATCACTAGATTGATGAAGAGAAAAAAAATCTCATCGTATTTGCACCCATGTAGAATTGCACCCAATTCTCATATTTGCTGGTGTCGTTTAAAAAAAAACCTGTTTGCTTTACTTTTACTCCGGAGATCTTTGAACAATAAGTTCTTCTCAATTTTACATTTTTTTATATTTTTAATCAAGCTTTTTTTTGCTCGGAAAACTTCAAATACCTTTTTAAGTATTCAGAGATGTTGGGTGGCAATAACAGTTGCAATTGATCAAATAATGTTCAAAACCATCTAAAATGGTTCTAAACCACATCGCTGTTCCTTTGAGGTCCAGAGTCACAGAACTCTAGTTAAAGCAGAGCATCACGGTCATCATTTAGTCTTGAGTTAAAGGACACAAGTTAACCTCAAGTTCATTACATCTTTCCTCACGGCTTTTCAGCTCCCAACATATACAGGTAGCATTAATTAACACATTTCAAAGACAGGCTTGGTTTCTCATTCTCATTAGTTCACATGAAAAATTATTTCACCTACTTTACATTCTGAGGAAAACAAATCACAACAATTAGTTTCCTTGTTTAATAGTAAAAGGATAACAAACACCCCAGTCAAGATATTGTTTTTCAAATAAGTCCAAATAGGTCACCCATTAAGAAATCAATGTGTTAAATTACATAGAATTAGTCCACGAAATAACTTAAGCAATTTCTGAGAGGAATTAAGAGGGATCACAACTATATCTTTACAACACAAACACCCCATGAACATATCCATTTCAAATCACATGGCAACATACATATTCAAGAAATGACAAACATTTCTCTTCATTAATGACGTGGTGTGCGTGTTCTTCAAAATTCCTAATGTGCTCCAACTTCCAAAAGAAAAAGTCAGCTGACTTGAAAGCATCTTGTAAATCATACAAGATTTCAAACTAAACAATGATCAGAAAGTTCAACTTCTTTTTCTCACAGTGATGGTAGTGCAGTAGTGTATGCTTATTATTGTAAATCCTGTATGTGTCCTTATAGGTATTACAGGATAGAATTATTATTAAGTTAAGTTCACGGTTTTTGATTACTTAAATTATCTTGTTGATTACCTTCGTTGTAAAGTAAGTTATTACATGGTGTCCAACATAGGATCTTGTTGAAAGAAACAAATCATTATGATTTGTAGAAGCACAAAATTCAGCATTCAGTAGAAAGTGCTCTAATTATCATGTCGAGACAAAAATATACAGTGTCCAAATGAAGAGGCTAGAGATTTGGGAGGCACCATCAGCATCATCATCATCAACATATAGAATCATTCCGTTACATTCTCTTAAAAGAGGAAATCTGGTGCAGCTATCCTCTGACTCACTTAGTCTAGTAAAGTGATTTCAAATAAAAGGCCAACGATTCAGGACTCACGTCAAAACTTACTTAGCTATCAACCATCATCAGTTATTTCGAAATCAATCACAGATCAGATATCTGTCCTGTATACATTTAGAAAATAAATCATTCTTCTTGCCACAGAAAAATATAGATATATATACTGTATGACACAACACTAGTTTGACTGGTTTCATGACATGCTCTCAAGGCAGGTAGAGGATTTTAAAGGGGGTTGGGGTGGAATCTCTGGTTGAATAGGAACAGTGACTCCCGAATGGCACCCTATTCCCTTCAGTACATGATGCACTACTATTGAACAGAGCCCCATGGGCCATGGTCAAAAGTAGTGCACTATATAGGGAATAGGGTGCGATTTAGGATGCAACTTGTACTTTGGCAGGTACGGAACAAATTTGACCAATGTTGAATCACAAATTCACTGCGTCAAACATCTGATAAAAGATTAGACTGAGTAAGGTGGTCATATCAGAAGGAATTTTGTGATATTTTGTGACATCATCGGCAGTGAATGAAGCCAACTTACTAGTAGCGACATTAATACCTAATCAGACCTTTTGATTTCAGTCCTTTCTAGATGGACCACTTTGGTTTTTCAGTGTTCCCATCTATCAATATATATTAAAAAAAATACATATAAACATTCCTATAACAACATATCTCCATTAAAATGCAAGCATTCTCACCGTAGCTGTATGTTTCCCATGACAGAAGACCGATCTCTTCGTCACCTCAGCCTTTAACCATGGCTAACTGTGACAGCTTTGAGAGGCTGACTTCACTTCTCTGTCCTTCTCTTCTCTGTCCCACTGTGTCTCCTTCTCCGAGTCCAATGCCTCAGTCTCTGTCACTGTTAGGTGCTTGAGGCTAAAAATTAAATGTATCTTACTTTTCTCTTGGGTAGATAGAGACGGTCCATACTCTTCCTAGTACATGTAAATCAGTGGAGGCTGGTGGGAGGAGCTATAGGATGATGGACTCATTGTAATGGCTGGAATTAAATCAATGGAACGGAATCAAACATTCCAGCCATTACAATGAGCCCTGCCTCCTATAGCTCCTCCCACCAGCCTCCTCTGAAGTATATTTCCTCCTCTCTCTTTCTAATAGACACACCCTCTCTGAATTTCCTCCTCCCACTTTGTATATCTAGCCACACCCTCCCTGAGTTTCCTCCTCCCATGTTGTCTGTCCAGCCACGCCCCCTCTCTGAGTTTCCACAGTTCAACAGACAGTATCTGTGTTAAAGGAGAGCTGCACCTGCCATGGAGACATACCGGTGATTAGTAAAGGATAAAATACAGTCAAGTTTACTTACAGTTAAGTACTTAAGTATGATCTGCACAGTGTATCTATGTAGACAACATCCCATCTCACTTTCTCAGTCTTCTCCTCTCCCCTCAAACCCTCTCTTCCCTTTACACCCTCTCCTCCTCTTTCTCCTCTCTCTTCCCGCCTCTCACCCTCTCCTCTTCAAAGCTGATGAGGCCCTCATCGTCGTCACTCTCCAGTTCCTCCGGCTCTTCACTGACCAGGGCGCTGAGCTCCGTATTGGCCGGCCGGGGCCTCAGCAGGGTGAGCAGGCGCTGCAGGGGTGACTGGCCTCCACCAGGGGGGGAACTCTCCTGCTGCTCCAGGTTGTCACTTTGCTTCTTGGCAAAGTTCACGAACACCTAGGGAAGGGAGAGAACGCAGAGAAACAAAGACAAGGGGATATAATTGAGACTTTTTATTTTAGATGTTTCAGCTGCAAGGCCTTCCTCAAGTCAACAAACATGAAAGGGAGCAATAACCGATGTCTGTGCATGTTTTAATAAACATTTAAAATCACCTCATCTGTACTGTCTCAGTGTGGAAATGACCAGTGATGTAAAGTACTTAAGTATACATACTTGAAAGTACTACTTAAGTAGATTTTTAGGGTATCTGTACTTTACTTTTTATACTATTTATATATATATATATATATATATATATCTTTTTTTGCCCTTTTTCTCCCCAATTTCGTGGTTTCCAATTGTTTTAGTAGCTACTATCTTGTCTCATCGCTACAACTCCCGTACGGGCTTGGGAGAGACGAAGGTTGAAAGTCATGCGTCCTCCGATACACAACCCAACCTAGCCGCACTGCTTCTTAACACAGCGCGCATCCAACCAGGAAGCCAGCCGCACCAATGTGTCGGAGGAAACAGCGTGCACCTGGCAACCTTGGTTAGCGCGCACTGCGCCCGGCCCCGCACAGGAGTCGCTGGTGCACGATGAGACAAGGATATCCCTACCGGCCAAACCCTCCCTAACCTGGATGACGCTAGGCCAATTGTGCGTCGCCCCACGGAACTCCCGGTTACGACAGAGCTTGGGCGCGAACCCAGAGTCTCTGATGGCACAGCTGGTGCTGCAGTACAGCGCCCTTAACCACTGCGCCACCCAGGAGGCCATTTTTGACCATTTTTACTTTTACTTCACTACATTCCTAAATAAAAGTTTGTTTTACTCAATACATTTTCCCTGACACCCCAAAATACTTGTTACATTTTGAATGCTTAGCAGGATAGGAAAATGGTCTAATTCCCACTTATCAAGAGAACATCCATACTGCCTCTGATCTGGCAGACTAAAATGCTTTGTTTGTAAATTATGAGTGTTGGAGAGTGCCCCATGGCTATCTGTAAATAAAAATAAAATAAACAAATGATGCTGTCTGATTTGCTTTATATAAGTATATTTTAGCAATTACATTTACTTGTGATACTTAAGTATATTTAAAACCAAATACTTTTACTGAAGTACTATTTTACTAGGTGACTTTCACTTTTACTTGAGTCATTTTCTGTTAAGTTATCTTGACTTATACTCAAGTTTGAAAATTGAGTACTTTTTCCCACCACTGGAAATGACTAAAACACAGTGTAACAGTAACTCACATTGTCCAGTGTGGTCTGGCTGACAGAGTAGTCCTCTATCCCCAGCACCCCCACCACCTGCTCCATCTTACTGAACACCTGGGCCAGGGAGATCCTGTCGGACTTCAGCTGGAACTGGACTTTGGTGTGGTGGCGCTCCTGGGGGTGGATTCAATTCAAACAACTTGTTTTACTGGCAATCGCATTTTCTTTTCTGCCACTGACTTTGCTGATAGCAGTTATGTCAGAGAAGAGTCTACCTGCAACAACTGGGATAAGTGGTCCAACTAAATTTAGGGTTCTACTCAATCTGTAAAGCTGAAGCTTTCATTTTAAGGTAATTTCCGATTGAGCCGATGACATACGTTTATCGCGAATGCATTCTCTGCTAGAGCAGGAACATTGCCTTTAAATTGAAATCACGCTGTAAAGCTGAACTTCCTCCATGCGGAATGAATAGAGCCCTAATTGAATGCACTGACTGTAAGCGCTCTGGATAAGTCTCATGTATCAAGTTTTAATGTCACGTGCAAAGTTCAGTGAAATGCCTTTCTTGCAAGCTCCAAACCCAACAATGCAGTACAGAAAAATAGCACAAGAGCGTCTGCTAAATGGCAAATGTAATGTGTACCTTTAGTACAGCCTCAGGGAAATTCCTGTTGAAGAATCTCACCACCTCCTTCACATTGGAACTGGTTTTAGTCCGCACTGTGATCATGTAACCATCACCAAACCTAAGGAAGGGACACAACCAGGATGAGAGTAGACAAGACACACAGGCCATGATTGCTTAATTTAGAAATTCAACCTTCTTCCTTGAAGTAATCCCAGATCTAAATTGGTTGGATTGGGAGAGTAATAGGGTGGTAACCTTGCTTACATCTATCTAACCACATATGGATCTGTGCTTACCTCAAGGAAATAAGGAAGGAAGGATGCATTTCTGAAGTATTTCAACAGGGTCACAGATGACATAACAGGTCGTGTAACCATATAGACAAACGACAAGTTGAAGGAAGGAGGAAATAGAAAAAAATAAGGGTGAGTCAAAGATGATTACAGATTAGTTGGCATCCCATAATGTCTTCAGCTTCTGGTTGGCCTAGCAACAGAGTGAGGCCACACCCTGCATTAGCTGAGTGAGTGTGCACTTCTGCTGACCTGTTCTTGAGGTGCTGGATGCTGCCCAGGCATTTGAACCTGCCGTTGACCATGATGCCCAGTCTGGTGCACAGAGCCTCACATTCCTCCATACTGCAGAGACAGAGACATTCACAGTTGACATTGAGTCATTTAGCAGACATACTGACAGTCACTGCTATCGGCAGAATCAGTGCCAGGAAGACAAAACAAGCGTGGGTGTGAGTGCAAGGCAGGGGATAACAGACGTCTTACCCACAACACTTCAATAATACAGATAGTAGTAAATACATTAGCAGCACACGTCATCATGTCTGATGAGAATGAGCGTCTCACCTGTGTGACGTCAGCACCACAGAGCGTCCCGTCTTGATGATATCAAGGATGAGGTTCCAGAGGAATCTGCGGGCCTTAGGGTCCATGCCTGTAGTAGGTTCATCCTGGACAAACACACAATCAGAACTGAGGGTATTCGATCTTATCCAGAGGAGAATATGTATTTTTGTAAGTATTTTAGATTTTTTTCAAACAAAAGACAATATAAATATTTTGTTTTAAATGAAGAGAACCCAAAAATATATAATAAAATAAAAATTAGCCAGAGTCCTATGGTCCCTGGTCAAAAGTAGTGCACTATATAGAGAATAGGGTGCCATTTGGGTCCCACCCATGGTGATGGGGTTGAGTGAGTCTAACCAGGAAGATGAGAGAGGGGTATCCGATGAGGGCAATGGCAGTAGACAGCTTGCGCTTGTTTCCCCCACTGTAGGTGCCAGCGGGCTTGTCTGCATATTTGGAGAGCTCCAGTTTCTCTAGGGCCCACGAGACCACCTGAGAGGGGAAGACGAAAGTAAACGAGGAACTTTTCAACAACAAAAATAACACAGTAATATAATATTTTGAATGTGAAATGTGGAGTGTGTGTGTGTGTGCCTGCTTGAGAGTTTGTGTGTGTTGTAGCCGTACCCTCTGCTCGTCCTTCCAGGGGATGCCTCGGAGGCGTGTGTACAGCTCCAGGTGCTCTCTGGCTGTCAGGTCTTCAAACAAGGCATCAAACTGAGGGCAGTAACCAATGCTCTGCTGCACTCTCAACAGCTCCCTCAGGATACTGACAACACAACACAGATCCAGCTCAACAACAGTACCTGGGCCCGAATTCATAAAGCGTCTAAGAGTAGGAGCACTGATCGAGGCTCACGTCCTCCCTGTCCATATAGTCTTACTGATGATTATCAAAAAGGCTAAACTGATTATAGATCAGCACTCCTGAGACAATTTATGAATACGGGCCATGATGTACAGATTTATTACTAAAACTAGCATAACACATTGAGCAGTGTATTGGAATTAGCAATAACCACTTCTGTATCAATCTCAGGTAGGCTACAGTACCAGTATCTGATATAAACTTGTACTAAGACTAGCATAGAGCATTGAGATTTGTGTTAGCATTGTGATTTAAAGACCCATCTGGGGTACGTCCCAAATGGCACCCTGTTACCTATATAGTGCACTACTTTTGACCAGGGCCCATCAAATGTAGTACACTATAAAGGGAATCGGGTGCAATTTGGTACGCAAGACCTGGTGTATATGTAAAATACCTGTTTCCCCCTATGAAGGCCTCCCCTCCCGTGGTGCTCTCGTCACCAGTCAGCATCTTAAAGGTGGTGGTCTTCCCTGCTCCGTTCACCCCCAGGAGGCCAAAACACTCCCCAGGACGCACGCCCAGACACAACCGGTCAACAGCCAAGATACGACCCATCTTCCTCGACTTGTACACCTAGTGACACAGAGCATGGTATAAGGAGGGGACTATTTATGCATTGTGCGTTTTACATAACTCTAAAGTTTAAATAGCCTCCTTGTAATGCACATTGTTGAAGAAAAATGTCTATTTAAATCATGCTGCCAGATTACAATGAGGTGCATAGTATTTTTTGCACAGATCTGTTCGGTTTTACACCACAAAAATGTTGCCTCTAGTTAGTGCTGAGCGATTAACCGAAATGTTGGTTATTTTTTCAGTTAAATTATTTAATTCCAGTTGTAAAAAAAAATCTGTGAGCTCAATTGCGCACATTGCGCAATTTCTCTTCACATAAATCCGATCAAGCCCGAACTGTGCGATGCAGTATGGAGTTTCCAACAGGCCAATATTCTACATAGCTTAGCATGACAGAGAATGACAGAGCAGTTGCTTCGCGAGGTATCTCAAATCAAATCATATCAAATATCTCTACCTGAATATACATTATCTAAGTCAGGGATGGGCAACTTTGATCATGAGGGGCCGCAGTTGATCACAGGCCTACGTACCCACATCCATACATTTTATAGTTCATTCAAATCAAATCAAATTTTATTTGTCACATACACATGCATGGTTAGCAGATGTTAATGCGAGTGTAGCGAAATGCTTGTGCTTCTAGTTCCGACAATGCAGTGATAACCAACAAGTAATCTAACTAACAATTCCAAAACTACTGTCTTATACACAGTGTAAGGGGATAAAGAATATGTACATAAGGATATATGAATGAGTGATGGTACAGAGCGGCATAGGCAAGATACAGTAGATGGTATCGAGTACAGTATATACATATGAGATGAGTATGTAGACAAAGTAAACAAAGTGGCATGGTTAAAGTGGCTAGTGATACATGTATTACATAAGGATGCAGTCGATGATGTAGAGTACAGTATATACGTATGCATATGAGATGAATAATGTAGGGTAAGTAACATTATATAAGGTAGCATTGTTTAAAGTGGCTAGTGATATATTTACATCATTTCCCATCAATTCCCATTATTAAAGTGGCTGGAGTTGGGTCAGTGTCAATGACAGTGTGTTGGCAGCAGCCACTCAATGTTAGTGGTGGCTGTTTAACAGTCTGATGGCCTTGAGATAGAAGCTGTTTTTCAGTCTCTCGGTCCCAGCTTTGATGCACCTGTACTGACCTCGCCTTCTGGATGATAGCGGGGTGAACAGGCAGTGGTTCGGGTGGTTGATGTCCTTGATGATCTTTATGGCCTTCCTGTAACATCGGGTGGTGTAGGTGTCCTGGAGGGCAGGTAGTTTGCCCCGGTGATGCGTTGTGCAGACCTCACTACCCTCTGGAGAGCCTTACGGTTGAGGGCGGAGCAGTTGCCGTACCAGGCAGTGATACAGCCCGCCAGGATGCTCTCGATTGTGCATCTGTAGAAGTTTGTGAGTGCTTTTGGTGACAAGCCAAATTTCTTCAGCCTCCTGAGGTTGAAGAGGCGCTGCTGCGCCTTCTTCACGACGCTGTCAGTGTGAGTGGACCAATTCAGTTTGTCTGTGATGTGTATGCCGAGGAACTTAAAACTTGCTACCCTCTCCACTACTGTTCCATCGATGTGGATAGGGGGGTGTTCCCTCTGCTGTTTCCTGAAGTCCACAATCATCTCCTTAGTTTTGTTGACGTTGAGTGTGAGGTTATTTTCCTGACACCACACTCCGAGGGCCCTCACCTCCTCCCTGTAGGCCGTCTCGTCGTTGTTGGTAATCAAGCCTACCACTGTTGTGTCGTCCGCAAACTTGATGATTGAGTTGGAGGCGTGCGTGGCCACGCAGTCGTGGGTGAACAGGGAGTACAGGAGAGGGCTCAGAACGCACCCCCTTGTGGGGCCCCGTGTTGAGGATCAGCAGGGAGGAGATGTTGTTGCCTACCCTCACCACCTGGGGCGGCCCGTCAGGAAGTCCAGTACCCAGTTGCACAGGGCGGGGTCGAGACCCAGGGTCTCGAGCTTGATGACGAGCTTGGAGGGTACTATGGTGTTGAATGCCGAGCTGTAGTCGATGAACAGCATTCTCACATAGGTATTCCTCTTGTCCAGGTGGGTTAGGGCAGTGTGCAGTGTGGTTGAGATTGCATCGTCTGTGGACCTATTTGGGCGGTAAGCAAATTGGAGTGGGTCTAGGGTGTCAGGTAGGGTGAAGGTGATATGGTCCTTGACTAGTCTCTCAAAGCACTTCATGATGACGGAAGTGAGTGCTACGGGGCGGTAGTCGTTTAGCTCAGTTACCTTAGCTTTCTTGGGAACAGGAACAATGGTGGCCCTCTTGAAGCATGTGGGAACAGCAGACTGGTATAGGGATTGATTGAATATGTCCGTATGTGCTTTGTGTGCAATTCTACACATTGAGCGATTGATTCTACACATTGAGCCATTGAGCGAAGAGGATTCTACACAACTTGCCATAGGGTGGAGAGAAATGTTTGCAGTTTTTAATTTGATATCTGAGTGAGACTGACTAACAAAATCAATGGTGGCCCCCCGGCCGGTAATTCGACCGTGATTACTAAGTTTAGATAGCTGGCCATTAGAATACATCTATAACATTTTAGCTGACATGGGCTAATTGAGTGACTGTCAATGACTGACATAACAAGAGAGAAACTGCTGAAGAACAACCAAATTTCAAAATTCCACCTTGTGTATTCTACTATTCTAACACGTTGAGACCCTGGCTGAGTTCCAAAAAAAAGGATATATATATATATATATATGTTTCTTTGGGGGTGGGGCTCCGAGGAATTGATCCGAGGACCTTCAAAAGAGAGGAATGCCACCAGTGGCCCATCCCTGATCTAAGTGATTGATAGGTCAGCAGGCATAAAACTATGCCTTATTTACTTTGAATAACTACTAAAATAGAGATTTTGTCAGACAGCAGCTTTATAGAGATAAGAGGATGACTTGGAATGAAATAATAAAGTCATCAAATAAAAAAAATGCACTATACACAACAACTGAAATATTTTATTAAAGTAAAGCGTGAATAAATGATGGTAGTAAGCAGTAATGGGCAGTCACTATCATCATGAGACTTTTGTTCATTGTTTTATTCTGTGTTGTTATAGCATTCAACCCACATAATGCATAGTGCATTTCATGTTTTTTTTTAAATATCGAAATCGAAAACCGTGATTATTTTTTTAATAACTGAAGCGAAACGACCTCAAAAAGCACAAATCGCTCAGCATTACCACTAGTGTCTAGTGATACTCAATTGACCTTAATGCTATTAAACCTACTATATACTTATCTATTCTGGTCCTGAAGCTAAATAAAGCACATTGGGATCTCTGTGTCTGTCTGACCTTGGTGAGGTTGTCAATCTTCAGCATGTCGTTGTCAGCATCTCCTCTCAGTACTCTCCGTCTCTCACAGGCCACATCCACATCATCATCCTCTATGAGCTGGCTGCTCACTGGTACTCTCCTGTTACAGTACACACACACACACACACACACACACACACACACACACACACAGTCTTGTACAGCTAACCTTTGTACAGCTAACACAATTCAGTCCCATTCAAAATCCTATTTTCCTTAAATCCCTAAATGTAACCCTAAGTCATACTCTTGCCTTAACCCAAAAATCTAATTGTAACCCTAACCCTTAGACTAACCCTAGCTCCTAACCCTAATACTAACTATAACCTTAACCCTAATCCCCCTAGAAATAGCATTTGACTCTGTGGGGATTAACAAAATGTCCCCAGTTGGTCAAATGTTTGTTTGTTTACTATGCTTGTGGGGACCAGAAGCCTACACACACACACACACTCAGAGTGTGCACAGACCTAGAACACTACAGTGGATCTTATTGGTGTCACACACACACACACACACACACACACACACACACACACAAGCAGACACACATGCACACACACACACTCACAAGGGTTTCCTGAGGAAGTTGTACTGACACAGGATGGTGATGAAGAATCCTACAAAGCCCTCGATTGTCATGGCTACCAGCCCTCGAGTCACAATGTCCCACTCAAATGGAGACTTGATCTTGTCAAACTGACCTGAGAGTTAAATATTTAAGAGAGATTGAATATATTGATTAAATTCAACAGGAGGGCAGGATTCAAATGTACAGAACTTGAAATATAATTGAACTGTAACAATACCTATTTTAGCATAGTACTCATTGATGTATTCGTTGTAAGCCATTTCCATCAGGCCGTGACCCAGGTTGTAGTTTGGGAAGATAAGGAAACAGGACTTTAGGTAGCTGTTCACCAGTTTCAGATCCTGCAGGGAGAGACCAAAACACAGTGGTGTGAGGAAATGTTGCTAAATTCTGGTAATTTTCCCCAAATTCTTCAGTTTTTCAGAAATCCTGTTTAGAAGTTTCGGGATTTCCTGCTTCTTCCCTCCTGATTTCGGGCAACTTTCAAACGGAATTTCAGAAAAACCTTGGGGAAAGTTCTATGAATTTTGTAATCTGTCAGTACACCAATACTGTCAGCAGAGTAAAACACACACCTTGTCATGCTCAAAGAGCTGCAGCAGGAAGGTGGCCACTGTGGCAGTGATGCCTATGAAAAGGTTGATGACGATGAGGAACACATAGGCCGTGCTGGGCACCTCGAAACAGAAGGAGGCCGGGTACATGATAGGAGTGATAGACCACCTGAAGGGAGAGAGAGAGAGGGAGGGAGGGAGAAAGATAGAGATAAGGTTGAAGAGAGAGAAAGAGAATGAAAGAGTGAGAGAGAGAGAAAGAGAGAGAATGTATGATAATAGGCTATATTCATTAAACATTCATTACAGTTTCTTGATATCGTCAAAGACAGTTATGAATAATGCATTACTGTTCTTAAATTATGTCATCAACAATGTCTATGCTTTTTTTCCAGGTTACCTGAATCCAAAAGCACATTTTCTGTGTATCCCTCATAATGGGTCTTAGATAAGAGAAGTGCTGATGTGTCTTCAGTGAAGTGCACTCACCCATAGAGGAGGAAGAGAGACAGGACCGCAGGGAAGTTGGTTGGGGATGTGTACGCAGGAAGGTCAAAGACAAACAGGATAAGGACACAGCACGTGGCAGGCACCAAGTAGTTCAACTGAGAGACAGAGCGAGACAGGAGAGATTCAGTTAGATAGGCTGGCAGAAATAGACAACATCTCTCAAATATTCATAGGACCCTCTGTGGATGAACAGTACAAACAGACAGAAGACATACAGGCCATGGTAGGACTTGTTTCAGAGAGTACGGCTATAGGGAGCACTTGCCCGCACAACGCACACAATAGCAAACTTCACCCCCCCTCACCATGTCCCATATATAGTTAGCCAGCCAGTAGATGACAGGGTCACATCCAGACACAAACTGCAGGTGCTTGGCCTTGGTCGACTTCTCTGCCACCAGAAAGACCACAAAGCTGGCTGGTACAAAGGACATGGCCACGATGATGAAGATAGCTATCACCACATCAGTGCCCTGGAGCCTGGAGGGAGCAAAAGAAAGCTACTAAGACAGTGTCTGCATCCCAAATGGCACCCTATCCTCTATATAAGGCCCAATAGGGAGTAGGGTGCCATTGGAGACACTGTCAGGTACTTTTCAGAAATGTTGTACCACATATAGTATAATATACAGTAACTCAATGCATAAATTCTTACAAGTAGTCCAGAGAGAGGCTTGCACTGGTACGGTTCATGGGGTGGTTGGTCAGTGTGATTCCTGCAGAATCAAGCACACATCAACAACATGGTTTAGATGGGAACAGATACTGATCCCCAGATACTAATACAAGGCACTAAGAAAATACATTTTCACGTAAACAACTACCCAATTCAAATAATCCCAGCCAAGAGTGCCAGCCTGTGCTATAATGCTAACTCCTTGTCGCCTGAGAAGAAAAGGGAGAACTAAGAGTCTTGACTCCGCCCTAAATCTGTCCGTGTGAAAATACAGCGTGAAGCAGACTAAGTGGGAATTTGGTCAACATAAAATATGATTGCTAATTGCTACGTGAGGCTTATTTGATCTAAAAGAAGTTGGTAATGTTTAGGTTTTTACGAATGTATTGATATAAGTGTACGCCAGTGGCATTCCGGCAACTTTGAGAAAAACAATTTTATATCGGAACTGTGCCTTTTGTTCACACACATATCGGCCCTTCTCATTGGCTCATCGGCCCTCTCATTGGCTTTTTCCGCCTCCTCTCGTCTGCCCTCATTTATTTCCATTGCTAGAGTGGTCAGTCCAGTATCTTGTCAGTACATAGATAATCTTTGTTGTCACTCATCGTCATGGAGTTGGCAAGATAAAAAACTGATCTGGAACCAGGCTTCTGAGTATGTACAGGTAACACCGACATAAAGTGTCTTAATAGGGCGTTGGGCCACAACTAGCCAACAGAACAGATTCTACAAGTGTCTGGAACTCTATTGGCGGGATACAACAACATTCTTTCATGAGAAATTCCATAATTTTGAGTTTTTCTGATGGTGGTGGAAAATTCTCCAGAAGCTTCCATAAGTATTCAACTGGGTTGAGATCAGGTGACACACACACACACACACACACACACACACACACACACACTTTAAAAACCTCTATGCTCCTTGGAGAGCCCTCTTTAACAGTCAGTGAGGTCTCTTCTAGCCATCGCGTAGCCAAAATAATGGGCAACTGGGCTTAATTACCTCAGGAACCACACCTGTGTGGAAGCACCTGTTTCAGTATACTTTGTATCCCTCATTTACTCAAGTGTCTCCTTTATTTTGGCAGTTATCTGTATGTCCCCTCTCCTCATGGACAGCATCTCTTACCGTATGCAGCAGGGTTGCCCTTGCCTGGAGGCAGGTTGGCACGCAGGATGGCATTGTTGAGGACGTTGAGATAGGTTGGCATGCTGTGGTACCCTTTATTATTGAACAGCACCTATTGGGAGGGGACAATTCTGTCACTGGCAATGACACTGCAGTGCAAATAGCTAAGTGTAATAATAAACCTGTCCATCAAACTGACACTAGAGTTGCATCTCAAATGGCACCCTTTTCCCTATATAGTGCACTACTGTAGACCAGAGCCCTATTCCCTATATAGTGCACTACTGTAGACCAGAGCCCTATTCCCTATATAATGCACTACTGTAGACCAGAGCCCTATTCCCTATATAGTGCACTACTGTAGACCAGAGCCCTATTCCCTATATAGTGCACTACTGTAGACCAGAGCCATTTTCCCTATATAGTGCAGCCAGCTTTTCCTATATAGTGCACTACTGTAGACCAGAGCCCTTTTCCCTATATAGTGCACTACTGTAGACCAGAGCCCTATTCCCTATATAGTGCACTACTGTAGACCAGAGCCCTTTTCCCTATATAGTGCACTACTGTAGACCAGAGCCATTTTCCCTATATAGTGCACTACTGTAGACCAGAGCCCTTTTCCCTATATAGTGCACTACTGTAGACCAGAGCCCTATTCCCTATATAGTGCGCTACACCCTCCCCCTTTCAAGAAAATGCCATTCTGCTGACCTGAGCTGATCGGCGGACTGCTATTTTGCGAACCATGGGCGGAGTCTTTTTCCCAAAGGATGCTGGGACTGATTTCTGTATGTTGCCTACTGTTAGTCCTCCATATCTAGGAGAGAGGGAGGGAGAGAGAAAAGACATTTAAATTGTGTGTGTATGCGTCTGTGCCCGAGCCTGGTGAGTCTGTTACCTGTGCCCGAGCCCGGTGAGTCTGTTACCTGCGCCCGACCCCGGTGAGTCTGTTACCTGCGCCCGAGCCCGGTGAGTCTGTTACCTGCGCCCGACCCCGGTGAGTCTGTTACCTGCGCCCGACCCCGGTGAGTCTGTTACCTGCGCCCCGACCCCGGTGAGTCTGTTACCTGCGCCCGACCCCGGTGAGTCTGTTACCTGCGCCCGACCCCGGTGAGTCTGTTACCTGCGCCCGACCCCGGTGAGTCTGTTACCTGCGCCCGACCCCGGTGAGTCTGTTACCTGCGCCCGACCCCGGTGAGTCTGTTACCTGCGCCCGACCCCAGTGAGTCTGTTACCTGCGCCCGACCCCAGTGAGTCTGTTACCTGCGCCCGACCCCAGTGAGTCTGTTACCTGCGCCCGACCCCAGTGAGTCTGTTACCTGCGCCCGACCCCAGTGAGTCTGTTACCTGCGCCCGACCCCAGTGAGTCTGTTACCTGTTGAGTCTGTTACTGCGCCCGACCCCAGTGAGTCCCCGGTGAGTCTGTTACCTGCGCCCGACCCCAGTGTCTGAGTCTGAGTCTGTTACCTGCGCCCGACCCCGGTGAGTCTGTTACCTGTGCCCGCTGCCCGACCCCGGTGGGTCTGTTAGTCCCGACCCCAGTGGGTGTTACCTGCGCCCGACCCGGTGAGTCTGTTACCTGTGCCCGACCCCAGTGAGTCTGTTACCTGAGTCTGTTACCTGTGCCCGACCCCAGTGAGTGTTACCTGTGCCCGACCCCAGTGAGTCTGTTACCTGTGCCCGACCCCAGTGAGTCTGTTACCTGTGCCCGACCCCAGTGAGTCTGTTACCTGTGCTGTTACCTGTGCCCGACCCCAGTGAGTCTGTGAGTGAGTCTGTTACCTGTGCCCGGCCCAGTGAGTCTGTTACCTGTCCCGACCCCAGTGAGTCTGTTACCTGACACCCGCCCCAGTGAGTCTGTTCCCTGTGCCCGACCCCAGTGAGTGTTACCCCGACCCCAGTGAGTCTGTCACCCCAGTGAGTCTGTTACCTGTGCCCGACCCCAGTGAGTCTGTTACCTGTGCCCGACCCCAGTGAGTCTGTTACCTGTGCCCGACCCCAGTGAGTCTGTTACCTGTGCCCGACCCCAGTGAGTCTGTTACCTGTGCCCAACCCCAGTGAGTCTGTTACCTGTGCCCAACCCCAGTGAGTCTGTTACCTGTGCAGGCGCAGTCTGTCAGAGGTGTAGAGGAGATACTCTGACACGTTGCGCCCAGTGATGTCTACCAGAATGTCCCCGGTGACCACCTTCATAAGGGGCGGCCGCCCCCCCACCCCGCTGGGGCAGGAGAAGCCCGTCCCCTGCATGGAGCAGATACAACGAACCAGCTCCCGAATGAACAGGGGCAGGGTGGGAGGAGACGTCACCGTTTCTAAAGACAGACACAGACAGAGGCAGGATTTTTAGGAAGGCTACTGTAGAGGACTCTAGTAAGCAAGTAGAGTAAGTAAGCCTTGTCTGAGCCAGAATGGCCGACACAGGACTCAACTGTAGCTATTAAATACAATTATATAATGTTGATATAATGCAATTATATGACACATAAAACATTAGCCTACATACGAAGTATAACATATATCCTTTTAGACAGTTTTTACCACCTGAGCATTGAGCACGGCGGTGGGAGGGGCGCAAAGACGTACCCCTGACAGTGGTGGGAGTGGTGGCAGTGAAGTTCCACAGCCCATCCTCAAAGTGAGTGTCAGGGTCATCGGAGGGGGCTGGCGAGGGGGGAGGGGGTACGAAGTTGGACAGTGGCACTCCCTGGGTGAAGGAGTCCAGACACATGGAGTCAAAGTAGCGGGCGGCCAGGGTCTTGCTGTTGTTGGCGCTGGGGTTGAGCGTCTGTGCCAGCTGGTCCAGGGTGCTGTTGAAGGGCGTTTTGAGGACGCAGGTGGCGCCCACGCCCGATGGCAGACGCAGCGTGTTGGCGATCTTCTGAGGGCTGGCATCCGGGGACAGGTTACTCCTGAGGAGAGGAAGAACAGGAGGCTGTTATAAAGCTACAGAAGGACGCTTTACCACATCCATGTCCTGTAGATTAGACTAATGATGTTGTGTACGATGGGTGATAACTGAGACTCAGATGCACAAATGAACGCATAATGTTACCGGCCAGAAAGAAGGACACGATTATGGATGTGTAAAAACAGCGCATTTAAATTGTGGATATACTAGAGTGACATGCAGTCTCCTACTCCCATTGTCTGTCTGACCTGTACTGTGGGCGGTCTTCGTTGGCGTAGGGGATGAAGTTGCCACGGGGCTGGGTGTAGTTGTGGTACTGGGATGGGGACAGGATCAGTGGTGGCAGATCTCCTGGAGAACAGAAGACAGACAATCACACCACGATGACCTACAAACACTGACAAACAGCCAGGTCAGGGTCAAGATCAGCTGTAGTTGAACCTGAGGGGAAACAAACGGTACCCGTCTGCCGTGCACTCACACCTGCACTTGTCTTCTTCTTCCTGCCACTGCTTCTGCTCACAGCGGGTATTTCGAAGAAGAGTCCACATGCTAGAACTGTGATATTATGTGGTTGTTTTCTCCTACTAAACTTAGTTGACTAGACTCCGGATAAGAGTGCCTGCTGTATGACTAAGATGTTCAAATGTAATGTCACTTGTAGTTGTCCTCACCGATGGAAGGCACAGAGAGCGCTACAGTCATGGCCACGCAGACGAAGAATGCGGGCAGCAGGATCTGTGAGAAGAGGCCCTTGGTGTTCCTCTTGGCACAGTGGAACCTCTTGACGATGAGGCCGTGGAACTGGCGTAGCTTCAGCCACCAGCCCTCCAGCTTGAAGCTGCCCTGCCCCTCCAGGACCACAGGCTCAGGGGAGGCCTCCTCCACGTCCTCTGGAAGTAGAGAGAGATGGAGCGAGACAAAGAGAGACATTAGCAAAAGCCTAAAAACACATCACATGGAGGAAAATGACTCTCATAAGCTCATCCAACCATACTATATATCTCAATGCCCCCAGTTGGCCAGGTACGTGTTGTAAAAGAGAATGTGTTCTTAATAACATACCTGGTTAAATATAATGAAGATTAAAAAAAAGGTATTCACTGAGTAACACCCTCTCGATGTCCTTCAGTCTCCTCATACAACAGTGGGACTCTTACCCCTCAGGCTGGTAGAGTGAGGGTCCCGTCCGTTGTCGAAGAGGCGGCAGTAGTCTCCGTAGAAGTCTGCGTAGAGCCCTTCCTCGTCCCCCAGCACGGACCCCAGGGAGGAGGAGGAGCGCAGGGAGGATTGGCTCTGGCTGAGCCTGGAGCACATCACCAGGTTAGAGAGCTCTACCTCTGGCCTCTCCACACTGCTGCTGCTCCCCGCAGGGGCCCCCGGCTAGGGAGGATAGGGAGAAAGTAAGTCAAATAAGTCATTAGTCAACCAAGGGGGTTTTTATCAATTAGAAAAGAAGGGAAGCTCAAATAAAATAAAGACATTTGTGAAATTACTAGAATGTTTCATTTGTTTAAATAATTAACTGTTTTGCAATCAACTAATAATCCATTCTGAAAAGCATGTGTTGAACTAATCCCTACCTCTGGCTTTCCAGAGCCCCCCACACCCACTGCGGCAGCAGGTTTCCCCACTGAGATACCGCCTAGGGAATCCTTCATGTCTGGGAGGAGAGAGAATTTAAGAGATCATGATTAACATTTAAAGATTTGCAACACCAACACTAAATAGATAACTTGTGAAACGTCTATGTCAGCATTTAGCTATTTGGCAACGCAAACACTGTTTGCAAACTCAGCAGAAATTAAATTCATGATGTGTATCATAAATTATTAATGTAATGAAGCCCTCCCAAAATAACTTTATTGATCTGTGTAGCCGCAGACAGACACACAAAGCTTTGGTCCCACACACAAAAATAGAATTACTAGAATGGACATTCCTATTCAAGTCAATGATGCCATAATGGGTGGACTGGCAGTCATTTTGAGTGTACCCATGGAAGTAAAAGCATATTTCTTTGGTCTCACCGGCATCACTGTTCTCCAGGGACTGGTCCTCCTCCGACACCTTGAGGAAGACCTCCTCCAGAGTGGTGTCCATCACCCCGAAGCTGGTCAGAGCCAAGATGGCCAGATTTTGCTCCAATGCCTGGGAATAGGAAATATGGGCTCTGGTCAAAAGTAGTGCACTATAATGGGAATAGGGTGACATTTGTCTGTCTAAGTGAGTGCCTGAAAGAGTCTCTAGGTCTTCGTCTGTCTATGTGTGTGGGTCAAGTCCCTCTAGGTCATGTGTCTCTCTGAGTGTGTGGGTCTTTGTCTGTATGTCTGTCTGAGTGGGTGGGTGTGTACCTTTATCTCTAGGTCTGTGTCTGAGTCTGAGTCTGAGTGGGTGTACCTCCATGTCTAGGTCTGTGTCTGAGTGGGTGTACCTTCATCTCTAGGTCTGTGTCTGAGTGGGTGTACCTTCATCTCTAGGTCTGTGTCTGAGTGGGTGTACCTTCATCTCTAGGTCTGTGTCTGAGTGGGTGTACCTCCATGTCTAGGTCTGTGTCTGAGTGGGTGTAACTTCATCTCTAGGTCTGTGTCTGTGTCTGAGTGGGTGTACTTTCATCTCTAGGTCTGTGTCTGAGTGGGTGTAACTTCATCTCTAGGTCTGTGTCTGTGTGGGTGTACCTTCATCTCTAGGTCTGTGTCTGAGTGGGTGTACCTTCATCTCTAGGTCTGTGTCTGAGTGGGTGTACCTTCATGTCTGTGTCTGTGTGGGTGTAGGTCTGTGTCTGTGTCTGTGTCTGGTCTGAGTGTACCTTCATCTCTAGTCTAGGTCTGGTCTGTCTGAGTGGGTGTACCTTAATCTCTAGGTCTGTGTCTGTGTCTGAGTGGGTGTACCTTCATCTCTAGGTCTGTGTCTGAGTGGGTGTACCTTCATGTCTAGGTCTGTGTCTGTGTCTGTGTGGGTGTACCTTCATGTCTAGGTCTGTGTCTGAGTGGGTGTACCTTCATCTCTAGGTCTGTGTCTGAGTGGGTGTACCTTCATGTCTAGGTCTGTGTCTGTGTCTGTGTGGGTGTACCTTCATGTCTAGGTCTGTGTCTGAGTGGGTGTACCTTCATGTCTAGGTCTGTGTCTGAGTGGGTGTAACTTCATCTCTAGGTCTGTGTCTGTGTCTGAGTGGGTGTACTTTCATCTCTAGGTCTGTGTCTGAGTGGGTGTACCTTCATGTCTAGGTCTGTGTCTGTGTCTGTGTGGGTGTACCTTCATGTCTAGGTCTGTGTCTGAGTGGGTGTACCTTCATGTCTAGGTCTGTGTCTGAGTGGGTGTACCTTCATGTCTAGGTCTGTGTCTGAGTGGGTGTAACTTCATCTCTAGGTCTGTGTCTGTGTCTGAGTGGGTGTAACTTCATCTCTAGGTCTGTGTCTGTGTGGGTGTACCTTCATCTCTAGGTCTGTGTCTGAGTGGGTGTACCTTCATCTCTAGGTCTGTGTCTGTGTGGGTGTACCTTCATCTCTAGGTCTGTGTCTGTCTGAGTGGGTGTACTTTCATCTCTAGGTCTGTGTCTGAGTGGGTGTAACTTCATCTCTAGGTCTGTGTCTGTGTGGGTGTACCTTCATCTCTAGGTCTGTGTCTGAGTGGGTGTACCTTCATCTCTAGGTCTGTGTCTGTGTGGGTGTACCTTCATCTCTAGGTCTGTGTCTGTCTGAGTGTGTACCTGAAATAGCCTCTCGAAGCAGCCCTTCTTGACAGCCTCAGAGGGCAACACATAGGATAGTTCAGTGTTGGAGTCAGACAACAGCAGACAGGACCCCACAAACTGACGAATGAACTGGGTGACCCGGGTCTCTGAGCAGGGAGAAAGGGAGGAGGAGGAGGGGGACAGGGAGGAGGAGCAGGGGGACACGGTGGAGGGAGGCTGGGGCTGGGTGACCTGGTCTGGAGGCACAAACACACAGCATGATGGATGGATGGAGGGAGGGAAAGGAGGATAAGGTGTAAGCAGAGAGCGGGGCAGCGGGAAAAGTAGAGGACAAAGATCATTTTCAAAGGCAAAATACTAGCTGTACATGTTCAAAGACTTTTAAAAGAGAAAGTGAAGGATATTATAGAGAACACAGGAGGTTGGTGGCACCTTAATTGGGGAGGACGGGCTCGTGGTAATGGCTGGAGTGGAATATGTTGAATGGTATCAAATACATCAAACACATGTTTTCCACGTGTTGATGCAGTTCGCTCCATTCCGGCCATTATTATGAGCCGTCGTCCCCTCAACAACCTCCACTGATAGAGAACAAATCCATCATATTCTAAAAGTGAGGGACAGAGGAAGTTTGTCATTGATAATAGACTGAGACAGCTTGTGACAAAATGACAAAGAGAAACACACCTATACACATATAAAAGACTCACCTCCGCTCTCACTCTGTTTCTTGACCAGGGTGAGTTTGTAGCCGTCTCCGTAGGTGCTCTTGAGAAAGAGTGGGGAGCCGCAGCACTTTAGTTTCCCATGGGAGATGATGGCTATGCGGTCTCCTAACAGGTCAGCCTCATCCATGTGGTGGGTGGACAGCAGGATGGTGCGACCTAGAAGCACAGTTGAAATGTTTCTCTTTCAATATACACCAAGTGCACAAAACATTAGCAACACCTTCCTAATATTGAAGGTGTTGCCCTCAGAACAGCCTCATTTCGTCGGGGCATGTACTGTACGTACTCTACAAGGTGTCGAAAGCGTTCCACAGGGATGCTGGCCCATGTTGACTCCAATGGTTCCACAGTTGTATCAAGTTGGCTGGATGTCCTTTGGGTGGTGGACAATTCTTGATACACAAGGGAAACTGTTGAGCGTGAAAAACCCAGCAACTTTGCAGTTCTTGACACACTCAAACCGGTGCGCCTGGCACCTACTAACATACCCAGTTCAAAAGCACTTCAATCCTTTGTCTTGCCCATTCACCCTCTGAATGGCACACATACACAATACATGTCTCAACTCTCAAAAATCCTTCTTTAACATGTCTCCCCCCCTTCATCTACACTGATTGAAGTCGATTTAACAAGTGACATCAATAAGGGATTAGAGCTTTCACCTGGTAAGTCTATGTCATGGAAAGAGCTGGTGTTCCTAATGTTTTGTACACTCAGTGTACATCAACATGTGTCAAACCATGTGGTGGGTGGACAGCAGAATGGTGCAACCTAGAAACACAAGGGTGACAAACCAGTGCACTCTATAGGGAGCAGAGTGACAAACCAGTGTACTCTATAGGGAACAGGGTGCCATTTGAGACACAATCTTAGTATGGTTGAACCATGTCTCACCTGTTGTGAGTGTTAGTGTGCGAGGGTTAGTGTGTGAGTTTGAAGCATCACGTATCATCTGTTGTTAGTGTGCGAGGGTTAGTGTGTGAGTTTGAAGCATCACGTATCATCTGTTGTTAGTGTGCGAGGGTTAGTGTGTGAGTTTGAAGCATCACGTATCATCTGTTGTTAGTGTGCGAGGGTTAGTGTGTGAGGGTTAGTGTGTGAGTTTGAAGCATCACGTTTCATCTGTTAGTGTGCGAGTTTGACGCATCATGTTTCACCTATTGTGAGTGTTATAGTGTGAGGGTTAGTGTGTGAGGGTTAGTGTGTGAGGGTTAGAGTGTGAGGGTTAGTGTGTGAGGGTTAGTGTGTGAGGGTTAGTGTGTGAGGGTTAGTGTGTGAGGGTTAGTGTGTGAGGGTTAGTGTGTGTGTTTGACGCATCATGTCTCACCCTGTTTGTACTTGAGGATGAGGTCCCAGATGGCTCTGCGTGCGTAGGGGTCCACCCCCGCCGTAGGCTCATCCAGGATGACGGCCCGGGAGCCGCCCACAAACGCTATGGCCACGGACAGCTTCCTCTTCATTCCCCCAGACAGAGTCTGCACCAGGCTGTGACGCTTATTATTCAACTCTAGATCGTCTATCATCCTGACAACATACACACAACTCGTGGTCATTTACATTATTTTGGGCTGTGGATGGGTATAATTTGTTTCCAAACTATACATATCCTTCAATGGCAGTCACCTGTACTTATATACTATCTACACCCTTCAATTTGAAGAGGTGAGATCCTAATCTAATGCCATGTTGATAGATTCATTTCCACCTTAGGGTCTTTGACTTGGTTAAACCATCCAAATGGGATGTGACGTACTTGTCCATCTCCTTGCGGATGTCCTCCTCGGCCATGCCTTTGAGTTTGGAGTAGAACCACAGGTGCTCCTCCACGCTGAGCTTGTCAAAGAGCACATTGTGCTGGGGGCACATGCCCAGGTTCTGCCTGATACGCTCCATGTCAGTACGGATGTCATGGCCGTAGATGGTGGCTGAGCCAGAGGTGGGCGGGAACAGACCTGTCAGAATAGACCTGGGGATGGCAGTAGAGAACCAATGGGAGTTAGCGACAGGGTTAGTTAGAGAGGGAAGAAATGGACACGTAAAACATAGGTTATACTGTGTTTGAAGGCCATTTTTGTGGACATTACGGTGATGTTATGGGAATCATATGGGAAAGTCAAGGAAAGATGACGGAAACATTATGGTGATGTTGTAGCCAACATTATGCATGGCCTGTTTATAATTTATCATTACATGACAATTGTTAACAAATAGTTCATCTACAATATGGTTTATAAGCAGATGATGAATAGCCCTTCAAACAAATTCTTACCAAAACATACAACACACATCTCCCCGTGTCTCTCTGTAAACCCACACGTCAACACAACACAAACGACCGGGGACCCTCTGACACACACGTGGGCACACACACATTTTTCTCTCTCACATGGTGGTGGTCTTGCCGGCTCCGTTATGTCCCAGGAAGGACACCACCTGGTTCTCGTGGAGGTTGAGGCTCAGCTTGTTGAGGGCCAGCTTATTGCCCATCTTGTAGACCTTGGTCAGCTTGTCTATACAAACCACCAGAGGCAGGTGGCTGGGCTCCTCTTCAATACCACGCATCTCCTCTGGATGGAGAGAGAGACCCAGCGAGCGAGAGAAAGAGAGAGAGAGAGAGAGAGAGAGAGGATAAAGCTGCTCTCTATTACAGAACCAGGGAAGAACCTTATTTTGAGATTATATTTTTTTGGTAACATCTTATTTGGATAGTCCCAAATCAATGCTTTATAGATGTTGAGTAGATGTTCAACTACCTATCAACCATATTTCTACTAACTATCCACTAACCAAGTCCAAGGTCAGGCTTGGCCCTACCAGATCGCCGGTGTTCCATGGCACACGCCTGGTCCTCCTCCATGACACTCAGCCTGGCCCCTCCCCCCCAGGGACACTCCCATGTCTCCACACGCCCACTGCCCAGCCAATAGGACTTCTGCAGGGGGAAGTACCACGGCCGAGGCAGCCCATACATCCCTGGAGGACAGGAGAGAATGGGTGAAAAAACCCATTTGTGATTCAGCCCAGTTGCTTCCATAAACAGTCAGTGACAAAACAGGGACACAAAAGGGAGGGATTTAAGTTAGCAGCGCAAGACATGAAAAATGGAAATCCATATTGGATGTTGACTGTTTACCTGGATGTACAGCCTCTATGTACCAGGTGAGTACTCCATACACACTAGCATCGATGATGAGCATCATCATGGATAGGCCAAGGTTGAAGTCATCGCCCTCTACAGGTGACTGGTTGATGGTGCGCCACTGGATACCAACCCCAGCCACCTCGTACAGGGCAAAGTACTTAGAGCCCAGGCCGAACGCTGTGGTCGACATAAGAGACTGGAGAGAATGGGAATAAGGACAATGGACGTGTTAAAAGCTGTTGACGTGTATGAAGATCAATGTCTTTCAAGGGCTGACGGATTCAGACTGGTAGTGTCAGAGAATAGAATAGAAGTCTGGTTTCTTCCGGACTTTCAACTACTTTGCTCGACAATTTGATACACCTTTGACACAGAAATAGGAAATTTGACTCAGTGAAAGAGACAAATAACTAAGTCTAGCCATGAGCCCGGGGTCATGTTTCTCTCATGAAATATATCCAGACAGTCTAGACATGGGCACAGTTTATGACTAACAACAAACAAATCCCTGTCATGAATAAAGCACAGGGAGAGAGTCAGACAGGGAGGAGAACAAAGGCCCGATCTTACAGCGATACACTTCTCGAAGGCCGTGATCTTGTCATGGGCCACCTCCTCCCTGATGGCCACGTACATGTATGGGACATAGCTGAGGAAGTAGATTATCCCACCACACGCTGACGCCAGCTTGGCCTTGGAGTAGATCACTGACACCAGGAAACTGGCATACACAGACAGGACACAGACAGACAGAACGGAGAGAAATACTGTTAGCATTTACTAATCTTGTTTCTAAACACTTTCGCCCAAAGGACAATAGCCTGGAGACGTATTTGTATTTATTTATTTTATTCAACCTATTTAACTAGGCAAGTCAGTTAAGAACAAATTCTTATTTACAATGACGGCCTAGCAAAAGGCATAAGGCCTCCTGCGGGTATGGGGGCTGGGATTTAAAAAAAAAAATATATATATATAGGACAAAACACACATCATGACAAGAGAGACACCACAACACTACATAAAGAGACCTAAGACAACAACATAGCGTGGCAGCAACAGAGGTTAAGATGAGGTGAAGGTGCTGAATCTCCTCTTCCCTTTAGTTTGCTCCTCAAATCCACGCACCTTGGTTGAAGAGTGAGGTAGCGAGTGTTTCTATTTGCTAGCATTTACCGACCGTGCACGTTTCCTCGGGACGTCTTGCAAAGGAGCGGAGTCACTGTCGGCCTGATACATGAAGGAGAGAGCTTTTTTTTTTTTTAATAACGCGTTTCTTTCTCAACGAACGTGGACGTGAAAGGGAAACAACTTTTGTCAAATCAGCCGTTGAACACCGCAGTGACTCGTTAAGAGTCGTTAGATTAATCTCTAACACCTTGAACGTGTGTAAAGGTCACGGCTGCTTTGAGATCACGGCTTTCAGTGAGGACTGCAATAACAGTCAGAGAGAAACCAGTCAAAGCAGAAGTTGCAGTTGCCCCCTAGACACTGTTAGTGGTGAAATGGTGAAGATTTCAGGAAGGTAAACTGATCCTATATCTGTGCCTAAGGCCATGGCAACTTCTGTCTGGGACATAGACAAAGTTGAAAGCTGCACATACGCTCCCAATGATTATAATGGTTAAAAGAGCAGTGTGCAACTTTCTTTGTCGTACAATATTATGTTCGTCTGCACTTCTCCTACTATTTTGGCTGTGTGTCAACTCATGCTTTTTACTCGACTAACGTCAGAGCAGTAGTGGTGCCATTACCAGAACATAATGGTGGCGATGGCGTAGATGGAGAGGAAGAGCCAGATGATGAAGATGTCGCTGTGGAGGAGCACCCGACCGTACTTCAGGATGGCCGTCAGGGCCGTCACTGAGATGGACAACTGGACAAACCCAGTGATGAACCAGGCCACCCAGTGGACCGCGTTGTTCAGGCCCATCATCTTCATCACCTACAGACCAGGCAGGAAGGATACAGGTTACTTTCCATAAGAGGTTATTCCTCTTATTTACTCTTACAGTCACTCATATGGATGTGAATGTAACCTCAACCCCCCCTCCCATCCCCAGATATGAACAAAATATTCTGAATATGAAGAAGAAGAAAAAAACGCATACAATATTATCATAGGAATTCAACTTGGAAAACATTTAATTGAAATCCATATTTCTCCAGTAGGGGGCAGAAGAGTGGCAATAAATACGAGTGACATCATCTTGCTCTCGGATGCCGAACAAAGGCAGAGAAAAGATGGCTTTAGTGTTGCTGCTCCAATGTCACAGACAGACAGACATTGGATAGGAGATGCATTCTAAATAGCACCCTTTTCCCGATATAGTGTACCAATTTTGACTAGAGGTCTGGTCAAAAGTATTGTACTACAAAGGGGTTGCCATTTTGGAACACACATGGAGAGCCTAGTGTAGACAGGTGAGCAGGCAGCTGCAGGCAGTCTCACCTCTTTGAGCCGGTGCTCCTTCTCCGCCACAATGTGTTGGATCATCATGGCTACAGAGTAGACCCAGGAGATCACCATGCACAGAGGCATCATGTGCTCGATCACAAACAGGAAGCTATGGACCAACGACAGACAGAAGAAATCACTCGCTCAGTGCTAAACCTCATTTAGATCTATTCTTGAATCATTTGGCAGTCGAGCAAGTTGAGGAGACTAAACTGCTGGGCGTAACCCTAGGTAGCAAGCGTTCACGGTCAGAACTTGCTCAAATGAGAAGAGGCCCTTCCATGATAGGGCGTCGCTCTGCTTTCTTGACATCTCAGTCGACCAGACAGGTCCTACAAGCCCTAGTTTTGTCACACCTGGACGACTGCCCAGCTATGTGGTCATGTGCGGCAAAGAAGGACATAGGTCAATTGCATTTGGTCCAGAACAAAGCAGCACGTATCGCATTTAGTTGTACACGGAGGGTACGTGTCAGTAACATGCACGTCAGTCTCTCCTGGCTCAAGGTTGATGAGAGATCGACTGCATCACTAATGGTCTTTGTGCGAGGTATTGATGTGTTGAAGGTGCAGAACTGTCTGGTCAAGCAGTTGGCAGACAGTTTGAACACTCATCGGTACAACACAAGACATGCAACCAGAGGTCTCTTCACAGTCCCTAGGTCCAGAACCGAGGCGGGGAAACGCACAGTATTAAATAGAGCCATGACGACATGGAACTCTCTGCCACCCCAGGCAACTCAAGCTAGCAATAAAAACAGTTGAACAAACACTGATAAAGGGGACTGTGAAGAGACACACGCATTTTATATATCTTGTATTGTAATTTGCACTTTACTATGTATTAGACCTAGATATTGTGTGTACTGTATGTACTAACATACATTTAGTACATACAGTACATTTTAAATGTACTTCAGTCTTTGACTAATCATGTTATGTACTATCTATCTACCTATCTATCTAAATGTGCAGGGCCAATGTAAGTTGATTACCTCAGATAGAAATAGTGCCAGAATGAATGGTTATTTTGGCCACAGTCCCAGGGTAGAGCAACTATAAGAAAAAGCCAATGTGAGTAGAGGAGAGGTATATTGAGAGAGTTCCAAGTCTTACTCGTCTCTTGTGTAGCAGGGGTAAGGGAACATCTGAACATAGTTGCCAGGCTCCACCACGTCATGGCCCACAAACGTGTTAATGATGGCTCTCTCCATCATATCTGAGGACACACACACACACACACACACGGCAGAGATGACAGGGCCACGCTACACCTTAGTGAATAAGCCTTCCCATCAAGTTTTCCACAAAACATACGGAGAGAATGTGCTGGATCTGCAGCTTGGCGTTGGTACCCACACAGGTGTGCCCACCTCAAGATCACTAGGGTAAGCATTTTACCCCAATAAACCCTTATCTTAATAAAACACCAGCAAAAAAAATGTGTTTGACATAACAATTGTGTCCTCCGTGAACCTGACTTGGTCAGCTGATTTATAGTCTATGTACAGTATAGCCTATTTATAGTTTTGCCTTCGGCAGATAACGCTGAGACAACAAGTACAGCTTCGAGTTTTGAGACGTCTTCTTTACTACTAAGCAAGGTGGAATGAGAAACATACCAACGACACAACAACATCTGGAAATGCCATACCAGCATTCCAATTCTGTATAAAACACGAATTAGAGCCAACCGTTTTCTTCATATTAATTCATTTGAAATAGCCCAAGTGCCAATCTTTTCTCCTTTGGTTAAAGGGATACTTTGTGATTTTGGCATGCTAGCAGATATCCATAGACTTCCAGTCATTGTGCTAACACTAGTTAGTATTGGCTACCTTTAACTTCCTTCATACTGGACGCAGACATAAAATGTTATCCACGAGTTCATCTGACTCTGGGGAAATAGATAGTGCCTCATTGCCAAAATCCAGAAGAATCCGTTTAATGTCTTTGTGGCTGTGATGCTGATGATAATGGCTAGAGTTGTCTAAAGTGGTCTAGAGTTAGATAGAATTGTCTAGAGTTGGCTAAAGTTGGCTAGAGTTGTCTAAAGTTAGCTATAGTTGGCTAAACGTGGCTACAGTTGGCTAAACGTGGCTCCAGTTGGCTAAACGTGGCTACAGTTGGCTAGAGTTGTCTAAAGTTAGCTATAGTTGGCTAAACGTGGCTACAGTTGGCTAAACGTGGCTACAGTTGGCTAAATGTGGCTAGAGTTGGCTAAAGTTGGCTAGAGTTGTCTAAAGTTAGCTACAGTTGGCTAAACCTGGCTAGAGTTGGCTAGAATTGACAACATTTCAGTCTACATTTACAACACTTCGGTAGACAACGTGGAGGACTCTGCTCACGTACCCTGGATCCACACGAAGCCGTAGAGGAAATAGAACTTTCCCCCCGTGTTGGGCCCTGGGCGCCAGTAGGCCCGGCGGATCTCGTTGGTTTTCTCTGTGAAGCTGGAGTTCTGCCTGATCTTATAGAGGACATGAGGAGGCAGGGAGCCATCTAGGTTGGTCTGGAATATCACACCTGGGTGAGAGGGAGGGGGAACATTATGTACAATAAGCTTTTGACATTATTTCCTCATAATATGAAATCTATTGCCGATCGGAGGCTAGCTGCATGCCGTAGCCACTGTCCTCTCAGTAAAATCCATCTGGCCACCGGGCCTGGCCATTAGCCACGATCTGTTTTTAACCGTAAAGTCTAATCGAGTGCCAAAGACACGTTTCCATTTTGTGATAATGTAATGGACAGTAAAGTTCTTATGATTACATCAAGTCGTCTGCCCACTGCAGTGGTGAGTGTACTCACTGGCAAACACTGAGATGTTATCATGGTAAGCTTGGTTCAGTGTGTAGTTGACGATGCTGTCCTCATCCGGAAAACCCTTGAAGATATCCACACTGACCTGGAACAAGAAGAAGAAGAAGAAGAAAGAAGAATCCTTGCAGTTAATGGGAAATTGTCTTCTGCCTTGATCCCAACCAGATGGCAGCCACAGTACAGCGCCAACCCCCAAGAGCACAAGAAACGTCTATATCGGCAACATAGGCAATAATAGTCCCTGCCCTGGGCTCTGGTCAAAAGTAGTCAAACATATAGGGGAATAGGGTGCCATTTGGGATTAATCCTGGGACTATTGAATGGAGCTTTGCATCCTTGTCCAGAGCGGATTATCGGTGCTCATATTACTGCACGCCTGCTGTCTGTGTCCGGATCAATATACAGCACTCAAGTTCCACTGCTCTTCCTGTGTCAGTCTGAATCAGAACGCCCATGTCTACAGTTCTTCCTGCCCGTACACCAGAATCTTATAAAGCTCTCATGTAATGGATAGTGACCTTGGGTGTTCTTTCCAACCAGGACTACTACTACTAGATGTACTATTCATCTCTGTTGTTTTGTGTGTGTTTGTGTGTTTCCTTCTTTCTTTTTCATTCAAGTTTCATACTGACCTTGGACATGAAGTGTGTCCAGCCACAGGCGGCGTTGTCAATGGTGTCCAGCTGCTCCAGCAGGGTGGAGGTGTTGGGCAGGGTGTAGTTGCCCTCCAGCAACCCACGCAGCAGATCACTGTCTGTCCCATTCAGCGGTTCCGGGTGACCACGTAGGTCAGAGGTCAACTAGGAAGAGGAAAACATAAGCAGTTAATGCACAGGTAGGCATATCCATGGGCTTATTGTCCAGTAGTGTGTATGTGTTTATGATACAGTGTACATATGGGCTTATCAGGCAAGATATGGACTGTATTAATATACTGTGTGGGGGACAATAATTTTTTTCAAGATTGCCAGTTAAATCTTATGCCATTTATCAGACAATATTACCTTATGAGGTGAGGTGAATAGTGTCTGTTACTGTATATGAAGAGAGGTAAAAGCTGTGTGTTACCTGCTGCATCCAGGCCAGGTGGTGGTGCAGCTTGCCCTCCTCCAGATAAGTCCTGAGCTGGGCAGAGATGTTGAGCCACACCCGGGCGTAGTGAGTCACGTTCCCCACAAACGCAAATGTCTCATTGGCCTTCACACAGAAGCAGAGTCACGGGTCACCGACACAGAAGAAGCTATCCCAGGCCTAGCTCTGGTCCAGGGTGTTAGGTGCAGCTTGCTGGTGCTGCGGGCTTCCCAGTGTCAGCAAGCCACATCCTGAAGCAGAGCTATCCCAGGCCTAGCTCTGGTCCAGGGTGTTAGGTGCAGCTTGCTGGTGCTGAGGCTTCCCAGTGTCAGCAAGCCACATCCTGAAGCAGCGCTATCCCAGTCCCATTAACGTCTCGTTACTCGATCCACATCCTTTCAACTGTCCTTTTCTGTTGAGTCCCTTCTGTGGCCCTTCCCTCTGCTCTCTGCCTCTCTCCCTCCCTCTCTAGTTTTGTTAATTTCGTAAAACCCCTCCCTCCTCCAGTCCTCTGGCTAAGATAACAAATCTAGCTATAGACCATCTGCCAATAACAAGCCGGTGGTAACTAGTGGGATGTACAGAGAAACAGAGAATCAATGGCCAGTTGTGCATATGTTGTGGTATAGCGAGACCCCCGGGGACTGAGGATCTCATGATTCATCTAGCCACGCATAGACTTCCTACACATCTTGCCCTTAACCCGATGTACAGAACATGGTAGCTACGTGATTAATGTGTAAAGCTGGGATACAAATGACCATGGGGCTCCTAGTGAATTTCCAACATTTTCTCAATACACTGTGAGTCTCAAAGTGTCTGACAACAGCTAGGCCGTATAAATGAATGAAAAAACTGGAGCACCGGCTATCCTCCATTTAGTCTTGGCATTTGGAAATAGATCACATCTTGTGTACGTAAGCACCCGCTTTCCTCGTACTTTATCAAATGAATATAGACCATGCCTGGGCAGCAGTGTGCATAGCTCTATAGCCTAATGACACCTGAATAACTCTATTACAGTACACTGTCTAGGTACAAGTCACTGTGTAAATGCTACAGTACATTCACGATAACGATAGTTGACAGAGCTTGAAAGAACATGGTCATGTACTTGCCTTCTGAATGACTTTGTCCACCTGTGAGCCGATGGGGGAGTAGAGGATCTTGGGATTTGTAGTCATCAGATGCACTAGTAAGCCCAGATTGCGCTGCTCTTTACTGGTAAAGCCCAGAGAGCTCATATTCCCTTGCTTTAAAGCCTCTGGCTCAATGATTCTGGAGACAGTAGACAGGGATCAACAACTTCAGCCTTTACGGCATAGGTGTACAGAACTGTGTTTCTCTACTCTGGCACCAGCCCAGTTCTAACACACCTGATTTGCATTGTATCAATTTAAAACATCAGGGCCCTTGATTAGGTGAATCAGGTGTGTTATTATATGGCTGGAACATAAGCCTGCACAACCTGTAGATCTCTAGCCTGGTCCCAGATCTGTTCGTGCCCAAGCAACTCCATGGGTGACAGGGAATTGGCATGATAGCATAAACAGACTAGCACTCATGCAATTGGATCTGCAGTTAAATAACAATGGCAGAAGGAATGATCCTATTACATAGACACAAACCTGTTGTTCCCACACAGAATAGGCTGCAGCCCTGCCCACAGCTGCACAAAGGTAGAAAACGAGTGAGGGTTCTCTTCTTTCACATTCTCTTTCTCTCGTCCTCTCCCCTCCTCTCCGCCCTCCTCCCAGGGGTTCTCGGTGGTGTTGGGCCCCCAAGTGGTGGCGTTGAGGGACCAGGAAGTGGTGGTGTTGGCTGGAGCCCCAGGGGGGACGTGGCCAGCACAGGCCCCCTTGGGGAGCAGGCGAGCCAGGCCTGACAGCAGGTCTACATCCCTGAGGAGCTTCTCCACTTCAGCCAAGTCCTTCAGCAGAGCACCCAGGTGGGACTGGGACAGAGGGGCCGAGGAGTTGGCTGGCTCCAGACGCAGCTGGAGAGAGGAGGTCGAAAGGTGTGGAGAGACAGAAGAAAGGGGGAAAGTATGAGAGCGGGAGAAAGAAAGAAAGAAATTAAGAAAGAAATTAAGAAAGAAAGAAAGAAAGAAAGAAGAAAGAAAGAAAGAAAGAAAGAAAGAAAGAAAGAAAAAGAAAGAGAGAGACCGATGTGGATAAGAATCAAAGGGAGAGAGAATAATGAGTATTAGAGATAGATACTGAGATAGATAGGGAACTAAGATAGATACTGAGGAGCCATAGAATTCCAAATACAAGATCCACAGTATTTATTTATGTGTGTTTGATGAGGGAAAAGCACCTCACCACAGGGATTCTCAGTTCAAAGCAGCCATTGAGTGTGTCCCAAATGGCATCCTATTTCCTATATAGTGCACTACTTTTTTTTATGGGCCCTGGTTAAAATTACAGCACTGAATAGGGAATAGGGTGCCATTTTGGATGAAGCGATTGTCTCTAATGTACCTTGTCAATGAGGCTCTGTGTGTCTATCTGCTCTCGGAGCTCCTGGCTCATCTCTCCAAAGCGCTCAGTCCTTTGTCCCGCCCCACCTCCACATGCTGCGCTGCGATAGGCCTGGAGCAGGGACTGCTGCTTCTCAGGAACCAATAGGATCTTGCTCAGCTCACTAGTCCCAGCCTCCCCACAGGTAAGCATTTCCAACATGGCACCAGTCAGGAGAACACCCTTTGAAAAAACAATCAAGAGCACATTCAATACAATTCACCATCATCAGCATCATCATCATGTATGGTATCAATTATTTCAGTGGTAGTCTTGTAAAGGCTATTGATAAAGGTAATTGGTTCAGGGTATACGATAAAGGCTATTGATAAAGGTAATTGGTTCAGGATATACGATAAAGGCTATTGACAAAGGTAATTGATTCAGGGTATACAATAAAGGCTATTGATAAAGGTAATTGATTCAGGGTATACAATAAAGGCTATTGATAAAGGTAATTGACTCAGGGTATACAATAAAGGCTATTGATAAAGGTAATTGACTCAGGGTATACAATAAAGGCTATTGATAAAGGTAATTGACTCAGGGTATACAATAAAGGCTATTGATTCAATAGAAAAAAGACAGGAAGAAGGAGGGAAGAAAAGGGGGATGATTCAGATAGAGGAGGATAGATAAGATAAGCAGTGCACCTCCACCTCCTTCAGTCCCTGAGGGTCGTATCTCTGGCCTGCCCCTCCTCCTGCTAGGCCTAAAGCCTGGGACATGAGTTTGAGTAGGGCCTGCCGATGGGCTGCTTTGGTTGGGTCTCGTAAAGCTTTGTGGATCAGTCCACCATCCAGACTTTGCATGACTCCCAGCATCTTCTCCTGAGGGGACGATAGGAGGGGATTACTGCTGAGCTAATACACAGACTCAGATCAATTTAATTCAATATTTCCCATTAGTAGCCTACCTCCAGTTGAAGTATCTTCTCTGCAGGGGTATGTGTGGTCTCTTTTTCCCCTCCAGAACTGTGACTACTCCCTCCTCCAGTTCTGGGGTACAGGCCAAAGATCAGGTTGAATACCTGCAGTTCAGCAAGTGAAATAGAGGACCCACACACTCAGAGAACCGGAAGATAAACACACACACGCACGTGCACACACACGCAAACACACACACACAGGTGGCAGACAGGACTTCAGCATTTGTTCGCATAGGGAAAGCTGTCAGAAAAACAGGATACTGAGGAGAAACAAGGAGGGACAGACAGAAAGTGACTGACTGGAGAAGATAAAGATGAGGACCTGATGCCAGGCCTAGACAATTAACTGAGACAGAGATGGAGGGAAACAGAAAGGTGGGAGGCACCGAGCCATATATTGATACTGTATGATTCAATGTCATTCCTCAATGACAATACGTCTTTGCCAAATCTGTAATCTTGGCAAACGGGTGTATATTCAAATTTAGATGTCAAAATTGTGTTATCTAAATGTAAATATACCCAATAGCCAAGATTTCAGATTTGGCAGTCTATACTAACATTGTTTCTTACTTCCTTGTTCATCAGTCATGTCACAACATTTGAATGTAAACCCTGCATTACCCCATAACTAAAACAGTCCCCAGGGGGTAGATGAGGACTAGGTACAGTGTGTGTGTGTGTGTGTGTGTGTGTGTGTGTGTGTGTGTGTGTGTGTGTGTGTGTGTGTGTGTGTGTGTGTGTGTGTGTACATGTGTGTGTGTGTGTGTGTGTGTGCGTGTGTGCGTGTACATGTGTGTGTGCACATGCATGTGACAGGATCACCGACCTCTTTGAGGTTGACAGGAGTGGAGAGCAGCAGGCTGGCCGTGTCATTGGGGAGGGACAGATTCCTGACCAGGAACTGATGGAACACTGACTGGTTCTTCAACACACTGGCTACTGTGAACCCTGCAGGGCAGGAATCACACAGCACAACCACAGATAATATACATGAAGACTTCCAGGAACTGTTTATCCAATAGAAATCGCACAGAACAGTGTCAAATGCAGTGTACGTACATCCAATAACTTGTAGGTGCCGGGTACAAAAATAAACGAATGGGATTAAGATAGATAAGCTACTCTGAAAATGTAGTTTACCAAGCTACCAATTACTTCACACTGGAAGAAATTAAGCTACACTAAAGCTACCCTTTAGAAAAATATAATTGACTTAACTAAAGTTACTTTGAAAAAGTAGTTCAGTACATCCAAGCTACTTTTTGAAGAATTATCATATGTACATCTGAAATGTCATAGACTACAAATTGCAAGACAGATCACTTTGGGGTCATATGCTAACAGAAGGTGTAATTTAGCATATTCAACACAAAAACTGTGTTTCAAGTGAGAATTAGGCAGGTCGGATGATGAAAAAGAAAGGAAATGATTGCCTACTTCACCCAAAAACAGTACTGTGTAGTTCCAGTAGTTAGCTACACCACTACATGGAAAAAAAGTAATTAACTACTGAAAATACTACCTAGATTGAATTTTAGTTCAACTACTACCAAGCTACTGCAAAACCTAGTTAAACTACATGTAGTTCAGTACTCCCCAACACTGCAAACAGATGAATGCTCCTGCAGTTTATTGTGTAATGTTTCAACCCAAAGGTCTTTGTCCTCCTGAAACTTTTTTGTGCATGTGTATCACTTGGGTGTGGTACGCACACACACTGCAGGAAATCACTGTCCAGAGGGAGCACTTGTTTCTTGCTAGAATTCCTCAAGCTTATTGATTTCCGTGCTCTGAAAGGACAAACACAAACCTTTGATTTGAAAGGTTAAATTGCTTGTCTTCCAAATCTGTCTACAGCTGGTGTCCTCAATATTGAGAGCAGAGGTAGTTTAAAGAGGTACAGGTTTACTGTAACACAGACACACACACACACACACACACACACACACACACACACACACACACACACACACACACACACACACACACACAGAGCTGTTTAACCGTGTTACCAACGGTTATGGACCATCATGAAAATAAAATAACTGTCATAACCTTTAAAAAATAAATGTGACACACACACCTTGGCTGGTGTTGAAATTGTTGTCCAGTGGGTAGGGCCCTGCTGATGTGCTGAGGCTCTCCAGGTGTTGCTGTAGGGACTCCAGCTCCTGGCCCAGTCCTGGCCTGTCTGCTGTGAACAGGTGGTTCTGTAACACCACCTCACGGATCCGCTCCAACAACTGGGTGACACTGGGAGAGGGGAGAGGGAGGGGTGAAATAGAGGTGAGTGAGGGAAAGAAAGGTGGAAAGAGTGGAGGGAGTGAAAGGAAGGGACAAAGAGAGAGAGAGTGAGAGAGAGGGAGAGAGAGAGAGAGGACAGATGAGATGAGAGAGAGAGAGAGAGAGAGAGAGAGAGAGAGAGAGAGAGAGAGAGAGAGAGAGAAAAGGGAAAAGAGAGCATATTGAGAGAGGTGTGGGGTCTAGTTATAGATAAGGACACAATGACAGTCCCCTCCCATTAGGAGAGGCCAACAAATAAAAAAACTAAGCAGAAGGAGATTAATCAATCACATGCATACAATTACAGGTAATGACCACCATCGAATCCTACTGTTAAGTGTTATGGACATTAACACTGTTAGGACATTAGTGCTTAGTGACATTAAACTATTAGCTGCCTGTCATAAAGAGGAGAGAAACAGAAGGGGTAGAGGAGAGAGAGAGAGAGAGAGAGAGAGAGAGAGAGAGAGAAAGCTGGGACTGTTTAACTCACGTGGAGTTCTTGTACTGTAGGAAGCCAAACTCGTCCCTCTGGCCATCGGGACACAGAGACTGCATGATGGGAATGATGCCTGCTGAGGTGAGGGGAGCTGCGCTGTAGAAGGCTGGACATACAGGATGGACACCAGGGAAGGACAGGGGGGACAGGTGGTAGGTAGGGAAGACAAGAATTGAGAGAGAGAGACAGGGATAAAGAAGGGCAGGGAGAGATAGGCAGGACACAGATAGGTAGGACAAAGAGATATGTTTCACAGGAAAAGCAAGGAAGAGAGAGAAGGGAGAGGTTTAAAGAATTGGTTGGGAGGAGGTTGGAGGGTTTGAATGTGAAGACCAAACCCCAAAAAGTATGTCAAATGAGTAAAGAGAAAAAGTGAGAGGAAGTTAGAAAGAAATAAGAAAAACCCAGAACACAGATAACACATAGTCAGTAGCCAGAGAGGAGAGGGACCAAGATGTCAGGGCTGAATTCTTGGACATAATGTCATCATTCTGTCTCAACAAAATGCTACTTTTGTTCCTAAACCACTCATAAATTGTGACTGCTGGACACACTTTCACCAAGCCTGCAAAAAAAACTAGGTCTATACTAACAAGGTCTGGACATAATGAAAGGTGTCCCGCAGGGGTCGATTCTGGGTCCTGTACTTTTTACTGTTTACATTAACAATATTGATGTCTGTAAAAATGTTTTACCTGCACTTGTATGCCAATGATATGGTTGTGTACGCTATTGTCTGCCTTCATTGTACTAAAGAAAAACTTTATTGATCTGAAATTAGTATTGAATGCAGGTAAAACTAAATATATGTTGTTCTCTAGAGTGCATAAAAATAACTTAATTTAAGCATATGTACTTTGGATGGTGTTCATATTGATAGTGTCCCTACTTACAAATACAGTATCTGTGCATCTGGATAGATGAAAGGCTGTCTTTTAAAAAACATATTGATGACTTAGTTAAAAAGCTAAGAATGAAAATGGGTTTCTTCTATAGAAATAGGTCATGCCTCTCGCTAAATAGTAGAAACCAGATTTTTAAGTCGATGCTCCTAACAATTCTAGACTATGGCGACATCTTCTATATGAACACAGCTGCAACTTCATTAAAGCCGTTAGCTACTGTGGATACAGTTTATCATAGCGCACTGTGCTTTACTACGGGCAACAGTTTTAGTACTCATCACTCCATTCTCTACCAGAAAGTTGGTTGGCCCTCTGATGTCACGTAGATTGATACTTCTCTTTTCGATTTTTACTTTTACCCCTTTTTCTCCACAATTTGGTATCCAATGGTATCCAATTGGTAGTTACAGTCTTGTCTCATCGCTGCAACTCCCGTACGGACTCGGGAGAGGCGAAGGTCGGGAGCCATGTGTCCTCCGAAACACGACCCGACCAAGCTGCACTGCTTCTTGACACAATGCCCCTGTGTCGGAGGAAACACCGTACACCTGGCGACCGCGTCAGCGTGCATGCGCCCGGCCCGCCACAGGAGTCGCTAGAGCGCGACAGGACAAGGACATCCCCGCCGGCCAAACCCTCCACTAATTCAGGGCTCATCTGTAAAAGAGACCATGTCTCAGTATGACTCCCTGATAAAATAAAGGTTAAATCAAATAATACTGTACAGTGGAATGGTCCATGTTTCCATGACTACCGTGGAGAGTTTTTCTTAACCTTTCTCTCTCAGCAGCTCCATCCATCCGCCTAGCAACAACACTCTCTATTCTCTTCAATGATACATCCAGTTCATCCCTCATATTACACTGTCATGCATCCCTTTGGATAAAACAATAAGCATCCTAACGATGCATATCCTGGCTATCAACAAATAGGCCACTTTGAGAATGTATTGTTTGATATAACGGTTGCCTTGATTGGCAATGTAGAGCGCTACGTATTACGGATATTACTAAAAGCTCTTTGGGATCTAGGTCTATAAATTATTAAACTGATCAACTAGTGTTCTGATGTTAATGCAGTTTTATCTGATTGTTCTTAATGTGCAGTGATATTTTGCAGCTCTTTTGTTAATATAAGACTTGGGTATAAAAATGAATTACCCCCTGTGATTATAAAAATCTATCCATCTCACCAACATTGCTTTATCCTAATAAAACCGGATGCTAAACTGCTGACACTTACTCTGGTGCTATTACTGTCTCATTGAATAACCTATAAAAATTGGAAATACCCACTTCTGAGCCAATAAGGACTCCAGATGAAGGAGTCCTTATGTGAGCACTTCTCATGATGCTCTAGGATGAAGCAGCCCCTAGAGACACTGATCTAAGGTCAGTTTGTTACTGTAAGGTTTGGAGAGGGTAAACTGATCCCAGATCTGAACCTAAGGGCAATCAGTATTCAGAGCTGCTGACGCGGTGGAATGAGTCAAAAGCTTCGAGTTACTAAGCGTGCACATCACAGAGGACCTGACATGGACCAACCATACTACTACCAGGGTGGAGAAGGAGCAACACACACAGGGATCATGCCGCTTCTCCTTCCAGGCACTACTAACCCTGTGCCACGGCAAAGTAGACTATAAAGATGTTAAACCACAGAACGTGCCTGTCAAAAAGTTCTGTTTCTGAGAATGTTGAAGGAGTGTTCCTTGATAACTGCATAGCTGGGATTGAAGTCCTGTGTTGCTTCGTTGGTAAGAGCAGAACACAAGGGAAATCCAAGGTTGTGGGTTCAATTCCCACAGGGATTTCATAGACCTACACTTATAAAACGTGTATGCATTGTACTGTGCTGTAAGGAGGCCCGAGCACACCCCCATTCACATCATCATACCTTATCATAATGACACATCCCATGTGCTGCTGCTACTGTTTATTATCTATCCGGTTGCCTAGTCACTTTATTCCTAGTTATATGTGCATATCCACCTCAATTACCTCGTAGCCTTGCGCATCGACTCAGTACTGGTACTCCGTATTTATAGCCAAGTTATTGTTACTCATTGTGTATTTATTAACACTTTTATTATTACGTATTATTTCTCTATTTTCTTTCTCTCTGCCTTGTTTGGAAGGGCCTTTCTCTCTGCCTTGTTGGGAAGGGCCTTTCTCTCTGCCTTGTTGGGAAGGGCCTTTCTCTCTGCCTTGTTGGGAAGGGCCCGTAAGCATTTCACTGCTACACACACAACACCTGTTGTGTACGAAGCATGTGACTAATAAAGTTTGATTTGACACATACACACTCAGGAACACACACACACACACACAGTCAATGCTGTTGTTCTGTTATATATCATTTATTATACTGCGCGACCAAGACACGGCCAACTTTATATCAGTAAATATGGTCTATTATTACTATGCATACTAACTCTTTTATTACTTGATACAGTATTTTTGACCTTGACTTATTTTCTTGTTTTTCTTGATATAGATTATTGTTCTGCATTATTGAGGGAGCTGGCGCACAAGTATTTCGCTGCATCTTTTATGCCCTCCGTAAACTGTGACGATTAGTATAGATTTTTTAAAAATGTTATCCTATTCCCTATGTAGTTCACTATTTTTGACCAGGGCTAATAGTGCTCTGGTCAAAAGTAGTGCAATAAATACGAAATCGGGTACCATTTGGGACGCACACAGTCCTATCTTCCACATTACAACACAGTTCAGTCCGGACATCTTGTCCCCCTTCACACACTGATCCCAGGATAAAAGGACACAAGATCATCAAAGGTCAATGGTTTAGTAGATCAGTCAACCAGCGGAAAAGTAGATCAAGTGTCAGTCAGTTAGATCTAGTTCCAGACAGATTTATGGTAGAGGTATGTGATGTATACATGATGTAGTATATGTTGCTACCAGTAACTGGTTATCACAGAAACACAGAAACATAGACACAGGCACACATACTGATTCCCACATACTCACACACACAGACAACATTCACCTTCAAATCCACACGGACAGCCCAGTGACTTTATTTGTGATCATGACCGTGTACATGCAGTCACAGATAACATGTTGTATTTGCTCCCTACACATTTGAGCCGGTGGTTGTGCGCCCGCGTGTGTGTATGTGTGTGTATATATGTGGCAGGGTGCCAGTGTGTGCCTTACAACGGTAACCTGGGCACAAAGCTCTTTAGTATTAGTCAGATGTGTGAAATAGGATCTGTTGGCTGGAGATGACATTGTAGACAGATCCCACCCCAGTCACTGAGAATACGTCCCAAATGGCACCCTATTCCCTATATAATGCACTGTCCTGGTAAAAACTAGTGTACTATAAAGGGAACTACGGTGCTGACAACACAGAGACCAGGAGGGGAGGCATGCAGACACATTTTTTTTATTTATATATTTGACATTGAAGTTCTTTAACAGACACTGTTATCCAGAGGAACTTAAAGAAGCAATTAGGGTTAAGTGCCCTGCTCAGGAGCACATTGACAGATGTTTCACCTAGTCGGCTCAGAGCTCTTAACCGCTAGGCTACCACACACACAAATATTAGGAGACCCGAGTCAGAGTCAAGGTAAATATAACCACAGATGAGATTTCCATGAATGAGTCAGTCACAGCCACAATAATAAAGACGTATTTGACACTTACAGACTGCTCTAGCATGCAGTGAACATGCATCATGCGGAGGAGACAACAGAGAGTAGAGAAGAGAAAAAGAAGACAGAGAGAGAGAGAGGAGGGAGAGATATAAAAAGAGAGAAAGAGTAGAGGGCCATAGAATAAAAGAGAGAGAAAAAAACATGTAAATAAAACAGGTGTGTATGTCTGTGGACAATGACAGTGCACAAACTAACATGACTAAACATGACTAACAGTACTATGAATGACAACACGACTAGACAGTAGTGTCTTTGCAACCAGCACTTCACTAGCAGATTAGCAAAGCTAACGTTGGCCTTCTACAACTAAACAGAAATACGTGGCAACTCACAACACACATCAGCAGTCTCAAATGGCACCCTATTCCCTTTAAAGTGCACTACTTTTGACCCAGTAGTGCACTACATAGGGAATACAGTGCCATTTGAGATGCATACATTCCATATTTAGGCCAACATGCGTCTGTATCTACGGCGCATTGTAGGCTACAGCACTGTTCATTGTCTTCTCGAACTCCACAGTGGGACTGTCAATGAAGGTATGGTTAGATGAATGTTTTTGAACTGGTGGACCCCTTCCCCACTGGGAGGCAATAGTGAGGTAAGCATGGGAGATTCTCACGCATCCACAGCACAGTAAACTAACCAACCACTAACCACCATCGCTCCTCAACCCTCTGCATCCTGGCCTCCTCTCATCTTCTTCTGCATCTTAACCTGGTCCCAGATCTCTTTGTGCTCTTGCCAAATCCATTGCTGTCCTGGTCAGTTGTTGTTACCCCCATATTCAAGTCTGGAGATTGTTTTAAGGTCAATAATTATAGACCTACACTCAGTATACAAAACATAAAGAACACCTGCTCTTTCCATGACATAGACTGACCAAGTGAATCCAGGTGAAAGCTAGGATCCCATATTGATGCCACTTGATAAATGTAGATGAAGGGGAGGAGACAAGTTAAAGAAGGATTTTTACATCTTAAGACAATTGAAACATGGATTGAATATTTGTGCCATTCAGAGGGTGAATGGGCAGGACTAAAGATTCAAGTGCCTTTGAATAGGGTACGGTAGTAGGTGCCAGGCGCACCGGTTTGTGTCAAGAACTGCAACGTTGCTGGGTTTTTCATGCTCAACAGTTTCCCGTGTGCATCAAGAATTGTCCACCACCCCAAGGACATCCAGCCAACTTGACACAACTGTGAGAAGCATTGGAGTCAACATGGGGCCAGCATCCCGGTGGAACGCTTTCGACACCTTGTAGAGTCCATGCCCCAATGATTTGAGGTTGTTTTGTGGGCAAGGGGGGATCAATATTAGGAAGGTGCTCCTAATGTTTGGTATACTCAGTGTATTATAATTTTGCCAATTATTTCGAAGGCTGCAGAGAGGGTAGTTGCTGAGCAATTTGATTGATCACTTGAATACTTGTGAATTGTCATTACACCTGATGAAATTTGGCTTCAGAGATAATCATTCTACTGAGTCAGCAAACTGTTATTTTTGGGGGGAAGGTTCAATTGAAACTTGACAAAGTGGGAGTGGTAGGAGCTTTACAAAAAGCATTTGATACTGTAAATCGTGGTGAATTCAGTTGAATACATTCAGTTGGACAACTGACTAGGTATCCCCCTTTCCCTTTCCCTAAATCACAAATTCTACTCTCTAAACTAGCAATGTTTATTAAAGAAAAAGCATTGAACCTTTTCTGACATCTTTATTAAGTCAGAAAAAAATCTATATTGTGTCTGAAATATAAATACCTGGGTGTGGTACTGACTTTAAGAAAACATGTAAAGAAGCTGTTCAATACTGTGCAATTTTACTTTAGACATACGGTGCCTTCAGAAAGTATTCACACCCCTTGGGTTTTTTCACATTTTGTTGTGTTACAGCCTGAATTGAAAATGATTACATTGAGATTTTGTGTCACCGGCCTACACACAATACCCCATAATTTGACATTTTGGCAAATTAATTAAGAATGAAAAGCTGAAATGTATTGAGTCAATAAGTATTCAACCCTTTGTTATGGCAAGCCATAACAAGTAAAAATGTGTTTAACAAGTCACATAATAAGTTGCATGAACAATAATATTGCTTAAAATGATTTTTGAAAGACTACCATATCTATGTGCCCCACACATACAACTATCGGTAAGCTCCCTCAGTTGAACAGTGAATTTGAAACACATATTCAACCACAAAGACCAGGGAGGTTTTCCATTGCCTTTCACTTTGGGTGGTGTAGGAATAGAGCCAGTCACTACAAAGATACAGGTGCCCTTCCTAACTCAGTTGCTGGAGAGGAAGGAAACTGCTCAGGTATTTCACCATGAGGCCAATGGTGACTTTAAATTGATTTACTTTATTTAACCTTAATTTAACTTGGAATGTCAGTTAAGAACAAATTCTTATTTACAATGACGGCCTACCCCGGCCAAACCCTAACCCGGACGATGCTAGGCCAATTGTGCGCCGCCCTATGGGACCCTAAGGGACTCGCAATTACAGCCAGTTGTGATAAAGCCTGGAATTGAACTAGGGTCTGCAGTGATGCCTCTAGCACTGAGATGCAGTTCCTTAGACAGCTGCGCCACTCGGGAGCCCATTTAAAACAGTTACAGAGTTTAATGCCTGGGATCGGCAAAAACTGAGGACGGCTCAAGAACATTGTAGTTACTCTACAATACTAACCTAATTGACAAAGTGTAAAAAAGAACGTTTGTACAGAATCAAAATATTCCAAGACAAGCATCCTGTTTGCAACAAGCCACTAAAGTAATACTGCAAAACATGTGACAAAGCAATTCACTTTTTGTCCTGAATACAAAATGTTACAGTGCATTTGGAAAGTATTCAGACCCCTCGACTTTTTACACATTTTGTCACACTACTGCCTTGATTAAAGTGTTGTTGTTTTTTAAAATCAATCTACACACAATATCCCGTAATGACAAAGATAAAACAGGTTTTTAGAAATCTGGGCAAATGTATACAAAATAAAAACAAAAATACCTTATTTACGTAAGTATTCAGACCCTTTGCTATGAGACTCAAAATTGAGCTCAGGTGCATCCTGTTTCCTTTGATCATCCTTGAGATGTTTCTACAACTTGATTGGAGTCCACCTGTGGTAAATTCAATTGATTGGAAAGGATTTGGAAAGGCACACACCTGTCTATATAAGGTCCCACAGTGTATGTCAAAGCGGAAACCAAGCCATGAGGTCGAAGGAATTGTCCGTAGAGCTCCGAGATAGGATTGTGTCGAGGCACAGATCTGGGGAAGGGTACCAAAACATTTCTGCAGCATTGAAGGTCCCCAAGAACACAGTGGCCTCCATCATTCTCCAATGGAAGAAGTTTGGAACCACCAAGACTCTTCCTAGAGCTGGCCGCCCGGCCAAACTGTGCAATTGGGGTAGAAGGGCCTTGGTCAGAGAGTTGACCAAGAACCCGATGGTCACTCTGACAGAGCTCCAGTTTTTTTCTGTGGAGATGGAAGAACCTTCCAGAAGGACAACCATCTCTGCAGGTCTCCACCAATCAGGATATGTGATATTTCAGGGGTTTTTTTATACACATTTGCTAAAATGTCTAAAAACCAGATTTTGCTTTGTCATTATGGGGTATTGTGTGTAGATTGATGAAGAAAAACGTACTATTTAATCAATTTTAAAATAAGGCTGTAACGTAACAAAATGTGTAAAAAGTCAAGGGCTCTGAATACTTTCCGAATACACTGTATGTTTGGGGCTAATCCAATACAACACATTACTCTCCATAGTGATGGCTGTATCGTGTCAAGGGTATGCTTGTACTGGGGAGTTCTTCAGGATAAAAAAAATGACTGAATGGACCTAAGCACATGCAAAATCCTAGAGGAAAACCCAGTTCAGTCTGCTTTCCACAAGACACTGGGAGATTAATTCACCTTCCAGCAGGACAATAACCTAAAACACAGAAGACAGTGAATTTTCTGAATGTTCCTGAGTGGCAGTTACAGTTACAGTTACAGTTTTGACTTAAATCTACTTTAAAATCTTTGGCAAGACCTGAAAATGGTTGTCTAACAATGATCAACAACCAATTTGACAGAGCTTGGAGAATTTTTTAAAGAATAATGCACAAAACAGGCGTGGAAAGCTCTAATTACTGTAATTGCTGCCAAAGGTGGTTTTTACAATGTATTGACTCAGGGGTGTGAACACTTTATGTCAATTAGACATTTATGTTTTCCATTTTCAATCAATATGTGAAAATGTCTAAAAACATGTTATCACTTTGTCATTATGGGATATTGTGTGAAAATGGTTGAGAAAACTCCCCAACTATTTAATGCACTTTGAATATAACACACAACAAAATGTGGAATAAGTCAAGGTTTCTGAATACTTTCTGAAGGCACTGTATAATAAACTGTCTTAACACTAATGCTGCTAAGGTTTATATGCAGTCTATGATATGTTCTCACATGTTCTATTGCATTGCAAGTGGGTCACAAGCAGGAAAAAAGGCCAATCAAACCATTGCAAATCTCAGTACAAGAGTGCATTGAAGGTTATTTGATCAGAAACCCGAATCTTCATCACCATTGTTAAATTCTCAACACAATATGTTAAGTTTTGAAGATTTTGTACATTTTAAAATGTAAAACTGCTTTTTAAATGTTTACATGGTCACGATGGCAACACCCATCCGTAGCACGCGCTCCAGCAGGTGTATCTCATTGAGCATCCCCAAAGCCAACACCTCATTCGGCCGCCTTTCGTTCCAGTACTCTGCTGCCTGTGACTGGAACGATTTGCAAAAATTGCTGAAGTTGGAGACTTTTATCTCCCTCACCAACTTCAAACATCAGCTATCTGAGCAGCTAACCGATCGCTGCAGCTGTACATAATCTATTGGTAAATAGCCCACCCATTTTCACCTACCTCATCCCCACAGTTTTTATTTATTTACCTTTCTGCTCTTTTGCACACAAATATCTCTACCTGTACATGATCATCTGATCATTTATCACTCCAGTGTTAATCTGCAATATTGTAATTATACGCCTACCTCCTCATGCCTTTTGCACACATTGTATATAGACTCCCCTTTTTTTCTCTACTGTGTTATTGACTTGTTAATTGTTTACTCCATGTGTAACTCTGTGTTGTCTGTTCACTCTGCTATTGCTTTATCTTGGCCAGGTCGCAGTTGCAAATGAGAACCTGTTCTCAACTAGCCTACCTGGTTAAATAAAGGTGAAAAAAAAAAAAAAAAACATGGACTTGATCCACAACCCTTAAGTAGTCCAGTGACTACTTTACTATATATTGTACATGGTCCACTACTAGCTGTGCAGTGAATGTAAACTGTAGTTCCAGTGTGTGGAACAGCTTTTGCTCAATCTGCATTTTCTGTAAAAACTGTCCACCACCAACTTCTAGAAAAGTGTAAATGTGTGGCTAGTGTCAGCAGACTTGTGAACCTTTTCTGTTGCTGTTTTGTTTTTCTTGCTGTTCTTTTACTATGTTTTTACGACTCTTAATTCCAATAGCAATGTGTCTGATTATTATTATGTGCAATGTCTTGACTTCCGTCTGGAAATGTATCTGTTTGTCCTGACCTGTATTTTTTTTGTATTTTGTATTATTATATACACTACCAGTCAAACATTTGGACACACAAGGAAACCAGGAAAACATTATTTATACGAACAGACAACATACAAACATCAGACACACATTTTTTTGATATACAGTAACAGTCAAAAGTGTAGACACACCTACTCATTCAAAGGTTTTTCTTTATTTTTAAAACTATTTTCTACATTGTAGAATAATAGTGAGGACATCAAAACTATGAAATATGGCATCACGTAGTGACCAAAAAAGTGTTCAACAAATCAAAATACATTTTATATTTGGGATTCTTCAAAGTATCCACCCTTTGCCTTGATGACAGCTTTGCACACTTTTGGCATTCTCTCAACCAGCTTCATGAGGTAGTCACCTGGAATACATTTCAATTAACATGTGTGCCTTGTAAAAAGTGAATTTGTGGAATGTCTTTCCTTCTTAAAAGACCAAGTCCATATTATGAACCGTTCAAATAAGTAAAAACAAAATGACAGTCCACCATTACTTTAAGACATGAAGGTCAGTCAATCCGTAGAAAATGTCCAACACGTGGAAAGTTTCTTCAAGTGCAGTTGCAAAAACCCTCAACCGCTATGATGAAACTGGCTGTCATGATGACCACCACAGGAAAGGAAGACCCAGAGTTACCTCTGCTGCAGAGGATACGTTCATTAGAGTTATCTGCACCTCAGATTACAGTCCAAATAAATGCTTCACAGAGTTCAAGTAACAGACACATCTCAACATCAACTGTTCAGAGAAAACTGAGTGAATCAGGCCTTCATGGTCGAATTTCTGCAAAGAAACCACTACTAAAGGACACCAATAATAAGAAGAGACTTGCTTGCGTCAAGAAACACAAGCAATGGACATTAGATGGGTGGAAATGTGTCCTTTGGTCTGATGAGTCCAAATTGAGATTTTTGGTTCCAACCTTTGTGTCTTTGTGAGATACAAAGTAGGTGAATGGATGATCTCCGCCTGTGTGGTTCCCACCGTGAAGCATGGAGGAGGAGGAGTGATGGTGTGGAGGTGCTTTGCTGGTGACACTGATTTATTTAGAATTCAAGGCACACTTAACCAGCATGGCTACCACAGCATTCTGCAGCGATACACCATCCCATCTGGTTTGCACTTAGTGGGACTATCATTTGTTTTTCAACAGGGCAATGACCCAAAACACACCTTCAGTCTGTGTAAGGGCTATTTGACCAAGAAAGAGAGTGATGGAGTGCTGCATCAAATGACCTGGCCTCCACAATCACCTGACCTCAACCCAATTGAGATGGTTTGGGATGAGTTGGACCGCAGAGTGAAGGAAAAGCAGCCAACAAGTGCTAAGCATATGTGGGTGCTCCTTCAAGACAGTTGGAAAACCATTCCAGGTGAACCTGATTGAGAATGCCTAGAGTGTGCGAAGCTGTCATCAAGGCAAAGGGTGGATACTTTGAAGAATATAAAATATATTTAGATTTGTTTAACACTTTTTTGGTTACTACATGATTCCATATGTGTTATTTCATAGTGTTGATGTCTTCACTATTATTATACAATGTAGAAAATAGTAAAAATAAAGAAAAACCCTTGAATGAGTAGGTGTGTCTATACTTTGACTGTTACTGTATATCAACAACCATGTCTGATGTTTGTATGTTGTCCGTTCGTATAAATAACATTTTCCTTGTTTATTCTGTATGTTCACTGCAGACTGAAATGAGCTGTTGGCTAAGTCTGGTACAATGCATCTTTTCTCAAGTGTACTGAGACTTATGTTTTGTTGTACATTGTCCCTGTTCAAATAAACGCAATAATAATGCCAAACAATGTTGGCAGGACAATGAGTTACAAGGAGTTTGCATGGTAACAGACTGGCACTTAGGCTACTTCTAAATCACTTCTATTTCTCTTCCATTTTTACACTCTTTTGTGTAGCTCCCTTCTTTCTTTCCTACCTTCCTTGACGGGGATGGCAGGTTTCTTCTGGCGCAGGCCCAGCAGGATGAAGAAGAGGACCAGAGGGATGAAGATCTCAAAGGCCAACACCCACTGTAGAGAGGGAGGGAGGGAGGGGCAGGGAGGGAGAGAGAGAGTGAGTGAGTGAAACCGCTGAACAGCTAAACCAGTCTAGGTACAGTAGTTGTAAAACAGCACACAGGTGTGGCTACAAGGTTGAATTTAGTTAGCTACTACTTTCTTTCCACAACGAACCACTCCTTGTCGATTCTCATTTACTTGGTGATATATCAGCATAGTAAATGGGTTGAGTCGACTTTACCCAGTGTCAGTTATTGATCCATTAAATTAGGGAGTTGGAGTGAAGGTTGTCCAGTTTGCTAAACAAGCATTTTTGGCTCATGGACTGGGTGCCAAAACGGCCAGTGCTTTCCAAAGCGGTCTGCTACAGATATTACTTATGAAGAAGGGGGGTATAGAAGATGGAAGACGCAGCACTATAAGAAACACCACACACATACATAAACTCACACAAATCACACACACACACACACACAAATCAGGTAATCTGTGTTTATTGCCTGGTGTATATTGGCAGGAAAAGGAACTAGCACTTTCAATTTCACACGCGTCAACTGACACGAGTTATCTAGTAGTGAAGCAAGACAGTTTCAAAATACTTTTTTTTTTTTTTAAATACATAAAACCAGCCCCTTGCCAGGCTATCATTGCAAATAAGAATTTGATTGACTTGCCAGTTGCCTCGTTAGATTTACATTTACATTTAAGTCATTTAGCATTTAGCATTTAGATAATAGGTTAAATAAAAAAATATGGCGGTCTGATTGTTCCTCCTTACGTCTCCCACTCTCTAAACAGAGAGCTACCACTCTCTAAACAGAGAGCTACCACTCTCTAAACAGAGAGCTACCACTCTCTAAACAGAGAGCTACCACTCTCTAAACATTCAATTATACGTGCTTTGAACGCAACAAAGTGATGATTCATGAATCACATCAAGAATGTTGAGGAACGGTAGGTAGGGTTTATGCATCCTGATCAGTATTCAAGAGCGAAAGAGAGCGAGTCAAAGAGAAAGAGAGAAATACAGAGAGGAGGAAGTATAGTGGAAAGAGGAAAGGAGATATAGGGGAGCGAGAGAGGAGAGTGAGAAAGAGACAGAGGAAGTCACAAATGGTTAAGAAATCTACAAAACTATGAGACCCGAGAACGTGAGGACATGCGTCCCCACGCTGAAATGGTTACCACTCTATAGGCCAACGAGACCGACGGCGTTAGCTGAAAAGTACTGAATGGCTAGAAACTCTGAAACTTTCAACAGAGAAGAAGAACACCTCTACAAGACTACACATTCACAGCCTGCAGCTCTATGTGTAAAATAGTCTAGGAAACTCGACCGAAGAAGAGAGAGAAGAACAATTTCCTCCCACCACTATGGATTAGAGGTCGACCGATTATGATTTTTCAACGCCGATACCGATACCGATTATTGGAGGACCAAAAAAAAAAAACGATACCGATTAATCAGCCATTTTTAAAATGTATTTATTTATTTGTAATAATAACAATTACAACGATACTGAATGAACACTTTTATTTTAACTTAATATAATACATCAATAAAATCAGTTTAGCCTCAAATAAATAATGGAACATGTTCAATTTGGTTTAAATAATGCAAAAACAAAGTGTTGGAGAAGAAAGTAAAAGTGCAATATGTGCCATGTAAAAAAGCTAACGTTTATGTTCCTTGCTCAGAACATGTGTAACGGGGTGAGTGACTGGTTGCCGGGAAGTCAGGCGCAGGAGAGCAGAGATGGGTGATAAGAGGATAACTTTAATATACACCCTAGCCCAAAGGCGCAGGCGAGGCAGCAAAAAGCACAACCACGGTAACATGAACCGGATTAAACAAAACAAACAAACCTAGGTTTGAAACAAATCTAGCGCAAGCCAGCCTGTAACGTAACACCCTACACAAAGAACAATTCCACACACAGACATGGGGGAAACAAAGGGTAATATACATTAAGTCTGATGAGGGAATGTGAACCAGGTGTGCGGGAAAACAAGCAAAACAAATGGAAAATGAAAGGTGGAGTGGCGATGGCTAGAAGACCGGTGACGTCGACCGCCGAACGCCGCCTGAACAAGGAGAGGGACAGACTTCGGCGGAACTCGTGACAACATGAGAACATATGAAAGCTGGTGGTTCCTTTTAACACGAGTCTTCAATATTCCCAGGTAAGAAGTTTTAGGTTGTAGTTATTATAGGGATTATATGACAATTTCTCTCTATACCATTTGTGTTTCATATACCTTTGACTATTGGATGTTCTTATAGGCACTTTAGTACTGCCAGTGTAACAGTATAGCTTCCATCCCTCTCATCGCCCCTACCTGGGCTCGAACCGGGAACACATCGACAACAGCCACTCTCGAAGCATCGTTACCCATCACTCCACAAAAGCCGCGGCTCTTGCAGAGCAAGGGGAACAACTACTTCAAGGTCTCAGAGCGAGTAACGTCACCAATTGAAGCGCTATTAGCGCGCACCCCGCTAACTAGCTAGCCATTTCACATCGGTTACACCAGCCTAATCTCGGGAGTTGATAGGCTTGAAGTCATAAACAGCTCAATGCTTGAAGCACAGCGAAGAGCTGCTGGCAAATGCACGAAAGTGCTGTTTGAATGAATGCTTACGAGCCTGCTGCTGCCTACCACCGCTCAGTCAGCCTGTTCTATCAAATATCCAATCATAGACTTAATTATAACATAATAACACACAGAAATACGAGCCTTAGGTAATTAATATGGTCAAATGCAGAAACTATCATTTCGAAAACCAAAAGTTTATTCTTTCAGTGAAATACGGAACCGTTCCTTATTTTATCTAACGGGTGGCATCAATAAGCATAGGTCTAAATATTGCTGTTACATTGCACAAAACCTTCAATGTTATGTCATAATTATGTACAATTCTGGCAAATTAATTACGGTCTTTGTTCGGAATAAATGGTTTTCACACAGTTCGCAACGAGCCAGGCGGCCCAAACTGCTGCATATACCTTGACTGCTTGCACGGAACGTAAGAGAAGCAAGAGAAGTAAAGGAGAGAGGGGAGAGAGAGAGGAGAGAGAAAGAGACAGAGAGAGTGTAGAGGAAAGAGAAAAGGAGAGAGAGTAAAGGAGAGAGAGAGAGAAGAGGAATAATGTGTGTGACAAAAAGAGCAGTGTGCTGATTTTCCCTTCTCTCCCGAGTGTTCAAATAGCTGCTGGTCTCTATGCGCTGGGGAAGTCTGTGTTCTCCTTGAGAAGAGAAATCATTTGAGATGCAGACTCTGACCCTAACTCCATCCTCTGCTACAGTCTTCTCTGCTGGGACTCCCATGGCCCATATAGGCCAAGCTAGCCTCACTTTATGGGAGTGGCAAACATTGGTCACCTGAGGGGACATGGTGTGCGTTCCAAATGCGTCTCTATAGGCCCTGGTCAAAAGTAGTGCAGTACATAGGGAATAGAGTGCCATTTGGAACACAGACCAGTTCTCCTCATCTATGCTGTTCACCTGATCTAACCCTCTTTCCAACTAGATCTGTCCTGGTTTAACCCTGTCCTGATTTCCCATTCTACAGCCGAAGTTCTGCTGAAGGGTTTAAGGGTCAGAGATGGTGTGTGTGGGAGACAGATGACGTTATTTACACATTGGGAGTGTCAGAGACGCAGTCAGAGTACACAGACTACCTCATTTTACGGCATGGTGTCATGGTACACAGCACCAGGGAAACAGTCATCGGTGTAGGTCTCCTTCTCCCTCTTCCTTCCACTCCCTTTTCTCTCTCTCTAACACCCACACACACACATGCATGCAGGCCACCTGTCCAATCACAGGCTGGATGCTGAGTGCTGAGTCACCGGAAAGAGGGAGGATGGATAGGTGATTGAGTGACAATGCAGGTGTTTGTGTGTGCCTGTGTGTGTGTGTTTGTGTGTGCCTGTGTGCCTGTGTGCCTGTGTGTGCCTGTGTGTGTTTGTGTGTGTGTGTGTGTGTGTGTGTGTGTGTGTGTGGGATGTACTCTCTTCTCCCTGCTCTGTCCCAATCGTCTCTTGTTCACATGAGAGACAGGGGGGTCAGACATTCTGTCTCTGTGTCTGTCTGTGAAGGTCATGACGGACAAACAGCTCTTTGACATGCTTCTCTCACAATGCCCTGACACACTCAACAAAGCTTCCATTATAAGATCCTGAGTAGTAAACCCAACTGCTCTCTCTCTCTCTGTGTATACACACATGCATGAACAAACACATTCAGTACGCACACACACAGGCACAAGCACACACACACACTCAAACACACACACGCACGCACAAACACACACAGGCAAGCGCACAGACACACACGCACACAAACACACTGCAGGAAATCACTGTCCAGAGGGAGCACTTGTTTCTTGCTAGAATTCCTCAAGCTTATTGATTTCCGTGCCCTGAAAGGACAAACACAAACCTTTAATTCGAATATTAAATAGCTTCCCTTCCGAATCAGTGAGTTTCATAGTGCCTGTTTGAGTTTTTTCCTCCCCCAAATTTGCATGTCGAAGGTATATCTTCCATTATTTATAGGTGTGCCAATGCGTCTATCTGCCTCTGCTGTCCTCAATACTGAGTGCAGAGATAGTTTAGAGAGGTGCAGGTTTACTGTAACACAGACACGCACATGCACACAGACACACGCACACACACACACACAATAAAGAGATTCTGGGACTACAGGCTTCACAGGTAATCTGGTGTCACTTAACAAACAACATCACTCACCTCCGTAGTAGATACACTTTAGCACAAAACAATATCTAACAAACACTCACAAACTAACCACCATCTAGGCACCAAAACACCACTCAGATATGGCCCTGACATGGTCTGCAATCCACAGGAGGCTGCTGAGAGCAGGATGGCTTATAATAATGGCCGGAACGGAGCGAATAGAATAGCCATTCCACTGATTCCTCTCCAGCCATTACCACGAGCATATCCTACCCAATTAAGGTGCCAACAACCTCCTGTGCTGCAGTTCCACACAAGATTAAAAAAACAAAACCCTACTTATTCCACTGACAAACCATCCAGCATAAAAATGGTCAGTGTTCAGTACAGTGCCTTTGGAAAGTACTCAGACACCTTGACTTTTCCCACATTTTTTTACGTTACAGCCTTATTCTAAAATTGATTAAATAAATACAAATCCTCAGCAATCTACACACATTACCCCATAATGACAAAGTGAAAATAGGTTTTATTTACATAAGTATTCAGACCCTTTGTTATGAGACTCAAAATCGAGCTCAGATGCATCCTGTTTCTATTGATCATCCTTCAGAGTCCACATACGGTAAATTCAATTGACTGGACATGATTTTAAAAGGTACACACCTGTCTATATAAGGTCCAACAATTGACAGTGCATGTCAGAGCAAAAACCAAGCCACGAGGTCAAAGGCATTGTCCGTAGAGCTCCTAGACAGGATTATGCACAGATCTGGGAAAGGGGACCAAAAAAATTCTGCAGCATTGAAGGTCCCCAAGAACACAGTGGCCTCCATCATTCTTAAATGGAAGAAGTTTGGAACCACCAAGACTCTTCCTGGAGCCAGCTGCCCAGCCAAACTGAGCAATAGGGGGAGAAGGGCCTTGGTCAGGGAGGTGACCAAGAACCCGATGGTCACTCTGTGGCGCTGAGAGAACATTCTTGAAGGACAACCATCTCTGCAGCACTCCACCAATCAGGCCTTTATGCCAGACGGAAGCCACTCATCAGTAAAAAGGCACATGACAGCCCGCTTAGAGTTTGACAAAAGGCCCCTAAAGGCTATCAGACCATGAGAAACAAGATTATCTGGTCTGATGAAACCAAGATTCATCTCTTTGGCCTGAATGCCAAGTGTTACGTCTGGAGGAAACATGGCACCATCCCTACGGTGAAGCATGGTGGTGGCAGCATCATGCTTGTGGGGGTGTTTTTCAGCAGCAGGTACTGTGAGACTAGTCAGGATCGAGGGAAAGATGAACGGAGCAAAGTACAGAGAGATCCTTGATGAAAACCTGCTCCAGAGCGCTCAGGACCTCAGATAAGGGCGAAGGTTCACTTTCCAACAGGACAAACCCTAAGCACAAAGTCAAGACAACACAGGAGTTGCTTCGGGACAAGTCTCTGAATGACCTTGATTGGCCCAACCAGAGCCCGGACTTAAATCCGATCAAACATCTCTGGAGAGACCTGAAAATAGCTGTGCAGCGACGCTCCCCATCCAACCTGACAGAACTTGAGAGGATCTGCAGAGAAGAATGGGAGAAACTTCCCAAATACAGGTGTGCCAAGCTTGTAGCGTCATACCCAAGAAGACTCAAGGCTGTAATTGCTGCCAAAGGTGCTTCAACAAAGTACTAAGTAAAGGGTCTGAATACTTATGTAAATGTGATATTTCTGTAGCATTCCCCTTGCCTATATAGTTATACTATTCCCGAAGGTATCACTTCCTATTTCAATACTAACAACAAAAAGCAGTAGAACTTTAGTGTGTTTCTTTTCCACCTAGGGAGAGTCTAATGAATGGAAATAGTGAAATAGGGACCAACAGAGAGAGAGAACTGGAAGGGAAATAGGATTTGAAAGTCCTAGGGAATTGCATTCCTGCCATGCCATGCAAACATTTCCCACTGATTCATTAAACAGGCTGCGTGGTGCCCAATTCCTTATGCAGTGCACTGCTTTTGACCAGGGCCATGAATAGTGTCTGCCTCTGACCTGCAGAATCAATCAAACATTGAGATGTTTGCATTTGAACTGGAATGAATTTGTACAGGTCACCATGGCCGCGTTCCAGGCTAACTAAATTGTAGACACCTGTTGGCAATTTTTTTTACGGTGCATTACTACAACCGACTGGAGTGCGGACCTCAGTTAATCTTTCAATCACTCACGTGGGCATATGCTCCTAAAAACCAATGAGGAGATGGGAGAGGCCGGACTTGCAGCACGTTGAGTGTCACAAATAGAACCAATTTCTATTTTAGCGCCTGGCCACGCGCGAGCAGTGTGGGTGCAATGATTGAATAACATGTATGTGTACATTTATTTTACAACGCACATGCGAGCGGTGTGGTCAGCATGTAAGAAGTATACAAAGTTACAGTAGGTAGGTTTCCATCGAATTGGCGAAATATTTTTTGGGGGGGCCGGCAGAACGCGTATGGCTCTCGAGCTTTGCCTCTCCCGATTCCGTAGGGGAGTTGCAGCGATGGGACAAGATCTTAACTACCAATTGGATATCACGTAATTATTCATATTTTTAACAACTTATGTGTGCATTTTTCCACCCGATCAAATTGACTTGTTGTGGATAAAAGGCTGTGTGTGATGATGTAGTTAAATGGGGTTCCATCGCATACTTGATGGCTTTGTAAAAAACAATGTTGCATTATATAGCAAAATGTGCCCACTCTGGTCTTGGCGGGCTCAGTGCGCTCCAGCCAAGAGCTTGGAGATACAGTGTGGGTAAACGTGCCTCCGTGATGAGATTATTATGGACAGAAGAGCGAGATTATTTTGATTTTGACTTCACAGTGTGGCGAGAGTGCATGGTGATTGATGCTCCTTCCCAATAAATATTGAGGGTCTTATTCTTGTGACACGATGACTGATGATGTAGCCTAATAAACCGCATGCTTTCCCAGGTCGTAGTGGGAGGACCACACAACATATCATCCATCGTGTGACACCAAGGTTACGTCGATATGATGGTTATTAGGTCAATGTTGGCGAATAAAGGAGTTTCCAACGCCATTTCTCGCATGATTAATTTTACCAACACAAAAGGATCCCACCTTGTCTAGCATATTTTGTTTCGCTGACATTTGGAAAGTTTTACCGACAAATGGACTGTTTCCATTAGGCCTATCGTGACATTTTCCTTTATCTTCTTTACGTGCATGAAAAGGTTGGATGGAAGAAACAGGATTATTTTTTGCTCAACTCTGCACATCTCTGAGTTGTTAATTACCAAGCAAACTGTGAGCATCACTAACAAACTTTGATCTTTCTGCTTGTGGAGGCGTCGCTTTTAATCATTACCAGTCAACTCAGGACCGCATGGGCCTTTATGCATGAAATACATCCAAATTAGCAGCTTCATCACAGCAATTAGTGGAGATTCTGTCTCTGGAGCCTTTCGTTGTTTTACACTGCAACTAAGAACAACTGAACACACTCTCATCCTCTCTATTCTGCTGTCTTCTACTTTCACTCTCTCTGTCTTCCTCTGTTGTGCTGTCTGTCTCCCTCTGCCTCTCTTTCTTCCTATCTCTCTTTCTAGCTTTCTCTCTCTCACTTTTTCTCTCTCTACGTATCTCTCTGTTTCACTCTTTTTTTCCCAGCCTAGTTAGTTCTCAATGTGCCATTACCACTGAGATAACAATGCAGAGAGGACTAAGTTACACAGGAACAGAACCACCGATATGATACATGGTCAGGTACTTGGTCCCCAGTTTTCAAAATTGGAGATTCTACTCAATAGAAAGACAAATCACAAAAATACACAGAACATCTGGTCTCATTTCAACCTTCATTTCATCTGCTTTTCCAACTAGGTAATTGTATTTCTTTTTAGCTGGCATCTTTCCTTGTAGCCTATCTCTCCGCTGTTCTCTCCTCTGTTCTCTCCTCTGTTCTCTCCTCTGTTCTCTCCCCTGTTCTCTTCTCTGTTCTTTCCCCTGTTCTCTTCTCTGTTCTTTCCTGTGTTCTCTTCTCTGTTCTCTCTCCTGTTTCCTCCTCTGTTCTTTCCTCTGTTCTCTTCCCTGTTCTCTTCTCTGTTCTTTCCTGTGTTCTCTCCTCTGTTCTCTCTCCTGTTTCCTCCTCTGTTCTCTCCTCTGTTCTCTCCTCTGTTCTCTCCCCTGTTCTCTTCTCTGTTCTTTCCTGTGTTCTCTCCTCTGTTCTCTCCTCTGTTCTCTCCCCTGTTTCCTCCTCTGTTCTCTCCTCTGTTCTCTCCTCTGTTCTCTCCTCTGTTCTCTCCCCTGTTCTCTCCCCTGTTCTCTCCTCTGTTCTCTTCTCTGTTCTCTCCTCTGTTCTTTCCTCTGTTCTCTCCCGTTCTCTTCTCTGTTCTCTCCCATTCTCTCCCTTGTTCTCTTCTCTGTTCTCTTCTCTGTTCTCTCCTCTGTTCTCTCCTATTCTCTCCCTTGTTATCTTCTCTGTTCTCTCCTCTGTTTTCTCCCCTGTTCTCTCCCTTGTTCTCTTCTGTTCTCTCCCTTGTTCTCTTCTCTGTTCTCTCCTCTGTTCTCTCCCGTTCTCTCCTCTGTTCTCTTCTCTGTTCTCTTCCCTGTTCTCTTCTCTGTTCTTTCCTCTGTTCTTTCCTCTGTTCTCTCCCATTCTCTCCCTTGTTCTCTTCTCTGTTCTCTCCTCTGTTCTCTCCCGTTCTCTCCCCTGTTTCCTCCCCTGTTCTCTTGTAAACGGTCAGTGGAGAAACCAGCTACGACTGGTCCGTTTTGTTTCATGTTGTGACCTTATGGAAAGACAATAAAGTCACATTACCATAACTCTGTTTATACAGGAGCCTCCGTTATGAGGTTTGCATCTAATTATTGTATAAAATGAATGATTAAAGATTAAACTATTTATGAAATTATGTAAGGTGATGTTGAGCCGTTAATGTGAGAGAATTGTATTTCTGTTCAAAGTTTAACTAAGTCATTGGCCCGCCCCATGAGCACAGACATTGATCTGGCATCATGGGAAAGCCCTTTCCTACTGTTACGAATAAAAAACACACCTGAAGAATTTTCCTTCAGACCATGCCTACCTCGGTCAGCTGAGGGAGGGAAGGTTGAGTAGAGACCACAAGAATCTCAGTATAAGCTAAGGTTGTAATGGTTGTTGAAACTCTAAGACTATCAATTCTGACAGAATTAGAGCAACTCTTCGATACTAATTACTAGTCTGCAGCTAGGAATTAGGTACCATCGACAACCGCCGAAACAACTATTCTATCAGAACATTTCTGGGTGGTGCTCTGAAGTATCCATCTAACCACGAGAGACTTCATGGGAACCGAGAGAGACGGGCGGGTGAATTTTCCAACAGAAAGACGGACGATTCCAACAGAGATCACGACGACACACTGAACGGAAATATATATTGATTGCAATTATTCCCGAATGAGTGAGCGTTCATGTGCAAAGGATTAGCATTTCAATCAATATAATTATCAACTGTGTAGTGATTTGTAATTCCCGCCTTTCTCAGTCCACCCCCACTTCCCTTTGTCCACCAAGCCGCCATATTGTCTTAGCCCACTAGGGAACATCCCCTATCATTTCCTTGTAACCATATCTACTGTTTGTTTGATTATGCATTTCTGTGATTATTTAGTTAGTTAGTAAATAAATTATTAAGACAATTGATGCATGGATGATTCATAGTGAAGGCTGGGTTCGTGCAGATAACCAACAACTTACGACGTTTCGAATGGGACTAACATGAGGTAAAGAATAATTCATTAATTAGACGACTAATTGATCAGATAATAAAATATCTGAAAAGTTATATTAGGAAAATTATAACTTTGTAATCTGAAGATTTTCCTTGGTGCCCCAACTTCCTAGTTAATTACATTTACATGATTCGTTTAATCATGTAATAATAATTACAGAGAATTGATTTGATAAAATAACAGTCTTCAATTTAATGATGCCAAAGACACACTCTACCCTTCCTCCACCACTGTCTCTCTAGCATAATACCAGCAATACCCTCTGCCACTGTCTCTCACTATCATAATATCAGCCCGCTGCTAATACCACAACAGCACAGACTAGGCAGGATAAATCTCACCAGGTGTCTCCGTGCAGCGCTCCTCTCCTCTCAGACTAAAAGCCTCCCAACACGACAAGTATTATGTTAGTGTTGGATTGTGCAGTCGTCTCATGCTCATCTGACGCACAGCACAATCCTGTCCCAGGCTTTTACATTCACTGGCTTTCTCTATCTTACGCCCAACTTTAAAGTCCATGGAGTTTCATTAACAGCAACTTCTCCTCAGGCAAATGAGAGCGAGCTGGCCTTATGTAAATATGAAGATCAGGAATAAAAAAAGAACATCCCATCCTCCTGAAGGAGTTTATCCTTTGCTGTTTGCTGCAGTATGCAAATGTGAGAAGTGTCAGTGTGTGTGTGTGTGTTTGTGTGTGTTTTTGGCTGATGACAGGGAAGGTGAAAGTGGAAGGTGATGTACAGGTCAGCAGTCACACACAGACATACACATCACCTTCTCTTGTGTCTCACACGGGTGACATCAGCAACCTCCTTGTGTCACCATGAAAGAGAAAGCTCTCCCTCTACCCAGTCCCAAAGACCATTTTTATACAATTTCATAATCTCTGAGGCTCCAGATATGACATGACGACATCGTCATGCAAAAATCCCTTAATATAAATTTGACTTATTGCAAATGCCAAACTTTTATCACCATGCTACAGTACAAATCGTTTGGACACATTACAACACATCTCCATTGGGGTGTTTGTTCAGGAACTGTAGCAGTGTAATCACAGTGTTGCGGCCGGGCCGGCGCTCTGTTCTATTCCAAGGTGTTAGGTAAACAGACTACAGTCTGGCAACACTGTTACACAGCTACATGGGCTGGCCAACCTGAGCCACACTGGTGCATGGGTCTGCGTCCCAAATGGCACCCTATTCCCTATACAGTGCACAACTTTGGTAGTGCACTAGGGAATAGGGTGCCGTTTGCCAGGGAATGGTGGAAGTCAGCCACCTGCAGCGGACAGCATCTCTACTGCTTTTACAGTTGTAATTTTCAGTAAGCATGAAACATATTTCTAAAGGATTTTGGGGATTAGTGACTAGAGTAGAATTGTGGAGGTAGTTTGAGGTGAAAAAGAAAAACAGAAAAAGTAACTAGTCAAGGGGACAGGTGAGCGTGAAAGAGAGGCACCCAGAGAAGAGGTGTAGAACGGGGTTAAACGAGTGTCCTCGATCACAAATTAATGCTAAAGGGTCAGGTGGTCTCTACGCCTGGGATGACAGGTGTGAGCCAGGACAACAATGAGCAGGTTACGTTCCAAACAACACCCTATAATAGTGCACTACTTTTGGCCAAGATCAAAAGTAGTGCACTATTTAGAGAATAGAGTGCCATGAGGAACGTACACCTCTTCATTCAACAAATCACCTATGAATGTGTCATATCCTGTGGAGAGGACTGATAACAGGAAGTGTGGGCACTGAACGTCTGTTAGGCACATCCTGCTATGAATTACACATAGCCTGAAATGGTGTCTCTCTGCAAGGAGCCACCATTGGATGACACGAGGAGTTACTGCAATGTCTTATCGAGGGACTCCATACCCTGGCAGAATACCGTGGCCAGGCGTTTGAATATATTGCTGGAGCATATCTGCGGATTCCCCACTGGGCAGCAGGTCACACCCGTAATCTCCCAGCCTACCCCAGTGTCCCGAGTACCCCACTTACCTCCTCCGGAACACTACGCTGGAGATCCCGGAACCTGCTGGGTTTTTCTCTCCCAGTGCTCCCTCATTTTTGAGCTGCAGCCTTCCTTGTTCCCCCTCGGACCGCTGGAGGATAGCGTACATCATAACACTGATGTCCGGGAGGGCACTCGCCTGGGCCACGGTGGTGTGGGAGCAACAGTCCACCGTCTGGCTCAGTCTGGAGGAGTTTGTGGAGGAAGTTCGGAAGGTGTTTGATTCTCCGTTGTCCGGGAGAGAGGCTGCTTAAACTGCTCCCGTAGTGTGGCAGACCACGCAGTCGATTTTCAAACGTTGGCAGCTGAGAGTGCCTGGATCCCAGAAGCATAGTTTGACATGCTCCTTCAAGGATTATCGGAGGTGATCAAAGATGAGCTCGCAGCTCGGGAGCTTCCAATGGTTCCGGACCATCGCGTCCTCCACTGGATGGAACAAGTCGGCTTTGGTCACGTTTTACGCAGCGGACTGCGGGAGTAGGTACAGATGGAGTTAGCCTGCCACGATGACAACCTGTCACTCGACCAGGTCATCAGCATGGCAATCCGTTTGGACAACCTCCTGCGGTTCCGACAAAGACCTACGCGGAATCTGCACGTTTGCCCAAGGCAGCACGTAGGTGGAGGAGGAATATGGTCCTCTGCTCCTATTGTGGAGAAAAGTGTCATTTCTCCCCGAACTGCCAACTATCCATGAACCTTTTTGGGATAGGGGGCAGCATTTTCACTTTTGGATGAATAACGTTCCCAGAGTGAACTGCATCCTACTCTGTCTCAGATGCTAATATATGCATATTATTATTAGTATTGGATAGAAAACACTCTGAAGTTTCTAAAACTGTTTGAATGATGTCTGTGAGTATAACAGAACTCATATGGCAGGCGGAAACCTGAGAAAAATCCAACCAGGAAGTGGGACATCCGAGGTTTGTAGTTTTTCAAAGCTTGGCCTAACGAATACACATTGAGATATGGATAAAGTGTCACTTCCTACAGCTTCCACTAGATGTCAACCATCTTTAGAAACTTGAATGAGGATTCTACTATACAGGAGGGGCTCATGAGACCTGTTTGAGTCAGTGGTCTGGCAGAGAGCCTTGGTCTCATGACGCACGCTCCCGACAGAGTTACCTCGCGTTCCATTGCTTTTCTACCGACAAAGGAATTCTCCGGTTGGAACATTATTCATGTTTTATGTTAAAAACATCCTAAAGATTGATTCCATACATCTTTTGACATGTTTCTAAAGGACTGTAACGGGACTTTTTGAGTTTTTGTCTGGACGAAGTGCCTGCACCTCATGAAGATGGATTACTGGGCTGAACACGTTGAAGATCATCAAAGGTAAATTAATATTTATGGTGTTATTTCTAACTTTGTTGACTCCAAAATGGCGCATATTCATCTGGCTGTTTTGGGTGCTGAGTGTAACAGTCATCGGTGGAAGAAGGTGAGGACCAATGCGCAGCGTGGTATTGGGATTCTCTTGGGTGTTCTGCCACGCCAGTTGTCTGAAGTCAGCGCAGCCTTCCCCGGGATGTCTTCTGGTGGGCTCGGAAGTTGCCCCTGACCTCTCCGCCATTCACTCGGGAGTATCAGGACCTCCAGGAGGTTTTTAGTAACTACGAATACCTGGTCATGCCATTTGGACTTACCAACACCCCTGCTGTGTTCCCGGCACTGGTTAATGACATTCTCCACGACATGTTGAACCGGTCTGTTTTCGTCTACCTTCATGACACCCTCGTTTCTCCCACTTTCTCCCACGCAAAAACATGTGCTCCATGTCCGACAGGTCTTCCAGTGCCTCCTGGAGAACCAGATTTTTGTGAAAGAGGAGAAATGAGAATTCCATTGCTCCACCATCCCCATCCTTGGTTACATCATCGCTGCAGGGAATGTACAGATGGATCCCGGGAAGGTGAGAGCGGTGGCGGATTGGCCCCAGCCTACGTCCAGAGTGCAGCTGCAACATTTCCTGGGATTTTCCAACTTCTATTGCCACTTTAGTCGTGGTTACAGCACCCTGGCTTCGCCCCTGTCTGCAGTCACCGCTCCCAAGGTTTCATTCATATGGTACCCAGCTGCTGACCGGGCATTCTGTGACCTCAAGCACCGCTTCACCATTGCTCCCATAATGGTTCATTCTGACCCGTCCCATCAGTTCAAGGTGGAGGTCGATACTTCGGATGTCGGAGTGGGGGCTGTTCGGTCCCAGCGTTCTGCCCTGGACCACAAGTTATATCCCTGCGATTTCTTCTCCCATCACCTCAACACCACAGAGAGGAACTATGATGTGGGGAATCAGGAGCTTCTCACCGTGAAGATGGTGTTGGAGGAGCGGAGACACTGGTTGGAGGGGCGGAACATCCGTTCATTGTGTGGACGGACCACAAGAACCTGAAAAATCTCCGCACCGCCAAGCGTCTCAATTCCAGGCAAGCTAGATGGGCTCTGCTTTTCACCCGGTTTAACTTCTCCCTCTCCTACCGACCATGATCCAAGAACATCAAGCCGGATGCACTATCACGCCGCTATAACCCCGCCGCTACACCCTTGGACCCCGAGACCATCCTTCCCACCTCATGTCTGGCGATTGCACTCATCTGGGGAATAGGGAAGCAGGTCCGTGAGGCCCAGCGTTCCCAGCCGAGCTGCCCTCCAGGTGTCGTCCATCTTCCTCATTATCCCCAGTGTATTTATACCTGTATTCTCTGTTTGTCTGTTGTCCTGTCTTGTCATGTCTCACCAGTGTGTTTTCCCGTCTCCCTGCTTTCTCAAGTTCTGTTTCCTAGTTTCCCCGGTTCTGACCATTCTGCCTGTCCTGACCCCGAGACTGCCTTCTGTACCTGCCTGACTCTGCCCTGGATTACGGACCTATGCCTGCCTTTGACCTGTCTTTTGCCTGCCCCCTGTTTGGGTCAATAAACATATGTAACTCTAGCTGTCTGCATCTGGGTCTTATTGTGAGCTCTGATAGAGAGAGTGAGTCTAGAATGATTAATGACGCTGATTATTATAACAATGTTGGATGCAGCCACAAGCAGGCAGGGGCTAGTATGGCTATTAGCTAACATCTTGGAAACACTCTTGCAATGTTGGGCACAGCTGGTTCATAAATCATTAATCCAAAACGTTTTGCAACGGATACGTTTACTCCAAACGGAAAACATTTTGCAACGAAAATAGTTTCTATTGGACAAATTCAGGTAAGTCCCACACAGTTTTGTTCCATTTTCTTCAGTTTGGTTATGTTTGGTTCCTAGTGAAATAATTAATACACACCGTTTCAAAATGTTTTGCAACTGAAAGCAAAAATAATCGTTTCTTATTATTGGACTTATTCAGGTAGGTCCCTCCTTGATTTGGCCTGTTTGCGTCCTTGTTGTTCCAAGTGAATACGAGGTGAATAGGCCAGTGTTAATCCAGAGGGTAAAATGATTTCACCATGGTGAAAACCGTTCAGCCTCCCTCTCTTCCTCCTCTCACTCTCTCTTCTATCTCTCTATTCTCTCTGTTTTTCTCCCTATCCTTCAGTTATATCTGCTCTACTCATGGAGTTTCCTTGACTTTGATGTGAACTCATTCAAACACTCATTCAGAATCAATGCTCCCTCTTCAACATGGCCACCTGAGACTGCAGGCTTTCTCTCTAACCATAGCTGTCTAATCTCCCTTTCCCTCTCTCTCTCTCCTTCAGTAAACCTCTATCTTCTTCAGTAAGCCAGGGAATAAGACGACCCTCAATAAATACCATTTCCTAAATGGGGACTTTGTTTTCCTCAAGCATACATACACCCTAAATAATGTACTAATCAGCTTTGGATAATATATGCCACAGTAAACAGAAAAGCAGTCTGGGTATAAATAGTGGAAGATAAAAAGATCAGCACACCAGACACTCTCCTGTCCTCACATTCACCCCAGTCACACACACACACACACAAAGTTTCTGGGCGGAAGTTTAAATGATTAATTGGGATCCAGGATGACAGTATGAATCATTAACATTCCCTCCCTCTTTCCCTCCTTCCTTCCTTCCATCCCTTCCTCCCTCCCTCCTGCACTTGGCACAGCCTTCATCTAAGTGCCTGAGAAGAGCACTCCTCTTCAACAAGCAGCACAGTGGAGAAGAGTGAGCAACTTGAAGAGGACCTTCTACAAGCATCAAGGTGCGCAGCTGAACATTGTATGTTGGAAAACACTTGGTTTGTTATTTTTTATTAAAACAAAACCGCTATTCATTAAATACGAATACAGAACTTGTTTTTGCGTGGATTCCGTGACCCGGTAAGCTTTAACAGCTCGGACTGGCATTTCTTGTCCTGGAATCCCACTTAACAGACAGGTTGAAGCCTGCTTGGCAGAGACGCTAAGCTGCTAGCCATCAAGCTAGCAAAGTTGGTACCAGATGAGTTTTGCAATGGAGCCCTCTTTGTCTGGAGCAATAAATGAACGGTTCCAGCGCTGTATCTACTAGGCTTTGTTTCGGGACAAACCAGAGTTCCAATGCTGCAATTGTTTACTTGCCAAGGCTTGAGGCGGCTTCCTTGATCATGCAGGTCGCCAGCCTACGTAAGAAACTGGGGAAAAGGCAGAATGGGATGTTTACATTTTCTACGCCGGTGGCTGGACGGCGTTCGCGCTTGTTGTATACATCTCCGCCTTGTAGTTTGTCTTTATCCGACTGGCTGGTGTTGCCCGGAGCTCTCCCATCTGATAGCGGAGGAGCACAGCATGAGGAAAAAGGCAATCAACGATGGTCGCATGTTATGAGTCGTGGAAGCCGAAGACAGCGACCTCCCGCAAAGCAGTCTACACTCCCAACGAGAGGCCAGGAGGGGATACAAACAACGTCCTGGAGCCTGTTCTCCCTGCACCCTCGTCGCTGGGGGTGCCTGTGTCTGCGGCCACAGTGCCTAATATTACGATTTCAAAGTCAACGTCGGCAACCTTCCGTCCATGCTCTGGATCGAGCGGGGATTTTCCATCTGTCGGAGGCCTGAATCTTGTGAAGCGTGGGATTGGGCGGATTTCCTCGTCCTTCTCGCCAGCTGTGATTTTGGGCAGCTCCGTGGTAAGAAATGTGACCGTTCCTGGTGCAAAAACAATGTCCTATCCAGGAGAAAGAGTAAATTACATTACTAAGCTGCTCCCGAATGTACTACGCCAGGACATGGAAATCGATTCTATCGTAGTCTATGTGGGTTTTAATGACATTATGAAGGGCAGCTCTGAACAGTTGAAACTGGATTTTAAAGAGCTGATTAACTCTATGCTAGACAATAACAAAACACCCATCATATCTGGCCCTGTGTCCTCTCTTAATAGTGGCATTGGACGCTTTAGCAGGATTCTTTCTCCTCACAACTGGCTACATGATTATTGCAGCTCAATGGGTGTAACGTTTGCTGACAATTTCGATACCTTTTGGAAACAAAACGCGTTTTATAAGGAGGATAGGATCCACCCAAATCATTTGGGTTCCTGGATCCTTTCACTGCATTATAAGGCTGCGTTGAGACAATGAATTATCAATGACCCAAGCCCAGCTCAGCTAATCCCTAGCATTGTGACGCAGTGTAGTCATAATGCTTCAGCAAATGTACATTACACCAGGCGTATTGGTAGACACAATATAAGTAACATAATTAATGTCCCACGAACAGCTCTGAATGTCTCTGCTGATCCTATAGCTATTGTATGCAGTAATCATGTGCCTACAAACCCGATTTACACTGTTAGCACTGAGCCGGTGTGCCCTAGGAGGAGAGGAAGTCCACATTGTGCAGCTCACCCTGCACAAGGATAAAGAACATGAGCACATCTATTGTTGCTAAGCTTCTGAGTAAAGCAATAAAAACAACTAAGCATCCCAGAAGAAAAGTGCTCAAAATAGCCCACGTTAACATATGTAGCTTAAGAAATCAGGTTAATGAAATCAATAATGTAATAGTAACAGATAACATTCATATTCTGACTATCTCTGAAACTCACGTAGATGATACCTTTGATGATACAGTGGTAGCAATGCAAGGTTATAACCTTTACAGAAAATACAGAAATACCAATGGTGGAGATGTTGCTGTATATTTTCAGAACCACATTCCTGCAAAGATTAGAGAGGATCTCATGTTAAATACTGTTGAGGTAATATGGCTGCAGGTTCATCTGCCTCACCTAAAGCCCATTCTGGTGGGAAGCTGCTATAGACAACCAAGTGCTAACCATCAGTATCTGGAAAACATGTGTGAAATGCTTGATAATGTATGTGATGTCAATAGAGAGGTTTACTTTCTGGGTGATTTAAATATTGACTGGCTTTCACTCAAGAGAAAGCTTCAAACTGTAACTACTGCCTGAAACCTGGTTCAGGTAATCAATCAACCTACCAGGGTAATTACAAACAGTACAGGAATGAAATAATCAACATGTATTGATCATATCTTTACTAATGCTGAAAGCAGTATCCAAATCTATTGGATGTAGTGATCACAGTATAGAAGCCATATCTAGGAAAACCAAAGTTCCAAAGGCTGGGCCTAATATAGTGTGTAAGAGGTCATTCAAGACGTTTTGTAGTGATTCCTATGTTGTTGATGTAAAGAATATTTGTTAGTGGTCTGTGGTGTGCAAACAGACACTGCAATTTACACATTTATGAAATTTCTTATTCCAGTTACAATTAAGCATGCACTCATTAAGAAAATGACTGTAAAAACAGTTAAATCCCCATGGATTGATGAGGAATTGAAAAATGGCATGGTTGAGAGGGATGAGGCAAAAGGAATGGCAAATAAATCTGACTGCACAACCGATTGGCAAATTGAGAAATCGATACCAAACTGAATAAAAAGAAGACAAAACTACACTATGAAACAAAGATAAATTACATAAAGAATGATAGTAAAAAGCTTTGGAGCACTTTAAATACCATTTTGGGAAAAAAGGCAAACTCAGCTCCATCATTCATTGAATCAGATGGCTCATTCATCACAAAACCAACTGACATTGTCAACTACTTTTCATTGGTAAGATTAGCAAATTTAGGCATACGCTGACACTACACATTCAAGTATATCTGACTAAATTATGAAAGACAAGCATTGTAATTTAGCATTCCCTAAAGTGAGTGTGGAAGAAGTGAAAAAATTATTGGTGTCTATCAACAATGACAAGCCGCCGTTCAACAAGCACAGCACTTACACATTATGACTGATGATTGATGATAAAAAGATTGTGGTGGCTGTTTTGTTAGACTTCAGTGCGGCTTTTGACATTATTGATCATAGTCTGCTGCTGGAAAAAGAGTTACCTGTCTAACAGAACACAGAGGGTGTATTTAATGGAAGCCTTTCCAAGATAATCCAGGTAGAATCAGGAATTCCCCAGGGCAGCTGTCTAGGCCCATTACTTTAAAAAATCTTTACTAATGACACGCCACTGGCTTTAAGTCAAGCCAGAGTTTCTATGTATGCAGATGACTCAACTCTATACATGTCAGCTACTACAGCAACTGAAATGACTGCAACACTTAACAAAGAGTTGCAGTTGGTTTCAGAGTGGGTAGCAAGGAATACGTTAGTCCTAAATATTTATAAAACTAAAAGCATTGTATTTGGGACAAATCATTCACTAAACCCTAAACCTCAACTAAATTGTGTAATAAATCATGTAGAAATTGAGCACGTTGAGGTGAATAAACTGCTTGGACTAACCCTGGATTGTAAACTGTCATGGTCAAAACATATTGATACAACAGTAGCTAAGATGGGGAGAAGTATATCAATAATAAAGCGCTACTCTACCCTATTAACAGCACTATCAACAAGGCAGGTCCTACAGGCCCTGGTTTTACCGCACCTGGACTACTGTTCAGTCGTGTGGTCAGGTGCCACAAAAAAAGGAAAGTTGGAGGAATTGGCTAAAGCACAAAGCTATGTGAATACCAGACTAAGGCTTGTGTTATCGCCGGGAGAAATGAACAATGGACTCCACAGGTTATGTGACAAAGATGAGTAGCTACTCTACTGCAGCGTCTGCCTAAATCCTGATCCTCTCCCCTCCCGTCCTTTCCCCACCTCTCATCTCCTCTACTCTGCTCTGCTTTCCTCTCATCTCCTCTCCCACTCCCCCCCTCTCCTATTCTCTACACTCCTACTCAGACCTTTTTTCCCACTCCGCTCCACTCCCCATTAGACAGACAAGACAACATGAATTTTGCAAACAAGCTCCTCTCTGCTTCTTTTTACCAGACAGACAGTGAACAAGACGTTCTGCTGGCGGTGCCATCAATCCTAAGACGAGAAGCTGTTGGACACAGCAGACACATAGAACAAACAAACTATCCTTCTCCTGTCATCCAAAGTCATATCCATCTAACAAACAACATTTAGCGAGATGTTCACTTAGGGCACTTCGTCATACAGGACACTTCCTATAACTTGGAACTAAAACCCTTCCGGAGAATAACAATCTGCCTTTTTACAACAAACTAGAAGAGAGGACTCATTTAATAATGGCTTGTAATACATCCCAAATGGCACTCTATTCCCTATATAGTGCACTTTGACCAGGGCCCATAGGACTCTCGTGAAGTAGTGCACTATGTAGGGAATAGGGTGCCAATTGAGACACAGTCCTGGGAGACGGTTATCTTTCACATGATTAGTTTTACATCAGAAAATTCAAGATGTCTATCAAGGTAAAAACATGACGATTTAATAAGAATGAACATTGTATTATGGTTATGGTACAACACCTGTAAATATTTAATGGTATGCTTTAAACACAGCAACTACATTAGATAAAGCAGCTGAGAGGCCATTGTCATTTCATTAACAGTAAGACACCCTGATTACAGCTGAGGGATAGAGGAGGGAGGGAGATAGATAACACATGAAAAGAGAGATGGAAGACAGACGCAGAGAAATAGACAGACATACCATTTCACATTCTGTAGATGTGTGCACGTTGATATTCACACTTCCACATCATATTAAATAACCAATCTAATGATGACAATAATGATTGTAATTAAACGAACACACACAGGCACGCCCGCTATCCCTGGTCTCAGTAGGTGTGAGAGCATTGTTACTGGCCGCAGATCTGTAACAGCAAACAGGTGGCTCACACAGCAGGACTGGGGAAGGGGCCATACAAAGCCGAGATACAGTCATATAAAAACACACACACACACACACACACACACAGACTTGAGAATACACAGTGGTAGATCCTTCCACCATTAGAACCAAGTCTCTGTCTACTATTCCCAGCAGTCAAGCTTTACTAATCCCTGATTAACTATGAAATGACTTTATGAGATGTAGTTATAAAGCAGTAACAGCCATTTGACAGGGAAGGCTCCACACTCACCATACTATCCCTCAGTTATGTCAAACACATAGCAGGTGATATGAGGTCAACACTTGACCATTGCGCTTAATCCTTACAGTTACAGCAGGCAAAATGTTATGATTACTAATCTCTCTCTGTCTCTCTCTCTGCCCTGCGTGGTGAACGGCAGCTGTTGGAATTCCCTCCCTCTCCCCTAATTTTTTCTTCTTCTCCATCTCGTATATTCAACCCAGTCTCTCTCCAGCACACTAGGCTCTGGAAGGAAGGAGTCGGAGCAGAGGACTCTTAAAACCCATCAGAGGGCCTGTGATTTTCTTTTCTTCCCCTCTATGGAAATCAAATGCCCATCCAACTGATTTGTTCTGGCACCGGCCCAGCCAACACCACCACCAACACTGCCACCACCACCACCAACCAGTGACGTGTGGTCAGGGTAGACAGGGTAGGCATGGTTTTACCCTGTGAAAACAAGTGAAAAAAGGAGAAGAAAAAAACTGCAATGAAAAATAAATAAATCTACATTTTATCAATAATCATTTCGTCATCGTCATGCTTTTTTCTGCATGATAAAATCTATTTCTGTCACGGTTTTCATATGGTGAAGGAGAGTCGGACCAAACTGCAGCGTGTCTATTGCGATTCATCTTTAATAAACAAACGTAACACACGACAAAACAATAAACGAAACGAAAACCGAAAACAGCCTATACATGTGTCTACTAACCTCTAACAAGGACATCAAGACACTCAGGACAATCACCCACAATACAACCAAAGAATATGACTGCCTAAATATGGTTCCCAATCAGAGACAACGATAAACACCTGCCTCTGATTGAGAACCACTTCAGACAGCCATAGACTTTCCTAGAACACCCTACTAAGCTACAATCCCACTAACATACACACCAAAACCCCCAGACAAAACACACCACAATACAAAAACTCCATGCCACACCCTGGCCTGACCCAATACATGAAGAAAAACACAAAATACTTAGACCAGGGCGTGACAATTTCTGAACTAGTACTTAGGTCCCAAATTTGCAGGCAGAAAGCTTCGCTGCCTTCCATGTGTCAATATGTCCCATTCATTTTCATAAATTGGCATGGAAAAAGTAATGGGGTTTACATTCGTTTTACTGCTAGCTAAAGTTGAACAGGATGACTAACATATTGCATCTGAAACAGTTTTCATTGTTGGATTTTCGTGCGAAACAGGGAGTTGTTATAAGGGATGGAAGACCAACACCTGAGCTTAGGGACCTACATCAAAGGAAGGGACAGAAAATAACACTATCATTTGAATCTGAGTGGTATCAACAGAAAGACTGGCTCTGTGGCTGCGCTGTTAGCAGCTGACTCAACTGCTTCCCCTTCCTGCTGTTCTCCACAAGCGACCGCGTTTGGACTAAAGCCGGTTACTGCAACTTGAACAACTTGCCTATAGCACTCAACAAGTGTGAGAAGTCTGTCTCACATCCAAAGCCACACAGCTTTAAAAGACATTTGGCAGCTCACGGATAGATCTGTCATTGAATGAACATCTGCATGCAGAAAGCAAAGGTGAAAGAGAACAGTGGCATTTGAATGAAAGCTCATCATGCGACCTAGGGAGGAGGTGAGGGCCCTCGGAGTGTGGTGTCAGGAAAATAACCTCACACTCAACGTCAACAAAACTAAGGAGATGATTGTGGACTTCAGGAAACAGCAGAGGGAACACCCCCCTATCCACATCGATGGAACAGTAGTGGAGAGGGTAGCAAGTTTTAAGTTCCTCCGCATACACATCACAGACAAACTGAATTGGTCCACTCACACAGACAGCATCGTGAAGAAGGCGCAGCAGCGCCTCTTCAACCTCAGGAGGCTGAAGAAATTCGGCTTGTCACCAAAAGCACTCACAAACTTCTACAGATGCACAATCGAGAGCATCCTGTCGGGCTGTATCACCGCCTGGTACGGCAACTGCTCCGCCCACAACCGTAAGGCTCTCCAGAGGGTAGTGAGGTCTGCACAACGCATCTCCAGGGCAAACTACCTGCCCTCCAGGACACCTACACCACCCGATGTCACAGGAAGGCCATAAAGATCATCAAGGACAACAACCACCCGAGCCACTGCCTGTTCACCCCGCTATCATCCAGAAGGCGAGGTCAGTACAGGTGCATCAAAGCTGGGACCGAGAGACTGAAAAACAGCTTCTATCTCAAGGCCATCAGACTGTTAAACAGCCACCACTAACATTGAGTGGCTGCTGCCAACACACTGACTCAACTTCAGCCACTTTAATAATGGGAATTGATGGGAAATTATGTAAATATATCACTAGCCACTTTAAACAATGCTACCTTATATAATGTTACTTACCCTACATTATTAATCTCATATGCATACGTATATACTGTACTCTATATCATCGACTGCATCCTTATGTAATACATGTATCACTAGCCACTTTAACTATGCCACTTTGTTTACATACTCATCTCATATGTATATACTGTACTCGATGCCCTGTACCATCACTCATTCATATATCCTTATGTACATATTCTTTATCCCCTTACGCTTGTGTCTATAAGGTAGTAGTTTTGGAATTGTTAGCTAGATTACTTGTTGGTTATTACTGCATTGTCGGAACTAGAAGCACAAGCATTTCGCTACACTCGCACTAACATCTGCTAACCATGTGTATGTGACAAATACAAATTTGATTTGATTTGATTTAGGTGAGAGTGCCGGCTCATCAAACAGGCCCAGGGGAAAGTATGTGTAACTACAACATGCCTTCGATTTGTTTTTAAATGAACCGTTAGCGACTCATTTAGAGACCAACACCAGGTTTGCTTTTTTGCTCATGATGGAATTGTCAATGAAGAACAAAGAACAAAGTGATGGATATGAGTGTCTGCCATACCCGAATCAGCCACATAATGCAAGTCCTGGAACGGCAGCGTTAAGACTTTGATCATTTCTACGAGGGCTTGGCAGAAAGTGAAACTCGCAGTAAACAGCCGATCAGTAGATAGGGGGCGAATTTACTACAACATACTGGACAAAACCAATGTTCAGATGAGAGCCAGGTTTGACCGCATTGGTGAACTTAATTTGGCTTAGTGGACTGCAATTTTTTTTCAACAATGTCACAAAAGTTAGACACCAGCAGACGAGAGCCTGTCAAAATATGCTAAGAACTTGAATTTCGTTAGACTTAATGCTGATCTTGTCAGACTGTACAGTTCACAAATAGTACGAGACAAATCATTTAGACAGCTCCTCAGCTTTTTGTTCCAGCATGACACAGACTGTCATCGAGGCGACAAAGTTACTGCAGCTAGTCCTCACTATACCAGCCACCAACAGCTTCCGTTGAGGGAATTTTCTGAAATGGATGAAGACATGCAGTTGAAACTGGACCGATCAAGGATGACTCTCATCCCTTGCCATATCTCCATAGCGTCTAGTACGTCAGACTTCTAAAACTGAGGGCCAACAGGGAGGAGTTTTACAGTTCAGTCACTGATGTCTTTACCCAGAAGGATAGATGGGTGGTGCAAATTTGTATTTACAGTAGCACCGTCTGATATTATTACATTACATGTTTATTGTGTATCTCAATCAGTAGCAATGACTACTAGGCATTTTTGTGTGTAGCACTGTCTACAAGTAGGCCTACATTTGGGTCGCTGTCTGTGGTGCTGAAAGTCACCTGTTCATGCGGGGCCTGTTAGCAGGGTTTACGTTAGCCGGTAATTGCTTGCTTTTGGCTGATAAAATAAATTAAAAGCTGATAAATAACATTTATGAGAGAGAGAAAGCGAGAGAGGAGCCTTGGCCTTGGCCTAGGCTACTGTTGATTGCAAAGATAGAGGCCTTTTTCATTTAAGTAAAACTAAAGTTCGAGCGTGTGACTATAGTGACAATTCTATACAAGGTAGGGCTCCAGATTGCGACCATTTAGTCGCATTTTGAGACCATTTAGTTGCATTTTATGATCCTTTCACTTGGCTGTGTTAGTTTAAAAAAACATTGGTCGCATTGTTGCGGGATGCACATTCATTCACCTCACTAAAAACGTTCTATTCTTTAGGAGGCTAAAACCATGATTTGGTCAAACAGTAAAGTACATTATCCTCTTGATTCATGCAATGAAAGTGTCTGCCTGTGTGCCCCAGTATCTGTTTTGCTGGGGACCGCTGCTATGTCGAGAGAGTCACTCTCTCCTTTCCTGGGGGGAAAAAATGCTCCGGGGGAAAGAACATTGGTCATTGTGAGTGAATAGGCCTCATTGGACAGTAGGCTAGAACTGCAACTTTTTGGGGGACATTAAATGTCTCAATAGAAAGTGCCTACTCGGCCTCAGACCTCACCACACGTCACTGCCAACTACACTGCTACCAGCACCACCACCAAGACTGCTACCACCACCACTACCACTAAGACTGACACCAAGACTGCCACCACCAACACAGCAACCAACACCAACAACACTGCCACCATCACCACCAAGACTACCACCACCACCAGAACTGCCACCACCACCACCAGCAAGACTGCCACCACCACCATTGCTACCACCACTCTTACCAGGATCGGAGTCTAGGCTAGGCCAGTGAGAATCCAGATGGAATTGAATGGGAATTTGAAATATGGGGGGTGGCTGTGGCTACTGTATCTTGTAGCCAACTCTTTGTGCATGAAAGCAATAGAAGAGCTGCAGCACAGTATGATACCAGGCTAGTGTGTGTCAGGCTTGGGTTAACCCAACATCTAGTCCTAGAGAGGGCCTGCATGGACCATGCCAGGTGTGACTGTGAGCCAATAAAATAGGTGCTGTATGGAAGGCCATGTTTACTGGTTGTGTTATCAATCAGCCATAAAGCTGTCTCTGTGTGTGTGTTTATTATATTGTGTGTCATAAAACATATTTATTACAGTGCCAAACGGCATCAGACTACAGGAAGTTATGTCATACTTCTGAAGACAACTGGTCCCAAGTCAATAATTTTTTCTAAATCCTGAAAATGATGAAACTCAAAAGGCTGTTTTAAACATGATAGGAAACATCAAATGCATGCCTCGGGCTGGAGTAACAACTGAATTAATCAGGTACTGAACTGTAATATTCAAATTGAATAACCTGTCAATCAAAATCCTCAAGTTATTGGATATTCATCCAATTGGAACATCCAGGAATATTCAAATCCCCTTTCGTAAGAAAAAGTTATCCAAGGGCTTGCAGATGATCTTTTCTGACTTGTTGAATATATTCTATGCCCAATTCAATATTTAAACTGTTTCTGTCACTTCAATTATACAAAGAAAGAGGCAATAAATCAAAACAAATGAAGCATGTATATGCACTCGTAAAAAATAAAATAAAACATTTGTAATATAATTTTGAGAGTTTCATTTTTGGTACCGGCTGAAGTAAACTCAGAGTCAGACATTCAGAAAAATGTATATCCTCACATGCATTTTGCATACCCTACATATCAGCCACTGCAGGTTGGGCCAAATCATTCTGAAGGCTCTAGTCACGACTCATTGACGACATCATTCATGAGCTCTCACTATTAGTGAGAGATAATGGATTAGAGTCATCCACATTAGGCTCGTACAGTACTGTAGTAGTAACCCTCTACTCCAAAGTGAGAAATCTGTGTGCAGCCCCTCCAGACTGACCTCCATTTCTATCTCTCTCCCGTCTGAGTCCTGTCCCTGCTGTGAGATCAGCATACAGAGATAGCGTGTGTCTGACATGCCCAACATCTATGAGCTACTGCAGTGCTAGTCCATTAGAGTTTACAGATATCATGTATCATTTATTGGCTTGCCAGTGTGACGCGCTCCTCTGTAGTTGTCACCTTCTCTCTTTCTCCGTTTCAATCTTTCTCCCCCTTTTACCTCCCTCGCATCTTTCTCTCCCTTTCCCCCTCTCTCTGTTACCCAGCCAGCTCTGTCCGGCGAGGCACGGCCCTCAGTCAGCCAATCATTCAGGGACGCTGAGTGCCTGACTGGGAGAACTAGGTCATGAGTGCTGATGCTGCTGCTGCACTAGGCAGGATAGTGGTGAGCTAAGAGAGTGCAATGGGACAGAGAGGGGTTTGACCACCCTCTCTCTCTCTCTCTCTCTCTCTCTCTCTCTCTCTCACTCTCTCTCAGCTTTGACCCCTCTCTATCTTTCTCTGTTCTCGCTTCCTCTCAGCTCTCTCTTCTTCTCTCTCTCTCTCTCTCTAACAGAAACATGTCTGCAGAGCAGGAGCAGTGACAGGGAGTTATTGACAGACAGGAAGAGGAGCTAAAGGTTTGACGCTACAGACATGGGACTTTCCTGTACCAAACAACAAAGTGATTAGGTTACGTTATTTAGAGATATTTGCATTACGCCTCGAGGTAATCACAAGGTTTTTCTGCGTGGCACGGACTGTCAGGCAGAAAACAAAACAATGAACCATGGTCTTCACACCATGGCGTCAGTTGGCTGCTATGCAAATAGAGACCTTTCGAAAGCACAGTACAAAGTTGTAAACTATCAACCCTCCTCACAAACATTGCTCTGTCCACAAAATGTAAAACGTGCACAGTGTACACTCACAAATGACAACCTGTTATTCCCTATATAGTGCAATACTTTTGACCAGAGCCCTATGGTCCCCGGGAATAGAGTCGGTCACAGCCAGAGTTTCCAATTTCTATACAATAGCAGGACTCGCTCATTAGAACACAGACCAAAGCATGCCACTGGTCCTGACAAATGCTGACTAGCCCCATCCCGGAACCCATCAATCCACTAGGCTAATGCTATAGACATCTTCCTGAGCCCCTGCAGGCCCAGCGCTGGGCTGCATGCTAATAAACCTACAGATGACGTGGCTGCTACTATTATTACTCTGTGGCAACACTAGTGTACTCCATTGAATCTATCTGACGTCTTTATTGAGGCTGGGTCCTAAATTTCACCTTATTCTCTACGTAGTGCAGCACTGTAGTGCATGAACAGGGCCCGCCGGTCAATAACTTGTGCACTATATAGGGAATAGGGCATGGGCCCTGGTCAAAAGTAGTGCACTATAAAGGGAATAAGGTGCCATTTGAGACAGATCCTGTGTGTGATCTCTGAAGGGGGAACCAAAGATAAAAATAGCACAAAAAAAGGACACGGGAGGCAAAGACATTAAGCTATGATGGATGATGGATAAAACTAAGCATCTTTAGGAACAACAAAACAAATGTGTCCCGAGCTCTACATCGCCAATTGTATTTCTAACATCTACCCTTTTTCATGCAAAAGGGTAGATGTGAACTATAAAGATCTTTAAGCAAAACCCCCACTGCTATAAATGGAAAGGCTCCAAAATGCATGGAAATAGATTGTGCTCTCTACAGACTACTATAAATAGGCCCTGTTGACTGATGAACTAAAAACAGTCCTTTAGGTCATTAGGTTTTAAAGTAGGTACTTTACACTGTACATTAAAGGGATTCACTCCAAAGTTTGTCAGGTGCTGTCTACAAACTAGGCACCATACATTGTAAGCATTGTTCTGGGATTCACCCAATGTCATTGAGCTTGAATACCACCTCAGTCACTGGCCTCACCAATAGGTTAACCGTAAGTACATATCCCAACCAGAAGCCATTGATTACAGGCAACATCCGCACCGAGCTAAAAGCTAGAGCTGCCACTTTCAAGGAGCAGGATACTAATCCGGACGCTTATAAGAAATCCCGCTATTCTCTCAGACGAACCATTCAAGCAAGGAGTCAATACAGGACTAAGATTGAATCCTACTACACCGGCTCTGATGCACATCAGATGTGGCAGGGCTTGCAAACTTTTACAGACTACAAAGGGAAACCCAGTCGCAAGCTGCACAGTAACGCGAGCCTACAAGATGGGCTAAATGCATTTTATGCTAGCTTCGAGGCAAGCAACACTGAAGCATGCATGAGAGCACCAGCTGTTCTGGATGACTGTGTGATCACGCTCTCCATAACCGATGTGAGCAAGATCTTTAAACAGGTCAACATTCACAAGGCCACGAGGCCAGAAGGATTACCAGGACGTGTACACAGAGCATGCGCTTACCAACTGGCAAGAGTCTTCATTGACATTTTCAACCTCTCCCTGACCCAGTCGGCAATACCTACATATTTCATGGAGACCACCATAGTCCCCGTGCCCAAGAACCCGAGGTAAACCTACCTAAATGACTACCGCCCATAGCACTCACGTCAGTAGCCATGAAGTGCTTTGAAAGGCTGGTCATGGCTCACATCAACACCATCATCCCGGAAACCCTAGACCCATTCCAATTCGCATACTGCCCCAACAGATCCACAGATGACACAATCTCAATTGCACTTCACACTGCCCTTTCCCACCTGGAAAAAAGAAACACCTATATGAAAATGCAGTTCACTGACTACAGCTCAGCGTTCAACACCATAGTGTCCACAAAGCTCATCACTAAGCTAAGGACCCTGGGACTAAACACCTCCCTCTGCAGCTGCATCCTGGACTTCCTGAAGGGCCGCCACCAGGTGGCAAGGGTAGGCCACCACACATCTGCCACGCTGATCCTCAACACGGGAGCCCCTCAGGGGTGCGTGCTTAGTCCCCTCCCTCCTGTACTCCCTGTTCGCCAAGTACAACTCCAGCACCATCATTAAGTTTGCTGATGGCACAAAGGTGGTAGGCCTAATCACCGACAACGATGAGAGTCTATATGGAGGGGCTCAGAGACCTGGCAGTGTGGTGCCAGGACAACAACCTCTCCCTCAACTTGAGCAAGACAAAGGAGCTGATCGTGGACTACAGCAAAAGGAGGGCAGTACATGCCCACATTCACGTCAACGGGCTGTAGTGGAGCGGGTCGAGAGCTTGAAATTCCTTGGTGTCCTCATCACCAACAAAATATCATGGTTCCTGCCAACCAGGACCTATACGCTAGGCGGTGTCAGAGGAAGGCCCAAAAAATTGTCAAAGACTCCAGACACCTAAGTCATGGACTGTTCTCTCTGCTACCGCACGGCCAGTTGTATTTTCTTAAAACTGCATTGTTGGTTAAGGGCTTGTAAGTAAGCATTTCACGATAAGGTTATATTCGGTGAATATGACAAATAAAATTGGATTTGATTTGATATTCAGGCCCAAATTCCAAATGAATATGATTAGAGTTACGCAAGAGTTCATTCAATCCCATTAAGTCCGGTTTACATAATAATAATCATATCACAACAGGTTATGACTTAATAATATGCTATTCTGTATCTGTAGTTACGGAAGAGTTAGATTACTGCTCAGGGTCTTTTAGGTGCTGCCGCAGCTTTACTAATCTGACATAAGCGTGTAGCCTAACACATGCACGCGCTACTGATGGGGAGCTCTCTAAGAAAGTTGTGTCGTTTGTTCCACTGTGTGGTTTTAGAAAACAATGTGTAGACCAGTGTTTAAAAAACGTGTAGACGAGTCATGTTCGCCAGAACACAGACATACACGTACTATAACATGAAAAGGAGCCAGAGCTGCGAAAATCCTGGGATTCTGGTCCTTTCTCTCTATTATCCTATCAGAAGGGAGAGCAACCTCAGAGCATCTTATTTTTTTTGCAGGGATATGCACAGATAGGTGCAAGAGCACCTGCCCCCTCTGTGAAAGTGCCCCTCCCAAGATGTTAGACTGAGCACCAGCTGTCCCCATTCTCAGTGTCCTGTCCTTACTGTCATTGTCTGTCAGGTAGCCTAGACTACACGTGAGGCTGGTGTTTAACCAAAAGACCCAAATAGATGCATACAAGCAATTGGTTATGCTATACTTATGCATTAAAAAAAAATATGAATACCATTTAGTCATTTAAATGTAATCTATTATCATTTCAAGATGCATATCATGATACATTTTCACGATACCAGAATGACTTGCATTTAAAAAAAAAGTTGATTAAATGTGAGTTTACATCTTCTTCCCTACCACATTGATTGATGTACTGAGGCGCATGATCTGATATGAATTGTTGTTTGTTGAAACGCAACAACCTGTTCAGTCCTATGTGCACGACGAGTAAAACCCCCGGGGCTACACCACCACATCTAAACATCTTGGCAACTACGGGAATCGCAAATTGGCCAACAATTTCACAAACATATCAGCGAATTAAATGTATTGATAATAAAGGAACGAGGTGTTAAATGTTCAGTCGATACATGATGGTGGCTCTGAATATCATGCCAGCCTGAAATACATGCAATGCAGCGGCAGCAACCGAATTATATTGTAAACCGACCGACGCCTGTCGGATCTCGCGCTGACATCCGGCGAGCGCACAAGCCAAGGCCCACATATCCATGTGTCTCCATTCTAATTATCATCTATGAATATCAACGAAAATGTTTCCTTACCGGTCCTCTCCTCTTCAAAGACACATTCTTCCACAACAGAAGCTGTAGCTGGTGGAGGAATCCCATTTCCACAGGCTCGCGGTTTAACGGTTAAATTATGACACCGTTAATTAAGTTGCCATATAGTGGTGGATTTTTGGAAATGGATTACTAACCATTCCGACGTGATTAAATTACAATTTAGATACATTTATTTTGGACAAGATATACCGACTTGATATAGGCTTATTTGCCCATTTTACCTCTTGCTCTCTATCTCTCTCTCTCAACTAGACCAGGTGACTGTTTTCCTCCACTGATGGCTAAATGTGACTAGCTGTATTTCAGCGGCAAGCCAGGCTGGTATTCTGTATGCAATCACCATCCGCGGAAAAATACAGAAGCATCCAATGGAAACCGTGCTTATGCAATGCGTTAGAATGAACCGAGCACGGTGGGTATAGGGAGAAATATCACCGTCGTGCAGTCTAGTGGGCGGGGACAGCTACAGTAGTCTACCTCTTCTCCCACTGTAATCTAGATACTATTCTTTGAAACACAAAGTTCTTCCAGGCAAAACCTAGTAGTCTATGTAATACATATAGTTCCAGGATTTTAACCTAGTCATTTCAAGTGTAGACAGTCTTTCAGTGTTCCCAATTCTGAGTTGTAGAATTCTAGATCTCTCTAAATGTTGTTCTTCCTTACAAAATATTTGTGATGACCATTGCTTTCTCAAATGTTTAGTCATGCACTCATGTGTCACTCTGTATGTGTGTGTGTTTGTGTGCAGAGAGAGAGAGAGAGAGATTATACAAAAACAGAGACAGACTGAGCATCTTTGTGACATGTCTTTATGCAGTGATCCTAAATACTAGGGGTCTAGGAGGACCCAAATACGTTTTCTAGTCAAATCTTAAACAAAATGTGGTGTTCATATCAATTAACTTCTACTACTTGTGGATGATCTATTTATTTACCTGTTCCTAAAGAATATACCTGGCCAAAGCAAATTCTTTACTTCCGCTGCCATCTAGTGGTCTTTTTATAAATTGTTACTGCTACAATGTTATCCTTTCCCTTTATATAGTGTGCTACGTAGAGAATAGGGCTCCAATCGGGACACAACAGTAGTGGCACGACAATAGTGTTCTACTTGTTAGCAGGGGAACGTAGGGGTGTGATAAACGTTTAAAAAAACATAGGGAAATGCTCCTCAGTGGTTTATTGTGAAGGTGTGAGTAGATAAAACACGATTCAAATCAAATCAAATGAAAATCAAATTTTATTTGTCACATACACATGGTTAGCAGATGTTAATGCGAGTGTAGCGAAATGCTTGTGCTTCTAGTTCCGACAATGCAGTAATAACCAACAAGTAATCTAACTAACAATTCCAAAACTACTGTCTTATACACAGTGTAAGGGGATAAAGAATATGTACATAAGGATATATGAATGAGTGATGGTACAGGGCAGCATACAGTAGATGGTATCGAGTACAGTATATACATATGAGATGAGTATGTAAACAAAGTGGCATAGTTAAAGTGGCTAGTGATACATGTATTACATAAGGATGCAGTCGATGATATAGAGTACAGTATATACGTATGCATATGAGATTAATAATGTAGGGTAAGTAACATTATATAAGGTAGCATTGTTTAAAGTGGCTAGTGATATATTTACATCATTTCCCATCAATTCCCATTATTAAAGTGGCTGGAGTTGAGTCCGTGTCAATGTCAGTGTGTTGGCAGCAGCCACTCAATGTTAGTGGTGGCTGTTTAACAATCTGATGGCCTTGAGATAGAAGCTGTTTTTCAGTCTCTCGGTCCCAGCTTTGGTGCACCTGTACTGACCTCGCCTTCTGGATGATAGCGGGGTGAACAGGCAGTGGCTCGGGTGGTTGATGTCCTTGATGATCTTTATGGCCTTCCTGTAACATCGGGTGGTGTAGGTGTCCTGGAGGGCAGGTAGTTTGCCCCCGGTGATGCGTTGTGCAGACCTCACTACCCTCTGGAGAGCCTTACGGTTGAGGGCGGAGCAGTTGCCGTACCAGGCGGTGATACAGCCCGCCAGGATGCTCTCGATTGTGCATCTGTAGAAGTTTGTGAGTGCTTTTGGTGACAAGCCGAATTTCTTCAGCCTCCTGAGGTTGAAGAGGCGCTGCTGCGCCTTCTTCACGATGCTGTCTGTGTGAGTGGACCAATTCAGTTTGTCTGTGATGTGTATGCGGAGGAACTTAAAACTTGCTACCCTCTCCACTACTGTTCCATCGATGTGGATAGGGGGGTGTTCCCTCTGCTGTTTCCTGAAGTCCACAATCATCTCCTTAGTTTTGTTGACGTTGAGTGTGAGGTTATTTTCCTGACACCACACTCCGAGGGCCCTCACCTCCTCCCTGTAGGCCGTCTTGTCGTTGTTGGTAATCAAGCCTACCACTGTTGTGTCGTCCGCAAACTTGATGATTGAGTTGGAGGCGTGCGTGGCCACGCAGTCGTGGGGGAACAGGGAGTACAGGAGAGGGCTCAGAACGCACCCTTGTGGGGCCCCCGTGTTGAGGATCAGCGGGGAGGAGATGTTGTTGCCTACCCTCACCACCTGGGGGCGGCCCATCAGGAAGTCCAGTACCCAGTTGCACAGGGCGGGGTCGAGACCCAGGGTCTCGAGCTTGATGACGAGCTTGGAGGGTACTATGGTGTTGAATGCCGAGCTGTAGTCGATGAACAGCATTCTCACATAGGTATTCCTCTTGTCCAGATGGGTTAGGGCAGTGTGCAGTGTGGTTGAGATTGCATCGTCTGTGGACCTATTTGGGCGGTAAGCAAATTGGAGTGGGTCTAGGGTGTCAGGTAGGGTGAAGGTGATATGGTCCTTGACTAGTCTCTCAAAGCACTTCATGATGACGGAAGTGAGTGCTACGGGGCGGTAGTCGTTTAGCTCAGTTACCTTAGCTTTCTTGGGAACAGGAACAATGGTGGCCCTCTTGAAGCATGTGGGAACAGCAGACTGGTATAGGGATTGATTGAATATGAAAATGATAGCCCTTTCAAGCCTTCCATTTTGGTACAGTTATCAGTTTAAATCAGACAGCTCTTGCACAGTAGCCAAACTGAGGGCATGGTCACCGGCGGGACCTGGTCTTCAACAGGAGAGAAACTAGGCAGGGCTGTGTTTCAACGGATACAGTGCATTTGGAAAGTATTCAGACCCTTTGACTTTTTCCACATTTTGTTAAGTTTCAGCCTTATTCTAAAATGTATTAAATAGTTTCCCTCCTTATCAATCAATCTACACACAATACCCCATAATGACAAAGCAAAAACTGTTTATTTTTTTTATTTTTAGCAAAAAAAGAAGAATAAAATACTGAAATATCACATTTACATTCATATTTAGACCCTTTACTCTGTACTTTGTTGAAGCACCTTTGGCAGAGATTACAGCCTCGAGTCTTCTTGGGTATGACGCTACAAGCTTGGCACACCTGTATTTGGGGAGTTTCTCACATTCTTCTCTGCAGATACTCTCAAGTTGTGTCAGGTTATATGAGGAGCGCCGCTGCACAGCTATTTTAAGGTCTCTCCAGAGATGTTCGATCGGGTTCAAGTCCGGGCTCTGGCTGGGTCACTCAAGGACATTCAGAGACTTGTCCCAAAGCCACTCCTCATTGTCTTGGCTGTGTGCCTAGGGTCACTGTCCTGTTGGAAGGTGAACCTTCACCCCAGTCTGAGGTCCTTCTCTAGGAAGACTCTTGGTGGTTCCAAACTCCTTCCATTTAAGAATAATGGAGGCCACTGTGTTCTTGGGGACCTTCAATGCTGCAGACATTTTTTGGTGCTTTTCCCCAGATCTGTGCCTCGACACAATCCTGTCTCGGAGCTCTACGGACAATTCCTTCGATCTCATGGCTTGGTTTTTGCTCTGACATGCACTGTCAACTGTGGGACCTTAAATAGACAGGTGTGTGCCTTTCCAAATTACGTCCAATCAATTGAATTTACCACAAGTGGACTCCAATCAAGTTGTAGAAACATCTCAAGGAGGAACAATGGAAACAGGAAGCACATGAGCTCGATTTCGAGTCTCATAGCAAAGGGTCTGAATACTTATGTAAATAATTTACACCGTGTGTAAATTTGCAGAGGATTTTTATTTATTTAAACATTTTAGAATAAGGCTGTAACGTAACAAAGTGTGGAAAAAGTCAAGGCGTCTGAATACTTTCCGAATGCACTGTAAGATCCAGAAGTAAATTGCTGGCAAGCCAACTGCAAGAAAAGTGGCATTGGCCACATAAAACCGTTATTCTGTGGTCATGGTGTGGTACCTCTTTCCTCTCCATTTTTCAACAATGACGAGAAAACATTGTGGTTAAGTCATTTGAAAGTCACACCCTTGGTGCCTACGGATGACCTCAACTGAAGTGATTGTTCTGAGCATACAGCTTAGATTATTAATGGGGAAAAGTTATCTAACAAAGCTCAAATACAGTAAAAAAAAAAAAGGGGAAGTTCAAACATATTAAATCAATTCCGAGCAGAATACCGATTAGGATCCACTGATTAGGATCTAGTAGAAAGTCTGGATTGACCAAAAACTCTGCTTGGTACCTTCGTCCAATGATTGAAATATGCTTATTTTGGGCTCTTTCATTATTGTGATAGATTTTTGGTCTCATAAATTAGCCTATCTATGGCTTAAAATGTAAATAATAATGAAGAAAGTCACACACACTAAATATGCTCCCAACAATTGAATGAGTCCATAATAAAATGTAAATAATGAGAGTAAAATATATGCATTCTTAAAGTAACTACAAGAGTGCCCCTACCAACGCTCAGCTGTACTATCCAAATGACTGTCAGAAAGTCACAACCAAGGGTGTGGTCTGTGGTAAGTGCATGTTGAGAGAGAACAGAAAGATGATGCGGTGAAAAGGGAGCAAAAAAAAGGGGGTAAAAACAGGATTTCCTACACACTGGTATGTGCCGCTGCCTACGTTACTATATAATCTCACAGGAGAAAAGTCATCTTCAGTGAGTCTTACCTCCACAGGACCGCAAACGCTGACAGACGCCCTTCGGACCTCACCCAGGTGAGTACAATTGAGCCTTGGTGTCGGGAGACATCTCTATTTGCCAAATCAAATCAAATCCAGTTTTATTGGTCACATACACATGGTTAGCAGAGGTTAATGTGAGTGTAGCGAAATGCCTGTGCTTCTAGTTCCGACAGTGCAGTAATATCTAACACGTATTCTAACAACGCCAGCGCTATTAAAAGGGTTCTATGGAATGGGATGCTCATCTGGGTACATTTTTAAAAATAACCGCTGATGGCATGGCTTACTACCAGGGAGAACACTAAATAAAAGAGTATCTATGCATTCGATCAAATGTTTGTTGTTGCGGCCTTTTTGGGGCATCTCTGTGATGTGTCGTTATGCACGCTGAATGCAATGGTTCTGAATGCTACACTCTTAGAAAAAAAGGTGCTATCTCAAACCTTAAATGGTTCTTTGGCTGTCCCCATAGGAGAACGCTTTGAATAACCCTTTTTGGTTCCAGGTAGAACCCTTTTGGGTTCCATGTAGAACCCTCTCCACAGAGGGATGTACATAAAACCCAAAAGGGTTCTATGTGGAACCCAAAAGGGTTTTCCCTGGAACCAAAATGTGTTCTCCTAACGGGACAGCTGAACAACCCTTTTGGAATCATTTCTTCTAAGAGTGTAGGGGTCTGGGAAGGCAGGAGAATAAGGTTCTTGTTATGCACAGCATGATACATTGTATCTCATTACATAGCCACACACAGCAGGAGGCCATTCAGGCGTCCACATTATATTTCACGCCGCACGAATCAGCACAAATCAAGAGCACTTCAACAAGTACCATCTGAAACCATTTCTGTTCCTCTGACTGTCATTTCATCTCCTTTGAAACTATATGGAAGAGGCAGAAAATGTTTAATGTACATGGGCTATGTGGAAAAAAAAGAGAGATTCCCATTTGTAGTGATATATGAATATTTTCTGATTACTTGAATCAATTAATCAATCCTCAGATATTGTATATTCCATCTTCGGTAAGGCTAGTAATTTGCTGTACTTAATGTATTTAACTGTTCCAGTGATTGTGAAATACTGATGATGAGTGTGATTTTGATCTTAAAAATAGAAAGAAGTGAGAGGAAGTGGTATTGCAGAGGTGAAAGTGGAGCTGATGCAGTTTCCTGAAATTGACTATTTAAAAGTGACTATTTCAATTTTTATTTGTCACATACACATGGTTAGCAGATGTTAATGCGAGTGTAGCGAAATGCTTGTGCCATATTGTTCATGTCTGTATTTATAAGGAACTCCAAGAGCTTCTTCCAACCCTATTCTTTAAAGACCCGAATCAGACTTAGAAAATGTATGCTTTTCCTAAGCGTTTTGATTGGGCCCTTGAATTTATTGCATACTAATTTATCTTATTGTCTTACCAGGGAGGAAATATTACACTATTTGAGTAACAATCCCGAGGAGATTGTGTGATTCTGGACGAAACGAAAGTACGCCGCAATTCCACCAGTCAGTCTGTTGCCTGCCTATCATCCCCTGGGTCAGAGATGACTGCCTCCAAGCCCCTGTTCCTCTCAGCCATTATGATCCTCAGCATCTCCTCTTATATGCTCCACCAGAGGCTCCTACTGCTGGCTCAGACAGGGACCGCTCATCAACACGAACCCAGGAACCTCACCATCCTGCTGTGGCACTGGCCCTTCGGCCGTCCCTACAGCCTGGAGGGAGATGTGTGCAGCGACGAGTACGCTATCCCAGACTGCCTCCTCAGTGACAACACCTCCCTGTTCCCCCAGGCAGACGTGGTGGTCTTCCACCACCATGAGCTGAAGACAGGCCGCTCTGCCCTGCCTCTCCACCTCCCCCGGTCAGTCTCCCAGCGCTGGCTCTGGCTGTCCCTTGAGCCCCCGGTGCACAATGGCAACCTGACCCAGTACAACGGACTGTTCAACTGGACCATGAGCTACCGAGGCGACGCTGACATATCCATGCCCTATGGGAAGATAGTTCCGGTTCCACATAACGGTATCAGTAACGGTAGCAGCTATGTGATCCCCAAGAAGGGGGCTTGTCTGGCCAGCTGGGTGGTCAGCAACTACAGGCCGGACCATGCCAGGAGTCAAGTCTACCAGAGCCTGAGGAAGTACATTCCCATAGAGGTGTATGGACACTGGTCAAAGAGGCCACTGACCGACCAAAGGCTGATACCTACCATTGGCCACTGTAACTTCTACCTGGCTTTTGAAAACTCAGTGGCATTGGACTACATAACTGAGAAGTTGTGGAGGAATGCCTACCAAGCAGGGGCAGTACCTGTGGTTCTGGGGCCCACTCGGGCTAACTATGAGGCCCTTGTGCCACCAGGCTCGTTCATCCATGTCAGTGACTTCAATAGCACAGAGGGGCTGGCTGTCTTCCTACAGCAGTTGGCCACAGACAGAGGACGCTACGAGGGTTACTTCAAGTGGCGTCAGACACATAGAATCAAGATGTACACAGACTGGAGAGAGAGGCTCTGTAATATCTGTGTCAACTATCAAAGACTACCAGGTAACAAGGTGTACTACGATCTGGAGGCATGGGCCAGTAGATAACATCACAGATGCTTTTGCTACTGTAGGTTGTTTTGTACTACAATATGTTCAAGAACTTGTACAGTAGCCTGTTTTTTCCCCCATGCAAAACAGCAGTCTGCAGTGAAACTTGAAATGCATTCAGTGCTTCTGCACCTGCATTGCTTGCTGTTTGGGGTTTCAGGCTGGGTTTCTGTACAGCACTTTGAGATATCAGCTGATGTAAGAAGGGCTATATAAATACATTTGATTTGATTTGGTTCAGTCCTGGTGGTGGGCCACTTTCCCATCATCTTGATGACATTACAACATTGACTTTTGTTCCCTAATTCAGAAACACCACAGGAAAGGGAAGTCATTCCTCTAACACCCATATTTCTGACACAATAAATGTTTAGTTCATATGTTAGATGCTTTGATTTATTATTAGTAGTACGTAGTATGTGTTTTTTTCTGGAGCTAATCAGGTTGACAAATGTGGGTGGGCAAGTGGGAGGGATAGGGAAGGCTCAGAGGACAAACAAGGGATTTTCGGGATTCAGAGCGGTTTCACTTTTGTAAAAATGTATGCTTTTTAAAACTTCAATAAAAAAAGGAGGGGAAAAAATGGAAATAAGGAAATGACACAACCGTGCAGGCTAGCTAGACCATGATGCAATTGTAATGGCACAAGACAATGTCTTTCCCGGCAGTAATATTGAATCTATGAAAGCTTACCCTCAATATTATTGTCGGGAAAGACAACATTGTCTTGTGCCATTACCATTGCACCATGGTCTAGCTAGCCGACACGGTTGTGTCATTTCCTTATTTCCATCATTTTCTTTTTCGTCCTTTTTTATTGAAGTTTTTTTTTATTGAAGTTTTAAGCATACAGTATAGTTCATACCCTTTCTTTAGGCATAATGACTAATGCAAGTCAGTTGCCAACCTTAGCATGACTTACTCGATTTAAGCCCTTGGCTCTTATGGGGAGAATAGGCTGATGAATGTCCTCCATCACACTTGGTTCAGGGTTTTCCAGATCACACCAATTGAGGCTGTTCTCTCTCCTCCCAAGTCCTTCTGGGTCAACCCCTGTTTCTTTTCCCCTGAAAAAGAATAGTAAACCATAAACAAAATCCCTGTGCCAATACTCACGCAATCCCTCTCAGAGAGATTACTGTGCATTAAAAGTTCTGCATGTCACTCAATTCAAACTACCTCCTCTGTAACCTGATGTAACTGTATGACCAATAGTGATGCATATTATTGGATTTCTAGTTCCAATGAAAGTTACACACACCAACGTTGCATCTCAAATGGTACCCTATTACCTACATAGTGAAATTTATAGGGAATAGTGTGCCATTTGGAATACACACTTAGTTTCTGGAGATGTTGCTTTATAATCTCTATATCTATGGATTCAGGGAACAATAATTGACCACTATGCACATATAGCTCTGGCCACCAGATGTCATGATTGCCTAAAAACTGAATAACATATGGAAACAATAAAGATATGCTTTTTACATTTCTTCAGTGGTGTAAAGTACTTAAGTAAAAATACAACTTAACTAGTTTTTGGGGGGGTATCTGTACTTTACTATTTATATTTTCAAAATGGTTTACTTTTACTTCACTAGATTCCAAAATAAATGTACTTTTTACTCCATACACTTTACCCGACACCCAAAAGTACTTGAATGCTTAGAAGGACAAGAAAGTGATCCAGTTCACGCACTTATCAAGAGAACATCCCTGGCTATCCCTACTGCCACTGATCTGGCGACTCACTAAACACAAATGCTTTCCTCTCAAAATATCAACATTTCCTGTCTTTTTCTCCTCACTTTGAAAACATCTACAGTCCTATTGATCTGATTGGTTACTGATCTGATTGGTTACTAATAATATCATTTAAAACCCCTCAAATTGTGTCCCATATGTGTTTAGACACGGTGACCATTTATGTTTGTGAATTATATCTGAGTGTTGGAGTGTGCCCCTGGCTATCCGTAAATTTAAAAAACAAGAAAATTGTGCTGTCTGCTTTGCTTATGTATAATACTGAAGTATATTTTGATACTTAAGTATATTTTAGCAATTACATTTACGTTTGATACTTAAGTACATTTAAAACCAAACACTTTTAGACTTTTACACAAGTAGTATTTTACTGGGTGACTTTCTCTTTAGCTTGAGTCATTTTCAATTAAGGTATCTTTACTTTTACTCAAGGATGACAATTGGGTACTTTTTCCACCACTGGATTTCTTGAGTTTAGAATAAATCATTAATTGTTTTATAGGCTATTAACATACAGTACCAGTCAAAAATTTGGACACACCTACTCAATCCAGGGTGTTTCTTTATTTTTACTATTTTCTACATTGTAGAATAATAGTGAAGACATCAAAACTATGAAATAACACACATGGAATCATGCAGTAACCAAAAAAGTGTTAAACAAATCCAAATACTGTATATTCTATATTTGAGATTCTTCAAAGTAGCCACCCTTTGCCTTAATGACAGCTTTGCACACTCTCGGCATTGTTTCAACCATCTTCACCTGCAATGCTTCTCCAACAGTCTTGAAGGAGTTCCCACTTATGCTGAGCACTTTTGGTCTGCTTTTCCTTCACTCTGCGGTCCAACTCATCCCAAGTCATCTCAATTGGGTTGAGATCGGGTGATTGTGGAGGCCAGGTCATCTGATGCACTTTCCCTTTTGGTAAAATAGCCCTTACACAGCCTGGAGGTGTTGGGTCATATTCCTGTTGAAAAACAAACGATAGTCCCACTAAGCGCAAACCAGATGGGATGGCGTATTTCTGCAGAATGCTGTGGTAGCCATGCTGGTTAAGTGTGCCTTGAATTCTAACTAAATTGCAGTGTCACCAGCAAAGCACCCCCATACCTCCTCCTCCATGCTTCACACAGAGATCATCCATTTACCTACTCTGTGTCTCACAAAGACATTTGGACTCATCAGACCAAAGGACAGATTTCCACCGGTCTAATGTCCATTGCTCGTGTTTCTTGGCCCAAGCAAGTCTCTTCTTATTATTGGTGTCCTTTAGTAGTAGTTTCTTTGCAGCAATTCGATCATGAAGGCCTGATTCACGCAGTCCTCTCTGAACAGTTGATGTTGAGATGTGTCCCTTACTTGAATTCGGTGAAGCATTTATTTGGGTTGCAATCTGAGGTGCAGTTAACTCTAATCAGTTTATCCTGTGCAGCAGAGGTAACTCTGGGTCTTCCTTTCCTGTGGCGGTCTTCATGAGAGCCAGTTTCATCATAATGCTTGATGGTTTTTGCAACTGCACTTGAAGAATTTGTCAAAGTTTTTGAAATTTTCCAGATTGACTGACCTTCATGTCTTAAAGTAATGATGGACTGTCGTTTCTCTTTGCTTATTTGAGCTGTTCCCACCATAATATGGACTTTTACCAAAAAGGGCTCATTTAAAACTTTTTAGCTTACTACATGATTCCATATGCTTTATTTCATAGTTTTGATGTCTTCACTATTATTCTACAATTGTATAAAATAGTACAAATAAAGAAAAAGACTGGAATGAGTAGGTGTGTCCAATTTTTGACTGGTACTTGTATATTTTGATTCTCTCATGAGATCCCAGATTGATGTTTGCATCACATCTAGTATTTTTGCTTGATTTTCTTTTAAAAACAATCTTCACTTGAAGCTTTAGATCATCTTCCAACAAGATTGTCCATTATGTCATAAAAAACACAGCACAGCAGACCATGTCGCAGTTAAGATCAAATATTTATATTATTACATTTTTCTGATATGTCTTCATGCATCATGTTCAACAATCCCAGTAGTAGTAAAAGAGGTTGTTCGTCTCTCAGGGTTGGTGTGTTAATTACCCTCTAGTCCGGGAGGGTGGTTTACTGTAAAAAAAGGGTAGTCACTAGTCACTCCTGGAGATTCTTAACCATCCACATTCGTGAAAGCAAGCAAAGAGCAAAATGTCAAATCCTTCAACAAAGATTTATGGAAAACCTAGGAATTTTGGTTAGGTTATCAGCATTTTGCAACCATAGGGCCTAGGGGACAGTATTGATGTACAGGTAACTGCCAAAATAAAGGAGACACTTGAGTAAATGAGGGATACAAGTACTGTATATTGAAGGCAGGTGCTTCCACACAGGTGTGGTTCCTTAAAGGTACAAAACAGATGCTTCTCTCAATATTAAATCATTTCTGGGTAACAATTAAGTGCCTTACTGTGATTGTGTTCAATTAAAATGATCAAAAATAAACAAACATAGCTTCTTAGCAAAGAACAACTTCTCAAACAAGAATTTTGCTAGGACTGTCTGGGATTGGTCTGAGTGAGGAGGGGAAAACTGAAAACTAGCTGTTATTGGCAGAGGTTTGGAACTCCAGGCAGGCCAAAACTACAGTAGGCTGAACATTTCAGGCAGCTCTTACACTAAAAGGGAATGATCATTTTCACAATTTTAGTGTTATTCTAACCTCAGTGTGGAAATCGATGACAGACTGACCAGGTGAATCCAGGTGAAAGGTATGAACTCTTATTGATGTCCCCTGTTAAAATCCACTTCAAACAGTGAAGATGAAGGGGGAGGAGACAGGTTAAAGAATGCTTTTTAAGCCTTGAGACAATTGAGTATGTGTGCCATTCAGAGGCTGAATGGGCAAGAAAAAATATTTAAGTGCCTTTGAACTGGTAGCAGGTTCCAGGCACACCGGTTTGAGTGTCAAGAACTGCAGTTTCCTGTGTGTATCAAAAATGGTCCACCACCCAAAGGACATCCAGCGAACTTGACACAACTGTGGGAAGCATTGGAGTCAACATGGGCCAGCATCCCTGTGGAACACTTTCAACACCTTGTAGAGTCCATGACCTGTCGAATTGAGGCAGTTCGGAGGGCAAAAATGGGTGCAATTCAATATTAGGAATGTGTTCCTAATGTTTTGTGCATTCAGTGTATATATAAAACATTTGACTGCACTGGGCTTTAAGCAGTTAACATCCCATCATGTTTTGGGTCATGTATAAAAATGTCAAGTTGGTCATTATTTTGGCTACAATGTCTAGAATCAGAAATCTGTGACATTGAAAGAGCATAGGGGGTTTAAAGCTGGTGTGTGTGTGTGTGTCTCTCTGTCACCAGATCTCAACCAAATTGAACACTTATGGGAGATTCTGGTGCAGTGCTTGAGACAGCGTTTTCTACCACCATCAACAAAATTCCTATTCTGGAATTTATTGTGGAAGAATGGTGTCACAGCCCTCCAAAAGAGGTCCAGACACTTGTAGAACCTATGCCAAAGTGCATTGAAGCCGTTCTGGAGGCTCGTGGTGGCAACACTTCCAATTAAGACACTTTGCATTGGGGGTTCTCTTTATTTTGACAGTTACCTCTAGGTATGTGGTAAAACAGTCAAGGTTTGATGTTCAGCATCTTCACGAGTCATCTAGGCCTACATCAACGGACGGGTCCATTCTAAGAGTATCCTCTTTCTATCTCACATACATTGTTCTTGAAGCCTAACTGGGCAAATAAAATAAAACTGCATCCACAAATCATTCATGTTACAGTACGTGTCGGACTACCTTTTCATTCAGTATGAGAGTTGAGGCAGAGAGTAAGAGAAATGGTTAAGTACATAGAAGAGCTAATGACATCGGCATTCCTGAGAGACAACGGCAATAGGCAACTTCTGAAAAGACTCGTGTGCTCCAAAGAGCACCCTTTCCCCTATAGTGCGACCCTTTTGACCAGGCCCTATCGGGCTTTCATAAAAAGTAAACGCACGATACAAAAGATTGGGGTGCAATTTGGGTCTCACATTAGGCTAAAGCAAACGGTGGTTCATTTGACACAGCAATCAGAAATATAGACTAATAATGTGTACAAATACATCATTAGTGACAGTTGGCCATCTCTGTACAGTACACGTCAGTGGCTATTTACATGAACGTCATCACAAATCATGGGGACAAATATGTGTACACGATGGGGTTGCTCTGTTTCAGAGTTCTGTAAAAGAGGAACCAAATTCCTTTGAAATCATTCACGTTATCTAGATATCAGAAGCAAGTTTACACAGGAAACTTGAATAACAATCATAAATGCATATAGACTTTTATCCCTTTTCAGCAGAACCCAGTGTCATCAAGTCATGCATAGAGGGACCATATATAATGATAATATAATGGCTATATAAGAGAGCTTTAACAGGTCAGGTTTACCGTATGCACTGCATGTGTACATGAAACAGTAAAATAAAATACAAATTATTTATTTTTTAAAGTTAAATTATTAGAAAGTCAATGATGAGTTTCAGATATTTAAGATGCATAATTAATGGAACTTTATTCCCTATATATATAAATGTGTGTATGTAGGGAATGAGGTGACTTTTGTAATGCAGCCATTTAGTCTGGCCAATGATTAGCATTGACAGCCTTATAATTGTACTATGCCAACCATTCTTCGTTTCTAAAGGCTTGAACTAACATCTGCAGTTCCATAATTATTTCTAAGACCAGTTTTCAAGTCTACAGCTACCTATAGGCCCATAACACATCTTTATTTTCCCACTGTAGTTCACTGTTCTCCTTGAAGCTGTCTGTGGGTATCTGTCGTATGAAGCAGGGTTGTATTCATTAGCGCACACTGTAGCGATACATTTTGCAATGGAAAAAGAAAACAGCATTTCTTGTTGGAAAAGTTCATGTATAGTCCCTTTGTCAATTTTCTTCTGTTTGATTTCTAGTGAATACGACCCAGAAGTTCCTCTGTACAGGGGTGAGACAGCGCAAAGGACTGAAGGGGAGAGCAGTACTCGGAGAATGTTATCCATCATCATACACATAATCTCTCAGTCAGTTTGTTGGTTGATGTGTGCACATGTTTGACAGAAAAAAAACAGAGAGAATTTTACAGGATCAATTACACCAGAGATAAGATAAACATAACAAAATACGAAGGAATGGATATTTTAGGCCAGACGGAAAGGTACAACGTCGTGTAGGTTTTCTAAGTGCGAGAGATATCAGTCCGATCCAAAAGGAGATTCACCTGCATGCCACTTCAATCTGCCATTCAGACACAATGTCCATACAGTCCACCGCTTCTCTTCCTCCTCCTTTTCAAGTCCGTCTTTCTCACAACCTCCGCTCATTCCTTCTCTCCTTACAAACCTGCCGCCCTACCGTGTTAGGAGTGTATCGTGTGAGACAGGCTAGGTATAGAGAAACCCGATGTGTATTTGTAGATGTTTGAGTAATTAAGTGTGATTTGATCTTCCTGTACGTGTAGGATGACATCTTTTATAGGTGCATATCAGAATGTCCAGGGTGGTCAGGGTTACTTGTGGCTCCGCTGAAGGGTGGAATCATCAAACAAAGGATTCTTCACCTCCATTTCCCCCGTCTAAAGAGAGAGAGAGAGTTAATGACAACCTGCCATGAGATGAGGAAGACTGTGTAGTTTATAAATCTATGATTAGTAGTATGGAGTCCATTTATCCCCCCCCCTGATTAAAATGGTTACTTGATAATTCTGTTCTGATTTATATAACCTGTTCATTTTCTATTGTTAATTACTCTATTTTCTAATTCAACAGTGTGCTTTGGCAATATGTAGCAATACGTCAAGCCAGTAAAGCAAATGCGAGAGAGAAAATAAGAGAAGTCTGTAGCCTACTATTTATAAAATTGTATTCAAAGTAAATGTACAGTATTTAACTCAAATGTATTCAAACTAGGAGGTAAATATATATTGGATATCAGTCGTGTGTCGTTGCCTCTACCATGCCTGCATAGTACACTATGTGTGTCTGTCTCTTACTGGGGCCAATCCAGGACACTCGTACACCGTGAAATCCCCGTCCTCATTCTCCTCATCTGACGTGGCCACAGAGTCAGGCACCTTTGGCTCATCCCGTTGTCTGAAGGAAAAACAAAGAACAGAAAACTGGAGTCATGGAGGTATCCAAACATCACACCACAACCTACAATTCACCCTGATACAGACTGACGGGAAGACAAGGGAGAAGGGAGGGAAGAGGAGGAGAGGCGAGACGTGGGCCGTGTCTGGAAACGTTAATAGCCTTCTTCCTCTGTCCTTTTCCCCCTCAATTCCTGGTAAAACACTTTGGAGCACCACCAAGTAGCTTTACAAAAGAGGAAACAAGGAATTGACAGCTGGTAACATTTTCAGACAGCCAGGGACAGACGGCAGACAGGTAAGTCTGGTTACGTAGCAGACAAGACAGACAGACGGAGTGGAGCTAGAAGGCCAGGGGCATGACTCACTTCTCCAGGGAGAGCATCTGCTGTTTCTGGTGTTGGTAGTGGTACATCTGCGCACTCTGAGCCAACCTCTTATCCCCAGGCTGCAGGCAAGGCATATGATTACATGAGGGCATGGTGGCACCCTACTCCCTACACAGTACACTATTTTTAAACAGACTATATAAAAAGCAGGTGCCATGTGGAAGTGTTTCAATAGAACATTATTGTACAGAACGTGAGATTGTTTCATTGTGATTAGTATTGCATTGGAAATTGAAACACACTTTACAGGAAAACAATAAAATGAAGGTGATAAAAAAATAAACAAAGGCAAAAAGCGATGAATAAAAATACAAACTAAATGGAAAGATAACGTAGGATAATTTTTTATATTTTTTATATGATTTATATTGTAACCATGACTTTGTAATGCGATTGTGTTCTGTACTCACCACATTGTTGTCATAGGAATGGGGCCCCGTACCCCCATAAGCAGGGTAGTCTGCCTTCTGAGCTAGGCGCACACCTTTCTGCAACCTGAGATGATACAGGGACATCAGAGTTAGCTCTGTGCCATATCCAACACATTGTTCATCCACCATAATTTGCAAATAAATTCATTAAAAATCCTACAATGTGATTTTCTGGATTTTTTTTTCTCATTTTGTCTGTCATAGTTGAAGTGTACCTATGATGAAAATTACAGGCCTCTCTCATCTTTTTTAAGTGGGAGAACTTGCACAATTGGTGGCTGACTAAATACTTTTTTGCCCCACTGTATGTATGATATTGTCTAGTTAAAATGTAATTTTGTTTGGAGGGTATGTAATTAAAAGCAGATGATTCGCACATCATTTAAATGTCATCTTTAATTTGTGGGCTGAGCAAGTAGCTTATAATTACATACCCTCAAACAGAATGACATTTTAACTTGACAATATCATATTTGCATTTATTGTTTGGAGGGAAAAATATAACCTTTACGCAATCTCAAAAAGGGTGTTACTTGTTAGCGATTTTGAACAGGGCCCTATTTAATCTTTCCCAGTTTCTCAACGTTTTTTCAGTTTTTCACTCTTGAAATATATCTATATTTATTATACTACAAAAACTGCATATTCTAACAATGCTTAAACCACACCAGAAGAGATAGTTGTGTTTGGCTAGCTGCGTTTTTGTACTGTACAGTGTAGACTGCATGATGTGATGGCGGAGTTTGTTAAACAAATGCCGGGCAATTGATACAAATCATTATGATATCATTCTGCCAGGTAGGCCTACTTTGCAGTCAACATTTAATTGGGAAGCTGTTTGGTGAACGCCTTTAGATAATGTTCATTCAAACAGCGCATGATGGGTGAATTGCGCATCACAAAGTCAACTAAGACTTCGGATCAAACTTTTTGAATACCTGGTTTACATGCCCATTGTTGCATACCGATTGATGTTGGAATAAATCTTCATTAAAAAAATACAAAAATGAACCAAAAACTAACGTAACCAGCTAAAGCAATTTAAAAAATTGGTGTCGCACTGCCAAGTCAAAGGGTCGCAAATTCAAGGATTTCGGTCACAATTTTGAGCTCTGGATTAAAGTTTAGACCAATATGAATCTAATCTCCCTGAATTTGCTTTGTAATCATTTTACAAATAGTCTGGTAGCAAGTTAAACCTCGGTTGTTTATTAATGCGCGAGTCAGTCGCGACTAAAATGGTTACATGGAGTAAATTTCTACTAGTCCGTACAACTGACGTGCATACAATTTACAATCAGCAACTTAAACGGACACTAAAACGAAGCGACAATGTGACTACTAAAAACACAAACTGTCCGTTCATAAAACAGTTAAGTCAGTGTACAGTAAAGTACCGCGCAACATGTAAGAAACCAAAGCCGACTGGAACAAGATGCAGATGTAGGGAGAATTTTTACCTGATCCAACAGACACCAGCCAAGAGCAAGGCCACAGATCCCATGACCACAAACACACTGGTCATGACTGTAAAGAGGAAAAGAAAGGGTGTTAGGAAAAGAGGATGAAAACAGCTGGTAGAGAAAAGGGAAGACATATCCTGAAGAGGGTATAGATCAGAGGAGAAGACAAGAGACTAAAGGCACTGTCTAAATTAGTTCACAGACTAGGAGAAGTAAGTGGGAGCTGAAAAAGAATCCATTCACAAGGTTGTATGGGCATCCCAAATTGCATCCCTGGGAATATCGTGCCATTCGGGTCACTATAAACCTCAGTTAAGAGCCAAGAGCAGTTAAAGTCAATAAAAGCATTCATAGGATAATCAGGATGTGGAAAAACTTCAGATTGGAGAACAATGGTTCCCCTGTTCAATATTTCCATGAGAAATGTGTAGATAATACTGGAACGTTCTGGACTCATGTATATAGAGGAAAGCATTTTGCTGTTAAAATCGAAACATTAAAAAGTAATAAGGAAGGTTACATGCCAATAAACACATGATCGTTGGAGGGGTAAGGGATGATCAGGGGCCCACTACGAACTGCTGGGATGTGGGTGGTGGTGGGGGCGGCTGTAGTCGTGTTATACGGGGCTGTAGTGGTACTGTGTGTCGTAGGGTGCTCTGTGGTAGGCCGTTGGGTGAGGATCATGGATCGGTCATCTTCCTCCTGAGAGAGAGGAGCTAGAAGATACAAAAATGAGAGAATTAATGTAATTGATAGCAAGGAAAACTATACTACTAATATAGCAAATCATTTGATCTTCCTGGTCACATTATGCCATAACTACGCAATTAAAAGCTTTGTCAAATTGGGCCTCCCGAATGGCGCAGCGGTCTAAGGCACTGCATCGCTACCGGCCACCCCCTTGGGCGGCACACAATTGGCCTAACGTCGTCCGGGTTAGGGGAGGGTTTGGCCAGGGGGTGCTTTACTTGGCTCATCGTGCTCCAGCGATTCCTTGTCGCGGGCCGGGCGCCTGCAGGCCATAGGGCTTTGGTCAAAATATGGCACTGTAAAGCCAAAGATTTTCTTCTCTCACCTGGATGTTTGACCCCCGACTCCTTCCGTTGGCTGATGATGGTGGACAGGAAGTCTATCTCCTCATCCACTTCAGGGAACGTGGTCACTTTTCCCGCTGAAAGGAGAACATGATCTTGGTCATTAGGATTCAATGATTACTTACACAACGATGTGAGGAGAGAGCGAGAGAGCGAGAGAGAGAAAGCAATTTCTCCTCCACCATCCAGGTGATTGCAGGTATGAGTCAGAGATCTACAATCGCCAATGATGACCTTCTACTCCACCATAGTGACTATGGGGTATCAGTCATCAGATGCTGACAACACAAGCTACACTTAATCAACTGCACAAGCTATTGATTTCCATACAGAACGAAAGGCTACGAAACACAGAGCCATATAGTCACACTACTGGAGAGATCAGGCATGTATTCGTCCTATAATTGTATTAATAGTAGTGCAGTAGTTCAGGGTGGCAGATCAACAGGAAAACCACAGCCCTGCTGACTAAGGGAAATCCAGAGTCTTTGGTACTTGACTGCAGAGGCATACACTTTAAAATGGGGAGCTAACATAGCCACCATATGGAATTACAGTGTCATCATGTAAATGCATCATATTGCATCTATTACTGAACATACATACAAATGCAACAACTTCAAAGATTTGACTTATTCTCATTTACAATGACGGCCTACCCCGGCCAACGCTGGGCCAATTGTGCACCGCCCTATGGGACTACCAATCACGGCCGGATGTGATGCAGCTGGATTCGAACCAGGTACTGCCGTGGTGCCTCTTGCAATGAGATGCAGCGTTTTAGACCACTGCCCCTACTGGGGAGCCAGGCCCAGTCAATCAGAACGATTTCTTCCCCACAAAAGGACTTTAATACAGACAGAAATACTCCTCAGCACCACCTCAGACGATCCCTCAGGTGAAGAAGCCCGATGAGGAGGTCCTTGGCTGGCGTGTTTACACTTGGTCTGCGGTTGTGATGCCGGTTGGAAGTACTACCAACTTCTCTAAAACGACATTGGAGGCGGCTTATGGTAGAGAAATTAACATTAAATCTCTGGCAACAGCTCTGGTGGACATCCCTGCAGTCAGCATGCCAATTGCACACTACCTCAAAACATCTGTGGTGTGGTTGACAAAACTGCACATTTTAGAGTGGCCTTTTATTGTCCCCATGCTGTTTAATCAGCTTCTTGATATCTGCCAGGTGGATGGATTATCTTGGTAAAGCAGAAATGCTCACGAACAGGGATGCAAACAAACTTGTGTTCAAAATTTGAGAGAAATAAGCTTTTGTTCATATGGAAAATGTCTAGCATCTTTTATTTCAGCTCACAACACTTTACATGTTGTGTTTATATTTTTGTTCAGTGTAAATACATGGCTCTCCTTGACTCCATCCATATTCCCCGGTACTGGTCCTCATAGGGGACACAGAGGAATTCCAGTTAGAAAGAACTGGTCCATGCTGCCCTCGTGTGGCCAGTGTGGATAAACACACACACACACCTACAACAACAAGTGAGTCGATGATACGTATAAGGATCCAAATCAAATCATTCATCAAGTACAAAAGGCTTGCGCAAACACAAACTGCAGCCTTGTAAAAGCATGAAATATCTTTGTATTTGCAGAGATGACACGCTGCATGTTTCTTACATTGGATTGGTTTGTGCTTAATCAAAGGGTTACTATATCAACAGTAATTAATAATGCCGGTTTCACAGGTGAGGTGAGAGCAGTGAGGTGATAAACTGCATAGCAGTACGGTGCTGTAAGTGTTCGAATGTGTGTGTGTGTGTGTGTGTGTGTGTGGTGCTGTAATGCCTGTGTGTCTATGTATGAGACTGAGTAAACCAGTGATACTGTGTGTTGCTAGCTGGATCAAAGTGAGAGAATCTCTGTGTGGGTGGGTGTCTATGACAGAGTGAATGTGAGGTGCTTTCATGCATACGTGTGTGTGTGTGTGTGTGTGTGTGTGTGCGTGTGTGTGTGTGTGGGAGAGTGGTGCAGTGTGTGTATGTGAGAGAGTGTGTGTGTATTCATGCGTGTATTTGTGTGTGTAAGAGATTCTGTACATTACATATTAGTGAGAGTGGGGGAAATTGTGTCGCGGTGTGTGGGTGGATAGGTCAGCGTCTCTGTCATGAAGAGGTGCTCTGAGCGTGTGGGTGGGGGGCACAGAGGAGGTAGGGCGAGAACGATAGAGAGAGAGAGAGACGGAGGGAGAGCGAGAGAGCAATCATGAATGAAAACCATAACCAGGGCAACAGAGAGAGAAGCCAAGAAAGGGAAGGGAGGGGAGAGGATAGAAGGTAACTATTCCCCAGGTCATTTCTGTAAATGAGAATGTGCTCTCAGTCAACTTACCTGGTAAAATAAGGTTTGAATAAATACACATTTTAAAAAAGAGGGGGGGTTGGAGTCAGATTAAATATGTGGTTCAGAGGTGAAGAACCGTAAATGAACCAAAGACCCATTTCTAAAGGCCGTTTCAAGTACTGTAAGGTATTATTATTTTCTGCTGTAATAAATCTTTTCAACATGTGAGACTTTGGTCATATACATCATCCCTCCATAGCTTGTGCCAACCAACCACATTGCAAGTGCTCTAGAGATTCGCCTAGAAGTCAGTAAAGTGAAGTGCACAATAATACAATAGCGATGAATTGACCAGTGGCATCCAAGCAGCTCTGAATAATAGTAACTGCTGGGCCCCCTGTCATCAATTCTTCCTATTCAGTTCAATGCAACTATTGTATGCAGCAGACCACAAATATGACTCCAATTATACTGGGCAAAAATAGAAACGCAACATGTACAGCGCTGGTCCCATGTTTCATGAGCAGAAATAAAATATGTTCCATATGCACAAAAAGCTTATTACTCTCAAACGTTGTGCACAAATGTATTTATATCCCTGTTAGAGTGCACTTCTCCTTTACCAAAATAATACATGCACCTGACAGGTGTGCTAATATCAAAAAGATGATTAAAAAGCATGATCATTACACAGGTGCACCTTGTGCTGGGGGGAAATAAAGGACCCCTCTCAAATGTGCAGTTGTGTCACACAACACAATGCCACAGATGTCTCAAGTTGAGGGAGTGTGCAATTGGCATGCTAACTGCAGGAATGTCCACCAGAGCTGATGCCAGAGAATTATAAATGAATTTTGCTACCGTAAGCCGCCTCCGACGTTTCAGAGAATTTGCCAGTACGTCCACCCGGCCTCACAACCGCAGACCACATGTGATGACGTGCAGCAGTTTGTAGAGATTTGTAGTCTTACATGATGTCTTCTTTGATGCTTTTTAGAATTTTTTAATCCGAGTGAATAGAGCCAAATATATTGATAAAAGCCACCTTGTGTGCGAGAGAGATTTACATGGATATCAAAATGTCATGCCAGGGTAAGCTTACACAAAACACAGTCCTTATTCGAAGTGTTTCTAAAATCTACAAAGGATAAAATGAATGGTGGAAAAACAACGAACCATTTCAGTGTTTGAAACGCTAGGCTTTGTGGGTATTATGACACGGCCAGTCACATTCTGTTAAAAGGTCCCCAAAGCACACACATCCCTGGGTCGCTCCTCTTTTCAGTTCGCTGCAGCTAGCGACTGGAACAAGCTGCAAACAAACACGAACTGGACAGTTTTATCTCAATCTCTTCTTTCAAAGACTGAAATCGTGGACACTTACTGACAGATGTGTTGCTACCATGCTATGTTGTTGTCTTTATAGGGCTCTCTTTATGTAGTGTTGTCTCTCTTGTCGCAATGTGTGTTTTGTCCTATATTTTTAATCCCAGGCCCCCGTCCCCACAGGCGGCCTTTTGGTAGGCCGTCATTGTAAATAAGACTTTGTTCTTAACTGACTTGCCTAGTTAAATCAAATTAAAAAGTCCACTGCGGAGCTCAATAGCCCCATATAGTAGCCGACTAAACAACACGATATACGATGGAGTTGAGCAGCAGCTGGTGTGAGCAGACTGGTGCTCCGACATCACATACAATTATTTATTCAAATAAAAACACTATTGATTTCAGCACCCAAAGAATAGCCTGCAAGTACACAGAACATTTTATCTGACGTCGGAGCTCTAGTCAGTCCACACTAGTCGCCGCTAAACTCCAATTGTAAATCGTTGGTTAAAAATCGGCTATATAGTTGAGCCATGATAAGCTGCTTTATTTTTCTATTCACGCAGTAAGAACAAAAGCCTCAATGCTCGTCTCCTGTCCTGTCATATGAAATGAGTAAATGTCAGTAAGTAATGCATTTTAAAATCACGGAACCCTTTTTCAATGTGGCCCCCTTCTAGCTCTGGTCGATGGCATATGGGTCTGAATGACGCAAGCCAGTTATGCATATATATTAGTGATCTATTCCCTATTGATAACAGAGAAAAGGTTGCACCTGAAACCAATGCAAGTTAATCAACTCCAGCTGCAATTTCCAATAATCTGGTGGCCACAGTTGAAGTGAAAATCTCGGACTTAAACCACAGCTAGGGGAAAGGGTGCAGAAACAAGACACAGTGGCAACAGAAATATGAGTCATACTGCAGCTCAATGCTCAAATGTAATTATTCTGTCACATTTCCTCAAAATGTTCTGTGTTTGTCGAGTGGGTGGTTGGGGCTGGGTAAAGACCAATCTCTCGTTTGAACATGTCTGCAAATATTGCCTTGTTTTGGGGGAAATTACCTGAAATAGTCAACTGTTTGCCCCATGTGCCTAGTGGCCATGGTCTCAAGTGTATTACATATAATTGTTCCAGGTGTTTTGTAAGTGAGCGAGCTATACTGTAGGGCAGGGTTCCCCAAATGGCGGCCCGCGTGCTGTGGTTTAATTTGGCTCCCCAAGTTTTCTGAGCAACGTATATATAATCTGAACAAAAATATAAATGAAACATGTAAGGTGTTGGTCCCATGTTTCATGAGCTGAAACAATATATCCCAGAAATCTTCCATATGCACAAAAATATTCTCTCAAATTTTGTGCACTAATTTATTTACATCCCTGTTAGTGAGCATTTATCATCTGCCAAGATAATCCATCCATCATTTTAGAGAAATTGGCAGTCCCTCCAACCGGCCTCACAACATACAAAGTGGTTCGCATGTGATGCATTCTTATTAAATTCAGTCATGTGCCAGTCATGTCCCAAGTGGCTGCAAAGAACTAAAATGGCCATTAGGAAAATGGATACCACTTAAATGCGGTGGGCTAAGTCGGTGAATTAACTGTGTGTACAGCTGCAAATCCAGAGGTCTCAAATGGCATCCTTATTCACGACATACTGCACTATTTTTTAACAGAAGCCGGACTATGGTCAGAGCAGTGCATACAGGGACCACTTGGGAAGCAACCCAGGATGAGAGCCGGTAAACATGTCCAGATGACAGATACTCAAAGTCTAAATGGGTAGAATGACCTATATCACAACCAACATCCTTGTTAACATGGCCATCCATACGAGTGGACGATCATTTCCAACAGGGCAAACTGTTGCTCACAACATGAGTGTGCTCAGTGTGTATGGAGTGGCTAGAATATCCACGGATGAGCTCGCTCAGGAGGATAGCGTGTGTGAAGGGCAGCAAGAGGAAAAGAAAGAAGAAAAGGAGGATAGAGAGTGATAGAGAGGAAGAGAGCTATGTGGAGGAGGAAAGAATAATGGAGGGGTCCTCTGACCTTCTGTTTAGTGATTTACTCTGTTTACCATCAGCTCTTCCGGAGCCAGTCAGTGGATTTGTCCCAAATGGCACGCTTGGGTTAAAAGTAGCATGCTCAATAGGGATTAGGGTGCCATTTGGGATGTATTTTCTGTCAGTGGATCAGGGAAAACCTGCTTGGCAGACAGTCCATGCTTTACAATCTGTGCTGAGGGATACTCGTTTAGACTTTGTTGTGGCTAGGCTGTAATCTCACAGACCGGTGGTGAATCAGGTCTCAGTCTTTCAATTCCTTTCCTTCTTTAATGTAGGGCTTTCCTGGAGTCACCCTCCCTCCAGTGTCTGTCTGGCCTATGACTAAATCTAATCTAAGATATTTCTTTATGGGTTTTAATGCCAATTGTTTTATATCGATACCACTTTATGAAAGTCATCCATTCTCATTTTGAACCATTATGAATCCTTTCACATTGCTCTGGCTCTCTCTCTCCATTGGAACAACAAACCTTTTTTCCCCGAGCTATCAGCTCTCAGTCCCCTGATGACGCACCTCCTACGCTGTCTCATTAAGTCTGAGGCAGTGGGGGACTGGAGGGGAGACTGCTATTATCCATTAAAAAGTGAGCAATATTAACTTCTTTTTCACATTAAACTAGTCTCTCGTGAGATGGGACAGACAATGTGGAACAGTTCTCCCTTGTGCCCTCGTTTTGTATAACAGGTTATTAGGACGAATCTTGTGGGGGTACACTCAACGTTCCCTCAAAAGGTCTGCTGAGCGCAAACCTGAACATTGTGAAAGTTCTGTGCAACTCCTGGCGCTCGTTTACTGCGAACACTGCGGCTGTACCCGCTTTAACTTCATTTTAACAGTGGTCAAGTTGACTGCTGTGGTTATTTGATCATAATTTAGTCCTAAATTAGAGTGGCCTACCATCAAAACCAATGGAGAAAATGGATCCCATAACATTCTAACATGGAAATAGCTGTTCTATCATTCAGCCTACAGTAGCAGCCAATGTGTGGTGTTCAATGTAGGCCTACATTTGATTTGACCAGTGGTTCCCAAACTTTGTATAGTCCCAAACCCCTTCAAACATTCAACCTCCAGCTGCGTACCCACTCTAGCACCAGGGCAGGGGACTCTCAAATGTTTTTTTTGCTATCATTGTAAGCCTGCCACACACACACACACACACACACACACACACACACACACAATACATTTATTAAAACATAAGAATGAGTGTGAGTTGTCTTCACAACCCGGCTCGTGGGAAGTGACAAAGAGCTCTTATAGGACCAGGGCACAAATAATAATAAATAATTTTGCTCTTTATTCCATCTTATATATAAAGCTTTATTTTTTAATTGAAAATTGTGAATAACTCACCAGGTTAATGAGAAGGGTGTGCTTGAAAGGATGCACATAACTCTGCAATGTTGGGTTGTATTGCAGAGAGTCTCAGTCTTAAATAATTTCCCAAAGTCTGTGCCTGTATTTAGTTCATGCTAGTGAGGGCCGTGAATCCCCTCTCACATAGGTACGTGGTTGCAAAGGGCATCCGTGTCTTAACAGCGCGATTTGCCAAGGCAAGAAACTCTGAGCGTAGCCCAATCTAGAAATCTGGCAGTGGCTTCAGATTAAATTCCATTTTCACAGAACTGCTTTATGCAATTTCGATGAGACTCTCTTGTTCAGATATCGGTAAATGGACTGGAGGCAGGCTATGAAAGGGATAACGAATCCAGTTGTTTGTGTCGTCCATTTTGGGAAATTACCTGCGTGATTGCGCACCAAACTCAGAGGTTCTTCGCTATATCACATTTGACATTGTCCGTAAGTGTGAGTTAATTTGCACACCAAAAAAAAAATCATACAATGATGGAAAGACCTGTGTATTGTCCAATTTTGTCCCGCACATTGAATATAGTTGCGGAGAGTCCCTGTAATCATAGATTCAGATCATTCAGGCGAGAATAAACATCACCCAGATAGGCCAGTCATGTGAAAAACTCGTCATCATGCAAGTGGTCAGACAAGTGAAAATGAAAAACTAAGTGTCTCTCAATTTTTAAAAACTTGTCAATACTTTGCCCCTTGACAACCAGCGCACTTCTGTATGTCGTAAAAGCGTTACATGGTTGCTGCCCATATCAGTGCATAGTGCAGAAAATACACGAGAGTTTAGGGGCCTTGCTTTAACAAAGTTAACAATTTTAACTGTAGTGTCCAAAACGTCTTTCAAGTTGTCAGGCATTCCCTTGGCAGCAAGAGCCTCTCGGTGGATGCTGCAGTGTACCCAAGTAGCGTCGGGAGCAACTGCTTGCATGCGCGTTACCACACAACTAGGTCTTCCTGTCATGGCTTTTGTGCCACAGATACCAACACATCTCGACCACCAACGTCCATTTGATGTCACAAAGCTGTCCAGTATCCTCTCCTGTTGTCCTGGTTTCCAGTGGTTTGCAGAAGAGGATGTCTTCCTTAATTGACCCCCCATAAACGTAACGGACATATAACAGGAGCTGTGCCAGGCCCGTCACGTCTGTTGACTCATCCAGCTGTAACACATAGAATTCACTGGCTTGTATGTGAAGCAGTAATTGCTTCAAAACATCTCCTGCCATGTCACTGATGTGATTTTCTGTATAGTTTTTTGGGCCTTTTTCCCCGGAATTGTTTCAGCCATATCCGTGGCAGCAGGAAGAATGAAGTTCTCCAGAATAGTATGGGGCTTGCCGGTCCTAGCCACTCGGAAGCTCACCATATAAGACTCTTCTAGCCCCTTCTTATTAATAGTATCTGTTGCTTTTATACTTGTCTTACTACTTGGAAGTCTTAATTTGTAATTGGCATGTTTTGATTCTAAATGTCTGCCTACAAGTGAAGGTTTCATCGTGTTGTGAGATAGTACTTTTGAACATATACCACACTGTGGCTAAGGAAAGGCACTACTCCCAATATAAGTGAACCCCAAATCAATGTAGTTCTCATCATATTTGCGGTGCTTTCCCGGGTAAGGGGGCAGTAGCTCATTGGCTGCATCAGATTCACTGTCCATGCTAGCTGGGCTAACAACAGATGTAGAATTACTGATGCTAGCATTGGATGTGATCGTGGAAGCAGAACAACTTGTGTCGTCGACAGGTGCAGGTGTAGTACTGCTGGGAGTAGCAGTACAACCAGTAGAGTTGGTATGTGCCTATATGGATGTGGGCCTTTTTAAAAATGTAGAGCAAAACACTTTTAGAATTTTTAATGTGAATCACATTTTTATTTGGCGTACCCCAGTCTGGGAATACCTGGATTAGACTATTGGAAAAAGACATGCAGGGCTTGACATTAACCCATTTATCCACTTGTCCTTTAGACAAGGAGGAGGTGACTGAAAATGTTTTGTTTGATGCAGGAAACCACTTTACAATGCCTTGCAAAAGTATTCACCCCCCTTGGAGTTTATCCTATTTTGTTTCATTACAACTTGTAATTTAAATAGATTTTTTATTTGGATGTAATGGACAGCCAAATTGGTGAAGATAAAAAAATTACTTGTTTCAAGATAATTCAAAATAAAAGGAAAAGTGGTCCGTTCACATGTATTCACACTCTTTGCTATGAAGCCCCCAAATAAGATCTGGTGCAACCAATTACCTTCAGAAGTCACATAAAAAAATAGATTGCACACAGGTGGACTTTAAGTGTCACATGATCTCAGTATATATATATATATATACATACACACACACACGTTCTGAAAGGCTCCAGAGTCTGCAACACCATTAAGCAAGGGGCACCACTAAGATAGCGGCACCATGAAGACCAAGGAGCTCTCCAAACAGGTCAGGGACAAAGTTGTGGAGAAGTACAGGTCAGGGTTTGGTTATAAAAAAATACCCGCAACTTTGAACATCCCACGGAGCACCATTAAATCCATTATTTTAAAAAATGGTAAGAATATGGCACCACAACAAACCTGCCAAGAGAGGGCCGCCCACCAAAACTCACAGACCAGGCAAGGAGGGCATTAATCAGAAAGGCTACAAAGAGACCAAATATAACCATGAAGGAGCTGCAAAGCTCCACGGCAGAGATTGGAGTATCTGTCCATGGGACCAGTTTAAGCAACACACTCCACAGAGCTGGACTTTACGGAAGTGGCCAGAAAAATAAGCAACAATGTTTGGTGTTCGCCAACAGGCATGTGGGAGACTCACCAAGCATATGGAAGAAGGTACTCTGGTCAGATAAGACTAACAATGAGCTTTTTGGCCGTCAAAAAAGACACTATGTCTGGCGCAAACACCTCTCCTCCCCCCGAGAACATCATCCCCAGTGAAGCATGTTTGTGGCAGCATCATGCTGTGGGGATGTTTTTCCATTGGCAGGGACTGGGAAACTGGTCAGAATTGAAGGAATGATGGATGCCGCTAAATACAGGGAAATTATTGAGGGAAACCTGTTTCAGTCTTCCAGAGATTTGAGACTGGGATGGAGGTTCACCTTCCAGCAGGACAATGAACCGAAGCATACTGCTAAAGCTACACTTGAGTGGTTTAAGGGGAAACATTTAAATGTATTGGAATGGCCTAGTCAAAGCCAGACCTCAAGCCAATTGAGAATCTGTGGTATGACTTAAAGATTGCTGTACACCAGCGGAACCCATCCAACTTGAAGGAGCTGGAGCAGTTTTGCCTTGAAGAATGGGAAAAAAATCCCAGTGGCTAGATGTGCCAAGCTTATAGAGACATACCCCAAGAGACTTGCAGCTGTAATTGCTGAAAAAGGTGGCTTTACAAGTCTTATTTCTTGTTTCTTTCACAATAAAACATATTTTCCATCTTCAAAGTGGTAGGCATGTTGTGTAAATCAAATGATACAACCCCCCCCCTCATTAAAAAAAAAAATCCAGGTTGTAATGCAACAAAACAGGAAGCATGCCAAGGGGGGTGAATACTTTCTCAAGCCACTGTACACAATAAAATGCATCATTATTCCTAAACCACTATTACAGAAAATCAGACAAATTATGCTACCTTCCACGTATTGGCTACTTAGCTCTTCAAGCCTGTCTCAAAATACAACACTGCTCCTTTAAAAACATGAAAAAGCACTTTACCTGACTCACTTTTCAAAGATGGCTTGAAATGCACATGATTGCACTCCCCCATTGCTGACTACAAATAATCTACAACTGGGCTAATAACTCACTAACTAGCAAAGGATATGAACAAAAGTGCACACGGCTACATTTAGCTCTCGCTTTGATCTCAAAACAAGTGCATCTACTCATGACCGCTGTTGTGACGTGACTTTCCTTTATGTGATGAGTGTTATTTATCTCATAGTTACCTACCATGTTTAATTGTTACCAGACTAAATTAATCATGCAACAATTAACTCAGTAGGAATTTGGGGAACCATGGAGGAAGTTGTTTAACGAGTTTCATCTTCTGAATTAAACTGAAGAATATATACACAAGTTATATAAATCGATAAGTCACATAACCATTACCTCATATCAGTCTCATTCTGAACGTTGCAGACTTCTTGAAACTGATCATTCCGTACCACACAAATTGATTTGATTATTTATTTACTAACAAACTAAATGATGCACACACTTACTGATTTGAAACTTAATAAGATGAAAACAGGTCCCTAGTGGACTAACACAATATGACACTTGTTACAAAAGATGGAGAGTTAAAGAGAGACAACACTTAGATACAGTCGGGAACTATGCTCACAGTAATCCTAATACCTTGCCCCGAACTGGTGCCCGTTTGGGTAAGAAGTAATGCATGTATTTACGTGTTGAAGGTCTTCATCGTCTATCTCTGTTGGAACCAGGCCTTCGTTAAAAGGGTTCTGCTTTGTGAAAAGGGTTCGATTGGGCCTTCTCCTTAGTTCGTTACTGTAAGTCTCTGTATGACCGCAAGAGTCACAATGTCCTTCTCCTTAGTTGTCTGTGTTTACTTTCACTCATTCTGGAAGAGTGGTCTTCTGAGGACAGCTAAATCAGCTGTGTCGATGATCCCCAGATTTGTGATGAGAGCAGTGTAGTCGACGATGATTTGAAGAGATTAACCGGATGGTCCTATTCACTTTCTTAGTTAGGGTTGAGTAGCTGTTCTAAGTACTGTAACATTGATTGTTAGAGGCTACTTTGTCTTCTTCAACTTGTGTCGTTTTTTTTAGGGTCGTGACCAATGGAGACCTAGCTGCAGCTTGTGGTCCCTCTTGTTTGGTATGTTAATTCTTAATTCAGTCTTTTATACACTTGGGTAAAGAGGCATTTCTGTCATACTGACAGGCAAAACGTCGGGCAAAACATCAAAAACTTTGATCTCGTTACGAATGTGATTTTAGATTTCTATCTTAACAAAATTATTATCTTCATCTTTGATATTTCCTACACAGCGTAAAGGATGTAAACCTGATATACACAGTGTGAAAGCTCTTCTAGTTACAATATATTTTTGTTATATCACTTTTAATGACATGACCATATATAAATTAATTTCCCATATTCCATCTCTCATCATTCCCCACATTCGGATGTTGAAATATACTGTCTCAGTGTTCACTGTTGGACGTTAGAGTTTTTGGGCTGCAAAACCTTCCGTAACAAAGAGATTCCACTCACCAATACTAAAGACCAAAAGGAGTTGTTTGCTGCCTACAATTTACGATCGACTGGAGGTGTCATAAAACCCACACACCAATGGCTCTGTAGATGCTGATCGATTGTAGCCTGATCTTTGGATCCTCACAGGAGAGTCGTGACACCGCTCATGCTGTAAACATAGTCCAGTTCAAAGTGAATGGCACAGATCCATATATGGCAATGGTATATTTGCAAATAGGCCTACTGCAGCTCTGATTGGTTATGACACACTGATCTGTGTAAAGTTCGGGCCTGTCATATCTGTCAATGCAATAGAATCTTACTCCGATGCATTCTGCTTACAACAAAATATTTTGCATAGTTCGTTTTGCATACTCAATATGCATAATACAGTGCTCCTCTCTCATGGTGGTCCCAGCGCGCACAACCCACGTGGAGTTCCAGGTCTCCGGTAGCCTCTGGAACTGCCGATCTGCGGCCAACAAGGCAGAGTTCATCTCAGCCTATGCCTCCCTCCAGTCCCTCGACTTCTTGGCACTGACGGAAACATGAATCACCACAGACAACACTGCTACTCTTACTGCTCTCTCTTCGTCTGCCCACGTGTTCTCGCACACCCCGAGAGCTTCTGGTCAGCGGGGTGGTGGCACCGGGATCCTCATCTCTCCCAAGTGGTCATTCTCTCTTTCTCCCCTTACCCATCTGTCTATCGCCTCCTTTGAATTCCATGCTGTAACAGTTACCAGCCCTTTCAAGCTTAACATCCTTATCATTTATCGCCCTCCAGGTTCCCTCGGAGAGTTCATCAATGAGCTTGATGCCTTGATAAGCTCCTTTCCTGAGGACGGCTCACCTCTCACAGTTCTGGGCGACTTTAACCTCCCCACGTCTACCTTTGACTCATTCCTCTCTGCCTCCTTCTTTCCACTCCTCTCCTCTTTTGACCTCACCCTCTCACCTTCCCCCCCTACTCACAAGGCAGGAAATACGCTCGACCTCATCTTTACTAGATGCTGTTCTTCCACTAACTCCAGGCCGGCTCGGTCCTCCCCTCCCGCTCCGTGGCTCGACGACTCATTGCGAGCTCACAGAACAGGGCTCCGGGCTGCCGAGCGGAAATGGAGGAAAACTCGCCTCCCTGCGGACCTGGCATCCTTTCACTCCCTCCTCTCTACATTTTCCTCTTCTGTCGCTGCTGCTAAAGCCACTTTCTATCACTCTAAATTCCAAGCATCTGCCTCTAACCCTAGGAAGCTCTTTGCCACCTTCTCCTCCCTCCTGAATCCCCCTCCCCCTCCTCCTCCCTCTCTGCAGATGACTTCGTCAACCATTTTGAAAGAAGGTCGACGACATCCGATCCTCGTTTGCTAAGTCAAACGACACCGCTGGTTCTGCTCACACTGCCCTACCCTGTGCTCTGACCTCTTTCTCCCCTCTCTCTCCAGATGAAATCTCGCGTCTTGTGACGGCCGGCCGCCCAACAACCTGCCCGCTTGACCCTATCCCCTCTCTTCTCCAGACCATTTCCGGAGACCTTCTCCCTTATCTCACCTCGCTCATCAACTCATCCCTGACCGCTGGCTACGTCCCTTCCGTCTTCAAGAGAGCGAGAGTTGCACCCCTTCTGAAAAAACCTACACTCGATCCCTCCGATGTCAACAACTACAGACCAGTATCCCTTCTTTCTTTTCTCTCCAAAACCCTTGAACGTGCCGTCCTTGGCCAGCTCTCCCGCTATCTCTCTCAGAATGACCTTCTTGATCCAAATCAGTCAGGTTTCAAGACTAGTCATTCAACTGAGACTGCTCTTCTCTGTATCACGGAGGCGCTCCGCACTGCTAAAGCTAACTCTCTCTCTCTGCTCTCATCCTTCTAGACCTATCGGCTGCCTTCGATACTGTGAACCATCAGATCCTCCTCTCCACCCTCTCCGAGTTGGGCATCTCCGGCGCGGCCCACGCTTGGATTGCGTCCTACCTGACAGGTCGCTCCTACCAGGTGGCGTGGCGAGAATCCGTCTCCTCACCACATGCTCTCACCACTGGTGTCCCCCAGGGCTCTGTTCTAGGCCCTCTCCTATTCTCGCTATACACCAAGTCACTTGGCTCTGTCATAACCTCACATGGTCTCTCCTATCATTGCTATGCAGACGACACACAATTAATCTTCTCCTTTCCCCTTCTGATGACCAGGTGGCGAATCGCATCTCTGCATGTCTGGCAGACATATCAGTGTGGATGACGGATCACCACCTCAAGCTGAACCTCGGCAAGACGGAGCTGCTCTTCCTCCCGGGAAGGACTGCCCGTTCCATGATCTCGCCATCACGGTTGACAACTCCATTGTGTCCTCCTCCCAGAGCGCTAAGAACCTTGGCGTGATCCTGGACAACACCCTGTCGTTCTCAACTAACATCAAGGCGGTGGCCCGTTCCTGTAGGTTCATGCTCTACAACATCCGCAGAGTACGACCCTGCCTCACACAGGAAGCGGCGCAGGTCCTAATCCAGGCACTCGTCATCTCCAGTCTGGATTACTGCAACTCGCTGTTGGCTGGGCTCCCTGCCTGTGCCATTAAACCCCTACAACTCATCCAGAACGCCGCAGCCCGTCTGGTGTTCAACCTTCCCAAGTTCTCTCACGTCACCCCGCTCCTCCGCTCTCTCCACTGGCTTCCAGTTGAAGCTCGCATCCGCTACAAGACCATGGTGCTTGCCTACGGAGCTGTGAGGGGAACGGCACCTCAGTACCTCCAGGCTTTGATCAGGCCCTACACCCAAACAAGGGCACTGCGTTCATCCACCTCTGGCCTGCTCGCCTCCCTACCACTGAGGAAGTACAGTTCCCGCTCAGCCCAGTCAAAACTGTTCGCTGCTCTGGCCCCCCAATGGTGGAACAAACTCCCTCACGACGCCAGGACAGCGGAGTCAATCACCACCTTCCGGAGACACCTGAAACCCCACCTCTTTAAGGAATACCTAGGATAGGATAAAGTAATCCCTCTCACCCCCCCCTTAAAAGATTTAGATGCACTACTGTCCCACTGGATGTCATAAGGTGAATGCACCAATTTGTAAGTCGCTCTGGATAAGAGCGTCTGCTAAATGACTTAAATGTAATGTAAATGTAATGCTGTGAGGGCATTCTCTGACGATGTTCTCTTGAGTACGCTTGTGAGAACGAGAATGTGGAGAATGCATAAAACATTACATTTGAGAAGCACTCGCACTCCCCCTACTGTATTACCTCATGCTTCACCTCCCCATTTACTGAACCTTCTTCCAGCCAGGACAATAGCAACAAGACAAAACAAGATATTCACAAAGCAAATAATAATAATAATAATAATAACTATTATCAGCTAGATATTTCAATCGTAATAATCTAACTAGCTTGCTAGTTAAACAGGCAAATATGACAAATTAATGTTATGCAAGGTAGATGAAAATATTTTGGGGGTACCTACCAATTCTTCGTGGCTAGCTAGCTAGATAGCCCTATTGACTTATTATGGGCTTGTGATCTACGGTATGTAGGCAGGTAAACATGCCAAAATTAACACAGCATGTATTTTTTAACATATCAAACATTTCATTCCGATGACTGAGTGTATTCTCTCGCTTCAGCTCAAATAATGAAATAACTGTTTAAGACATTTTATCACATTTTTTTAAGTGGTTGCATTTTTTTTTTTTTTTTAATTGCATACTTTCCGTTGAAGCTTGCATTGATGCATGCTTCAAGATATGTAGAAATTGAGTACGCATTCGATAAGTGCCCACCATGCTCCATTTTGCATACTTGGACATACTCCGAACCTTCCATGCTCCAATTTGCCTGCTCGGAGCATGGTAGTATGCTCTTTGAGAAACACCCCAAGTCTTGCATAGTTCGTTTTGTTTCGGTATGTTGCATTGAAAGTGGCTAATATTGCGTTGATTCAATCACAATTACCACAGTAAAGGGAAATGTTGATAGTGTTAACAGGGAAAAGTCTAGAAAGTTGAGGCTTGGTCAAGGCTTGCAACGAGACGTGCTTTGTGGCTTTGGCTACTGTTTCTACACTAGCAGTGAAACAGCAATGCATTGGCATTAGTAGGGATAAGTGAACATACCAAAATGGGGGGCGTGAGCGTGTCTCCTCTTCACTATGCATCTGCCATGTGAGTTCTCTACCAGCGGGTTGAGGCAGGGGCCGCAGTGTGAGCTGCCCGGCTGGCAGAAATGACGCCCTGCTCGGGCACAGTCTAAGCTCCGCGGGCATACTGAAGAAGACCCTGTGGAGATAGTAAGACACAGAGTAACATTAGTATTCACATCCATTTGGATTTTAACGCCAGTACACCTGCGCTAACAGTGAAAAGGCGAGCCCATCTCATCCTGACTGTTGGTGCAGTCAGCAGACATTTTACTTGAACATGTTCCTGTAAAAATGCCAATCAAATGTATTGTCAATCAAAACACCAGTCTCTTATGACAATACCCATTGAGGCTTCCACACAAATTGGACACACGCACACTAGAGAACTAAGCATATAACATTATGCACAGAGGCATCTCATGAGTCTTATAGCCTAGCTATTATCAGGGTGCCTAAGGTGACAACGGAAGAGTGAGTGAGAAAGAGAGAAAATAGAATCATAATTACTGGTGCCTGACAGTACGTCATCTAATATAATACGCCTCCAGGCCAGCCCTACCACTCACTGAGCTACAGCTAATCAGAATAGATACTGCGTCCCAAATGGCACCCTATTTCCTGTGTAATGCACTCCTGTTGACCAGAGCACTGGTCACAATAAGTGCACTACATAGGGAATAGGGTGCCATTTGAGTCGGACATCTACTTCACTACTTCTCAGGAAAACCAGCCAAATTCCTCACTGTACCAAATCTCAGTCAGAGAAACCAAACTCCTCTGAAGTCTGAGGGCAGTCTTTAGTTTGTAGACTTTGTTATCTAAGGGTCAGAAATGATTCTGCAGGTTTAGGCTACGATGGAGGAGGTTGAAATCCTTCACTCTGATGTGAACAGAATATTAAACTACAGTATTACTTGACCGGTGTTTGATGTCGTTTTGGGGCCATGTTCATGTGGCCTCTGTCGCCACCTGACCGGTGTGTAGTGGGGTGGAGGTGGACAGGCTCTCTGGGCTGGGGGACTATATGGGCCAGCAGGTGGGTGCTAAGATAAGGGAAAAGACTGTGCTGTTAGCTAAAGGCCCTTTTCTCATGGAATAGTAACCCTCACTGTGACCAGAACAGTGAGTCAGTCAGTCAGTCTGCCCAAGGCTCCTGACTCCTGTTGGGTTGTATGTTTGGTGTCATGTTGAGATAGGTGTTTTTACTGTTAGGCAGGCTGATTAAACTCCTAACCGACCAAATGACAGGCCCTGGTCAAAAGTAGAGCACTACATAGGCCAGGGAATAGCCAATTGGGAAGAAGCCTTAGTCTTTGTGTGTGTGTGTGTGTGTGTGTGTGTGTGTATGAGAGGTCTTGGCTGGGCTCGACTTAGCAAGGCTGTTAGAGGATTCATACAACCAGCCGTAGGCTTGTTCTTCTCTGCCTGCCAATGCTCTGTAAGCATTCAATAGGCTGAGGGAAGCAAATAATTAAAAGTAAACTTATCAATATTAACCCTTACTGACTCTCCCTCCAAAAAGAAGTCAGCCAACCACTGAAACTAGGCTGCTGTGGTTGCCATAATGATTGCCATGGCAACAGACAGCGTGACATCAGGTGTGAGTCAAACTGTGAATGCAGAGAAGGGGTGGGGGAAGGTGGGATTAAGACAAACTAAGTAAGATTAAGACAAACGATAGCGGGAAGAGAACATTTTAAGTGGGTTAGTAAACTTTAAAGGACATGGTGTTTATTTTAAGTAGTAAACTATGCTCCAGTCTGCTTTTGATAAGCGTTATCAATGAGATATTCATGAGTTTTGACCCTGAAAAGCAAAACAAACCCTTGAATCTCATCTGACTGTAATTTTAAAGTAGCTAAAAAAAGCTACAAATACTGACCTATATTTATTCTCCCTCATTCTCATTGTCTACGTCCCAAATGGCAGCCTATTTCGTCCAGGGCTCTGGTCAAAAGTAGTGCACTATGTAGGGAATAGGGTGCAATTTGGTACGCAAGTTCAGTTTTCCTGATCTGACTAATTAACTCAATATCTGGCCCAAATGGCTTGTTTTTGCACTTGACAAATCAGGCTTCTCAATTGGATCTGACAGAGAGCAGATCTCCTGTAATCTTCATTCAGCACCAGCAGGCTATAATCACCCCCCCCCACCCCCCCATCTCATTTTCCTCAGAGAGCATGGTCTCAACAATATTCTAGTCTAGACCCTGGCTATGGCCATGAAACTTTAGAAGAAGCAACAAGAGAGAACGGAATACGGTTTCCTCAGCAGCGTGACAAAAAAATAAAATAATAATAACTACTTGAGATTACCCTGTAAACCATGTAATTAAAAATGACAAAAACTTTGAAAGGAGAAAATAGGTTGTGAGGGTATGAACAAACAACAAGTCCCAGGTCTTTACAAAGCATCCATGTCAACTAGTGATGGTCTTCCATAGGCAGCATCCAGCTGCTTGCCGCCTAAGCAGGCACAACTGACTACAAGTTTTCCATCATTCTCCACACCTATCCGTGGGTCAATAAATCCACAACTGACGCATATAACCAAATCCTCTCTGGGTACACTTGAGGTCGCCTCGTTCATCTGGCAGCACACATTGCGTCCCAAATGGCATCATATTCCTATCTAATGCTCTACTTTTGACCTAGTATTAAGGGAATAGGGTGCCATTTGGGAAGCGCTGTAGTCCATCTAGCAGCATACTGTATGCAAAACAGAAGACGTAAATGTAGTACTGCGATCTCTCCAACTCTACCAAACTGAGGTGAGTCAAGTAGACTGTCTCCTCCATTTTGATGTGAAGGGGTTTTATGCCTATGAACTGTCTGCCAAAGTTAATTCCATTTAAAACTACTGAAGACCTGGAATAGAAAAACAATGGCAATCATTTTATGGGAACTCCAATGAATTCATAAACAGAATTTAAAATTGAACCCTTGTGTGGTGGGGGTCATGTTTTTTTGTTATTCACCCAATGTTTGCGGGTCTCATAACCCAATAATGTTGTTGGACTTTCAAAACAATACAGCTGTAACAATTTACGTAAAGACTTAAAATGTTGACATATCAATTACAAGCAATATAGACAGCATACATGGTTAACATTTGCCATTTACCTCTGCTAGATCACATATATCAATAAAAGTGCTATCCCTTTAAAAATATATATAATCAAGACATGGGTGGAATAAAATCATGATTATATTGAACAAATATAAACGCAAAAGTTATCACTATTGATGTTTCTTGCTTTGAATTGAACAAATCGGAAGGACAACATGACAAACGTGTTGTACGCCGAGACGTTGAAGAATATCAAACGGCCAGGGTAGGGTTCTTCTTTTGCAGCTGTAGCCAGTCACCAGCTTGTCTAAATTGTCCACCCCTCCTTTTATGGTATTGTAATGTTACGTACTGTTCCTACCATCGTCGGCTTCCTCGAGGAGCTCCTGTCCCAGCTTGTGCAATGTAAAAACGTGTTGCGTGATGTTGTGGCCACAGAGTCCCTGTGTCACATCCAGGACAACCCACATCCTTTGGTTCTTCTCAGGGGCTCCTCCATCTAATTGCCACGTATACCCTTGCAAGTTCCACGCATATGATGAAGCAGCATCACAGGCAGCTCAGATCTTGATTCGATATTTTTGTGGGTTTAGACGATATGTACTGCTTGAAGGGGCAACGGCCCCTAAATGGCAGAAGCTGCTCAGCAACAGTAACATTGGCACCAGGGTTGTAAAACAAGGGAAGGCGGTCCACCCACTTGTCCCACACTGACCTGATTGCAGCTAGCTTGTTCTTGACATAAAATAAGCAAAGGCCAATGTGTCTCAAGTTGAAAAAATAATTACATTTGATCATTTTTCTTTCAGTAAACATTTAAAATGGGCCCCACGGACACCGCATAAGGGTTAATTGACTCAAATTAAAATGGTATGACTATGAGGATTATCAAAGCACTACGGCACGGTACGGTCTACGGCACGTGCGATAGCTCCTCCACAACCTGCCACCTATTAGGGCTGGTGATCATCAGGGCTAGGCAGGCTGTGTGAGGTCAGATAGCTAGCTGTACGCTGCTGTCAGAGGCCAGACATTGAGCCCCGTGTACCTAGGGCACTGAAGGGTGGCGACCGGGGCGCTAATCTGAAAACATGACAGGCAGTGTCCTGTCATGTCATTTACAAATAGAAGACTCTGCCTCTATTATCAAGCTGTCTGTCTGTCTATCCGTTTGAGGGATGTCAACAGGAAGAGTCCAGACTGATTAGCATCCTCTTTTAGGCTAATTGTTTAGTATTAAGACTTAAGTATGTCCCAAATGGCACCCTATTTCCCATATAGTGCACTATTTCTGACCAGTGCCCTAATGCACTATATAGGGAATACTAGGATTCCATTTGGGACACAGCCTTACACTCTTCCAGAGGGTGTTATAGAAAAGACAGTTCTGTATTGGGCCCTTGGCTCACTTCTGCTCCATCTGTTTAGAGCCATTTTCTGTTTACCATCAAACAGCCCGTTCGAGTGATGCGTGCGCATCCCAACATCAAAAAGCGCTGTAGCAGGATAGCTAACACTGATGTCGGGACCTTGACAAATTTAACAGTGAGTGAGTGATGACCATATTAACACGCAAGAATGTTGGCTATAGCTCTGTTCAACAAGTACATTCATCTTCTGGCTTTATCTCTATAATTAACAAATATATAAAACGCAACAATTTAAAATATTTTATTGAGTTACATTTCATGTAAAGAAATCAGTCAACTGACATAAATTCATTAGGCCTTAACCTATGGATTTCACATGACTAGGCAGGGGTGCAGCCATGGGTTGGTCTGGGAGGGTATAGCCAGGCCCAGCCAATCAGAATGAGTTTTTCCCCACAGAAACACTCCTCAGCATCCCTCCCCTGATCCCACAGGTGAAGATGCCAGATATGGAGGTCCTGGGCTTGGTTACACGTGGTCTGCGGTTGTGAGGCCGGTTGGACGTACTGTCAACGTTTAGCATCTACTTTTATGTTTTTTTCCATGACCAAACATCTCTCTAGCTACCCCTTATTCCACAATAAGCCTTTTACGCCCAATGGTCCCTCAACTTCGGACAATTCGGGAACTCTCCATCTCCTCTTTAAACCCAACCTAGTTTCCCTACGCTGCTTCCTTCACTTGTTCTTCTCCTGATTTGATCACATCTAGACTCAGTGTAGCGTTTAAAATAATTTAAAAAATGTAAGTGTTGTGGTGTACCGTTTTTGCTACCTCTTTCACCTATGTAATGCTGTCCTCCCGCTTACTCTGGGGTTCAGACTGAATGCAGTGGTAAACGTGCTGCTCACAATTAACAGCAGCAACATGGACCTGGTAAATTGACAAGAAATGTGTTGATATAGCTGCGTTTAGGCATGGCTTCCTTGTTTTGAGTATGTTTAGTGTGTTTCTCATTCTGCTGGAGCGGACCTACCTTCCTTGTCCAGTTTTTCCATTTCTAAATCATCCACCAAAATATACTGTTTTTACATGCCATTTGTGCTGGTCTAATTCCTAAAATGGAAAAGCATAAGAATCTGTGCGCTCTCGGAGAGTAATAATGCTTCATATGGTGCTTCGGGATGTCCCAGGTTTGTGGCATTGTCTAATAAATAATTTAATGTTTACTTAAAAATTCAGATGTTTATATGTTATGTATAAAAGGGATACACTCAGAGTTTATTAGAGACACCCAGCTAGTACTGGGTCAGACCCCACTTTTCCTCCAGAACTGCCCGAATTATTTGGGGCATTCTACAAAGGTGTCGGAAACGTTCCACAGGGATGTTGGTCCATGCTGACACGATGGCATCACGCAGTTGCTGCAGATTGGAAGGCGGTACATTCATGCTGCTTACAGCCCATTCCATCTTATCCCAAATATGATCTATTGAGTTGAGGTCTGGAGACTGAGCAGGCCACTCAAGAAAACTGATCTCGCGATTGCGTGCCCAATGAAGCTGATTCAGCTTATTTTTAGCTGATAGGAGTGGAACCCGGTGTGGTCAAGACAAGGATCAACAAGTTGTGCGTTCCGAGATGTCGTTCTGCACACCACTCTTGTACTACTCCGTTATTTTTCTTTTTGTGGCCCATCTGTTAGCTTGCACGAGTTTTGCCATTCTCTTCCGCCCTATACTCAACAAGCTGTTTTGCCCACAGGACTGCCCCCCGACTGGATGTTTTTTGTTTTTGTCGCACCATTCCCGGTAAACCCTAGACACTGTCGTGCATGAAAAGCCCAGGAGTTTAGCCGTTTGAGACACTGGATCAGGCACTTGGCACCAATGATCATACCACGCTCAAAGTTGCTTTGTCACAATTTCATATTCTATCATTCAATCTAACAGCACCTGAATGCTTCAATGCCTGTCTGCCTACTTTACCAACCTGCCCTCCAAATACACCCCTGCTGTCTTCAACCAGGATCTCAGCGATCACTGTCTCATTGCTTGCGTCCGTAATGGGTCTGTGGTCAAGCGACCACCCCTCATCACTGTCAAACGCTCCCTAAAAAACTTCAGCGAGCAGGCCTTTCTAATCGACCTGGCCCGGGTATCCTGGAAGGATATTGACCTCATTCCATCAGTAGAAGATGCCTGGTTATTCTTTAAAAGTGCTTTCCTCACAATCTTAAAATGTAGAACCAGGAACAGATATAGCCCGTAGTTCACTCCAGACCTGACTGCCCTTGACCAGCACAAAAACATCCTGTGGCGTACATCCTCTACCCTGGTCAACAGCCCTGCACCCCCCACAGCAACTTGCCCAAGCCTCCCCCATTTCTCCTTCACCCAAATCCAGATAGCTGATGTTCTGAAAGAGCTGCAAATCGGCAGGGCTAGACAATCGATAAGAGACAAGAGACAATACTGTGCAGCTGTATTCATAGACCTGGCCAAGGATTTCGACTCGGTCAATCACCACATTCTTATCGGCAGACTCAACAGCCTTGGTTTCTCAAATGACTGCCTCGCCTGGTTCACCAACAACTTCTCAGACAGAGTTCAATGTGTCAATTCGGAGGGCCTGTTGTCCAGACCTCTGGCAGTCTCTATGGGGGTGCCGCAGGGTTCAATTCTCGGGCCGACTCTTCTCTGTATACATCAATCATGTCACTCTTGCTGCTGGTGATTCTCTGATCCACCTCTATGCAGATGATACCATTCTGTATACTTCTGGCCTTTCTTTGGACACGGTTTAATTAACCTCGAGAGAGCTTAAATGCCATACAACTCTCCTTCCGTGACCTCCAACTGCTCTTAAATGCAAGTAAAACTAAATGAAAGCTCTTCAACCGATCGTGACAAGCACCTGCCCGCCCGTCCAGCATCACTACTTTGGACGGTTCTGACTTAGAATATGTGGACATCTACAAATACCTAGGTGTCTGGTTAGACTTTAAACTCTCATTCCAGACTCATATTAAGCATCTCCAATCCAAAATTAAATCTAGAAATCGGCTTCCTATTTCGCAACAAAGCATCCTTCACTTATGCTGCCAAACATACCCTCGTAAAACTGACTATCCTGCCGATCCTGGACTTTGGCGATGTCATTTACAAAATAGCCTCCAACACTCTACTCAGCAAATTGGATGCAGTCTATGTTAAGGGAATTTTTATCAATAATGACTAATTATGTATACATTTCAATCAGGACTGACTAATCAGAATACTATTATGTTACTGTATATGTACTAATCAGAATACTATTATGTTACTGTATATGTACTAATCAGAATACTATTATGTTACTGTATATGTATGAATTTTCTTTTTAATCCTAGTACTGAATATAATGTGTGTAAATATAATCAAGAATTAGAACAATGACTGTCTGTTCCTTGGTAGAAATGAATTAACTATATCGCCAGACTGGCTAGAATGCTTATCTACACTGGCTGACCTTGGCTCTAGGCGAGGTGGGAAAGCTTGAGAACTATAGAGCCTTTCTACCAGTGTCAAGAAGTGACAGAACATTTAGAAAACGCTGACGTCATTTTCAGTTTATAACCTGTGGTAAAATGTGTAAGGAGCAGTACTCTCGTGAATAAAAGCTGCTGTTTGACATTTTTATAAAATAAGGGTCATGGCTACTTATATTGCTGCTTTGCAAAAACTAGCCTACTATTCATGGCACATTATAAATATCTGACTGCTACTAGGATAGTCTTCTGTACAAGACCAAAAGGATGAATAAAAACAAATTAGTTAAATAAAATATGGAAGAGTAATGTTAAAATGTTCAATATATCTTTTGTTTTGGATCAAGGTAACTAGCTAGCTACATGACAGCTAAAGTGTCAGCTAGAGATGAAGTGCAGGAGCTTGCAGGGATTTGTAGTCTTGTATGATGTCTACTTTGATGCTAATTTGCATTTTTGAAATCAGAGTAAATAGAGCCGAATATATTGATAAAAGCCACATTGTCCGAGGGAGATTTACATGGATATCAAAACATCACACCAGGGTAAGCTTACACGAAACACAGCCCTTATTTGAAGTGTTTCTAAAATCCACAATAAATAAAATAAAAGGTGGAAAAACAATTGGAACCATTTCAGTGTTTGACCGCTAGGTTTTATGGGTATTATAACGCGTCCAATGTGGAGCTCAATAGTCCCATATAGTAGCCGACTAAACTCCACATGATTTATGATGCAGAACAATGTGTGTAATTGCAGGCTATTCTGTGGGTGCTGAAATCAATTGTGTTTCATGTTTCATTTTATGTGACGTGGGCGCTCCAGTCAGTCCACACTAGTCGCCGCTCAACTCCAATTGTAAATCGTTGAGTAAAAAAAAAAAAAAAGGCTATATAGTTGAGCCATGATAATCTGCTTTACTTTTCTATACACACAGTAAGAGAAAAAGCCTCACTGCTTGTCTCCTGTCTTGTCATATGAAATGAGTAAATGTCATTATGTATTGAATTGAAAATCACAGATTTCCCTTTTTCAGTCTGGCTCCCTTCTAGCTCTGGTCGATGGCATATGGGTGTAATGACACAAGCCAGTTATGCATATATTAGTGATCTATTCCCTATTGATAGCAGGACACAATGCATTTGAGACAGAGAAATGTTTGCACCTGAAACTAATGCAAACTAGTCATCTCCAGATGCAATTTCCAACAATCTGGTGGCCAGTTGACGTGGCAATCTGGGATTCAAACAGCTAAAAGTTGTGCACAAATAAATAGGGTGCCGTTTGGGAGAGACAAAGGACACCGTGGCAACAGAAATATGAGTCATACTGCAGCTCAATGCTCTAATAATATGTCACATTTCCTCAAAATGTTCTCTGAAATAGGCAACTGCTTGCCCTCTGTGTCTAGTGGCCATGGTCTCAAGTGTATTACATAGAATTGTTCATGGTGTTTTCTAAGTGAGCAAGCTATACTGTAGGACAGGGTCCCCCAACTGGTTTAATTTGACCCCCCCCCCCGTTTATAAAATAAACAAGTCATGTGTTGGTCCCATTTTAATGAGCTGAAATAAAATAAAGGAAATCTTTGATAAAGACAAAAAGCTTCTATCAAATGCTGTGCACAAATATGTTTACATCCCTGTTAGTGAGCATTTCAAAATAATCCATCCACCTGACAGGTGTAGCATATCAAGAAGCTGATTAAACGGCATGATCGTCACACATGTGCACCTTGTACTGGGGACAATAGAATTCCACTCTAAAATGTGCAGTTTTGTCACACAACACCAAAGCGGTCTCAAGTTGAGGGAGTTTGCAATTCGCTTTGACTGCAGGAATGTCTACCAGAGCTGTTGCCAGAGATTTAATGTTAATTTCTCTCCCATAAACTGCCTCCAACAGCCATTGAAGAGGAGTGGGACAACATCCACAATCAACAGCCTGATCAACTCAACGTGAAGGAGAAGTATTGCGCTGCATGAATGGCTTTCATTAACTGTAACTCAGTAAAATCTTTGAAATTGTTGCATTTATATTTTTCTTCAGTGTATATTTTTTGGGCATTTTCATTGTTTTTGTATTCCATGTCCAACAAACAAAAAATACTAAGTGATTTTACTTAAAATACAAGCATTTTGCTACACCCGCAATAACCTCTGTTAAATGTGTGTGACCAATAAAATTGATTTGAATAGTGAAAATCTGTTCCCAAGTATTCCCACACAGAGAGACGTGATCGTATACAAATATAAGCAAGGTTTGAAATTACTATGTTTTAGTCAAATACATCTGTTTGAGCTTCTTGTGGTCAATTTGCAGTGTAATAATTATTTGTAGTCAAGTTCCAGTCCACCGACTAAAAAAAAAGGAATCAGCCAGTAGGTGAATTCAGTTGATGATCCCTGGTGTAGAGTCTGAAGTAACCTCGTCCCAATTTCTACCACATAAAGGGAAAGCCGGCTGGGGACAAGATTAGGTCTGAAGTATTGTTAGGTCTGAACTATTGTACATGTGTAATACAAATGTAATTATTTCTATGGTAGATATTGAATATTTCCATTACAACAATATCCAGTAGTGAGTGTGATCTCCCCTGAGAGAACCTACAGGTGTGAACCCATGTGAACCATTGAAGGTCATTGGGACCCCCCCCAGTCTGTTGTATTATAGATATCCTCAGCTGCCTGGCAGATATTTACTTTCCACACAACCTAATCCTTAAATTAATTCTCTCCCCTGTGACATTCTGCACAGCTATACAAGGACACAACAAGTCTACCTTGCATATGGCAATCACTGAACTGGATTGACCTGGTAATCCACATGCAATGTTAACTTCTTATGTCCTTGTTTAGCTGTGCCGAATGTCACAGGAGAGCAGATAAATGGTTTTTAGGCAGAAATGTGTAAAGATATGACAAAAACAAGTTTATTCTGTCCTTAATGCACTTCACATTATTTTACCTCCGTTAATCCAGACTGCGCATGCCAACTGACACGCACTTAAAATAATTAGTATGGATAAACAGAGTAGTAGTACCCTTATGTTTACCCTTACGATTTAACATTAAAATGTTAAATCAAACAGATTCAGGTGATACAGAATACAGTTTAGGCTGATTAGTGTATAGAATAAATCATTAATATCCCTGCTTTAAATGATGAAGAGACTGACTAAAATAGAATAGACTCAAATTATTACCATTGATCAGTGTTGTTTGACAGCGGCCGGGAATGAGTTAGGCTTCTATTCCAGTGCCTGAGTGGCTATATTATTAGAAATGATCCCTCAACCTTAATTTGAGGACGTGTAAATGCAATTACCTTCATATGATATGAGCATTTATGGGAATGGAACACTGCAATGGAAAATCTTTGTTGCGTAAAGTAAGTATCTTTCGTAAATAGTCTTCTATGATTCAAAGTACTTTGGTTTATTCCTCTTCAGAAAACAAAAGGAGAAATCAAGAGCGAAGATGGTATTAGACATGGAGAGTGTCCTCTTAGTGATTTATTTTTATTTTTTAAGTACTCCTAGAAATACAGGACATAGGGTAACGTGGGGTGACTAGCCCTTCCTGTCCAATTGATGACACAAAAAAGCAATGTTTGCAGAAGAAAAATGGTATGTAGTTGATGGGCATGCTTAGGCAAACAAACTATGAAGGGAAATAAGTGGCTATTGTTTACACTTCATAGTTAATGAATGCATTTTTTAAAACATTTTTTTTTAGAAAAGGGGCGTTTCCCCCCCCCCCCCCCCCAAACGATTGTGGTAACGTACAGGAACTCAAGTCCTTTTGTTCTCCCGATCTAGAATGGTGTATATTACCCCCAAGCTGACACCACGACGTCTCCAGAAACTACACTGGATTTTGTGCAAACTGGAAACCACAAATCCAGAGGCAGCATTTATTGTAGCTGGCGACTTTAAAAAAATAAATCTGAGGATAAAGCTCCCGAAATTCTATCAACACATGTTCTCTGCTACACACAGAGAATACTCTTGACCATTGTTTCTCTTGCTTCCAGGATGGCTACAAGGCCCTTCCCAGCCCTCCCTTCCACCAAATGAGATCAAGCCTACATCCTGCTTCTCCCCGCCTATAGGCAGAAACTTAAGCATGAGGCAGCCGTGGTAAAGGCTGTTCAACGTTGGTCTGCCCAGTCGGAATCTATGGTTCAAGATTGTTTTGATCAGGGGGACTGGTCACTTTTGGGAATAGTATCGAAATATACTATGACTCAGTGACTAGGTTCATCAGGAAATGCATAGAGGATGTTGTTCCTACTGTGATGATTAGAACTTATCATTCCACGGTTTTTGGTTTGGATAACAAAATTTGTGCAAAACTGAAAGCGCAAACCACCGCATGGAACCATGGCAGGGTGACTGAGAACATGGACATGTACAAACAGACCAGCTACGACCTCCTTAAGCCAAAATGACAGTACATGGACAAAGTGGAGTCCCAATTCAACAGCTCAGACATGAGAAACGTGGCAGGGACTCCAGGCACTCAGGTACAATAAAGGGAAAGCCTGCCACAATGTGGACACCGACGCCTCTCTCCGGGACAAGCTAAACACCTTCTTCACCCGCGTCGAGGAAAACACAGAGCCGCCGATGTGGGCTCCTGTCACTCACGAGGACTGTGTGCTCCCGATCTCCGTGGCCGACACGAGTAAGCCATTTAAGCGTGTTAACCCTCGCAAGGCTGCCAGCCCAGACGGTATCCCAAGCCACGTCCTTGGAGCATGTGCAGACCAGCTGGCTGGAGTGTTTGTCGACATATTCAAATCTCTCCTTATCCCAGTCCGTTGTCCCTATTTGCTTTAAAATGTCCACTATTGTTCCTGTATCCAAGAAAGCAAAATGTAACTGAACTAAATGACTATCGCCCCTTGGCACTCACTTCTGTCATCATGAAGTGCTTTAAGAGGCTAGTTAAGAATATTTTTTTACCTCCACCTCACTCAACACCCACTACAATTTGCATACCACCCCAACAGATCCACAGACCACACAATCGCCATTGCACTGCCCTATCCCACTTGGACAAGAGGAATACCTACCATACCGTTCAAAAGTTTGGGGTCACTTAGAAATGTCCTTGTTTTGTAAAAGAAAAGCACATTTTTTGTCCATTAAAATAACATTAAATTGATCAGAAATACAGTGTAGACATTGTTAATGTTGTAAATGACTAGTGTAGCTGGAAACGACTGATTTTTTTATGGAATATCTACATAGGCATACAGAGGCCCATTATCAGCAACCATCACTCCTGTGTTCCAATGGCACGTTGTGTTAGCTAATCCAAGTTTATAATTTATTTTAAAAGGGCTAATTGATCATTAGAAAACCCTTTTGCAATTTATGTTAGCACAGCTGAAAACTGTTGTGCTGATTAAAGAAGCAATAAAACTGGCCTTCTTTAGACTAGTTTAGTATCAAATCAAATTTCATTGGTCACATACACATGGTTAGCAGATAATGCAAGTGTAGCGAAATGCTTGTGCATAGTTCTGACTATGCAGTAATATCTAACAAGTAATCTAACAAATTCACAACAACTACCTTATACACACAAATTTAAAGGGATGAATAGAATATGTACATATAAATATATGGATGAGCGATGGAGTGCGGCATAGACAAGATGCAGTAGATGGTAAAGAACACAGTATATACATATGAGATGAGTAATGTAGGATATGTAAACATTATTAAAGTGACGTAATTTAAAGTGACACTTTTATTAAGTCAATTTATTTAAATGGCCAGAGATTTGAGTCTGTATGTTGGCAGCAGCCTCTCTATGTTAGTGATGGTGTTTAACAGTCTGATGGCCTTGAGATAGAAGCTGTTCTTCAGTCTCTTGGTCCCAGTTTTGATGCACCTGTTCTGACCTCACCTTCTGGATGACAGCAAGGTGAACGGGCAGTGGCTCGGGTGGTTGTCGTCCTTGATTTTTTTGGCCTTCCTGTGACATCGGGTGCTGTAGGTATCCTCGAGTGCAGGAAGTTTGTCCCCGGTGATGCGTTGTGCAGACCACACCAACCTCTGTAGAGCCTTGCGGTTGAGGGCAGTGCAATTGCCCGACCAGACGGTGATACAGCACAACAGGATGCTCTCAATTGTGCATCTGTAAAAGTTTGTTTTAGCTGACAAGCCAAAGCGGTCTTTTTCACCACGCTGTCTGTGTGGGTGGACCATTTCAGTTTGTCTGTGATGTGTGCACTGAGGAACTTAAAAAACAACTTTCCACCTTCTACACTACTGTCCCATCGATTGAGTGAGAGGTTATTTTCGGGACACCACACTCCGAGGGTCCTCACCTCCTCCCTGTAAGCCGTATATGGAGCATCAGCATTTGTGGGTTCGATTACAGGCTCAAAATGGCCAGAAACGAATAACTTTCTTCTGAAACTCAGATCTCAGTCTATTCTCGTTTTGAGAAATTAAGGCCATTCCATGCAAGAAATTGCCAAGAAACTGAAGATCTCATACAACGCTGTGTACTACTCCCTTCACAGAACAGCGCAAACTGGCTCTAACCAGAATAGAAAGAGTGGGAGGCCCCGGTGCACAACTGAGCTAGTACATTACAGTATCTAGTTTTGGAAACAGACGCCTCACAACGCATCATTGGGGGCACACTGCCTGTCTCTGGTCTGGAAGCTAATTTCCTGCAATTCTATTCATTCTGCCATAGGGTTTTGTACTGTGTATTTAAATAATGTATTTAAATATACATTGTATTAAATGTACATTGTATTTTAATTACACAGTTTAAACTAGAGGTCGACCGATTATGATTTTTCAACGCTGATACCGATAGGGGGACCAAAAAAAGCCGATACCAATTACATTGGCCGATAATTTTTTTTTTTTTGTAATAATAACAAGTACAACAATACTGAATGAACACTTATTTTAACTTAATATAATACATCAATAAAATCAATTTAGTCTCAAATAAATAATGAGACATGTTCAATTTGGTTTAAATAATGCAAAAACAAAGTGTTGGAGAAGAAAGTAAAAGTGCAATATGTGCCATGTAAGAAAGCTAACGTTTAAGTTCCTTGCTCAGAACATATGAAAGCTGGTGGTTCCTTTTAACATAAGAAGATTTAGGTTGTAGTTATTATAGGAATTATAGGACTATTTCTCTCTATACGACTTCTACTTCACATACCTTTGACTATTGGATGTTCTATTAGGCACTTTAGTATTGCCAGTGTAACAGTATAGCTTCCATCCCTCTCCTCGCCGCTACCTGGGCTCGAAAATTAGTTCACAATGAGCTAGGCGGCCCAAACTGTTGCATATACTCTGACTCTGTGTGCAATGAACGCAAGAGAAGTGACGCAATTTCACCTAGTTAATATTGCCTGCTAACCTGGATTTCTTTTAGCTGAATATGCAGGTTTAAAAATACATACTGTGTATTGATTTTAAGAAAGGCATTGATGTTTATGGTTAGGAACACGTTGGAGCAACGACAGTCCTTTTTCGTGAATGCGCACTGCATCGATTATATGCAACGCAGGACACGCTAGATGAACTAGTAATATCATCAACCATGTGTAGTTATAACTAGTGATTATGATTGATTGTTTTTTATAAGATAAGTTTAATGCTGGCTAGCAACTTACCTCGCGTAACAGGCGGGCTCCTCGTGAGGCAGGTGGTTAGAGCGTTGGACTGGTTAACCGTAAGGTTGTAAGATTGAATCCCTGAGCTGAAAAGGTAAAAATCTGTCATTCTGCCCCTGAACAAGGCAGTTAACCCACCGTTCCTAGGCCGTCATTGAAAATAAGAATGTGTTCTTAACTGACTTGCCTAGTTAAATAAAGGTGTACAACAAAAAAAATTACAATAATTAATATATATATATATATATTTTTTATTGGCAAAATTGGTGTCCAAAATTACCGATTTCCGATTGTTATGAAAAATTGAACTCGGTCCATTCCGATTAATCGGTCAACCTCTAGTTTAAACCCTACATATATATTTATTTATATACTGGATTATAATATTTATACTGCTGTATATTGTACAAGTATTTGATACACTGCTGCTTTTGCAGGTTTTCCTACTTACAAAGCATGTAGAGGTCTGTCATTTTTATCATAGGTACACTTCAACTGTGAGACGGAATCTAAAACAAAAATACAGAAAATCACATCGTATGATTTTTAAGTAATTAATTTGCATTTTATTGCATGACATAAGTATTTGATACATCAGAAAAGCAGAACTTAATATTTGGTACAGAAACTTTTGTTTGCAATTACAGAGATCATATGTTTCCTGTAGTTCTTGACCAGGTTTGCACACACTGCAGCAGGGATTTTGACCCACTCCTCCATACAGACCTTCTCCAGATCCTTCAGGTTTCGGGGCTGTCGCTGGGCAATACGGACTTTCAGCTCCCTCCAAAGATTTTCTATTGGGTTCAGGTCTGGAGACTGGCTAGGCCACTCCAGGACCTTGAGATGCTTCTTACGGTGCCACTCCTTAGTTGCCCTGGCTGTGTGTTTCGGGCCGTTGTCATGCTGGAAGACCCAGCCACGACCCATCTTCAATGCTCTTACTGAGGGAAGGAGGTTGTTGGCCAAGATCTTGCGATACATGGCCCCATCCATCCTCCCCTCAATACGGTGCAGTCGTCCTGTCCCCTTTTCAGAAAAGCATCCCCAAAGAATGATGTTTCCACCGCCATGCTTCACGGTTGGGATGGTGTTCTTGGGGTTGTACTCATCCTTCTTCTTCCTCCAAACACTGCGAGTGGAGTTTAGACCAAAAAACTATATTTTTGTCTGAACAGACCACATGACCTTCTCCCATTCCTCCTCTGGATCATCCAGATGGTCATTGGCAAACTTCAGACGGGCCTGGACATGCACTGGCTTGAGCAGGGGGACCTTGCGTGCGCTGCAGCATTTTAATCCATGATGGCATAGTGTGTTACTAATGGTTTTCTTTGAGACTGTGGTCCCAGCTCGCTTCAGGTCATTGACCAGGTCCTGCCGTGTAGTTCTGGGCTGATCCCTCACCTTCCTCATGATCATTGATGCCCCACGAGGTGAGATCTTGCATGGAGCCCCAGACCGAGGGTGATTGACCGTCATCTTGAATTTCTTCCATTTTCCTAATAATTGCACCAACAGTTGTTGCCTTCTCACCAAGCTGCTTGCCTATTGTCCTGTAGCCCATCCCAGCCTTGTGCAGGTCTACAATTCTATCCCTGATGTCCTTACACAGCTCTCTGGTCTTGGCCATTGTGGAAAGGTTGGAGTCTGTTTGATTGAGTGTCTGGACAGGTGTGTTTTATACAGGTAACGAGTTCAAACAGGTGCAGTTAATCCAGGTAATGAGTGGAGAACAGGAGGGCTTCTTAAAGAAAAACTAACAGGTCTGTGAGAGCCGGAATTCTTACTGGTTGGTAGGTGATCAAATACTTATCATGCAATGCAATAAATGCTAATTAATTACTTAAAAATCATACAATGTGATTTTCTGGATTTTTGTTTTATATTCAGTCTCTCACAGTTGAAGTGTACCTATATAAAAAATTACAGACCTCTACATGCTTTGTAAGTAGGAAAACCTGCAAAATCGGCAGTGTATCAAATACTTGTTCTCCCCACTGTATGTTAATGTAATAGTTTATAAAAAATAAATGCGACAAATTCTAAAAACATGTTTTTGCTTTGACATTATGTAGATTGCTGAGGGGGAAAAAAATAAAAGAATATGGTTGTAACAAAACAAAATGTGGAAAGGAGTGGCTCTGAAAACTTTCAGAATGCACTGTATTTCTGTAGATACATTGATGATTTATTAAAGCCAGGCAGTTAGTTACCCTAGATTAGGGTAAAAACTCATTTTGTCAAACTCATTTTGCCCCGGAGGGCAGTACTTCACTGTCAAAATTTGCTTTAGCTGTTAGCAAGCTGGACAGAGTAGAGAGACTAACTGTAGGTCCATGATCATTTATACACAGTTTTGATTTAGTTTGAGTCATTGATTGCCATGTCGATTGAGATCGTTTCTCCCCTGAGAAAAAAATGGATCTTTATCATCAAATAATGATTTACTCAAACCACCCCTGTCCTAGATGGTTCAAGAGTAACAAAGGGTTGAGAGCGAGATTACTCTTATGAGCATTGAGAGAGAAGTAAGTTCTTGAAAATGTACCTACGGCACCAGAGATGTTATTGACAATAAGAGATAGCATGAAAGAGGAATAACTCAAAAACATAGAAGAGAGAGAGCGAGAGGAAGAAAGAGAGCAAGAGGAAGAAAGCGAGAGGCCAAGAGAATGAGAGACATAGAATTGGAGAGGAAGAGAAGGCTGGGAGAAAGGCAGTCTAAGCTGGTCCTCCCAGTGCCAGCAGCACACACCACATCAGCAGAAAGACTAAACATCTCACTGACACGTCGACAGGATTCATCTTCAAGCCAGCACTAGTATGACGAGCCTACTTGGGGGCACGCAACCACGCGCACAGCAGACACGTTTTTGGAACCACCCTATGGAGCGTTTGGTCTTTTGTGACACGATAAGATCTGAAAGCTGCTGACAGGTAGCAGTTAGTTCACCATGTGACGTCAGTCACTTCCATACAAAAAGCACACGGTCGACCAGACAATACCTAGAAAAAAAATAATTAAGGTTTCTTCATGTTTAAATCAGATCTTAGTTCACATACTGTGAAAAAGGCCTTAAGACTGCTGTGCCAGTCTAACATCAAGTCCATACGCTTGTTGAGACTCAAGCACAGACCTCTACAGACGTCAGATTGGGTGAGACGAGAAGAATAAGGTGATATGAAGAAACTACATTCAGTCACGCTCTGAAAACCAACGCCTTCGGGAGAAGGAACAGACCTGCCCTGGTCGGGTTGTCACAGTTACGCTCCACAGCTTCTAATAAACGTAGGCAGAACCTTATAATTCAACTCTCCCTCCCTCCTCCCCTACTCTTGGGGCAGCAGCAATACAACAAATTTGACATCTCTACTGCGACAAAGCAATCAATACAGACGGTCATGCATTTATTATGAGCGTTTCCTACACTTTAAAATGTCAATCCTCTAATGATCAATTATCATTGAGAGCCTTTTAAAATTGTGCTCTGGTATTCCAAGTGGCATCTTTTCCAAGAGCTAGACATAGCCTCTGGTTTCCTTGAACAGTCAGAAGCTGCATCCTAAATGACGTCCTAGTCGCTATACAGTGCACTATGGGCACTGTTCAAAAGTAGTACACTCTATAGAGAATATGTTTCCATGTGGGACTCAACGGAATGTCTACACTTTGTGTGATGCCAGAGCTGTTTTCTATCCAAAAGACTGGAGAAACAAACCCACACATCTACATTAAAATGAACAATAGGGTCTCTTTCTGCCAAAATGACAAGGCACAGGGACAAAGCTTCCCAATGGCCTGAAACCGCTTCGCTCAAAAACAGAATGCCCTAAATGACTTCTCTCAACAAAAACATTTTGGGGGGGACATTTAGCCATAAAGGTGAAAGTGTGTTCAGGACAGGAGTGCCAGCACAGCACATCTCTTTTAGGAGCTGAATACTATACAACTGTAGTTATCACCTCTACAGTCCTAACATAATGCTGCCATATGGTTAGTCAGTGTGTTCAGGACAGGAGTGCCAGCCCAGCAGATATCCTTTAGGAGCAGTATACTGTACAGCTCCATTTCTCTTGTTTCCACACAGTCCTAAATCAGGTTCTCAATTCTACAGCTTTAACAGGAGCCAGCTCTCATCCCTTCTATCCAGCTCACACATACCCAGGTTGATTCCAAAAGAGAATGTCAACTGTTAAAAACAACTGCTATTACACAGTCTGCATGACAACTTGTCAGTATTACATGCTACTGTACATACGTTTCTACATACCAGATGTTATAGCATCCTTATATAATTGACCAAACTCTGTCACATTATTGCATTGAATTGAATGATGGGCGGCATAACCATGTCATATGCAGTTATAGTGTGTGCACAGGCACCGTAAGTAAAGTGACATTTGAGGTGTTATAAAACAGTTATGAATGTGTTTGATACTGTACCACATGATGAGTTGAGAGTATCACAAAACCATTCAGGATCCCCAAGAAACATGGGCAAATGAGAGCACAGATGTATTTAGGATTTTTTTTTTTTTTTGACAAACAAAACAAACTGCTCTGGAGCACAACAGGATGTGACAGCTGTGAAAAAAAAGTAAGTTGTGCAGGCTACAGTAACAATTACATAAAATGGGTAGTTAGTCAGGTAGCCAGCGCACTAAGTAATTGCAACATGGGAACAGGGTTAGAGAGCCCTGCTCTACACAGTCCAAACAAAGTGTTTTGTTTTACAGTATAGAGCCCCACAGTGGAGGTGTCATAATACCCAGAAAACCTAGCAGTCAAAACATGGAAATGGTTCCAATCTTTTTTCCACCATTCATTTTCCCATAGCAAATTTTAGAAACACTTAAAAATAAGGGCTGGCGTGATGTTTTGATAACCATGTAAATCTCTCTCAGACAAGGTGAGTTTAATATATTCGGCTCTAGTTACCCTCAGATTCCGTAAACGCTAATCAGCATCAAAGTAGACATCATGCAAGACTACAAATCCCTGCAACCTCCTGCACAACATTTTTAGCTGATACCTTTGCCATGTAAAACTTGCACAAGAAAGTTTACAGAATGGTCAATTTAAATAAATCTATTTATTCATACTAAATTTAGCTAACATATTTAATCCAGAGATTCTTACCCTTGCCTTGATTTGGCAGTCTCATCCAGATCATCATGAAATTTGTAGTTCTTTATGATAGCCAGATTAACAGCTAATTAGCATTTAATTTTGTGGGAAGGGGGGGTAAATACAGGCAAATATATTGATAAGTCACCTTGTCCTAGAGAGATTTACACAGTTAACAAAACTTCACGCCAGGGTAAGCCTACATAAAACACAGCACTAATTTTAAATGTTTCAAAAATCCCCTTTGGGAAAAATGTATGATGGAAAAACAATTGGAACCATTTACTTGCTTGACTGCTAGGTTTTATGGTTATGACAACTCATACTGTGGTACTCTATTGCCACTAGCTAGCTAGCCAGCCATTCATTCACCCATAGGGCCACGACATGAGCAGCCCCACTGTGCCTCCATCGACGCATAGCTAGATGGCTAGCTATTAGCTAAAGTTAGCTAGCTATAGTTAGCTAGCTAGATAGCGAGCTAGCTATAGGGGGAATCCCGAATTATAAAGAGGACTTTGCAGCACACCACACAATACATTCTCCCTGTGAGCCCTGGTCAAAAGTAGCACACTATAAAGGGAATAGGGTGCAATTTGGGACACAGCCCAACTCATTGATTCCGGTGCTTAAGAGCTCACATCAGTAAATCCAGGTTCATGTTGCCCGTCAAACACAGCAGCACTAAGACCAGTGGCAGGGCACTTGCACTCACTGCAACCCTTTTCATATCACAGATGTTATGTTATCGCCTCTCCTGTGCCCGGGCCAGGGAAACAGGGATGAAAGAAACTAATCAAGGTGGTGAGAAGCACTGTTAACAGTCCTGCACTCCAATAAAGCAGGCGAAATGAAAACACAAAATGATCCTGGAAATCGGAGTGGAAACTCAGAGCACAACATGTTCTCTGCTTCTGTTCTGAGGAGCGAGATCATGCCATACCATGAATGGCATAGAAAATTATCATCTTCACAGAATGCACTCTATTTGATTGGGTTAAACATGAATTGACACAGATCTGTGCTCATTATGTTATATAGTACAGTAAAATGTATTTTTGTGTAGCAATTGTCGTGAATTATTCTAATCAAAGGAGAGACTTAGAGTTCTTCAAAAACAATCAAACTTTATTAGTAATTACTGCAGTAATGGAACGTTAACAACCACCCAATGGTGTAGAGTTAAAACCCAAATAAACAGGATTTGGTTACAACTCTTTATAGTCTTCCTGAGTCCTTGTGATGAAGAATAGATATGTTGAAATTATACAAAAGGGTAGATTGTGCTCTCATGCAACAGACATCAAGATTTACATTGCGGAAAATATGTCTCTAGTTTATTTACTGCTTGCTTACACAAAAATACTAATGCAATCTAGAATACTAAATCCTTTCCTTAAATAAACAGGTGGTTGGTTCTCCCTGTTACCAACAGACAGGAACACAGACACTAATCATGGTTTGGAATGTAAATGCAGTCTTTAGGTTATCACCAAGCCATCGTGAATCTACTTGTCAGCGTTAAATCTCAGGCTTCTCTCCCTTCACACAGACACATGAAAGTTCTAACAATCCTATTGTGTTGCCTCTAAGAAAAACAGACAGTGTGAGTACTAATATAGGATTACATTCTAATATAAGAGTAATGTGATTAACAATGTTGTAATTCTACGACGCAATCTATAGAGTATTTGTGGTGTTGCTTCTAAGTTCTTTGCATGTCTCTGAGTTTTGCTGATTTTAAGAATGCTTTTGATTCCATATGGCATAATGGATAATATTACAAAACCCTCCAAAGTGGCGTTGGGGGTGAAGTATACGACATCATAAAATCTATTTACTTGAACAACACATGTAGCATTAAAATGAACAATAAAACTATAGAGTTTTTTGCACAAGGGCGAGGGGTGAGACAAGGGTGCAGTTTAAGTCCAACATCTATATCAACGAACTAGCAGTGATTTTGGACCGATCTGCAGCCCCTGGACACACCCTCAAAGATGAAGTCAGATTCCTGCTCTATGCAGATGACTTTGTCCTACTGTCACCAACAGAGCAAGGTCTACAGGAACAACTTAACATTATTTGGGAATACAGCATCAACTTACAGAAAACCAAAGTTGTGGTTTTCCAGAAAAAGGCCAGGAATCAGAGCAGCAGACACTCCTTCAAATGAGGAAATACCATGGTTGAATATGCCCAATTGTACAACTACCTGGGACTAAAATTCAGTGCCTCTGGTGGATTTGGTCTCGCAGTTAATGCACTAAAAGAAAAAGCCTGCAAACCATTTTACACCATAAAAAAACATTTCTCAAAAATAGATATTCATATCCAAATCTGGTGCAAAATATTCAATAGTGTAATTTTACCAATTGCACTATATGGAAGTGAGGTTTGGGGTCCAACCCGTAATTACGATTATGAGCTTTGGGAGAAAAAACACATAGAAAATCCACATACAGAATTTTGCAGAATTATCCTAAATATCCAAAAGAAAGTACCAAATAATGCATGCAGAGCGGAACTCGGACGATTCCCTTTCAATTGTAAATATAAAAGAAAAGGACAAACATTTTGGCATCATTTCAGGTTAAGCCCCAAAACATGCTTACAATTCAAAGCACTGGAAGCCCAAGAGCTGAACCCTGAAAAGAGTCCCCTATGTCAGTGGTTAAAAACACTAAACAACCCTATTATCCAAACAAGGAAATTCATCAAATTGTTACAAAAATGAAAACCTACTTGACAAATTGTGAAGATGAAACAAAAACACAGAATAAACTAAATTGCTATTTGGCAATCAAAAGGTAATACAAATTGGCAGAATATCTCTACTATGTCAGAGATACAAGACAGAGACCGATCCTGACCAAATACTGGCTCAGCGACCACCAATTAGCTAAAGAAAAAGGGAGACACAAAAAACAGGGCTAACCAAAGAATGTCTGTGGTCCCTGCAGCCAGGGGAGGTAGAGACTAGAGGTTGACCGATTAATTAGGACCGATTTCAAGTGTTCATAACAATGGGAAATCGGTATTTTTGTACACCGATTTGGCCAATTTCTCTCTCTTTTTTTTACAACTTTATTTAACCTTTATTTAACTAGGCAAGTCAGTTAAGAACACATTCTTATTTTCAATGACGTCCTAGGAACGGTGGGTTAACTGCCTTGTTCAGGGGCAGAATGACAGATTTTTACCTTGTCAGCTCGAGGGATTCAATCTTGCAACCTTACAGTTCACTAGTCCAACGCTCTAACCACTTGATTACATTGCACTCCACGAGGAGACTGCCTGTTACTCAAATGCAGTAAGCCAAGGTAAGTTGCTTGCTAGCATTAAACGTATCTTATAAAAAACAATCAATCAATCATAATCACTAGTTCACTACACATGGTTGATGATATTACTAGTTTATCTAGCGTGTCCTGCGTACCTAACCAATGTGTACATAACCATAAACATCAATGCCTTAATTAAAATCAATACACAGATGTATTTTTAAACCTGCATATTTAGCTAAAAGAAACCCAGGTTAGCAGGCAATATTTACCAGGTGAAATTGTGTCACTTCTCTTGCGTTCATTGCACGCAGAGTCAGTGTATATGCAACAGTTTGGACCGCCTAATTTGCCAGAATTTTACGTAATTATGACATAACATTGAAGCTTGTGCGATGTAACAGGAACATTTAGACGTATGGATGCCACTCGTTAGATAAAATACGGAACGGTTCAGTATTTCACTGAAAGAATCATCTTGTTTTCGAGATGATAGTTTCCAGATTCGACCATATTAATGACCTATGGCTTGTATTTCTGTGTGTTATCATATTATAACTAAGTCTATGATTTGATAGAGCAGTCTGACTGAGCGATGGTAGGCAGCAGCAGGCTCGTAAGCATTCATTCAAACAGCACTTCAGACTTAAAACATATCAACTCCCAAGATTAGGCTGGTGTAACCGATGTGAAATGGCTAGCTAGTTAGCGGGGTGCCGCTAACAGCATTTCAAATGTCACTCGCTCTGAGACTTGGAGTGGTTGTTCCCCTTGCTCTGCATGGGTAACGCTGCTTTGAGGGTGGCTGTTGTCGTTGTGATCCTGGTTCGAGCCCAGGTAGGAGCGAGGAGAGGGACGGAAGCTATACTGTTACACTGGCAATACTAAAGTTCCTATAAGAACATCCAATAGTCAAAGGTTAATGAAATACAAATGGTAGAGAGAGAAATAGTCCTATAATAACTACAACCTAAAACTTCTTACCTGGGATAATTGAAGACTTGCTTTCATATGATCTCATGTTCTGAGCAAGGAACTTAAACGTTAGCTGTCTTACATGGCACATTATGCACTTTTACTTTCTTCTCCAAAACTTTGTTTCTGCATTATTTAAACCAAATCGAACATGTTTCATTATTTATTTGAGGCTAAATTGATTTTATTGATGTATTATATATATATTAAGTTAAAATAAGTGTTCATTCAGTATTATTGTAATTGTCATTATTACAACAAAAACATATATTTTTTTTAAAGGCCGATTAATCGGAATCGGCTTTTTTTTTGGGTCCTCCAATAATCGGTATCGGCGTTAGAAAAATCATAATCGGTCGACCTCTAGTAGACAGAGATGCACTTTCTCCTCTACTGTGAGAAATACTCCCAAATAAGATCATATTTTGTCAATAAAATATCTCAATCAATTCCTAATTTCTGTGCATTTACTAATAATATAAAAAAAGGTGGGAATTATTTTGGGTGGGGGATTTTTTTTTATATTACTGCCAGATATGCATATGCCATAGCCTGAGGGACACCTCATGATAATGAATTCCTTGAAGTATTTGCATTGTACATAACTTACAAGTAATACAGTGTAATCATCTATGTACATTATATTGTTAATTTATTAGCCATTCACCTTTCTATAATCTTAATTAAATGTATCGACCCAAGATTTCACAATACAACAGCAGTATTGTGCATTCGGAAAGTATTCAGACCCCTTCACTTTTCCCACATTTTGTTACAGCTTTATTGTAAAATGGATTAAATAAATGTTGTTTTTCCTCAATCTACACATAATAACCCATAATGACAAAGTGAAAACAGATTTCTGAAAACGCATTAAAATAAAATGACATTTACATAAGTATTCAGCCCCTTTGCTAGAAGACTCGAAATTGAGCTCAGGTGCATCCAAATGTATGTAGCATTGAAGGTTCCCAAGAACACAGTGGCCTCAATCATAAAAACACGGAAATACCTTATTTACATAATTATTCAGACCCTTTGCGATAGGACTCGAAATTGAGATCAGGTGCATCCTGTTTCCATTGACCATCCTTGAGATGTTTTTACAACTTGATTGGAGTCCACCTGGGGTAAATTCATTTGATTGACCATGATTTGGAAAGGCAACCCACAGTTAACAGTGCACGTGAGAGCAAAAACCAAGCCATGAGGTCAAAGAAATTGTCCGTATATCTCAGAGACAGGATTGTCTCATGGGACAGATCTGGGGAAGAATACCAAAAAAGTCTGCAGCATTGAAGGTCCCCAAGAACAGTGGCCTCCTCCATTCCTAAATGGAAGAAGTTTGGAACCACCAACACTCTTCCTAGAGCTGATGCACCCAGCCAAACTGAGCAATCGGGGGAGAAGGGCCTTGTTCTGGAAGGTAACCAAGATCCCGGATGGTCACTGACAGGGCTCCTTTGTGGAGACTGGAGAACTTTCCAGAAGGACAACCATCTCTGCAGCACTCCACCAATCAGGCTTTTATGGTAAAGTGAGCAGACGGAAGCCACATGACAGCTTGCTTGGAGGCAACGAAAGGACTCTCCGACCATGAGAAACATGATTCTCTGGTTTGATGAAACATTGAAGTCTTTGGCCTGAATGCCAAGCGTCACATCTGGAAGAAACCTGGCACCATCCCTACGCTGAAGGATGGTGGTGGCAGCCTCATGCTTGTGGGGATGTTTTTCAGAGACAGACTCCTAGACTAGTCAGGATCGGGGGGAAAGATGAACGGAGCAAAGTACAGAGAGATCCTTGATGAAAACCTGCTCCAGAGCTCTCAGGACCTCAGACTGGGGTTAAGGTTCACCTTCCAACAGGACAACAACCCTAAGCACACAGCCAAGGAAACGCAGGAGTGGCTTCGGGAAAAGTCTCTGAATGTCCTTGAGTGGCCCAGCCAGAGCCCGATCGAACATATCTGGAGAGACCTGAAAATAGCTGTAAAGTGACGCTCCTCATCCAACCTGAGAGCATGAGGATCTGCAGAGAAGAATGGAAGAAACTCCCCAAATACAGGTGTGCCAAGCTTGTAGCGTCATACCCAAGGAGGCTGTAATTGCTGCCAAAGGTGCTTCAAGTACTGGGTAAACAAAGTCACGTTGTCATTATGGGGTATTGTGTGTAGATTAAAAAATATATATAACGTAACAAAATGTGGAAAAAAGTCAAGGGGTCTGAATACTTTCTGAACACACTAAGTGCTGGAATTTGTTGGCAGGGGTCTTTGATTTAATTAAGAGTGTTTTGACGTATTTCTAATACCTTTTCAGACATATGATGGTAGATGTTGTCTAAGACCCCCTTTCCATCTGTTTGACCAGAAATAAAAGCTTTAGCTTATTCCAAATGTTTTGGGTGGAAAATGGTTGACAAACCTTAATAAAAAAATTATAATATATATATATATATATATATGTGTGAGAGAGATACAGTAGACTCTTAACTTTCATTGACACCCAATATGACATGGTCATGGGTCCTTTTACTTGGAAATGACCAGAACAATCACAATGGGGATCAGTTGCCAAATATTCTAGAGCATTGCATATACATACCTTGAAGAACTGATATGATTCCTTACTCTATATTTCAGAGGCATGTTTGTTCTACATATAAACATACTTTATATATTCCAATTAAAATATCCCTTTTTCAAATCTAAAAAAGCCTATGATCAGAAATTAATAGTATTTCATCCATTTGTTGAGTTTGTGTAGGCCTAGAGTCCTACCATATGTTACCTTTTGTAGGGAACGCGGTAACACCTGCGCATTAATATGTTTACATTGACAGCATATGACATCATCCACATCGGGATCAACTTTCATAAATGTGCACACAACACGCAGACTTAAATATTAAAAGAGCTGTTCTTACCTGCCATGCATGCGCTCATAGCAACGAAGGTTGCAAAGACAGCAACCTGGGTTAGAAGCGTGGCGGCGGTTCTCTGTCGGTGATCGACACCTCTTCTCGGGGATGGCATACTGCAAAGCGCTCTTACAACTGATACAACTGAGCTGGAGATGGGGAGTCGGGGTTGATCATTCCCCCATCCCCTTAGAACAGAAAGAAGCTTTGGAAAGGTGCTCAGCTTTTGTAAATATGTAGTCAGAATGCGGAGTAGAAAAGGCGCTCAGTTGCAAGAACCAGATTCGGTAATAGAGCGCTGGTCAACGATTTTGTCTGCTATGTGTTTTGCGCAGGATCCCATTATGTCGCTTTATGTCTGACGGTTGAAGAAACGAGTGAGGGCAGGGCTGCTGTCTGTCACAGAGTTTCTATAGTGTAGTGAGAGTTACGTAGATGTCGTCACGATGCGCGCCTAATCAGCTTTACCGTACGCACAGCCGCAAATACGAGCCACAGTACCGAAGCAGGTGCATTTTAATGGACTATAGTGCCTCTAGTGCCTATTTTTTTTAAGGATTCAAATAATCTGTATAAGGGCACACTGATGATTCATACATAATATGACATGACACCAAGGTTACATAATAAAAGGCTGAAATGGATCAATTAAGTCTGGAAAAGAGATACAAAACATTGTATCTGTGTGGCTGAACCAATATCTCTTGAAATATTATCGTTTTTCGAGTGTTTGGTTTGTGGAAGATCAATACTTAATGTGGGTTATACATATTATACATTTGTAGTAGGCCTATAGTTTGTAGAGCAGGGGTATTCAACTCCTACCCTACGAGGTCCAGTCCAGAGCCTGCTGGTTCTGTTCTGATAATATAACGGCACCCACCTGGTGTCCCAGGTTTTAAATCAGTCCCTAGTTAGAGGAAAAAACACACAGTGGAACTGGCTTCCAGGTCCAGAAGTGAATTTGAGGGCTCTAGTCTGTACCCCTCAAACTCAAAGCCAGTTCCACTGCATGTTTTCATTGTTCCCCTCTAGTCAGTGACGGATTTAGACCTGTGACACAAGGTGTGTGCAGTTAATTGTGCAATGAATTTTCAGGTAGAACAGAAAACCAGGAGGCTCTGGACCTCCTAGGTTAAGAGTTGTGTACTATACATTTGGCATTTCCCAAGACAACATTTTTAAACCACAATTATTCTATGGCAGGCTACTACATTGTCCTATTCTGGAAGGTGCAACGATGCAAGGCGTAGTAGGAAGTCTTTCTTCAGACTAACTGTAGATTGTGCCCAGATGGAAATATGACAGTCAATGTGAATGCAAGACTAAATACTGCTCCACTTGAACCCAACAATCATTGATGGTCCATCCATTTTCAAAATTTGAGAGTAATTCAAATATCTCCAGCCCCATTCCTGAGCTGTTTAACAAACAAAAAAAAAGTGGCAAGATGTCCACGTCGTTTTTCAAATCCCAGACTGTCCTTTAACAAACCTTTGCATTACAAAGGAAAAACATACAAACATTTGAATCAACAATGATTTATTATCAGTAACAGTCCTGTGTATAACATTGAGTAAAATAAATCTAAAAGTACAGGCATCAAAAGGGATGCGGGACAGGGACGTCAATGCAGAGTGCAATACATAAGAAATACAAATAATTGAGATCATATTATGTGTATCAATGAAGGCAATGAAGAGAAAGTTAAAAATAAAAACGTGTCACAGCTGCTAAGACGAGCATCTGTGGAAAGACTACATGACAATGAAAAGGGTCAAAAACGTATGAAGTCAACATAGCATTAAATACAGTATGTACAGATGCTTTCTCTGTTGGGAATAGCTCAATGTTTTAACTGAGGTATTCATGTCAATAAGAATTTGTCAAATATTAAAGACAACAGGTCAAATACCATTACTCGTTTGCCTTGCTTTCCATGTCTTGCGATAACAGAACAGTTAACACATCAATATGTTTGACGGATTGTCATTTCAATTTGAAATAGAAAATAAAAAGTACTTTGAATGAGATGTTTTCTAGTATTTCATAAAGGCACTGTTACTACAGAATTGCTTGCTTCCCAGACACCTTTTCAACATATCTCAATAAATACATGTCAGAAGAATATTATTGGAGGTTGATACACAATTATAAAAGTATTGGAATTACTCTGATAGAAAAAGAGTTTCAAAAACTGACAGGAAACTTCAGAGTAGAGAGCAACTGTACGAAAGTGACAATGAAAGAACACCAATAAGCTGACAACAATGGACATATCAGTTGTTGAACCTATTGGAATAAATACTCTTGATTTTGAATTTAGCCATGGCTAGCTATACTGTAGCTTTGCTCATGTTGTCATGGTCCACTCTAAATACAATTGAACACAAACTAGAGTCAGACCCTTGACAGCTTTTGGATTCAGGATAAAGCCAATTCAAGTGGTTGAGCAGATCATAGAGGACAAATCAATGATGATATTGAACGTTATATACCCCACCAAGAACACCTGAAGTGTGTGAGTTAATTTCATATTCACAGCACACCATAATATGGACACAACTGGGTCTTTCTATTGTGCTCCTCATTCACTACCCAGTGAATATATAGTTAAAAAAAAAAAAAGGACAATGGGGTGAGTCCCTAATCTGGTTCCAGATCAGTTTGTGGCCTTTCTAATTCCAAAGCTGCCATTGCCAAGCCATGTTTTTTTGTTTTGTTATGACAATGAGTGACAGTGAGAGTTGGCATGAGCGCACAAACATCCGGCACTCAAGCCACAATGCACATGCTATCAACTGGAATGTGGACGTAATCTGTCAAAATATAGAAACAATAGGAAAACAACATATACAGGCATTGAAGTTGCACCTGAACCCCGATCAATGTACATACAGACTGATGATTTGGTAGAGGTGGATAATAATGGTGAAAAAAAGTAACTGTTATTAAGAGAATAATCTTGACAATGAAAACTAAGCGGTAAAATTATTGGCAAAACTACTGTATACAAACAATTTCCATTGATGAAATTGTCTATGCTATTGTGAGATTAATTGTGTATAATATCCCGGTCTTGGTAAAAAAAAACGAATTCCAAATTGACACCAGCATACAGCCCAAACAATGACTCATTCCACACTGGGGCCGTCTGCCTTCTCGGAGTCCTTCTTCTGCGCTGCTGCTCCCTCCTGGGCCACAGTCACTCCCTCTCCCCCTGCCTCAGGGATCACCTCTGCTGCCTCTGGCTCCTCTGTACTGGGGGCAGCCTTCTCCACCGCCTCACTGGTGGGAGACTGGAAGCCACTGTCGTCATGTGGAGGTGGAGGGGGCAGGGAGTTCAAATCCACCGTGGGTTGTGGATTTGCTCTCTGGACATTTGAAGTGCTCTCAGTGCTCTCCGACTCCTCTGGCATTGGTGCAGGGACAGGGACTTTCTCCAGGGCTGTTGTTGTGGCTGCAGGAATTTCTGTTTGTGTGGGTGCAGGCACTTGGAACTCTGTGTCCAGGGCTGTTGGTATGGGGATCTCCTCTTGTGCTATGGGTGTTACTGCTACTGCTTCTATCTGCGTTGAGGGTAGGGAAGATACCGCCTCTGAACTAGGAGACGTATCCTCTTGGGTTAGAGCTGCTGGTGCCGAAGCCTCTTCCGGAACTGTTTTCAGAGATTCCTTCTGTTTGCTTGAGGGTACACTTCTAACCTCCTGGCTTGAGGGGGACACTTCTGCTGCGGTCTCCTGTGAAACTGCAGCCACCTCCACGCCTGGCTCGCTGTCCTCTTCCTGCACAGCATTCTCTATCTCCTGTATGGCACTCTCGATGGCTGATGCTGTGTTCTCAGAGTCCTGTAAGGAGCTCTCAATCTCTAGGTACTTCTCCTCACGCTCAGCTTCCTGGGTCACACCCTCTGAGATTTTGGTCTGCACCTCTGGGGCCACACTCACGATCGTCACCGACTCTCCTCCTTTCAGGACGGACCCGTTCGTTAGGGCAGGGGATGGACTGTTCTCAGGCTGGACAGGAGGTGGAGGAGCTTTCCTCTTTTCTTTTGGAGTGGTTGCATTAACTTTGACTGGATCCTGGTGGATGATCTCTGGAGACGATGGAGCATCCTGATCCTCCCCCTCTCCCTCCCTCTCCTCAGGGATGCCATCCACACTGGGCACCTCGAGGCAGGACTCGTTGACCAGGATGGGGGAGCCATCCAGCTGGATCATAGAGACCACCTGCTTCATCCTGCGCCTCCTATGGGCCTCCCCACTATCACCAGTCTCTTCCCCCTCTCCCTCATCTTGTCCCCGTCCTTCCTCTGGTCCTGTCCCGTACTCCCCGGCCCAATCAATGGCAGGGTTGTCCCCCAGCAGGTGCAGGTTGGGGTCACTGCTGGTCAATACAATGCTGTCCCTGTACAGGTTGTGTCTCCTCTGGACTGCTGCCTCCTTCACAGCTACACAGGGAGGAAGAAAGAAAGGATAGAAAGAGAGAGAGAAAGGTCATTAAGACATTGTACACCGGAGGTCCGTTCCATTCAATTTCAGAAATTAATGACACCCACCATCTCAGATTGTTCTGAAATGGTGTCTGTAGTTGCATTATTTGTTTTAACATTATATATGTACTTCAATATTATTTTGTTGAAAGACATTTGGAATTCTGAGAAATTAAGCTAATTGATTGCACAAATAGGCAATTTCAATTTACAGGATTCATATAATATGAATTAAATATAATGCCCAAACCCAGATTTCATGGCCTCTGCATTTCTTATTGACCAAGCTGAAAAAAGGCCCTAATCAGAAAGTTCAGACCCCCCCCCCTCCCCCACTTAAAACACAAGTGACCAGCAAAATATATAAAAGTAACAGCATGAACAGCGGCATCTAGTGGGAAAAACCTGGTACTTTCACACTATTTTATGAGCAGAAATGCAAGCGACTTCAATGGCAAATTTGTCTGAACGGGGAGGGAAATAACTTCACAAAGTTCACTGAAAATGCATTACATAGTATGAATAAACAATAATTCAAGCCGCAGTGTGATACTACCTGTCAAATATAGATAACTGATACTGTATACTGGCCATTGGGATGGGCTTGGGGCGGGTCCGTGGGAGGCTTTTGACCATTTATTTGGATTTCTCATGTTTTATACATTATTAAGAAGTGGTTTGCACCAAACTGGAAGATGGGTAATATATTTATTGAATATTATATGAATCCTATCAATTAAAATGGCAAATATGTGCAACATTATATTTAATTTCTCAAATGTTTCAAATAATCTTTCAACAAAATAATGCTTATATTATCTGTTTCTAACTATAGAAACAATTTCAGAACAATCAGAAATGGAGTCTGTCAATCTTATTTCTTGTGCTTTTGAGGTGAAACGACTCAGGAGCGGTATCTCTTCTAACACATCGATTTTGCATATCACTAGAGCATGGAGTTTTTCCTAGTGAGGTAATTTGGTGACGAAGAACTCTGGGGCCTAAATATAGCCTGTGAGTACTCGTATTCCATACACTGAATACACAAGACAGGGATCATCAACTAGATTCAGCACCGGGACAATCTTTTCTTGAGTGGATGGTCAGGGGGCCGGAACATAATTACAAACCATTTGCAAACTGCAAATTGACACACTCAGAAGCCCAACAGATATAATGTTTGACTGAAACATAATTTTAAACCTTGCTTATTTGCATATGCTCACATACACTGAGTGTACAAAACATTAGAAACACCTTCCTAATATTGAGTTGCACCTCTTTCGCCCTCAGAACAGCCTCAATTAAGCGTTTCACAGGGATGCTGGCCCAGGTTGAATCCAATGCTTCCCACAATTGTGTCAAGTTGGTTGGATGTCCTTTGGGTGGTGGACCATTTTTGATACACATGGGAAACCTTTGAGCGTGAAAAACCCAGCAGTGTCGCAGTTCATGACATTCAAACCGGTGTGCCTGGCACCTACTACCATCCCCGTTCAAAGGCACGTAAAGCTTTTGTCTTTCCCATTCACCCTCCGCATGGCACACATACACAATCCATGTCTCAATTGTCTCAAGGCTTAAAAATCCTTCTTTAATTGATTTCGTCCTCTTCATCTACACTGATTGAAGTGAATTTAACATCAATAAGGAATCATAGCTTTCACCTGGATTTACCTGGTCAGTTTGTCATGGAAAAAGCAGAAGTTCCTAATGTTTTGTACACTCACTGGGTGCAGATTTGCTTGTGTTTCTATAGTATTTTATGTTGAACCCTATTTATGTTGAATACATTTTTTGCTCAGAAAACTTGGAGGGCCAAATGAAATCACAGCCAGTTGGTTAACCCTGACATAAGGCATTGAAATATAAGAGAAGTATATGCCTGCGTCCCAAATGGCACCCTATTCCTCCTATTGATCAGGGCCCATTGTAATGCAATACAAAGGGAGTAATGGTGCCATTAAGGACAAAGCCACTGTTTCCATTGTGAGACTCACCCATCATGATGTCCTTCATGACAGAGTGCAGCACCACTTCCTCAAAGATGTTCTCCACCAGGATGAAACGAGAGAAGTCCTCAAAAATCAGCTCCTGGAAACGAGGCAGCTCCTGGACACAGCAGAGGAACAAGTATGAGAACAGAGGACCCATAAAAGGTGTCATACACACTCAGGAATACACTCAGGAGAGACATGCAGAGAAACAGTAAGTTAACAGTATGAGTGACAAAGGGAATGCTATTGCATGGAAGTGTAATGTCAGTTTCACACAATGTATGCATTTGACCCGTCCTAGACACACTGTCTAGCCGGCTACAGCTGCTAGACTTACAGATGCGACGGAGGGAGTGAGCTGCTTCAGCATGTAAGGGATGAAAATCTGAAGAAGAGCCTCTCGGAAGAACCTCTTCCGGACTGTGCTGCTGTCATAGTCAAATTTCTGTGGACAGACAGGAGCGAAATAAAAGACAGGAGATGTTATGATTTTTTAAAGAACATTTATGTAGTATCAATCAGCTCAATCCTACATTTTCCAAGATGGAGTAGCAGCAATACGTTTTTGTCCCGAGTAAATATTCAGCTTTTTTCATCTTTCTGTATACATTTCAAACTCTTTTTCCATTTTAGAATTAAATACAGCTTTCTGCAACCCACCTCACCCAACGTGGTACAGATCTGCTATTTTTTAGACCTTATAACCAGAACCTCCATCAGAAGCTAGCCTTCAGAAGCTATCCAGCTAATTAGCTACTAGCTATTTAGTCATTGTTAGCCACTGCTAGCAGTCTTTACCTTTAGCACAGACACCAGCCGCTTTAGCCTGGATAATATCTGCACAGCACGATATCAGCCCGAAGCATATCGGACTGCTTTTTTCCCCCAATACATCACCGGATTCCTGCCACAAGCTCTGGACCATTACACCGGATCATCGCAGCTAGCTAGCTGCTACCAAGTGGCTATCGTGGCTAACGCCCCTTTCCAGAAGCAAGCACCAGTTAGCCTTGAGCTAGGCCCAGTCCCCCAGCTAGCAAACACAGTACACCAACTACAATACCTCTCTTGCCAATTGGCCTGGACCCTTTGTCGACACGGAGCCCCTCCGATCCATCACGACTGGTCTGCTGACGTATTTCGGCCAAAGTGCTCTCAACCGGCCTCTGAGCGCCGTGTCTCCAACTCGCATAGCGTAGTGATGACTGCCGAGCGGCTCCCTTTTTCATCCATTGCTGCTTATTGGACTCTATGATCACTCGGCTACACAGCTGATGCCAACTGGACTGTTCATTAACACAGTACTTCATTTGGTTTATCTGTCGGTGCCAGCCTCGAACTCAGGCCCTGTGTGTAGCCAACTGACCCTCTCTGCCCATTCATCGCCATTTACACGTTATTGTGGTCTTAGCTTTTTACCCGTTGTTGTCTTAGCCCTCCCAATCAACACCTGTGATTGCTTTATGCCTCCCTCTAATGTCAATATGCCTTGTATACTGTTGTTTAGGGTAGTTCTCATTGTTTTTGTTTTACTGCGGAGCCTCTAGTCCCAGTCTTCATGCCTAGATTAGCTCCCCCCACCCCCCACACATGCGGAGACCTCACCTAGCTTAACTGGCGCTCCCAGAGATGCAACCTCTCTCATCGTCACCCAATGCCTAGGTTTACCTACACTGTATTCGCACCCTACCATGCCCTTGTCTATGCATTATGCCCTGAATCTATCCTACCACGCCCAGAAGTTTGCTCCTTTTACTCTCTGCTCGAACGCACTAGACGACCAGTTCTTATAGCCGTTAGCCGTAGCCTTATCCTTCTCCTCCTCTGGTGATGTAGAGGTTAACCCAGGCCCTGTGTGTCCCCAGGCGCTCTCATTTGTTGACTTCTGTAACCGTAAAAGCCTTGTGTTCATGCATGTAAACATCAGATTGCTATTCCCTAAGATTGCTTTAGCACACGCCGCCAACCCTGATGTCCTAGCAGTGTCTGAATCCTGGCTTAGAAAGGCCACCAAAAATTCTGAAATTTCCATCCCCTATTACAACATTTTCCGTCAAGATAGAACTTTTAAAAATGAATCTCTCCAAATAAGTCTCTCACTGTTACCGCTTGTTATAGACCACCCACCGCTCCCAGCTGTGCACTGGACACTATACGTGAATTGATCGCCCCGCATCGATCGTCAGAGTTCGTACTGTTAGGTGACTTAAACTGGGATATGCTTAACACCCCGGCCGTCCTACAATCTAAGATAGATGCCCTCAACCTCACACAAATTATCAAGGAACCTACCAGGTACAACCCCAAATCCGTAAACATGGGCACCCTCATAGATATCATCCTGACCAACCTGCCCTTCAAATACACCCCTGCTGTTTTTAACCAGGATCTCAGTGAACACGGCCTCATCGCCTGCGTCCGTTATGGGTCCACGGTCAAACGACCACCCCTCATCGCTGTCAAACGCTCCCTAAAACACACAGGCCTTTCTAATCGACCTGGCCCAGGTATCCTGGAAGGATATTGACCTCATCCAGTCAGTAGAGGACGCCTGGTTGTTCCTCACCATCTTAAATAACCATTCAAAAAATGTAGATCTAAGAACAGATATAGCCCGTGGTTCACTCCAGACTTGACTGTCCTTGCACACTGCACAAGCTTCGAATAGTCCCCTTGATATGAAACTTTTCAGGGAAGTCAGGAACCATTATACACAGTCAGTTAGGAAAGCAAAGGATAGCTTTTTCAAACTGAAATTTGCATCCTGCAGCACTAATTCCCAAAGGTTTTGGGACACTAAAGTCCATGGAGAATAAGAGCACCTCCTCCCAGCTGCTCACTGCACTGAGGCTAGGAAACACTCACCACCGATAAATCCACGATAATAGAACATTTCGATAAGCATTTCTCTACGACTGGCCACGCTTTCCACCTGGCTACCCCTACCCTCTCCTTCTAAAACTTTCTAAAATTATCCACCACCATTGTCGCAACCCCTATTACTAGTCTATTCAACCTCTCTTTCATATCGTCTGAGATTCCTAAAGATTGGAAAGCGGCCACGGTCATCCCCCTCTTCAAAGGGGGAAACACTCTAGACCCAAACTGTTACAGACCTATATCCTTCCTGCCCTGCCTTTCTAAATTCATCGAAAGCCAAGTGAACAAACAGGTCACAGACCATTTTGAATCCCACCGTACCTTCTTCGCTATGCAATCCGGGTTTCCGAGCTGGTCACGGGTGCACCTCAGCCACGCTCAAGGTCCTAAACGATATCATAACTGCCATTGATTTTTTTTTAAACAGTACTGTCCAGCCGTTTTCATCGACCTGGCCAAGGCTTTCGACTCTGTATCGGCAGACGACACCATTTTGTATACATCTGGCCCTTCCTTGGACACTGTGTTAACAAACCTCCAAACGAGCTTCAATGCCAAACACTCCTTCCGGGGCCTCCAACTGCTCTTAAACGCTAGTAAAACTAAATGCATGCTCTTCAACCGATTGCTGCCCGAACCGGCCTGCCCGCCTAGCATCACTACTCTGGACTGTTCGGACTTAAAATATGTGGACAACTTTAAATACCTAAATGTCTGGCTAGACTGTAAACTCTCCTTCCAGACTCATATTAAGCATCTCCAATCGGGGCGGCAGGGTAGCCTAGTGGTTAGAGCGTTGGACTAGTAACCGGAAGGCTGCAAGTTCAAACCCCTGAGCTGACAAGGTACAAATCTGTCGTTCTGCCCCTGAACAGGCAGTTAACCCACTGTTCCTAGGCCGTCATTGAAAATAAGAATTTGTTCTTAACTGACTTGCCTGGTTAAATAAAGGTAAAATAAAAAATAAAAAATAAAAATCCCAAATTTAATCTAGAATCGGCTTCCTATTTCGCAACAAAGCCTCCTTCACTCATGCTGCTAAACATACCCTCGTAAAACTTACTATCCTGCCGATCCTTGACTTTGGCAATGTCATTTAGAAAATAGCCTCAAACACTCTATTCAGCAAATTGGATGCAGCCTATCACAGTGCCATCCGTTTTATCACCAAAGCCCCATATACTACCCACCACTGCGACCTGTATGCTGGCTGGTCCTCGCTACATATTAGCCACCAAACCCACTGGCTCCAGGTCATCTATAAGTCTTTGCTAGGTAAAGCTCCGCCTTACTCAGCTCAATGGTCACCATAGCAACACCCACCCGTAGCACACGCTCCAGCAGGTATATTTCACTGGTCATCCCCAAAGCCAACACCTCCTTTGGCAGCCTTTCCTTCCAGTTCTCTGCTGCCAATGACTGGAACGAATTGCAAAAATCACTGAAGTTGGAGACTTATATCTCCCTCACTAACTTCAAGCATCGGCTGTCAGGGCAGCTTACCGATCGGTGTAGCTGTACACAGCCCATCTGTAAATAGCCCATCCAACCTACTACCTATCTCATCTCCATTGTTGTTTTGTTTTTTTTCTGCTCTTTTGCACAGCAGTATATCTACTTGCACATCCTCATCTATCACTTCAGTGTTAATTGCTAAATTGTAATTACTTCGCCACTATGGCCTATTTATTGGCTTTACCTCCTTACTTAATTTGCACACACTGTATACATATTTTATATTGTGTTATTGACTGTACGTTTGTTTATCCCATTTGTAACTCTGTGTTGTTGTTTTTGTCACACTGCTTTGATTTATCTTGGCCAGGTCACAGTTGTAAATGAGAACCTGTTCTCAACTGGCCTACCTGGTTAAATACAATTGATAAAAATACAATGTTATCCATCCATGTGCCTTGCAAGCCATATATGACATTTTTGTGTGCTTATCTAGATTCACTGGTTTTACACACCAACTAAACTTTTTTGGGGGGAGAGCGCAATGGTCTTGAGTAGTCATCGTGCCTATGTCATGGTGTGCACTGGGCCAACAGCCATCCCTTTCCTGTCTGCCTTACCTTGATGACCCGGTCCTGGCAGCGCTGGATGTTCTTACAGAGACCCTCTGGCCCCTGGTCCTCCAGACTCTGGTGAAGGATCTGCTCAAAGGTGTACACCGCATCGTCCATTTGCTGCACAGATAAAGGTTTGTTTATCAGTTTACATTTTAGTCATTTAGCAAAACGCTGTTATCCAGAGTGACTTACAGTCAGTGCATTCAACTAAGCTTAGTAGTGGAAAAACAACCACAAATCACAGTCATTGCAAGTAAACCTATCTTTAAAAATGGTCTATACTCTACCAGACAGAAAGAGAACGCAGAGAAATCGGTTTATAAAATGGATCATCATGTGGGCATGTTGGTAACTCAATAAAAACTGGTGAACTCCACTAAGCAGTCATCCGACAGTGTATAGATAAAGTCCATGATTTGCCTGTTTGCTGAAATCACAAAATGCCAAGCCAAGAACAAAACATTCCATAAGATTTCATATATTCACCACAAGGGGACACTATCTTCCCAACAATTCCTTTTAAAGTGTAGCATAACAAAATAGGATTGCTTTCTATATACTAGTTGAATCCTGTCCAAAAAAAACCTTCCCTCCCTCCATTCTAAACTAATCACACTCTGAACCCTGAGGGTAGATCTTTGCTATTGTATATCTGAACTATAAACAGAATCTTGGATGCAAAGCAACGTTCAATTGTTGAACTCTCCGAGACCTTAGCCCCTGTCTGAGAGGTCTAACCCCCAGCAGCTTCTAGCCACTACAAAGAGAACAGCCTATGTGATTCACAGTGGGGGACAGAGTGGTGAATACTTGGCTCTAGGATATCTCTCCAACAACCAACAGCCTGTCAACAGAGACCAGCCAGCCAATGACAGTAAACCACCACTCACTAACCAGAATGTGCTTGTTCTCCAACCAAAACAGCACAACCAACAACCACAAAATAGACCTGCAGGCCACATCCTTTTAGCACTCATACACCAGCCAGGAACTCAAATGGAGACATTTCAGCAATTATTTAATTAGTACCTCACCATACTCATACCCCATATGTCAGTTTAGTGATTAACTGTCCACATCATCAGTAAGATGTTGTGTCACATTTTGCAGAATAATAAAGTGTAGGAAGGTGTAGTTTACATTTGCATTTGGATCACATTCAATTAAGCTAGGTACGACAACCTATCACAGTCATTGCAAGTAAAACCTTCATCCTCAATCAGTGCTAGTTAAGTTGTACCTCTCTCATGAGGATCTGTGCCCTCTGGACGAACACGGAGGGGCTGGAGACATCGAACCTCTGCTGCAAACCATCCAGACTCAGGTCCTCTACTTTCTCATAGCAGCTCTGCATCTTTACCGGGTGGAAAGCCAGCATAGAGATCTTCTCCATGTGCTGACGAGAGAGGGAGAGAAGGAGGGAGAGAAGGAAGAGTGAGGCTGGGTTGACAGAATCAACACATAAACCATAGAGACCAGGCTTGGATGATATATGTCTTTCAATTCACTCATCAATTTGTATGCTACACTTCAGATATCACCTAAAATGGGTGGAATAAAAGCCTGCAGCTAAACTGTTATGCTGGATCATTAGACTGACACCCATATAAATGAATAACAACGTTCTCACCTCTCCCAGTTTTTCCTTGGTGCTGTCGTTCACTGTGTTCTTGCTCATGTCCACCAGCTCTCTGAAGAAGACGTCCCTGACCTCAGAGAAGCCTCGACTGGTGGGCTCCATCAGGGCCTCCAGAATAGAGCTGATGTAGGGCTGGATACTCACCTTCAGCAGCTTCTCTGCCTTAGGCAATGCCACCGCTGTGAGGAAACACAACGAGAGAGAGAGAGAGAGAGGATGTCAACACACAGACTAGTCTACATAAACTGGCAGAAGTTCCACTGTGACTCATTGTGCAACACATGCTTTTCTCAAGATATGATTCGTCCAAAGGAATTCAGTTCCTCTCCATATAAGACTGTTATTGCGACAGACTAAGTCCCCCATGTAACTGTTGATGGAATGCTGCTATTCTTCCTGACTTCAACTCAATGGACGCAGGCTGTCAACATAGCACAAAACTGTCTGTGGCTGTGACAACCCCCTGTCCAACTGTTGGCAAATATTTGTCACACCACTGGCAAAGAGCCCAGAATGACACACAGGCCAGACATGTACTGTAGGTATTCAGAGTATGAACTAGAATCTACCATTGTACTGCAACTACTGGTATTTACCTACTGTTGGTCCCAAGTTGACCTGGCTTGGGCACAGATCTAGGATCTGCTTACTCTCCCAAAATCCATGACTGGGTGGACTGTAAAACTGACGTTGGGTTAATGTCTGGGACTAGGGCTCAACTTCATCTTACTGTGGAGGGCTCAAACCTTTTAAATATATTTATTGTGGTATATTTATTTCTTTTATAAAGATGGGATAATGAAGAGGAGACATGAAAGGTGGAAAAGTTGGCACGTCAGAAGTGCAATGGTGTGGATTCCAACTCATGCTGACTCTAGGGTGCATGAGCTGGGGTCTGCAGCTCTAACAGGTGAACCACACAGGTCACTGAGGGTTCACCTTTGATTTTGTTGCTGACGTGCTCCTTGGAGGTGATGATCTGATCCATGTCTGTGCGTATGGAGGCCTCTAGAAGGGGGCGTCCAGCCTCACAGCTCTGCACCACAGCCTCATACTGGGCCTGGGCCTGCCTCACCACCAGACCATAAACAGCATCGCAGATCTGCATGGGGACACACAAGAGGATTGTTATGTCTGCATCTTGTATTGAGAAAAGCCACTGGGCCGAAACGTTGACCAAAGTGCCATATTATCCACCTTTGTGAACATGGAATACAAAGATGTAGATCACCAGTATTCTTGCATCCCAACATGACATGGATTAATGTACAAACAGGGAACTCAGAAGCTGGTTAAGGAGAAGACATTTTCCCTATTATTATAAAGGGGTATTTGGTCAGTTGTGTGAGATAGGACTTACCAGCATCCAGTTCCTCTGCCTTTCGTGCATTTTGCCTTTCAGTCCCGGGGTGATGAGATCCCTGACCTCAGGGAGAAGTGTCTCCATCACCAGGTTGGCCAGAATCTACAGGGATGGTAGTGGGTTCAAGATCAGATGACAACAATAAGTGTGGTGACGCTGTGCTGTTTGAGATGCAAGACACATTTCCCAAAAAGAGACGCAAAGTGATTCATGAACTACCGAGACCAATACAGCCATACTTCCAGAGTGATACAATTCTTATGACCTACTAAGGTCATACCAGCTCACCCTCTACCCACCTCTGGGCAGTGGGGCTAATCTATGGCCTCGGGGCAAAGTATTTATTTATACATGGGAAGTGGTTCATTGAAGGTCCTATTCATGCTTTGTATCTGGTGGAGGGCATCCTCCAAAAGTCTGTATACTAGTCTACTGTACTTTTCCCTCTCAGGTGTGGTCGGCACTCTACACTGCAGATATGTCAGAGCTATCGAAACCTGAGAACTGGTTTTTCTAGCCTGATTGCTCTAGATCAGTGGTATTAAACTCTTACCCTATGAGGTCCGCAGCCTGCTGGTTTTCTGTGTACCTGATAATTAATTGCACCCACCTGGTGTCCCCAGGTCTAAAATAAGTGGAACTGGCTTTGAGGTCCAGAGTTGAATATAAGGGGCCCAACACATTCATCACAACATATTTATCATGACTATCTTCTATTGTACTTATTTGGCCTTGAAGTCAAGAGCTTTGGGCGAGGCTGCATTGGATGCGAGTTCCTGATCTTGATGATATGGGACAGAGGAATGTGTAGGAGTAGAGTTGGCAATGCTGCCAGAGAATCTCTGTTCTACCATTCTGGTGTATTTCAACTTGAAACAGAAAGATGAGTGCTGGTCTTATCTGTAGGTGTCACATTGGTGGTGTGTCACAGCAGGGCACGATGAATGACAACCACTGTTTGGTTATTGTAAAAATGTTAGCCAAGGAGTGCACAGATGTGCACAGATTGCAAGTTATGTAGCAAGTTAAGTTGACAATGCCTGCCATGGACATTTCCCAGTTGCTTTGAATGTTCAAAATCATAGTGTAAGAACACTCTTAAATGCCTCAAATTAGTCAGTTTTGTCTAGCAACAACAGCCAACTAGCTAGCTAGGTAGCCATTTAACTTTCTAGCACATTCACTAATTTATTTGTTAACAGTTAGCTACCATGTTCTTGTCAAACTATCAACAGAGTAGCTAGCAAAAAAAACAAAATACGCCAAATAACAGTCTAAAAACCACTTGAGGGCAAATAATAGGAATCAGATTTGTATCAGATTTCAAACCACTTATGAAGGTGATTTGAAATGTGGCTTGAAATATCCGATTCCACATGGCTTTTGGTTGTCGATTCAGATTCTAATCGATATACATGTTTTGGGGGATTTGAGTCACTTTAAACTGACCAATGTGAACAAGGCTTTACTGACACAAACGGTTAGATGTTATGTCGGGTGTTTGACACCTCAGTGACACGTTGATATGGTATAATAACAGTATCACAGTGCACTGCTGACGGAAAAATAAAAAATAAATAATAATACTTTTCACATTTATTGGGTCATTCCACAAAATGAGTCATTCCACAAAATGAGTCTCTGATATTTTAAATAGAAATTGTGCGTCAACATTACATTTTAAAAGCTTGTTATATTAAAGGGCACTTCATTTAATAGAACATTGAACATTCAATAAATAATATTTTTATTGAATGATTTTGGGCATGTCCCTCTGTGCACTGACTTCTAGGAATATTTGAACCCACTTGACACCAGAATGTTTAAGCATTTTCATCAGTGTAAAGCCATAGTTATGTTGTTGTTTTGACAAAGTCATTTCTGAAAATCATTATATTTCATATTTTCAGGAAGAAAATGTCCCACATTTTAAGGTCAACCCTGTTTACGTGAACTGAACTCACATTTTAATATTGTGAAACTATTCCTTTAAAAAGAAAAAAAGCTCATTCTACTCTTTTTGTCCATTTTCTGGTGTGTCGTGGTGGGAAACTGAGTGGGTCAAGCGTAACACGTCAAACCTGTTACCCACAGATAGACAGGCTAGAATTATTTGACCAATAAATAGTTTTTTTGGTGGAGCTTGCATTCAATTGTCCGTTCCTGTTGCACACAACAACCTTCCATTTCCCCTGTCACAGGGGGGTTAATGGCTGACTTAAGATGAAATCGTCAACTCTGTTACTTTATTTGGCACTTACTATAGTAGTTTTTTTATTGAACAACTTGAGATTGAAAAACATGTTTTTTAATAAGTTGAACATGTGCTCTTTGTGACAATGTTAAAATGATGGAGAAAGAGGAGGAAGGGAAGCGCTACTAAGGTACACAATAGTACATTTTGGTAGATAGAAGGTGATCTTTGGTAAAAGGGGTAAATTGGTCATCAAAAAGAGAGGAGGACTAATGCACTCTTCATATAATTAATTTAAATGCCTTTATTAGTATGGCATGTTCAATAGAAACAACGGTTTTTTTTTTAAACGATGCGTTTCGGCTGCATGGCCTTCGTCAGGGAGGGACGTTTAAAAAAAAAAAAAAAAAAAACTTTGTTTCTATTGAACATGCCATACTAATAAAGGCATTTTAATTAATTATATGAAAAGTTAAAATGAAGGGCTTGGTGAAATATTAGTTAACTGGAGATGGACGTTTAGAGGAGTGCAAAATGTATCTCGTATACACTGATTTCACAACACATTAGGAACACCTTCCTAATATTGAGTTAAACCCACTTTTGCCCTCAGAACAGCCTCAATTCATCGAGGCATGGAATCTACAAGGTGTCGAAAGCGTTCCACAAAGATGTTGGCCCATGTTGACTCCAATGCTTCACAAAGTTGTGTCAAATTGGCTGGATGTCGTTTGGGTGGTGGACCATTCTTGATACACATGAGAAGCGTTTGAGTGTGAAAACCCCAGCAGCATTGCAGTTCTTGACACTCAAACCGTTGTGCCTGGAACCTACCACCATACCCTGTTCAAAGGTACTTCAATCTTTTGTCTTGCCCATTCACCCTCTGAATGGCACACATACACAATACATGTCTCAACTCTCAAGGCTTAAAAATCCTTCTTTAACCTTTAACCTTTAGTCTCCTTCCTCCCCTTCATCTACACTGATTGGTAGTGGATTTAACAAGTGACATCAAGAAGGGATCATAGGATTCACCTGGTCAGTCTCATGGAAAGAGCAGGTTTTCCTAATGTTTTGTACACTGTATATACACAGGCTGTGTCTGTCTGTCTGTTGAAAGTGCTGTGTTGTGTCTGACCTTTGAGTTTATGGGAGTCCTGACTCTGTGGTTAACTCTGAGCCCAAGGCTCCTCGTCTGGCCTTTGGCTCCCTCCATCTCCCACTGGAGCAATCTGTCTATGAGATACTAAGAATGATGGGTATGAGTCAAGGCCCCCAGGCCCTGATGTAAGAGCTACAGACATCACACTCACACAGACAGACAAAGACTCAGCTCTGCAGAGGGGGGGCGGCACAGTGAGCTCATGCCCACAGGATGCTGTGTCACCAGGGCAGGGGGCATAGTGATATCATCTCTCAGCTGGACTCTACATCCCTAATTGTATCCCAAATTATAGCCTATTCCCTACATAGACCCATTTGGCTCTGGTCAAAAGTAGTGCACTACAGTGCACTAAGAAAGTATTCAGACCCCTAAACTTTTTCCACATTGTTACGTTACAGCTAGCGATGCGCAATATAGAAATCGGTAAGCATATCGAAAACAGACGATATTAGCTAAAAGTGCTAACATCGGCCTGATGTCTAGTTTACTGCCGATGTCAAAGCTGACGTGCATAACTATATAATGTAGGGAGATGATGTAATGACGGCACGAAAAAAATAGCTCTACACGTGCAACACAGCATTCCTAACCTAGCCCACAATGTCTGCTGTGTGTATCGAGCAGTCATTTGAAAGAGTAAAAACATTTCAGCGAGACAACGCAAAGGCGAAATCCATTCACGCCAAGATAATGGAATTCATTGCCCTTGACAATCAACCGTTCTCTGTTGTGGATGATGTTGGCTTTCGCCAACTGGTCGAGCATCTCGAGCCCCGGTACACACTACCAATTAGGCACTATTTTTCAGATGTTGCCCTATGTTGTTGAAACGCACATCCATGAGCTACTTGCTATGGGCGTCACTGCTATTAGCTTCACAACTGACATTTGGACCAGCGATGTCAGCCCCATTAGCATGCAGAGCCTGACAGCACAGTGGGTGGACGAGGACTTCGTACTGAGGAAAGCTCAAGAATGTGCTGTTATATAGGGAATAGGGTGCCATTTGGGACAAAGCCACTGTCATTGGCTGTGCCATCCTTACCTGTGGAGGTGCGCCACACATCATCTCCCAGGTGCCATACTGCCCATGGGCTTGGCGAAAAAGCCTCACCGAGTCTGTGAAGGCTGGCGTCTGCACCTTACTCTCCTCCAACAAACCTATGGGGTAACCACAGAGGATTAGAATTGTTAGTGGAAGTGGACATTGTGAAGGTTGACTTGAAAACATTGTACAAGTTTGATAATTTATCATAAAATCAGCACTAGCCTGGTCAAGCAGACTGACTGCTGTGCTCACATTTCAAACCAAATTGTTACTGATTCCACCAGGCTAATCTCAATTGAAATCTTGAATTCAGGTTTGACAGAAATATACTTGAAAATGAGTTTCCATGCATTCCTAGAGTCTGTTGCAACTTGTGCAGAAAGAGAACTGTCTAGTACAGTGCATTTGGAAACTATTCAGACACCTTTTTTCCCACATTGTTACTTTAGTCTTCCTCTGATTAAATAAAACCTCACTCTACACACAATATCCCATAACGACAAAGTGAAAACTGGGTTCAAGAAATGTTTGCAAAAGTATTCTAAATAAAAAAAATAGAAATACATTATTTACATAAGTATTCAGATCCTTCGATACGAGACTCGAAATTGAGCTCAGCTGCATCCTGTTTCCATTGCTCATCCTTGAGATGTTTCTACAACTTGACAGGCGTCCACATGTGATAAATTAAATTGATTGGACATGATTTGTAAAGGCACACACTCCTCTACATAAATTCCCACAGTAACCAGCGCATGTCAGAGCAAAAACCAAGCCATGAAGTCGAAGCAATTGTCCATAGAGCTCTGAGACAGAATTGTGTCGAGGCAGAGATCTGGGGAAGGGATACCAAAACATTTATGGAGCATTGAAGGTCCCCAAGAACACAGCGGCCTCCAATATTCTTAAATAGAGGAAGTTTGGAACCACCAGGGCCTTTCCTAGAGCTGGCTGTGTGGCCTAACTGAGCAATCAGGGGAGAAGAGCCTTGGTCAGGGAGGTGACCAAGAACCCGATGGTCACTCTGACAGCTCTTGATGAAAACCTGCTGCAGAGTGCTCAGGACCTCAGACAGGGGCGAAGTTTCACCTTCCAACAGGACAACAACCTTATGCACACAGCCAAGACAATGCAGGACTTGCGTCGGGACAAGTCTCAATGTCATTAAGTGGCCTAGCCAGAGCCAGGACTTGAACCCGATCAAACATCTCTGGAGAGACATGAAAATAGCTGTGCAGCAACGCTCAGGAAGGAATGGGAAAGGAATGGGAGAAAGTCCACAAATACAGGTGTGCCAAGCTTGTAGCATCATACCCAAGAAGACTCGTGGCTGTAATAGCTGCCAAAAGTGCATCAACAAAGTACTGAGTAAAGTATCTGAATACTTGTGTAAATGTGATAAATGTTTATTATTATTTGTAAATGTGCAAACATTTCTAAAAACCTGTTTTTGCTTTGTCATTATGGGATATTGTGTGTAGACTGATGAGGGGGGAAAAAACAATTTAATCAGTTTTAGAATAAGGCTGTAACATAACAAAATGTGGGAAAAGTCAATGGGTCTGAATACTTTCCGAATGCACTGTACGTGGGAAGAGTGAAACAGTCATACGCAATGACCACACCACACCACATACACTCTGTAAAGTCAACTGGATCATTCTCATGTCACGAGTGGCTAGGGTTATTTATCAGAGCTTTGTCATGGCAACCCAGGGAGATTCCACATTATCCATCTTTAGGGAAGTAAATTATTGTCGTCATCCCACAAAAAGTACATTTCAAATACATTTGTAAAAAAATATATATAAAAAAATAAACACCCACTCATTTTCCAAATATTGAAGTAGTAGCTAGTAATAGCATGATAACTGTACACGTTGTTTTGGCAACAGGGTTTGTTTTGTTTTGTTAAAGCATCTTCGTTGGGCCAGAGTGACTGGTGAACAAGGCTACATCTAATAGATGACACACACACACACACACACACACACACACACACACACACACACACACACACACCTCCCGCTTAGATCATCTTCACCTCTACTGAAAGAGTCAACCTGAATAATTGATTAATGTATCCAGCTGTGTTTGGATCAGGAATCAGACTCTGGTATGTAGACTCACCATCCAAACATACATTGCGTTCGGAAAGTATTAAGACCCCTTGACTTTCCCCACATTTTGTTACGTTACAGCCTTATTCTAAAATTGATTAAATTGTCCCCCCCCCCATCAATCTACACAAAAATATCTCAATGACAAAGCACAAATGATGTTTTTAGAATTCTTTGTACATTTCAACAAAAAAATCTGACCCTTTACTCAATACTTTGTTGAAGCACATTTATTTGGCAGCGATTACAGCCTTGTGTCTTCTTGGGTATGAAGCTTCAAGCTTGGCACACCTGTATTTGGGGAGTTTCTTCCATTATTTTCTGCAAATCCTTTCAAGCTCTGTCAGGTTGGATGGGGAGCGTTGCTGCACAGATATTTTCAGGTCTCTCCAGAGATGTTCGATCGGGTTCAAGTACAGGCTCTGGCTGGGCCACTCAAGGACATTCAGAGACTTGTCCCAAAGCCACTTCTGTGTTGCCTTGGCTGTGTGCTTAGGGTCCTGTTGGAAGGTGAACCTTCACCCCAGTCTGAGGTAATGAGTGCTCTGGAGCAGGTTTTCATCAAGGATCTCTGTACTTTGCTCCGTTTATCTTTCCCTCGATCCTGACTAGTATCCCAGTCCCTGCCGCTGAAAAACATCCACACAGCATGATGCTGCCACCAACTTGCTTCACCCTAGGGATTGGTGCCAGGTTTCCTCTAGAGGTGACGCTTGGTATTCAGGCCAGAGAGTTAAATCTTGGGTTCCATCAGACCAGAGCATCTTGTTTCTCATGGTCTGAGTGTTTGGGTGACTTTTGGCAAACTCAAAGCAGGCTGTCATGTGCCTTTTACTGAGGAGTGGCTTCCGTCTGGCCACTCTACCATAAAGGCCTGATTGGGGGAGTGCTGCAGAGAAGGTACTCCCATCTCCACAGAGGAACTCTGGAGCTCTGTCAGAGTGACCATCGGGTTCTTGGTCACCTCCCTGACCAAGACCCTTCTCCCCCAATTGCTCAGTTTCCCTAGGCAGCCAGCTCTAGGAAGAGTCTTGATGGTTCCAAACTTCTTCCATTTAGGAATAGAGGAGGACACTGTTCTAGGGGACCTTCAATGCTGCAGACATTTTTTGGTACCCTTCCCCAGATCTGTGCTGATACAATCTTGTCTCTGAGCTCTACGGACAATTTCGTCAACCTCATGGCTTGGTTTTTGCTCTGACATGCACCGTCAACTGTGGGACCTTATATAGACATGTGTGTACTTTTCCAAATCATGTCCAATCAATTGAATTTGCCCCAGGTGGACTCCAATCAAGTTGTAGACACATCAAGGATGATCAATGGAAACAGGATGCACCTGAGCTCAATTACAAGTCTCATAGCAAAGGGTCTGAATACTTATGTAAATAAGGTTTGCAAAAAAAATCTAAAAACCTGTTTTCCCTTTGTCATTATGGGATATTGTGCGTAGATGGCTTAAATAAAAACAAACTCAATTTTAGAATAAGTCTAACGTAACAAAATGTGGAAAAAGTCAAGGGGTCTGAATACTTTCTGGATGCACTGTACTTTACATGAGGAGAGAGCTAGTCTAACCACAGCATCAGAACAAAGCATGTGAAATCCTGTCTTGTGATAAAAATGGGGAATTCATAAATTAACTCTAGCCATGACAAAGACAGGAAGTATGTTGTGCAGGGTGGGGGAGTGAGTGGTCTGTGTGAGTGAGAATGGGGCCTGGGACTATGAATTAGGGGGGGGAAGTGGAGCTTCTAGCTACAGGCAGGAAGTCCACAGCCCCAGACTACCTCCCTCTCTGAAAGCTGTGTGTGTGTGTGTGTGTGTGTGTTGAAAGAGTGTGAGGGTGGGAGCCAGGCCATTTATCTTGGCTCTGCCTCATGAGAACGTGGAGGGGATTTTTGCCAGCCCAATAAAGTCTGTACCCCAGATCTAAAGTCAAACTAGACTAAAAGACACGTTTATGCTGAAATTCCAGTAACTGTATATCAATTGATCAGCGTCTGTAGAGAAAGAATGGCCTGGTCAGTTTGAGGCTGGTTGTGGTTCAGCAACACCTCCTTATAGTGAGTAGTGTCGTGTGAGTTAAAAAAAAAAAAAATTAATAGTCTGCTTTGTTGTCAGAGGGTCCCAGCTTCAGAGCTGACTATGGAGATTTTTGTTCAACTTAAAAATCCCTATATCATAATGCTTTTCGGACATGGTGATCATAGCTGCTTTTCCAGTCATTGCAACATTTTCCAGATCATATACAGTCCTACAGTGTGGTTTTCCATAAAGAAGTATCATATTTGAGTTGGACAAAGTAACATGATCACAACTGTCAATGTAGACAGAGGTCAATAGAACCCACTGACAGATACAAATCAAATCGTATTTGTCACATGCGTCGAATACAACAGCTGTAGACTTTACCGTGAAATGCTTTCGTTCGAGCCCTTTCCCAACAATGCAGTTAAAAAGTAAGAAAATTAACAAATAGATAAAGAAAATAGAAACAGAATAACAATAACGATGCAATTCACAAGGAGTACCGGTACAAGGTGGTTGGGGTGAATGAGGTAATATGTACAGTATATGTAGGTTTGCTTAGGTAATTGAAGTACTATGTACATGTAGGTCGGCGGTAAAATGCAGAACGTTTGGGTAGTTGTTTAACTTTTCAGCAGTCTTATGGCTTGGGGGTAGAAGCTGTTCAGAGTCTTGTTGGTTCCATACTTGGTGCATTGGTAACGCTTGCTGTGCGGTAGCAGAGAAAACAGACTGACTTGGGTGGCTGTAGTCAATTTTTAGGGCCTTCCTCTGACACCACCTGGTATAGAGGCAGGGAGCTCGGCCCCAGTGATGTACTGGGATGAACGCACTACCCTCTGTAGCGCATTGCGTTCGGATGCCGAGCTGTTGCCATACCAAGCGGTGATGCAGCCAGTGATGATGCTCTCAATGGTGCAGTTTTAGAACTTTTTGAGGATCCTAGGGCCCATGCCAAATCCTTTCAGCCTCCTGAGGGGGAAGAAGAGTTGTCCTGCCCTCTTCACGACTGTGTTTGGGCCACAATAGATCCTTAGTGATAGGTCCATACCACCCAGCATCCCACTGCTGGCTTACCTCTGAAGCTAAGCTGTGTTGGCCCTGGTCAGTCACTGGATGCTGCAGGAAGTGGTGTTGGAGGGCCAGTAGGAGGCACTAAAGAAATCATCCCTATCTTCCGGATGGCTCATTCATCCACACTCCTCTCCCCTATAACTATTCCCCAGGTCGTTGCTGTAAATGAGAATGTGTTCCGTCAACTTACCTAGTAAAATACGAGAAAAAAAAGTGATGTGGACACCGAGGAACTTGAAGCTCTCGACCGTCTCCACTACAGCCCCATCGATGTGAATGGGGGCGTGCTCGGCCCTCGGTTTCCCTTCTACAACCTCATCAATGTTGGCTATTCCTGCCACTCCCCACCATGCTAACTTCAGTCTGCATGAGTCCTTGGTTGTGTCCCAAATGGCACCACATTCCCTATATAGTGCACTACATACATTGGGAACAGGGTTCCATTTGGAACACAGCCCTAGTGCGGGACATAAGCGATGAATGAGGAGTAAATCCTATGGCCCCTGAAGGTGAAGTCTTCATTCATGGTCAGCAGGGTGTCCGTCTGCTGGACAGGGTCCCTCTGTGTTCGGCCCCTAGCCCCCAGCCTGCTCTAGGAAGGAGGGTGGGGGTGGGTAGAGCCAAAGCAGGGCGGACCGCCTGAGGAAATTAATTGCCGCCACATACCAGACTTTATTGAGCCTGCAGTCTAAACATCGAGCTACAGAGCAGTTGTTCATACACTGCTCTGACTGACCACTCAGGGTTTGACTACATGAAGACATGCATGTTTCAAATGGCACCCAATTCCCTATATAGGGCACTATAGGTCCTGGTCAAAAGTAGTGCACTATCTATTGAACAGGGTGCCATTTGGGAAGCGCACATGATGTGACCTTTACAGAATCACAACATTGTGGTCCCCTTCTTTATGAAGCTCAGGCTGGAGCTTCTACACATTGTATACACTTAATGATGCGTTGTTTTTAGGTTGGCCCGTGTCTTTGCTCTGGTCATACAAGGCTACAGGGACATATCAAATAGTACTTGAAGTATTTGCCTCATGCTACAGAAAATGGAGATGGACTAATGTTCTATGGGCTGATCTGGCTCAGGAGAAGGCAAACTTATAGTACTTGAAGTGAGTACAAATGTGAATTTTGGGGCATGATCTAGACCAGTATTTCCCAACTCCAGTCCTCGAGTACCCCCCCAACTGTACATATTTTTTGTTGCGGCCCCCAAGCACAACTGATTCTACTTGTCAACTAAGTTGAATCAGGTGTTTTTGTCCAGGGCTACAACAAAAACGTGTGCTGTTGGGGCTAATCGAGGACCGGAGTTGGGAAACACTGATTCTAGACTCCTTGATATGACAGAAAGAAAGAGCTGTACTGTACATCTGTGGAAGCCCTGGCCGCCAGGCAGATGAGATCTTTCACTGAGGACTAAATTGGATTAGAAAAGTAACAAAGTTGTGTCGGTCGAGAATCCCAAGAATGACAGCTGCCTGCTAACAGATTCCTTTACAAAGTTCACTCTATCGAGTTAGAGCTTGTTACATTTAAATGTTTTTATTTTTAATTTTACCTTTATTTAACCAGGCAAGTCAGTTAAGAACACATTCTTATTTTCAATGTCGGCCTGGGAACAGTGGGTTCACTGGATGCTGCAGGAAGTGGTGTTGGAGGGCCAGTAGGAGGCACTAAAGAAATCATCCCTAGCTTCCAGTTGGCTCATTCATCCACACTCCTCTCCCCTATAACTAACATATAAAATATGAAAAAAAAGTTATGTGGACACCGAGGAACTTGAAGCTCTCGACCGTCTCCACTACAGCCCCATCGATGTGAATGGGGGCGTGCTCGGCCCTCCGTTTCCCTTCTACAACCTCATCAATGTTGGCTATTCCTGCCACTCCCCATCATGCTAACTTGTCAACTGCCTGTTCAGGGGCAGAACGACAGATTTGTACCTTGTCAGCTCGGGGGTTTGAACTCGCAACCTTCTGGTTACTAGTCCAACGCTCTAACCACTAGGCTACTAACCATTTGCCTAAAAAAGGGGTCTATGGAAAGCCCCTGGTGCCGGTCAACTCCTTCATTATCTCGTCACCTCAACCAAGAACATGTTGCCAGCTCATGCCTCCAGTTTGGGCTAATTTGCCTGCCGACCCTGACTTGTTAGGTCACACAACAAACTGTCCGCCCACTCACATACTCCCTCACAGACTGTGCTGAGCATGCCTACTAACAACTCAATTAAGTCACATAACTTCTATTAAGCCAGCACAGATTTTGGAATGGGAGTGCTTAGTAAGTCAATCCATGTGCTTTGAATGACCCATGTCAATCCCAAAAGGCACTCTGTTCCCTATAGTGCACCACGTTTGACCAAGGTGTTCATATGAACCCTCTTACTCCTCTCCCACAACATTCAACTCCCCCTGGAGTACTACCAAAAGGCACTGTGAGTCCTGTGTTGAGGAGTACCAGAGCATGTGAGTCAGAGGGAGCCTTCCTCTCTCTCTTCTGTTCTCCATCTCTGGTTGTATTGACTGCCTGGTCTGGTCTGTACCACTGACAGCTAGCTCACCTGTCCATGTACAGTGCACGCAGAGCGAACTCCAGCAGCAGGTAGGGTCGCCCACAGCCAGATCTAGGTTCAACTACCCTTTGAAATCATTTACAAATACTTCATCTGTGCTTGATTGAGCTTGCCTTGCTCCATTGCTCCATGGACCAATGGAATAGTCCCTAACCCTGCCCATCTGGCACTTGTGGCAGGCTAAAGCAAACGCAGACAATATTTCAACAATTTCAAATAGTACTTAAACCCAGGTCCCGTCACAGCTGCTCCCTAATACCAGAGTAGCCATAACTCAAACAGGGGGAGAGATATGAGTGAGGTAGTTTACATTGTAGCAGTGTGAAGTACACTGACTGGTGGTGAAGTGATGTCATCTGAACCCACTCATCCCAGGCACTGTGGCTTCTAGCTGTTCTCTGCTCACCAGCCTCACCGTTTCATGATGGCTCCCATGTTTCTCATGCAAGATCCTATCCACATATGGGTAAAATAAAAGAGCTTAGTAGGTTTTGCAGTCCAGGGCATCATGTTAACTAACTTCTAGGGACCTATTGATAGTGTCTTGGGTCGGTTAGGGCACCCATGTTGGCTCTGAAGAGCCATGCAACAACGATGCTGGTACAGCCTAAAGTATAACTACATAGATTATACATAGTTCTATGGTTTTGGCATGACTTCATTGGGCATGAATCCGCTTCTCTACAGTATAATTAGCAACCACAGCACACGATCATTGACATCTGCAGTAACATGCAGTTAGTTAGCTGTAATATCCTCAAGTGGACTGAGTCAGAAACTCCGGTGGAAAGGTTTTGACTATGGAATAGACTGCATGTGATGTCGGCTGTTTACCTGGTCCCCGTAACGACAGCAGAGACATTTTGCCGGGAGTACCTGCCTTCCACTCTTAACTGTCCGTTTTGTTGCACCGCCTGGTGAGCTGCCGCTGACTTCTGACCATATTTCTGAACTTACATGAAACAGTATGTCACACACATGATTCCCTATATTTAAGTTTGAGAACGGGTATGTAAAACCACAGGTTTAACATTGACAGGCACTTGTCTGTGCATGTGTCACACGGTCTTGTTTACAATTCGGTGCATTGTGCAGGGCAGACAAAAAGGTTGGATAATCAGAGCCTAGACTCATCCACGGGCATGAAATACAAGCAAACAAAGCTAAACAATGGAAAAAGAGGAAGACTGTCGGAAGGGCAACGCATCTAAAGTTAGGGAGTAACCAATGAATATGTCAATTAGTGATGCATCTTGCAAAATGGAAAATTGACTTCACAGGGAAGTTGAAAGGTTATTACTGCAAGGCATATTTTATGTTGATTCAACCTCCAGAACATCAACAACTAGTCTAGCTACATAACCAAACCCCAAAAGGGGTGCCTTTTGCATCCCTTTGATATTATAAGTGGAAATTGTGCACAAATATTGCATTTAAAAAAAGCCTGTTATATTAAATGAAGCGCCCTTTAATATAGAGCACATGGACAATTCTATAACTCGGACTTGCTAAAACTCAAATATATCTTCCTGACTTTAAAGCTTGCTAAAATGCCAACATTTCTCAGAGTTTTCACCGTCATTTTAAGGGCTGTTATTATTTGGTTTCTTTGACTACAGCGAGTGATTTCATGTGGTTGGTGATTCATTTCAGGTTAATAAAAATGTGTCCCTCATTTTAAGGCCAACCTTGTTTTAATATGGCGAAACTATTCCTTTAAAATAGAATGATAAATTCAAATGAAACATTGAACGTCTAATAGTTCAATCATAGTGTAAAAGCAGGTGAGCTGGTTTGGCAAAAAAACAAACATATTTGTGGTGGAAAACTGAGCAGGTCGAGCATAACACATCAGCCCTGTTACCCATAGATAGACTATAAATGTTTTTAAATTGAATAGTCCCTCCCTGTTGCACAGAACAAACTTCCATTCCCCCTGTCACAAGGGGATTTATGGCTTTAGATAAAGTAACACGGTTGACAATCTTATTTGGGCTTTAATATGCACTTACTATAGTCATTTTATCATTTAACCTCGAGCTAAACACTTCATGCTCTACTTCGAGGCAATCAACCTGGGTCCTCCAATGAGGACCTCCACTGCTGAAGAGGACTGTGAGCTCTCGACCTCTGTGGCAGGCGTAAGTAAGACGTTCAAGCGCGTGAACACTCGCAAAGCACCCGCACCAGATGGTAACCCTGGCTGTGTCCTCAGAGCTTGCGCAGACCAGCTGGCGGGAGTGATTAAGGACATATTCAACCTTTCCCTGTGATCCTTCAAGATGTTCACCATTTTCCCTGTACCCAAGCAAACGAAGATGACCCTGTAGAACTCATTTCAGTCATCATGAAGTGCTTTGAGAGGCTGGTCAAGGACCACATCTGCTCCACCTTACCTTACACCCTGGGCCTGGTACAGTTTGCATACCGTCACAACAGATCTAAGGACGAAGCAATCGTCATTGCTCTGCACAATGCCCTGTCCCACCTGGACAAGAGGAATACTGTACATATGTGTCAATGCTTTTTGTTGAATACAGCCCAGCTTTCAACACCATAGTCCCCCTCCAGGCATGTCACTAAGCTCAAGACCCTGGGTATGAATACCTCCCTCTGCAACTGGATCCTGGACTTCCTGACAGGCAGACCCCAGGTGCTAAGGTTAGGCAACAACACCTCCGCCACGCTGACTCAAAACGGGGGGCCCCACAGGGGTGTGTGCTCAGTGCCCTCCTGTACACCCGTGACAACGCACGACTCCCAACACCATCAATAAGTTTGCCAACGACATGGCGGTGGTGGGCCTGATTGCCAAGTCAGCCTACAGAGAGGAGGTTAAACAGCCTCTCCCTCAACGTCAGCAAAACCAGGGAGCTTGATCGAGTATTTTTTAAATCATTCTGCTTAAAACATGTAAATAAATGATGCCTTGGTGGGGTGGGATATGTTGTATTGAAGCTCTTTATTTGTATGTTTTTGAATTTGCGAACATAGAGACATTGACATCAATACAACATATCCAGCCCTTTATCCCCACCACCCACCCCACCAAGGCATCATTTATTTACATGTTTTTAAGCAGAATGATTAAAGAAATACCATTTAAATTAAATAAATAATATACACAAAAGAGAAAATACAATGAATAAAATAAATTAGGTCTCACAATAACAATGGAATCTTATCTGCACACTGTAGCCAGTGACATAACTGCCTATACTGAAATAAAATTATAGTTATTCTCCACTAGCAGCTCAAATACCATCTGGCCAATACAGTGTCCCCAGTCCTGGCCCCAGGGACCAAAGGGGGTACAAATCCCCGCCCCTGCATCCAACGCATTCGACTCCAGACAGAAGTTTGGTAACGAGTTAGTACGCCCCTATTGACATTGACAGGGCTGTAGTTGAGAGGGTGAAAAGCTTCAAGTTCTTCGGCATGCACATCAAAGAGGACCTGACATGGACCAATCACGCCAACACCGTAGAGAAGCCAGCGCAACAGCGCCTATTCAACCTCAGGCTACTTAAGACAATCAGGGAGTACAGGAGGGGGCTGATCACACCCCCCGAAGGCCCCCGTGTTGAGAGTCAGCTAGGCGGAGGTGGCCCTCAGATCCTCAAGATGTTCTACAGCTGCACCAAGAGAGCATCTTGACAGACTGCATCACCACCTGGTATGGCAACGCCCTCAACCGCAAGGCTCTACAGAGGGTGGTGCAGGCGTCCCAAAACTTCACTGGGGGCGAGCTCCCTGTCCTCCAAGGAATCTACACCAGGCGGTGTTTGAGGAAGGCCCAAAAGGTTATGAAGGAATCCAGTCACCCGAGCGATTGACTGTTCACTCTGCTACAGCTTCTATCACCTTCAGACTGTTGAACAGATATCCTTAGCGGTCTCCCTGAACAGACCTGCACCTTGTGACTATTACACCCTTGAGACCATCTTCACCTTAGAGACTATTTGCACTCTCCACACATCCAACCCTTACACACACACACCACACATTGTGTGCAGCTGCATTCTGAATTGATGATTACTTGTGTGCTGCCAGCTGTGGGCAGGGTTGAAACAAACCTAACCTTAATTTACGTTGTGATGCAGTCAAGACTGACCTTTTGACCAAAATGATCCTATTTACACTTAGTAGTGAATTTTGTCAGTAGAACAAAACTTTATGATTCATATCAATGCCTCATGGGCTGTTTTCAAAAATTTAGTTTAGGGGCAGTTGCTCTTTAAGTTTAACAGATGCTCTTTATGACAGACTTAAAATGAGGTGAATTGGTGGAATGACCCTAAGATCTGTGGAATTTTGTGTTTAATATGTGCTCCACTACCACATAATTAAATGTGAATTATATGATTTTTATGGGCTCTACAGTGTGTCTAGGTTTGAATGTTTGTTGAATGTTTGTGTAGGTTTTACTCACCATCATTGGTATGTCTCACGCAGTCCTGAAAAACTGCATGCCACTTCTTCTGCTCTTTCTCCGTTACCACACAGAAGTAGTAGTGGCGGGCATACGGGTGCCACAGGATCAGAAGGAACTCTGTGGCACACTTCAGGAAGGGAGTGTTGCCCACTTTAGCCTTTACATCTGAAACACACGCATTCCTCTATCAGTTGGTGTCCACATCGCCCTTTCTGCATGGTTTTGCAGAAAACACACTGAAAACAACTTAAAGGCCCAGTATAGTCAAAAAGCAGATTTTACTGTGTTTTATATGGTATTTGAATACTAGTAGTTTAAGGTAGTTGGGGCGGCAGGTTAGCCTAGTGGTTAGAGTGTTGGACTAGTAACCGGAAGGTTGCAAGTTCAAACCCCGAGCTGACAAGGTACAAATCTATCTTTCTGCCCCTGAACAGGCAGTTAACCCACTGTTCCTAGGCCGTCATTGTTCTTAACTGACTTGCCTAGTTAAATGAAAATAAAAAGTAACACTGTGAAATAGCCTCAAGTTCTTCAGAACATCAAATGACATTGAGATGTTCATAATCAGGACAGTATTAAGCCTTCCAATTTAATGGATTATATATGACAATTGGGTGAGCAGTTGCAACATGTGCCTCACGCCCACCCCTGGTTTTCAGGCGTAACATGTTCTCACCAGGCAGGCTATTGTTGAGTAGCTCCAGGTACTGATCCATCGAGGTCAGCACTTTGTATCCGGCACAGTTGATGGTTCCCTTGGGGTGCAGCCCTCTCTCATGAGACTGGACAGGAACACAAGGACATGGTAGACTTAAGAGAATGATACTTGCAGATATAGTAGCATTTTATTAGCTAATACGGACATAAAATACACCATCATAATGCAACTGAGCTAAGGTGTGTGTATTATATATATAACACACAACCAGTCAAAAGTTTGGACACACCTACTCATTCAAGGGTGTGTGTTTATTTTTACTACATTCTAAATTGTAGAACAATAGTGAAGAGATCAAAACTATGAAATGACACATATGGAATCATGTAGTAACAAAAAAAAGTGTTAAACAAATCAAAAAATATTTGAGATTCTTCAAAGTAGCCACACTTTGCCTTGATGACAGCTTTGCACACTCTTGGCATTCTCTCAACCAGTGTCACCTGGAATGCTTTTCCAACAGTTTTGAAGGAGTTCCCACATATACTGAGAACTTGTTGGCTGCCTTTCCTTCACTCTGCGGTCCAACTCATCCCAAACCATCTCAATTGGGTTGAGGTCGGGACCTGTGGAGGTGAGGTCATCTGATGCAGCACTTCATCAATATCCTTGGATAAATAGCCCTTACACAGCCTGGAGTTGTGTTTTGAGTCATTGCCCTGTTGAAAAACAAATGATAGTCCCACAAAGCACAAACCAGAGGGGATGGTGTATTGCTGCAGAATGCTGTGGTAGCCATGCTGGTTAAGTGTGCCTTGAATTCGAAATGAATCACAGTGTCACCAGTGTCACCAGCAAAGCATCCCCATCCCATCACACCTCCTCCTCCATGCTTCATGATGGGAACCACACATGCAGAGAACATCCGTTCACCGACTCTGCGTCTCACACGTTTGGAACCAAAAATCTCTAATCTGGACTCACTAGACCAAAGGACAGATTTCCCCGGTCTAATGCCCATTGCTCGTGTTTCTTGGCCCAAGCAAGTCTCTTCTTCTTATTGGTGTCCTTTAATAGTAGTTACTTTGCAGCAATTCGACCATGAAGGCCTGATTCAAGCAGTCTCCTTTGAACAGTTGATGTTGAGATGTGTCTGTCACTTGAAATCTGTGAAGCATTTATTTGGGCTGCAATCTGAGGTGCAGTTAACTCTAATCAATGTATCCTCTGCAGCAGAGGTAACTCTGGGTCTTCCTTTCCTGTGGCGGTCTTCATGAGAGCCAATTTCATCATAACGCTTGATGGTTTTTGCGACTGCACTTTCAAAGTTCTTGAAATGTTCCATATGGACTGACCTTCATGTCTTAAAGTAATGATGGACTGTCATTTCTCTTTGCTTATTTGAGCTGTTCTCACCATAACATGGACTTGGTCTTTTACCAAATAGGGCTATCTTTTGTATACCCCCCTATCTTGTCACAACACAAATAATTGTGTCAAACGCATAAAGAAGGATACAAATTCCACAAACAAACTTTTAACATGGTACACCTGTTAATGAAAATGCACTCCAGGTGACTACCTCATGAAGCTGGTTGAGAGAATTCCAAGAGTGTACAAAGCTGTCATCAAGGCAAAGGGTGGCTTACGTTGAAGATTCTCAAATGATTCCATATATATGTTACTTCATAGTTTTGAGATCTTCTCTATTATTCTACAATATAGAAAATAGTAAAAATAAAGAAAAACCCTGGAATCAGTAGGTGTGTCAAACCTTTTGACTAGTACACTGTGTGTGTGTGTGTGTGTGTGTATAAACGTGGGACATTTGAATTAAATTCTCCCGTACCGCTTTGTTGTCATAGTAGTTCATGTTGTAGGAGTCAGGAACGAAGAGGAAACGGTTTCTCCATTTCTTGTTCTCCTCCAGAAACTGGAACAGAGCTCCAGAAAAGATGGACCTATTCTCCAGCGGAGCCTGAGTAGGACAGACAGGGGAATCAGTACACATCCCAATGATGACTGGCATGAACGGACATCACCTCTGTGTGGATAGAGCCATATTCATGGGCAGTATATTTTTACGTCAACAATAAATTCCATGATTTTGTAATACTCCAGAAAGCCAAGGAGTGGCCTAAAACTTTAAGCCTTTGCGTTCCTTTAGAAACATCAGGCATACTTATAATGCATGCCATGTGTGATACTACTGTCTGTACGTGATATCTCAACTGTAGCCTAGACACTGGAGTAGTGTTGTTTAGTTTACCCAATCATAAGCCCACCCAGTCATTATTGTTGTTCTCAGGAAAACAGCAGGCATTTCTCAAGAACCTCACTTACTCACCAAAGACAATTAAACAACTTGTATCCCAAATGACTCCCTATTAATCTTGATGGTTGTACAGTCGTCTCAAATAAAACTGAAGGACCTCGGTGTTACTCTGGACCCTGATCTCTCTTTTGACGAACATATCAAGACTGTTTCAAGGACAGCTTTTTTTTCATCTACGTAACATTGCAAAAATCAGAAACTTTCTGTCCAAAAATGATGCAGAAAAATGTATTCATGCTTTTGTTATTTCTAGGTTAGACTACTGCAATGCTCTACTTTCCGGCTACCCGGATAAAGCACTACATAAACTTCAGTTAGTGCTAAATACGGCTGCTAGAATCCTGACTAGAGCAAAAAAAATTGATCATATTACTCCAGTGCTAGCCTCCCTACACTGGATTTCTGTTAAGGCAAGGGTTGATTTCAAGGTTTTACTGCTAACCTACAAAGCATTACATGGGCTCCTACCCATCTTTCTGATTTGGTCCTGCCGTACATACCTACAAGTACACTACGGTCACAAGACGCAGGCCTCCTAATTGTCCCTAGAATTTCTAAGCAAACAGCTGGAGGCAGGGCTTTCTCCTATAGAGCTCAATTTTTATGGAATGGTCTGCCTACCCATGTGAGACGCAGCCTCGGCCTCAACCTTTAAGTCTTTACTGAAGACTCATCTCTTCAGTGGGTCATATGATTGAGTCTAGTCTGGCCCAGGAGTGTGAAGGTGAACGGAAAGGCTCTGGAGCAACGAACCGCCTTTGCCGTCTCTGCCTGGCCGGTTCCCCTCTCCCCACTGGGATTCTCTGCCTCAAACCCTATTACAGTGGCTGAGTCACTGGCTTACTGGTGCTCTTTTATGCCGTCCCTAGGAGGGGTGCGTCACTTGAGTGGGTTGAGTCACCGACGTGATCTTCATGTCTGGGTTGCCCCCCCCCCCCCCCCCTTGGGTTGTGCCGTGGCGGAGATCTTTGTGGGCTATACTCAGCCTTGTCTCAGGATGGTAAGTTGGTGGTTGAAGATATCCCTCTAGTGGTGTGGGGGCTGTGCTTTGGCAAAGTGGGTGGGGTTATATCCTTCCTGTTTGGCCCTGTCCGGGGGTATCATCAGATGGGGCCACAGTGTCTCCTGAGCCCTCCTGTCTCAGCCTCCAGTATTTATGCTGCAGTATGTGTCGGGGGGCTAGGGTCAGTTTGTTATATCTGGAGTACTTCCCCGGTCTTCTGTGTGAATTTAAGTATGCTCTCTCTAATTCTCGCTTTCTCTCTGAGGACCTCAGCCCTAGGACCAAGCCTCAGGACTACCTGGCATGATGACTCCTTGCTGTCCCTAGTCCACCTGGCCGTGCTGCTGCTCCAGTTTCAACTGTTCTGCCTGCGGCTATGGAATCCTGACCTGTCCCAGACCTGCTGTTTTCAACTCTCTAGAGACAGCAGGAGTGGTAGAGATACTCTTAATGATCGGCTATGAAAAACCAACTGACATTTACTCCTGAGGTGCTGACTTGCTGCACCCTCGACAACTACTGTGATTATTATTATTTGACCATGCTGGTCATTTATGAACATTTGAACATCTTGGCCATGTTCTGTTATAATCTCCACCCGGCACAACCAGAAGACGACTGGCCACCCCTCATAGCCTGGTTCCTCTCCTAGGTTTTCTTCCTAGGTTTTGGCCTTTCTAGGAAGCTTTTCCGAGCCACCGTGCTTCTACACCTGCATTGCTTGCTGTTTGGGGTTTTAGGCTGGGTCTCTGTACAGCACTTTGAGATATCAGCTGATGTACAAAGGGCTATATAAATGCATTTGATTTGATTTCCGTAGTGGTGCACTACTTTTGAAAAGAGCTGCATACGGAATAGTGTTGCACTTCTGATGCGGATCAAGACTTCGGTCACTTCCACACAGCTTCATGTAGTTACAGTAGCATTCTGAGTGCAGCGGTAGCACCAGACAGAATGTAACAGTTTCTCTTTAAGAAGGTAATGGCACTGTGCAGGCTTGAAAAAGGTGAATTAAACCATGGCTAGAGACACTGGACATCCCGGAGAATACAAATAAAGAGTTTACTAGGTGTGACGCCACTCGCCCTAAAGTCAACTGTAGCAGCTGTTCAAGCGTACTTCTCACTATGTCAGTAGCACGGTTAACTTGAGATCTCACTGCAGATGAGGTCACCACGAAACAGCATGGCTGCTTGTTCTTCACTAGCCTGCTAGCTAACATCTGCTACACAGAGACAGAGCCATACAAGGGAAACTGAGATCTTTCCATCCGTACCATGTAACTCTAAAGCAGACTCATTTGGCTGAAGTGGAAGTGGCCTTCAAAAATCAAGGCGACTGTCATTCTGTATTTATAATAAACCACCTCGTGATCTAAACACACTTAAATCTTCAGATCACACTGAAAGCATGGTAGTGTAAATCAGCATCTGTCCTGAGTCCCTCTTAAGACTGCCATTCATTTGATGTAGTGTGATGTGAGCTCCAGGTTCAACATAATGTGGGCAAAGTGTTCCAAATGTCAGCACTTCATGAGAAACTGCAGATATTATTCCATCGCCTTCTCGGGGAAGGCACAGTAGGAATAAAGGAGTATGGAAGAGGGGAACAAGAGGAGGAGAAAAAAACAGGGACAGGAGAGGAGGACGTGTTCATTACCTTACGGCGCAGTAGCTGTGGCTGGGGCCCCCCTCCTCCCTCAATGTCAAAACGGACCTTGTTGAAGAGGGCCACTGCATACTGCTGCTCATACAGACGGCCAAACTCTCCAATCACCTCGCCTGTCCGGGCTGCATGGGGAAGGGAGGAGAGGCGGGGTCAGTTGTTACAAATTAAGTGGTGTATAATGACACAGCCACATGCTCCAAACAAGAGGCTCCTGCTCTATAGGCCATTCTGGCTCCGACAATGCTTACTTAATGACACATTCCCCATGTCAACAGTGATGTATTAGTTAGTGTACTCTGAATTAATATGTTACAATTGAGGTCGGAAGTTTACATACTCTTAGGTTGGAGTCAGTAAAACTCGTTTTTCAGCCACTCCACAAATTTCTTGTTAACAAACCATAGTTTTGGCAAGTCGGTTAGGACATCTACTTTGTGCATGCACAAAAAAAAATCCAACAATTGTTTACAGACAGTTTATTTTACTGTGCCACAATTCTAATGGGTCAGAAGTTAAAATGCACTAAGTTGACTGTGCCTCTAAACAGCTTGGAAATGTCCAGAAAATGATGTCATGGCTTTAGAAGCTTCTGATAGGCTAATTGACATAATTTGAGTCAATTGGTGGTGTACCTGTGGATGTATTTCAAGGCCTACCTTCAAACTCAGTGTCTCATTGCTTGACATCATGGGAAAATCAAAAGAAAATCAGCCAAGACCTCAGAAAAACAATTGTAGACCTCCACAAGTCTGGTTCTTCCTTGGGAGAAATTTCCAAACGCCTGAAGGTACCACGTTCATCTGTACAAACGATAGTATGCAAGTATAAACACCATGGGAACACGCAGCCATCATACTGCTCAGGAAGGAGACGCGTTCTGTCTCCTAGAGATGAACGTACTTTGGTACGAAAGTGCAAATCAATCCCAGAACAACAGCAAAGGACCTTGTGAACATGCTGGAGGAAACAGGTACAAAAGTATCTATATCCACAATAAAACAAGGCCTATATCGACATAACCTGAATGCCCGCTCCGTAAGGAATAAGCCACTGCTCCAAAACCTCCATAAAAAAGCCAGACTACGGTTTGCAACTGCACATGGTGACAAAGATCGTACTTTTTGGAGAAATATCCTCTGGTCTGATGAAACAAAAATAGAACTGTTTGGCCATAATGACCATTGTTATGTTTGGAGGAAAAAGGGGGAGGCTTGCAAGCCAAAGAACACCATCCCAACCGTGAAGCATAGGGGTGGCAGCATCATGTTGTGGTGGTGCTTTGCTGCAGGATGGGACTCGTGCACTTCACAAAATAGATGGCATAATGAGGAAAGAAAATTATGTGGCTATATAGAAAGCAACATCTCAAGACATCAGTTAAAGCTAAAGTTAAAGCTTGGTCGCAATTGGGTCTTCCAAAGTTGGGTCTTCCAAGCATACTTCCAAAGTTGTGGCAAAATGGCTTAAGGACAACAAAGTCAAGGTATTGGAGTAGCCATCACAAAGCGCTGACCTCAAACCTAGAGAGAATTTGTGGGCAGAACTTAAAGTGTGTGCGAGCCAGGAGGCCTACAAACCTGACTTAGTTACACCAGCTCTGTCAGGAGGAATGGGACAAAATTCACCCAACCTATTGTAGGAAGCTTGTGGAAGGCTACCCAAAACGTTTGACCCAAGTTCAACAATTTAAAGGCAATGCTACCAAATACTAATTGAGTGTACGTAAAATTCTGACCCACTGGAAATGTGATGAAAGAAATCAAATCTGAAATAAATAATTACCTCTACTATTATTCTGACTAGAGGTCGACCGATTATGATTTTTCAACGCCGATACCGATAGAGATTATTGGAGGACCAAAAAAGCCGATACAGATTAATCTGCCGATTTTTTGACAATTACAACAATACTGAATTAACACTTATTTTAACTTAATATAAAACATCAATAAAATCAATTTAGCCTCAAATAAATAATGAACATTTTTCAATTTGGTTTAAATAATGCAAAAACAAAGTGTTGGAGAAAAAAGTAATATGTGCCATGTAAAAATGTGTGCCATGTAAAAAAAGCTAACGTTTAAGTTCCTTGCTCAGAACATGAGAACATGTGAAAGTTGGTGGTTCCTTTTAACATGAGACTTCAAAATTCCAAGGTAAGAGGTTTTAGGTTGTAGTTAATATAGTATTTATAGGACTATTTCTCTCTATACCATTTGTATTTCATATACCTTTGACTATTGGATGCTCTTATAGGCACAATAGTATTGCCAGAGTAATAGTAATAGCCCTACCTGGGCTCGAACCAGGAACAAGTCTACAACAGCCACACTCGAAGCATCGTTACCCATCGCTCCACAAAAGCCGCGGCCCTTGCAGCGCAAGGGGAATAACTACTCAAAATCTAAAAGCGAGTGACGTTTGAAACAGTATTAGCGCACACCCAGCTAACCATTTCACATTGGTTACACCAGCCATTAGGCTGATAGGCTTGAAGTCAAAAACAGCGCTGTGCTTGCGAAGAGCTGCTGGCAAAACGCACAAAAGTGCTGTTTGAATGAATGATTACGGGCCTGCTGCTGCTCAGTCAGACTGCTCTATCAAATCAGACTTAATTATAACATAATAACACACAGAAATACGAGCCTTTGGTCATTAATATGATCGAATCCGGAAACTATCATTTCGAAAACAAAATGTTTATTATTTCAGTGAAATACGGAACCGTTCGGGTATTTTATCTAACGGGTGGCATCCCTAAGTCTAAATATTCTTGTTACATTGCACAACCTTCAATGTATGTCATAATGACGTAAAATTCTGGCAAATTAGTTCGCAATGAGCCAGGCAGCCCAAACTGTTGCATATACCATGACTGCGTGCAATGAACGCAAGAGAAATGACACAATTTCACCTGGCTAATATTGCCTGCTAAACTGGATTAGTAGTTATAACTAGTGATTATGATTGATTGTTTTTTATAAGATAAGTTTAATGCTAGCTAGCAATTTACCTTGGCTTCTACTAAATTCGCGTAACAGGCAGGCTACTCGTGGAGTGCAATGGTTAGAGAGTTGGACTAGTTAACTGTGCGGTTGCAAGATTGGAACCCTGAGCTGACAAGGTGAAAATCTGTCGTTCTGCCCCTGAACAAGGCAGTTAACCCACAGTTCCTAGGCAGTCATTGAACATAATAATGTGTTCTTAACTGACTTGCCTAGTTAAATAAAAGGTATAAACATTTTTTTTTTAATAATAAATAAATAATAATCGGAGCCCAAAATACAGATTTCCGATTGTTATGAAAACTTGAAATCGGTCGAACTTTATTTCTGACATTTCACATTCTTAAAATAAAGTGGTGATCCTAACTGACCTAAAACGGGGAATTTTTGCGAGGATTAAATGTCAGGAATTGTAAAAGAAAAACTGAGTTTAAATTTATTTGGCTAAGGCGTATGTAAACATCCGACTTCAACTGAATGTAATAGTCTTTGAGAGAGCTAACGGGCACTTTTCTCTCGTTCCAGTGCACCATTCCCTCAATTCCTATTTACTACGTATATCACGGTGTAAAACAACAAAATGTTTCCAAGTGGAAAGTAAAACACAGGCTTTGAAGAATGTACAGCATTTCACACGGTCCTTTATCAGAATGTCCACACAGTCATGTTTGCATTACCCGGAGTTAGCCTTCAGTTCACAGATCCTTTTACCTCTACCCAGTAATGGAGTTGGCATGGAAACAAATCTGGCACATTATCAATTTGTTTGTGTAACTGAAAAGGCCCTGACTTCAAAGTTATATCCTGGACTAGAGCTGGAAATTGCCAGGGATCTTTCTATTTGACCTAGATAGTTTGTGTGTATGTATTGATATGTAGGCTAAAGGTGCCTTTTTTTATTATGTAGTTCTGTCTTTGTGCTGTTCTTGTCTATTGATGTTCTGTATTATGTTTTGTGTGGACCCAATGAAGAGTAGCTGCTGCTTTTGAAACAGCTAATGGGGATCCTATTAAAATACCAAAATATAGGATATTATCATGATACTTAGGTGCTGAAACCAAATTGGGTCCCAATATAAAAAGATGGAGAACAAGCTATGAAGGACAAATACTGGAGTTCTGGTGCAGGTACAGCCAACAAGCACAAAAACTATATTGCAATATTGTCAAAAAAAATATGATATACCAAAGACTACATCCCGTTATCTAACTATCGATTTATTTCACCATCACGGACCTTCTCCAACAAACTATTTTCTTTATGTGACTCTCATACCGAGCGAGGACATTTCTGATGTTGTCGGTCTCTATGTCTGGGCCATTTCTGATGTTATCGTCTCTTTATGTCGAGGTTATTTCTGATGTTATCGTCTCTTTATGTCGAGGCTATTTCTGATGTTATCGTCTCTTTATGTCGAGGCTATTTCTGATGTTATCGTCTCTTTATGTCGAGGTTATTTCTGATGTTATCGTCTCTTTATGTCTAGGCTATTTCTGATGTTATCGTCTCTTTATGTCTGGGCTATTTTGGAGAGAAGGGAATAAAGAAAAAAAATAAGTCAAATGTTTTTTCTTGTCTATTTAGAGAGTGGTGCTATAAATGTAGCGTGGCGAGGAATGGTCTGCTGGCAGGGCAGAGGGCTCTGCTCAAAAGTAGTGCACTGTGTAGGGAACAGGGTAACATTTGGGACGCGCAACCAGAAAGTGAGAGAAAGAGAGAAATGGAATTGGGGAAATAAAGAACCACCTGACTGGTGCCAAATAGTTTGGGTTCTCCTGAAAGAGGACGGCAAGAGTCCTTCCATCTGCTGCTCTTTAGACCTATCTAAGACCACCAACCCAAGACCCAGCTGAGGAGAAAAGTTGCTACAAATAATGGAGTGTGAGTAGTAGCCCAACCGAGTGAGTGACTAAATGGTATTGCCAAAACAAAAATTGGCAAAATGTGTATTTCTGATACTATAGCACTTACACGGGAAATACGATAATGTTAGATAGTAATTATAGTTGGAGCAGAGATAATCTCTCTCTGATCCCATCTGTTCTGCATTAAGTTTATGGAATGTTTCTTTTGCTGGGACTGGGAGAGAGGTGGTTGGGTGAAAATAATGAGAGATGGATCAGATTTGCTTTCTAAAGACTGAGGCTACAGTATAATTAAGGGCTCTGGTAAAGACATTAGGCAAGCAGGAGCAGCGTCTGGGGGGACTGGACATTAGAACGAACCGGGTTAGTAAGGAACTAGGCTAAGAAGACATGGGGAGGGGTTGAAATATCACCAATTAATTTGTGGGAATGTTAGGCTCACAGCAAAGTCCACCTTGTGCCACTCCTTCCTATGGCCTTCCAACACAACACAGGCCTTCCATCAGATTACTGATGGAAGTAATCAGAGTCGAGTGTGGGTCTATCAGAGACTTGAGGACCATGGTACAGAGAAGGAATAGCAGGTGACATGTTGGTGGTGGTTTTAGGGTAGCCTTTCATAGCTGTATCACTGTTTGTGCAGTGACTCACAATCCATCTTGAACAAACATCTGACTGTAGACAGATGACTAAAACGGCAAGTGGCTCCTCCACTCTTCCAGTCAGTCCAAACCCATCCAGTCACCAGATGCTTGCTCAACTAAACTCTCCCCCACAGATTCTGACTGCTTAATCCCTTAGTTATAGGTCAAAGACAATGGATGGTTAAACAGGCCACAACTATTCGGACATAGGTCACCTCTAGGTGGAGTGAGCCGAGCCTGTGTGTCAGTATATTTCTGCTCTCCTTGTCAGCTATTGTCATGCCAAACATGACAATTTCATAGGGAGTTGGCCAGATCGCAGAAACAAATCTGGGACCAGGCTAAAGTGAGTCTAATGCACTGCAACTCTGTTGCAGAAAAAGCCAAAAATATGGTGAGGTCAGAAGAAGTAATACTGGCTGTGACCATATGCAAAAAAAACATTTGAAATAGGACAAATACTGTATAAGCACCCACCAAAATTAATGTTATTATTAATTATTGGAATGAAATAAGGTTAAAGAATAGAAAAGGCCAAACACTGTAATTAAAACTTTTCTGTTTGACCTGATGAAGATCTTCTTGATCAAAACATTGTCATTGTGTAACCTTTATTTAACTAGGCAAGTCAGTTAAGAACAAATTCTTATTTACATCGACTGCCTACCCCGGGCCAAAACTGGACGACGCTGGGCCAATTGCGTGCCACCCTATGGGACTCCCACTCACAGCCGGATGTGATGCAGCTTGGATTGGAACCAGGTACTGCAGTGACGCCTCTGGCACTGAGATGTGGCGTCTTAGACCACTGCACCACTCAGGGGCCCAAGTCATTTTTAAGGTGGTAATTAGAACTAAGTAAACAGTGAATGGCGGTTTTTTTTTTAGGATGTGAGTATGACCAACCATTTCTCCCAAAATAAGATGACACAAAGCTTGGGGAATGTCCTGGTGGGCCAGCTGGCTGACTGGTGAGGAAGTGTCTGCGTTACGTAACTATTAATAACAACTTAGTCAGGGGGGGGCTCTAGTGTCTTCATAGTGCTACTGATGGAACAAAACCTGGAAATCAGTTCAGGGCTTAGACCCACTCCAGCAAAAAAAAAAAAAAAAATCCATTTGAAAAACTGAACCAGTGAGAGGGAGCTAGGAAAGAGAGTTGGCCTGGGAATGGTTCCCATGTTGGGGGTGTGGTCACTTTTGAAAGCTTGGAATGACAGGCCTGAGGAGTAACAACCACAAAATACAACAGTGCTTGTGTGTGTGTGTGTGTGTCAATTGATTGAGTCACATGCTGACTTAGTTTCATGTGATCAAGGCGAGACAGTGACACTTCTCATTGTACCCAAATATGACATTAGAATAGCAATCACGATGAAATTATACAGCCAGATTGGCAGTCTTTATCCTCTGTTAAACGTGTTTAGAAAGCCTACCAGTGATTGAAGTCACAAGGTAACTTGAAAGAGCACTCTGTATGGCATTGGCAGACTTCATAACACTTAAAAATATTCACAATGAGGTGTGAGCGGTTGATTTGGCGCATGACACAGTTGACATGCTCTCAACACTGTCCTTGGATTTACTTGGTTGTTTGTGAGGCGTGATCACATGGTGGCAGGACCACTGGACTTCTTAAAAAAAAAAATGAAAAGCTTAATTTCTCTCAGTACATGATGTCTAACTAGACAGCATGCGGTATCTGGGCTCACAGATAATACTGCCCCTATTCAACTGGCCTTTAGTGTCTTGTAGTCTACAGTTGAATAAACTTCCCTGGAACTTTTCTGTGAAGGTGAAACGGTCCACTGAAATCTTTCCTGATGAACAGCAAACTCTCCGACTCGGACTTTGTGCTGTTGCTGCCGTTCGTAAAACTTTACCTGACTCAAAAATGGAAACTCAATTTCAAAACATTGTGTTGTATGAAAACTAACCTACAGTACTGTGGGCTTCTGTCTTACGTACATCCCAAATGGCACCCTATCCCCTATATAGTGAAATACTTTTGACCAGGGCCCATAGGTCAATATAGGAAGTAGGGTACCATTTTAGATGCAGCCTTAGTTGACACTAGATCCCATAATAACCAACCCTGTGCCCTAGAGGTTTGGAGCCCGAGTGTGAGAAATGTGATTCAGATGTGTGTGTGAGTTCTCTCTGCAGTGCGAGGATGGGTGAGGGTTTCTTGTTCTTCATGAAGAATAAGAAGTCTCTCCCCCACTGTCAAGAGCGGTGAGGGGGAGGAAGGGAGTGCTGACAGGGCATGTGTATTATCTCACATCAGATGGGGGTCACTCCTACGCAATACTTGTCCCTCAACCGATTGTAATGCGTGTGCTGTATAGTCCTAGTACATACTGTAACATACAGTGTGGCATTTTACAGGACTCTACTATACTGTGGGGCAAAAAAGTATTTAGTCAGCCACCAATTGTGCAAGTTCTCCCATTTAAAAATATGAGAGAGGCCTGTAATTTTCATCATAGGTACACTTCAACTATGACAAACAAAATGAGAAGAAAAAAATCCAGAAAAACATTTTGTAGGATTTTTTATGAATTTATTTGCAAATTATGGTGGAAAATAAGTATTTGGTCACCTACAAACAAGATTTCTGGCTTTCACAGACCTGTAACTTCTTCTTTAAGAGGCTCCTCTGTCCTCCACTCGTTACCTGTATTAATGGCACCTGTTTGAACTTGTTATCAGTATAAAAGACACCTGTCCACAACCTCATACAGTTACACTCCAAACTCCACTATGGCCAAGACCAAAGAGCTGTCAAAGGACACCAGAAACAAAATTGTAGACCTGCACCAGGCTGGGAAGGCTGAATCTGCAATAGGTAAGCAGCTTGGTTTGAAGAAATCAACTGTGGGAGCAATTATTAGGAAATGGAAGACATACAAGACCACTGATAATCTCCCTTGATCTGGGGCTCCACGCAAGATCTAACCCCTAATGATCACAAGAACGGTGAGCAAAAATCCCAGAACCACAAGGGGGGACCTGGTGAATGACCTGCAGAGAGCTGGGACCAAAGTAACAAAGCCTACCATCAGTAACACACTACGCCGCCAGGGACTCATATCCTGCAGTGCCAGATGTGTCCCCCTGCTAGAGAGCATGTGGATGATCCAGAAGAAGATTGGGAGAATGTCATATGGTCAGATGAAACCAAAATATAACTTTTTGGTAAAAACTCAACTCGTCATGTTTGGAGGACAAAGAGTGCTGAGTTGCATCCAAAGAACACCATACCTACTGTGAAGCATGGGGGTGGAAACATCATGCTTTGGGGCTGTTTTTCTGCAAAGGGACCAGGACGACTGATCCGTGTAAAGGAAAGAATGAATGGGGCTATGTATCGTGAGATTTTGAGTGAAAACCTCCTTCCATCAGCAAGGGCATTGAAGAAGAAACGTGGCTGGCTCTTTCAGCATGACAATGATCCCAAACACACCGCCCGGGCAACGAAGGAGTGGCTTCGTAAGAAGCATTTCAAGGTCCTGGAGTGGCCTAGCCAGTCTCCAGATCTCAACCCCATAGAAAATCTTTGGAGGGAGTTGAAAGTCCGTGTTGCCCAGCAACAGCCCCAAAACATCACTGCTCTAGAGGAGATCTGCATGGAGGAATGGGCCAAAATACCAGCAACAGTGTGTGAAAACCTTGTGAAAACTTACAGAAAACGTTTGACCTCTGTCATTGCCAACAAAGGGTATATAACAAAGTATTGAGATAAACTTTTGTTATTGACCAAAAACTTATTTTCCACCATAATTTGCAAATAAATTCATTAAAAATCCTACAATGTGATTTTCTGGATTTTTTTTTCTCATTTAGCCTGTCATAGTTGAAGTGTACCTACTATGAAAATTACAAGTGGGAGAACTTGCACAATTGGTGGCTGACTAAATACTTTTTGCCCCACTGTGTGTGTGTGTATATGTATGTATGTATGTATGTATGTATGTATGTATGTATGTATGTATATATATATATACACACACACACACACACACAGTGGGGCAAAAAGTATTTAGTCAGCCACCAATTGCTCAAGTTCTCCCACTTAAAAAGATGAGGCTTGTAATTTTCATACTAGGTACACTTCATGAGAGGAAAAAAAATCCAGAAAATCACATTATATATATATAAAAACGTATTTAACCTTTATTTAACTAGACAAGTCAGTTAAGAACAAATTCATATTTTACAATGATGGCCTACCAGAAAACAATGGGTTAACTGCCTTGTTCGGGACCCCAACGCACAAATCACTAGGCTACCTGCCGCCCCAAATTAGGAGGCACAAAAGAGCAATTGAAAATCAGAGTACTGTAATTCAAATCACTATTGCAGACAATTGGCAGTCAGATACAATATGCTATTGTGCCCGGACTGAAGAGTATCCTTCTGTGCATTGTGTACATGTTCAGCCTGGCAACTATGTGGGAGTTTCACCTGGGCCACATTATTTAATGTGTTAGTTTGGCAATCCAGGTCAAATTCATGATTGTGTATACTGTAAAGTTAATCTTTACACCGTTAAGCAGTAACACCGAGGCTGAGAGCAATAAGGTAATTGCATTTCACCATATTACCATCCTCTATTCAAAGAAACACTTCATTGTCCCCTTTAATCCATTTTCATGGAGAAGAAGAGATAAACGAGTTAAAAAGATGGAAGAAATAGAGATGGGGAGCATCTTGGCTCTGTTATTGTGAGACTAGCTGACGCTGTGCTAGGTTGTTCATTTGGTGTGCCGTCGTGTCCCAGCTAATTGTGTAGGGGGCCTCAGCAGTGCTGAGTCTGGGTGAAAGCTGGGTTACTGTCTTGTCATGTTCCAATGACTCACAGGAGAACGCTCAGTCTCAAATAGCACTTTAATCTCTTTATAAGACACTACTTTTGAGCAGAGCCAAACGGGCACCCTACTCTCTATATTAGTGCACTACTTTCAAGTCCCCCATAGCAACACTATATAGGGAATAGGGAGAACTTCACTGGGAGAAAGGATGTTTGATATGCTTTTTACATTTGTATCACAAACCATTTTTTTGAAAATCATGAAAGCGGCCAAAGGCAGCAGAAATGTAATGTGTTTGAAGAGCACATTGTTCGAAACGAAGTACTTTTGAGATATTCATATTAATATTTTTTAATGTTGAATAAATTAATGTGAAGAATGTTATGAAGAATCTAAACATACTTCATTTTTAAGAGCACATAAGGAGTAAAATGACACCAATATGCTGCTGTATCATGTAGGGTTCACAGAGTCTTCTTACAAGAGGCATGTATAGGTCTAAAAAGGGCCTAAAATGGCAACTTTCAAAATCATTTTCAAAAAAGTGATACAAAATGTAAAATGCATATCAAACATCCTTCCTCCTAATGAAGTTTCTGTGTGAGAATATCCAGAACAATCTGAGATACCAAAAATATTTGTATATGTCATATATGTCATTTTGGAATGCAGCCGAAATCTTTACCAATCACATCCTGACATCAAATTGAATACTTAATTACTTTAGGGAAGTAAATGTTGAACAACTGCACTTAAACAGCTAAATAGCCTATGGGTGGGTGGGTAAATGTATGGTATGCACTAGCTCTCAAACTCTAGGTGACCTTCTTCCTTCTCCCTACAGTTCTCAGCCGTTCGATTAGTCCACGACTGGCATATGTGAACTACACTGAACAAAAATATAAACAACATGCAACAAGTCAAGATTTTACTGAGTTTACAGCTCATATAAGGAAAATCAGTCAATTGAAATACATTGATTAAGCCCTAATATATGGATTTCACATGACTGGGAATATAGATATGCATCTGTTGTTCACAAAAAGGTAGGGGTGCGGACAGAAAGCCAGTCAGTATCTGGTGTGACCACCATTTGCCTCATGCAGCACGACATCTCCTTCGCATAGGAGTTGATCAGCCTGTTGATTGTGGCCTGTGGAATGTTGTCCCACTCCTCTTCAATGGCTGTGCGAAATTGCTGGATATTGGCGGGAACTGAAACACGCTATCGTACCCATCGATCCAAAACATGCTCAATTGGTGACATGTCTGGTTAGTATGCAGGACGTGATAGAACTGGGACATTTTCAGCTTCCAGGAATTGTGTACAGATCCTTGCGACATTGGGCTGTGCATTATCATGCTGAGACATGAGGTGATGGCGGCGGATGAATGGCACGACAATGGGCCTCAGGATATCTCTGTGCATTTAAATTGCCATTATAAAGTGCAATTGTGTTGGAGGTCAGTAGCTTATGCCTGCCCATTCCATAACCTCACCGCCACCATGGGCTCGCCCACACAACGCCCTACCCTATACACTGTCTAACATCTGCCCGGTACAGTTGAAACCGGGATTCATCTATGAAGAGCACATTTCTCCAGCGTTCTAGTGGCCATCGAAGATGAGCATCTGACAGTTTGTGCAGATATTCTTCGGTTGTGGAAACGATCCTGCAGGTGTGGAAGTCAGACGTGGAGGTCCTGGGCTGGCGTGGTTACATGTAGTCTGTGGTTGTGAGGCCGGTTAGACTTGCTGGCAAATTCTCTAAAATGACGTTGGAGGCAGCTTATGGTAGGTAAATGAACATTCAATTATCTGACAACAGGTCTGGTGGACATTCCTGCAGTCGGGTGGATGGATCATCTTGGCGAAGGAGAAATGTTCGCTAACAGGGATGTAAACAAATTTGTGACCAAAACATGAGAAATGTGCTTTTTGTGCATATGTAAAATTTCTTGCATCTTTTATTTCAGCTCATGAAACAAGTGACCAACACCTTACATGTTTTGCATTCATATTTCTGTTCGGTGTGTAAGTGTAGGGTACAGATGGTAGTCATTCAAAAATCAAGGTAATCCATGCAACTTATTATGGGACTTGTTTAGCACATTTTTACTCCTGAACTCATTTAGGGTTGCCATAAAGGGCTCGAATACTTATTGACTCAAGATATTTCAGCTGTTCATTTAAAAAAAAAAAATTGTAAAAATGTTGAAAAACAATTCCACTTTGACATTATTGCCAGTGTTAGGCCAGTGACACAAAATCTAAATATAATGCATTTAAAATTCAGGCTGTAACACAACAAACATCACAATTGTGTGGTTAAACAATATATAACAGCCTACTGCATTTTACTCATGGCAGAAATATATATATATTTTTGAAAGATTTAAGGTGTCTTTGGTAAAAAACATTATATATTGTCTAGCCTACACTCCAAAATTAAACAAATTCTAGTAAATCGCTTTTGAGTGTTGACCATATTATTATACATACTGGATGGACAGGTTACCTTATGCTACGCTCCAAACTTTTAATCCATGAGTCTGGGAAAGATCATAAACTCAGCAAAAAAAGATAACATCCCTTTTTTAGGACCCTGTCTTTCAAAGAACTCGTAAAAATCCAAATAACTTCACAGATCTTCATTATAAAGGGTTTAAACACTGTTTCCCATGCTTGTTCAATGAACCATAAACAATTAATGAACATGCACCTGTGGAACGGTCGTTAAGACACTAACAGATGTAAGGCAATTAAGGTCACAGTTATGAAAACTTAGGACACTAAAGACACCTTTCTACTGACTCTGAAAAACACCAAAAGAAAGATTCCCAGGGTCCCTATTCATCTGCGTGAAAGTGCCTTAGGCATGCTGCAAGGAGGCATGCAGATGTTGCCAGGGCAATAAATTGCAATGTCCGTACTGTGAGACGCCTAAGACAGTGCTACAGGGAGACAGGATGGACAGCTGATCGTCCTCACAGTGGCAGACCACGTGTAACAACACCTGCACAGGATCGGTGCATCCGAACATCACACAGGTACAGGATGGCAACAACAACTGCCCGAGTTACACCAGGAACGCACAATCCCTCAATCAGTGCTCAGACTGTCCACAATAGGCTGAGAGAGGCTGGACTGAGGGCTTGTAGGCCTGTTGTAAGGCAGGTCCTCATCAGACATCACCGGCAACAACGTAGCCTATGGGTACAAACCCACCGTCACTGGACCTGACAGGACTGGCAAAAAGTGCTCTTCACTGACGAGCCGCGGTTTTGTCTCACCAGGGGTGATGGTCGAATTCGCATTTATCGTCGAAGGAATGAGCGTTACACCGATGCCTGTACTCTGGAGCGGGATCTATTTGGAGGTGGAGGGTCCATCATGGTCTGGATCAGCTGTCCAGCTTGTTGTCATTGCAGGTAATCTCGACACTGAGCATTACATGAAAGACATCCTCCTCCTTCATGTGGTACCCTTCCTGCAGGCTCATCCTGACATGACCCTCAAGCATGACAATGCCACCAGCCATACAGCTCGTTCTGTGCATGATTTCCTGCAAGCCAGGACTGTCAGTGTTCTGCCATGGCCAGCGAAGAGCCCGGATCTCAATCACATTGAGCACTTCTGGGACCTGTTGGATCAGAGGGTGAAGGCTAGGGCCATTCCCCCCACAAATGTCCGGGAACTTGCAGGTGCCTTGGTGTAAGAGTGGGGTAGCATCTCACAGCAAGAACAGGCAAATCTGGTGCAGTCCATGAGGAGGAGATGCACTGCAGTACTTAATGCAACTGGTGGACACTTTTGATTTTGATCCCCCCCTTTGTTCAGGGACACATTATTCCATTTATGTTAGTCACATGTCTGTGGAACTTATTCAGTTTATGTCTCAGTTGTTGAATCTTGTTATGTTCATACAAATATTTACACATCGAGAGGACGTTTCTTTTTTTGCTGAGTTTATATGCCTAGGCGATGCTGTTTCATTGATTGTGCAGGGCGGCTTGCAGAGTTAATTATAGTGAATTTGTATTCGATTTTGAATAGCCTAGTAAGATATTTTTGATAATTAATAGGCTGAAACATGACCTTTTAGCTACAGAATATCTCACCACCGAGCGTTTCTATCTCCTCTCTCGCCTTAATTTATTTCTCAAGTGCGCAGAGATATGGGCTGTAAAACAGTTTCATATGTTTTGTTGCAAAAAAGTTACTGTCAGTGTTCACGAACAGATTTCACTTAGTTTCCTGAATTAACCACTGGGTAGCAGCAGGAATCACGGTTGGAGAGCCCATGGCATACAGAATTTGGGCAGAATGTCACCTTTCACGCAGAGAGAGGCTGCATGCTCCTCAAACAGTGGTTGATGAATGAAGTGAAATAAGTAATTCTTATAAGCCCAGACATTTCTATATGCATTCCTTTGTGATAGAGTTTTGATGGTCGCCACTAAAATGAGGAGGATCCCAGCTGCAACTATATTTCTTTTTCTGCTGTTCCACTATGAAAACCAGAGTTGGCTACCTGGCATGATTTGAAAACAAACTGCTTCCATTCACTATTCAAGTGCTTACGGGTGACATGTATTTTTTCCCCCTGCCCATTTGATAATGTGCCATTCTAAATCTAAACCAATTTTACATATCAGTAAAGACCAGATTAAATTGAGAATAGTCTGATGGGTGAAAATATGATCCCTTGAGAGAACAGCGTGTTCAGTCTGAGGGACGGAACAGAGAGCAAGCTTTTTTTGCGACTTTTTCAAATAGTCAACCTAATCACATCACGCAGCCCATATATATTTTGATTTCTAAGACATTCTAAAAGGTTTGTATCATTCACAACTAAATTAGCCAATAACTTTAAATCTAGCGTATAGGAGCTGTTTCAAATTATCACTTTTACGCTCGACATAGCCACTTCCATAGCGACTGAGCATATGAATGGGAACAATATCCTTTCTATTTCATGCAGCTAAGTTCAATAATATTATTCTTACTATAAAATCATATAAAATAATGGCATGGGACTTAAGCAAATCTTGTCCGCTAAATTAACTAGCCAGATAATATGAGTAGGCCTACTGTATGTTTCGGTTCTTTCTTTAGACCTGCCTAAAATAAATAATGGATTTATTGTGATGGTGTATATTAAAATTAATTTATTATTCTTTTAAATATAAATGTTGCAAAGGTACGCATCAGTGGCTTGTAAGCACGGAGGCCTGGAGATTCTAAACATGTTTATGTTAATTAACGGTCAATTACTGTGAGACCAGCAGTCATTTTCAAGACAATAACCGTCTGACAAAATGTCATGACCGCCAGAGCTCTTGCTGCAACCCTATCCTACTAGTCTCAAGATGATGACCTCGTTCAAGGGTTACTGGAATACAGTTATGATGTTCAGTCTTGGAACATGGCCACGTGTGGAGGGATTCCCTGACTGTAGATCCTATCAGCATCAAGGCAACTCTAACTCTCTCTCAACAGAGCTGGACCAGAATATACATGTGAAGAACGCACCAAGCAGCCAGTAAAACAGGGAAATGAGTCATGACACAATGATATCTGATGATTCAATTATTAACTATCCAAACTAAGGGAACAGTCACCTTGGCTACATCCAGAATATAGTGACTGATTTTCAGTAGGAGTTCTGTCCCTCTCTGTCTGGTATGCTGTTAAGGTAAATATGTGGTTTGTGTGCGCAAACAGGCGGGCACCTATGTGTGTGTATGTGCGTCTCAGCACATAATAACGAACAGACATTTCCTCAGAGCAGACTGAAAGAATACCTTGACGTATTCAGGCCCTTGAATACCTTGACGTATTCAGGCCCTTGACAGTAAGTACTTTAGAGACTGTGTGGCGCTCCGCTCTCTGTCCGAGACTCGCAAGAGACTGACTGCAACCCAAGGCCCCAAATATTCTAGTTTTCCAGCCACAAGCACACATGCTTTTTTTCATGCATTCCTGTAATTCCACATCTGATATGGGTCTCTGGATTGGCTGGCCAACGCATTAAAAGTATGACTCCAAAAGAGAATGTTGCTCCCTTTATCATCAAGAGGATCACTCTCTAAGATGTTTCCCTGCTAATGGCACAGGATTACTTGGAATAGAGAAAGACTTCACTTGTTATCTACAGAAATGTTTGGTTTTTCATAAGATAGCTCGACATTCTTCATATTTATGTATTGTGTGCAGCCAGGGTTTATGAAGCCACATGGCCATTCAAAAGAAAAATCGGTAGTTGATTAGGAGTCAGGATACCTCAATGAAGAATATAAGCATTGGTGAGCTACGGCTAGGTAGGTGTTGATACTAAATGTCAATGTTGGGAGGGAGCCTTCATTCTCTCCTGTTGGCCAACACACCCTTACCCAGGGTTCTTTTCTGGATCAAAATGGGGCTTAGGTGGTGGGCGTGACAGTTGCATGGCCAATGGTACTGTATTTCTTGAAGCCCTCCTGTTGGCCACAGTGACAAAATGTATTATTATCATAATACATTTTTTACCTTTAACTAGGCAAATCCGTTAAGAATAAATTCGTATCTACAATTACGGCCCACACCAGCCAAACCCTGACGGCGCTGGGCCATTTGTGGGCCGCCCTATGGTACTCCCAATCACGGCTGGTTGTGATACAGCCTGGATTCAAACCAGGGTGTCTGTAATGACGCCTCTAGCACTGAGATCCAGGGCCTTAGACCGCTGTGCCAGTCGGGAGCCCGAAAGCTGTTTTAAAGCACATTTCTACACCTTTTTCCATGTGGTGGAGGTAACATTTTGCAGTTTTAAAGCAGATTTCCAGCAATTCTACACATTTTACCGCAGTTTATGCTATCGGAGTGCCTCAAATTTTATAACAAAATCAATGGTGGCCTTATGTCATGACAACAAAATAAACTCCTGAATGCATCATAAAATAAATAATCAAAGATTCTCCCTGACTGTCTAGCTATTAGGGATGGGAGTTTGAAATAATTTCACTATTCGAATAGTATCATGAATTTTCGTTGGATATCCGGATATTCTAAATACCTATTTTTACCTAAGCCCTGCTGAGTGAGGGAGAAGCTGGCGCTCTATTGCTTCCGCTGCAGAAGGTACGGGGCGTTGTGTTGAGGCGAGCAGAACGAGGGAGAGAGAGATGCCAAGGCAACTCAGCTACAGCTAAAGACTTGTAGAAAGCCACAATGTTATTTATCATCCCATATAACAGTGCCTGTTGACTGGAGTAGCCAAGAGAAGCTAGCTAGGTTAACGGAGGCCACCTGCTACGCTTTCTCCCCAGCCCGGTTCAGAAAAAACAGCAGCCTACCTGTTGGTTGCTCGTTGTAGCCTACTCCTCATGTCGCTTACTTTTAATTCCATCTTGTATTGCATTAGTACACTTGCACTCCACTTGCTACACATTGAGTCTCTTTGTAGTTTATGTTGGCCAATTAACTTGGCAAAGCTACACAGGTCAAGGCTACTGGTCGGCCACATGTCTTTTTTGGGGGAGCACCACGCACATCATAAAAACGACTAATAAAACGACAAGCTTTTCAAATGAATAATTAGAAATGTCATGGTATACACTTGTATGTAACGTCACATGGATATTTTAATTTAGAAAAAGGCTTCAGTGTTAAAATATGGCCAAATATCCCCCCTCAACAAAGTTAATACTCAAGTATTCGAATACTAACATCCGTTTGGATGACTTGGCCTGCACAATCACCTGACCTCAATCCAATTTGAGATGGTTTGGGAGGAATTGGACAGCAGAGTGAAGGAAAAGCAGCCAACAAGTGCTCAGCACATGTGGGAACTCCAAGACTGTTGAAACACCATTCCAGGTGAAGCTGGTTGAGAGAATGTCAAGCGTGTGCAAAGCCGTCATCAAGGCAAAGAGTAACTACTTTGAAAAATATATTTTGATTTGTTTAACACTTTTTTGGTTACTACATGATTCCATATGTGTTATTTCATAGTTTTGATGTCTTCACTATTATTCTACAATATAGAAAATAGTAAATATAAATTAAAACCCTGAAATGAGTAGGTGTGTCCAAACTTTTGACTGGTACTGTAGATGGCCCGAAACAACTGACAGCCTGCCCAAGACTTTTCTACTCAGAAAAGAAACCCTGTTAATCATGTGTTATTCCTCTCTGATGAAGGCACATCCTCTCAGCTGCCTGTGGACAAGTTCCTACAGGCAGGCCCTTGAAGCTACTGGGATTATACAGACTGCTGCACAAGAGTATGATTATACAGTGAGATAAAACTCAGTCCTTATGGTCACCATTGCCACAGCCACGTGGGCTTTACATTAATATCAACTCAAGTAAAGGGGATTTACATAGAAAATTAACAATACCCCCCTCCCCCACACACTTTAAACCATGTCTCTGTGTTGTCTGATTAATCAGTCTGTAATACACAATGAATTGGTATATAGAGCCTGAAACGTGTGCAAAATCGTATATATGTTCCATAAAAGACAGAATGCTGAAAAAAAGTTACATTTGAACTTAACATTTCTCTATGCATTTTGTCCTTCAGCTGCTCAGAATTTGAGACAAAATATCCACAGGAAAATATTGTTCACCACATTTTTAGAGAGCCGGAAGGTATATGGTTTGGCAACAAGGTAAAGTTTTATTTTGGATATTCGGTTCTCTTGTCAATAGCTATTCAACCAAGCATTCCATGACAATGAAAATAATATACTCTGAATCGTGGGAAGATTGAGAACAATCCACACATTTTTGTATAACTTTTTATTCAACATTCTAGCATTTAAGGAACATTTACATGATTTTGCATTCAAAAGTTACAGGCTGTATATACCAATTCATTGTGTATTACAGCCTGATTAATCAGACTAGCGTCTGTAGTGACACTAACCCATTCATAGACGCTAACGGCCGACAGGGAGGAGGTGAGGGACCTGGCAGAGTGGAGCCTGGAAAATAACCTCTCCCTCAACGTCAACAAAAGTAAAGTAAGGAGCTGATCGTGGACTTCAGGAGACAGCACACCCCCATCGACAGGGCAGCAGTGGAGAAGGTGAAAAGCTTCAAGTTCCTCAGCGTACACATCACTGACAATCTGAAATGGTCCACCCACATAGTGTGGTGAAGAAGGTGCAACGCCTTACTGAAGAGCTCAGAGACTTTCAACGTGGCACCGTCATAGAATGCCACATTTCCAGCAAGTCAGTTCGTCAAATTTCTAGCCTGTTATTGCTGCCCCAGGTCAACTGTAAGTGCTGTTATTGTAAAGTGAAAACGCATAGGAGCAACAACGGCTCAGCTGCGAGGCGGTAGGCCACACAAGCTAACAGGACCGTCGTGTGCTGAAGCGAGTAAAGATTGTCTGTCCTCAGTTGCAACGCTCACTACAGAGTCCCAAACTGCCTCTGGAAGCAACGTCAGCACAATAACTGTTTGTCGGGAGCTTCATGAATTAGGTTTACATGGCCGAGCAGCCATACACAAGCCTAAGATTACCATGCACAATGACAAGCGTCGGCTGGAGTGGTGTAAAGCTTGCCACCATTGGACTCTAGAGCAGTGGACACACTTCACCATTTGGCAGTCTGACAGATTAATCTGCATTTGGCGGATGCCAGGAAAATGCTACTTGCCCCGAATGATTAGTGCCAACTGTGAAGTTTGGTGGAGGAGGAATAATGATTTAAGGCTGTTTTCCATGGTTTGGCCTAGGCCCCTTAGTTCTAGTTAACTCATTCTAAACAACTCTGTGCTTCCACCTTTCCTGTTTCAGCATGACAATACCCCCATGCACAAAATGAGGTGCATACAGAAATGGTTTGTCGAGATCGGTGTGGAACAACTTGACTGGCCCGCACAGAGTCCTGACCTCAACCCCATCGCTTCTGGATGAATTGGAACGCCAACTGCAAGCCAGGCCTAATCGCCCTACATCAGTGCCCGACCCCACTAATGCTTGTGGCTGAATGGAAGCAAGTCCCCGCAACAATGTTCCAACATCTAGTAGAAAGCCTGGGGGGGGGGGGCTCAACTACATATTAATGCCCACCTATGGTAAATTCAATTATTTATGAATGATTTAATTCAGATTTAATTTCTTTCATCACATTCCCAGTCGGTCAGAAGTTGACATACACTCAATTAGTATTTGGTAGCATTGCCTTTAAATTGTTTAACTTGAGTCAAACGTTTTGGGTAGCCTTCCACAAGCTTCCTACAATAAGTTGGGTGAATTTTGGCCCATTCCTCCTGACAGAGCTGGCGTAACTGAGTCAGGTTTGTACGGCTCCTTGGTCGCACATGCTTTTTCAGTTCTGCCCACACATTTTCTATAGGATTGAGGTCAGGGCTTTGTGATTGCCACTCCAATACCTTGACTTTGTTGTCCTTAAGCCATTTTGCCACAACTTTGGAAGAATGCTAACATGCTGACCAGACCGGACACATCTGCGCGAGCGTCGCAAAATAAAATGTAGAAATCCATGTTATTCAATTATTGCGCGCGCCAAAGAGTGTCTGCGATGCCAACAGCAAATAGAAGTCATTCCTATTTCTGACGCAGATCACGCTGCAAGTCCTGCCTCTCCCATCTCCTCATTGGTTATATTGAAAGACGAACTGTTGAAAGACGGAAGACAAACTGTTTTGCCTGTAGTCGTGGTAATACTATGAAGGTTTAGATGCGATCCCCATATAAGTTCAACGATGAAAAGGCCTGGAAGGAAGAGAGATGACTAGAAACGATTCAGTTGGCCATTTTATGTGTGGATTAATTTGTCAGAGTAGAGGTCCTTGTGCATTTCAGGTAAAATAAAAACTCAATGTTTATATTCCAGGACAGATTAGCTAGTGTAACGGATGTGAAACGGCTAGCTTAGTTAGCGGTGCGCGCTAAATAGCGTTTCAATCGGTGACGTCACTTGCTCTGAGACCTTGAAGTAGTGGTTCCCCTTGCTCTGTCATTTTCTGGAATTTTCCAAGCTGTTTAACGGCAGTCAACTTAGTGTATGTAAACTTCTGACCCAATGGAACTGTGATTCAGTGAATTATAAATTAAATAATCTGTCTGTAAACAATTGTTGGAAAATTACTTGTGTCATGCACAAAGTAGATGTCCTAACCGACTTGCCAAACCTATAGTTTGTAAACAAGAAATTTGGGGAGTGGTTGAAAAACGAGTTAGACTCCAACCTAAGTGTATGTAAACTTCCGACTTCAATTGTATGTCCACCGACCCACCTTTCGCTTTTGCCTTAAGTAAATCTTTGTCTTTTGTACCCATGCCAAATCTAAAATATACTAATTTAAACGTATCCTGGAATTACATTTACTATGTTACGTCAAGTCTGAGACCATGCTGACTGGGGGCACACAACTTGTGGATCGGATCTGTTCAAAACTGCTAGAGTATGTGCATCTTTTTTATATTAAAAGATAAGAATATGTTTTGAAAACCAGATTGAAACGCGCTGATTGACGCTTCTGAACGTTAAAAGACAGCATCAGAATTGTTGTTCACATGGAGCAAACCTTGGGCGAATGTAAGCTGAAAACCCTACCAATGGAGAGCGGTTTTCGAGAGCTATGGTAACACTAAAACTTGGGAACTGGAATCGAACTAATCCATATATTAGACACACGCCTAGTAGTTTACTTTACCTGCTATATTCATGATAGAGAACGACAGTGTTTCCATTCAGATCACTAAAATGCTGCTGGTAACATTGACTATGACGGCTATACTGTTCAGTTCTCTAGTTCTTATTCACGCATTTATGATCTGTAGAATGTATGTATGTACACACAAAACATGTATTACTGTGGTAAAAGCAAATGTTGACAAAATCCCAACGCACTCACCTTTAATGATCTCCCGCTTGCCCTCATCCAGGTGGCTCGAAATCAAGTCCCCCATAACAACAAATAAAACTTAATCCAGTGACAACAATGCCGTTAGTTTCAAAGGCAAATAGAACGCACAAATATACTAAACAAATTAACAGGAACTATTTTGAACTCGCGTGCACACAGCGTGGTGAATGATTGGAAGAATGCAAGCGGTGGTGAAAGGGTGGAGGGAAAGAAAATAAAAGTTGAGCTCGCCTTGAGCAGGAGGGAGACACCCTAAATGTGAGTCACTACTCGTTGAACTATGCAAGTCAGACATTTCTTTAGGCATGTCGAAAGTGTGGTTTCGACAGAGGTAGTCCTTCGACATACGGGGCCGATTCACTGCCATAAAGGGCGTGTCAAGAGATTGTAAACAAATTATAGCACACACGGAATTATTTTTAGCTGAAAGATGGAGAGATTTTCTCTCCACGATAGTTTTACCAGCTGTGAAATACTTACATTAAATGTGGGGTTTTATTCGATGTTGTACTATAAACCAAACTGATGAGTTTCAGCTATAAAATACGCTACAAATTATCCTAAAATCATGATTAAATTAGCGCCGAGACCCCTAGAGGGCGTAGTTATTTCTGACGTCTTGTATTAACAGTCTACTGTATGTGTTGACTCAATCTGCCCAGTGGTTCAACCCACTGGGATACATTGGAAACTATGTCGTCAAAATATTTTGTTTGCGGATTGGACCGCGGTCGCCATGACATTTCTCAACAACAAAAAATAGGCTATCTGCCTTTATCTAGGCAAACTAAGGCAAAGTTTAAATGCAATCATGAACGCCGATTTTAGTCTGTAGCCTATGCCTATTGAAATGACAAGTCAATCTCGCAAATGGGCCATTTATAACGATTTCACACCCTGTGTTCAACTTTCATCACTCAAACTCAACTGTCGGATTTATAATTAATCAGATACGCAAAACTGGTTCTAGCCCTGAATGTTGATTGGCTGAAATTTGTGGTATATCAGACTATACATGGTGCATTCGGAAAGTATTCAGACCCCTTGACTTTTTCCACATTTTGTTACATTACTGCCTTATTCTAAAATGTATTCAATTGTTTTTCCCCTCATAAATCTACACACAATACCCCATAATGACAAAGCAAAAACAGATTTTTAGAAATGTTAGCAAAAATAAATAAATAACAGATTACATTTAAATAACTATTCAGACCCTTTACTCAGTACTTTGTTGAAGCTCCTTTGGCAGCGGTTACAGCCTCAAGTCTTCTTGGGAATGACGCTACAAGCTTGGCAACCTGTATTTGGGGAGTTTCTCCCATTCTTCTCTGCAGATTCTCTCAAGCTCTGTCAGGTTGGAAGGGGAGTGTCGCTGCACAGCTATTTTTAGGTCTCCAGAGATGTTTGATTGAGTTCAAGACCAGGCTCTGGCTGGGCCACACAGAGATTTTCCCCGAAGCCACTCCTGCGTTGTCTTGGCTGTGTGCTTCAGGTCATTGTCCTGTTGGAAGGTGAACCTTCTCCCCAGTCTGAGTTCCTGCCGCTGAAAAACATCCCCATAACATGATGCTGCCACCACCATGTTTCACCGTAGGGATGGTGCCAGGTTTCCTCCAGACGTTATGCTTGGCTTTCAGGCCAAAGAGTTCAATCTTGGTTTCATCAGACCATAGAATCTTGTTTCTCATGGTCTGAGAGTCCTTTAGGTGCTTTTTGGCAAACTCCAAGTGTGCTGTCATGTGCCTTTTACTGAGGAGTGGCTTCTGTCTCGCGAGTGCTGCAGAGATGGGTTATCCTTTTGGAAGGTTCTCCCATCTCCACAGAGGAACTCTGGAGCTCTGTCAGAGTGACTATCGGGTTCTTGGTCACCTCCCTGACCAAGGCCCTTTTCCCAGATAGCTCAGTTTGGCCATGCGGCCGGCTCTAGGAAGAGTCTTGGTGCTTCCAAACTTATTCCATTTAAGAATGATGGAAGCCACTGTTCTTTGGGTGCATGGTAATCGAAATTGTGTTTTATTAAGTAAAATGCATATTTTTCCTGTTTTCTTTTCGGGTGGCACAACATTCAACTAGTTTAGGAGGAAACAGATGCCTTTGCAGCCTGAATGGAGGATATTTTATGTACTCGCTGGTTGCAGGGGTTAAGAGTGTATTGCCAGCTACGCTGTTCATATTGGGATGCCAAAGACAAGCTCCCTCTGCTGTTTCCTGAAGTCCACGACCATCTCCTTTGTTTTGTTAACATTGAGTGAGAGGTTGTTTTCCTGACACCACACTCCGAGTGCCCTCACCTGTGTATACAGTTGAGGTCGGAAGTTATCCAAGATGGCGTAGCAATCAGACGTCTTTGTCCTCTTCTTGTCATCTTGTCGTGTCCCGTGTATATATCTTCGTTTTTCGCATATCTTTTTTATATTTTTCCTAAACCTCAACTTCAATATACTCTCCTGCAACCCGCCTCACCCAATGTGGTATGATCTGCTATTTTCTAAAGTATTTTTTATTTACTTTCAAACTGGAATCCCCCAACAGAAGCAAGCCAGCTAACTAGCTAGTAGTCAGCTAACCACTGCTAGTGGTCATCAGCTAACCTCTAGCTTGGAAATCTCTCGCCAACGCGATTCAAACCAGAGCATAGCAGACTTATTTTCTCTCCATATCCCCGGATTCCTATCGCAAGCTCTGGACATTTTCTCCTGGATTATCGCAGGTAGCTAGCTGCAATCCGCGTGACTACTCCTGGTTAACGTCTCTGTCCCGAAGCAAGAGCTAGCTCATAGCCTGGAGCTAGCTCATGCTAGGCCCGTCTCCCGGCTAGCTGAAGAGGTCCATCAGCCACTCCTTGGGCTACAATACCTATTTTGCCAATTGGCAAAGCGAAGCCCTGCTAATCCATCACGACTGGACTACCGAGGTAATCTGCCTGGGGGTTCTTTTTCCAACAGGCCCCTCCGTAGCAACGTCCCCTGAAAGCCCATCAGCTAGCCTGCTAGCAGCGGCCCGCAAGCTGTCTAGAGCATATAGGACTGTTAGCTGAATAGGTCCATCGGCCAATTTCTTGGGTCACTATACCTATTTTTCCAATTTGACTGGGACCCTTTACCACATGGAACCCTACTAATCCATCATGGCTGGTCTGCTGACGGAACCGCACGAGGAGGCTACAACAGATTTCTTCCGTCGCGACGTCCCTCTAAGGCCCTTCTGCTAGCTTGCTAACCCTGGCCCGCTAGCTGTCTGAATCGCCGTGTCTCCAGCCAGTTTAACTACTCACTGGACCCCTATGATCACTCGGCTATGCATGCCTCTCCCTAATGTCAATATGCCTTGTCCATTGCTGTTCTGGTTAGAGATTATTGTCTTATTTCACTGTAGAGCCTCTATCCCTGCTCAATATGCCTTAGCTAACCCTTCAGTTCCACCTCCCACACATGCGGTGACATCACCTGGTTTAAATTATGTTTATAGAGACAAGATCTCTCTCATCGTCACTCTATGCCTAGGTTTACCTCCACTGTATTCACATCCTACCAAACCTTTGTCTGTACATTATGCCTTGAATCTATTATATCGCGCCCAGAAACCTGCTCCTTTTACTCTCTGTTCCGAACATACTAGACGACCAGTTCTTATAGCCTTTACCCGTACCCTTGTCCTACTCCTCCTCTGGTGATGTAGAGGTTAATCCAGGCGCTGCAGTGCCTAGCTCCACTCCCATTCCCCAGGCGCTCTCATTTGTTGACTACTGTAACCGTAAAAGCCTTGGTTTCATGCATGTTAACACTAGAAGCCTCCTCCCCAAATTTGTTTTATTCACTGCTTTAGCACACTCTGCTAACCCCGATGTCTAGCCATGTCTGAATCCTGGCTTAGGAAGACCACCAAAATTTCCATCCCTAACTATAACATTTTCCAACAAGATAGAACTGCCAAAGGGGGCGGAGTGGCAATCTACTGCAGAGATAGCCTGCAGAATTCTGTCATACTATCCAGGTCTGTGCCCAAACAATTCGAGCTTCTACTTCTAAAAATCCACCTTTCCAGAAACAAGTCTCTCACCGTTGCCGCTTGCTATAGACCACACTCTGCCCCCAGCTGTGCCCTGGACACCGTATGTGAATTGATTGCCCCCCATCTATCTTCAGAGTTCATACTTTCAGGTGACCTAAACTGGGACATGCTTAACACCCCGGCCATCCTTCAATCTAAGCTAGATGCCCTCAACCTCACACAAATTATCAAGGAACCTACCAGGTACAACCCCAAATCCGTAAACACGGGCACCTTCATAGATGTCATCCTGACCAACTTGCCCTCCAAATACACCTCTGCTGTCTTCAACCAAGATCTCAGCGATCACTGTCTCACTGCCTGCATCCGTAATGGGTCTGCGGTCAAACGACCACCCCTCATTACTGTCAAACGCTCCCTAAAACACTTCAGCGAGCAGGCCTTTCTTATCGACCTGGCCCAGGTATCCTGAAAGCATATTGACCTCATCCTGTCAGTAGAGGATGCCTGATTATTCTTTAAAAGTGCTTTCCTCACCATATTAAATAAGCATGCCCCATTAAAAAAATAGAACCAGGAACAGATATAGCCCTTGGTTCACTCCAGACCTGACTGCCCTTGACCAGCACAAAAACATCCTGTGGCGTACTATATTAGAATCAAATAGCCCCCGTGATATGCAACTTTTCAGGGAAGTTAGGAATCAATCTACACAAGCAGTTAGGAAAGCTAAGGCTAGCTTTTTCAAACAGAAATTTGCATCCTGTAGCACAAACTCAAAAAAGTTCTGGGACACTGTAAAGTTCATGGAGAATAAGAGCACCTACTCCCAGCTGCCCACTGCACTGAGGCTAAGAAACACTGTCATCACCGATAAATCACAATAATTGAGAATTTCAATAAGCATTTTTCTACAGCTGGCCATGCTTTCCACCTGGCTACCCCTACCCTGGTCAACAGCCCTGCACCCCCCACAGCAACTCGGCCAAGCCTCCCCATTTCTCCTTCACCCAAATCCAGATAGCTGATGCTCTGTAAGAGCTGCAAAATCTGGACCCCTACAAATCAGCCGGGCTAGACAATCTGGACCCTCTCTTTCTGCCGCAATTATTGCAACCCCTATTACTAGCCTGTTCAACCTCTCTTTCACATCGTCTGAGATCCCCAAAGATTGGAAAGCTGCCGCGTTCATCCCCCTCTTCAAAGGGGAGACACTCTAGACCCAAACTGCTACAGACCTATATCTATAATACCCTGCCTTTCTAAGGTCTTCGAAAGACAAGTTAACAAACAGATCACCGACCATTTAGAATCCCACCGTACCTTCTCCGCTATGCAATCTGGCTTCCGAGCTGGTCATGGGTGCACCTCAGCCACGCTCAAGGTTCTAAACGATATCATAACTGCCTTCGATAAGAGACAATACTGTGCAGCTGTATTCATCGACCTGGCCAAGGCTTTCGACTCGGTCAATCACCACATTCTTATCGGCAGACTCAACAGCCTTGGTTTTTCAAATCACTGCCTCGCCTGGTTCACCTACTACTTCTATGATAGAGTTCAGTGTGTCAAGTCGGAGGGCCTGTTGTCTGGACCTCTGGCAGTCTCTATAGGGGTGCCACAGGGTTCAATTCTCAGGCCGACTCTCTTCTCTGTATACATCAATGATATTGCTCTTGCTGCTGGTGATTCTCTGATCCACCTCTATGCAGACGACACCATTCTGTAACCATCTGGCCCTTCTTTGGACACTGTGCTGACTAACCTCCAGACGAGCTTCAATGCCATACAACTCTCCTTCCGTGGCCTCCGTGGCCTCCTCTTCAACCAATCGCTGCCCACCCGTCCAGCATCACTACTCTGGACGGTTCTGACTTAAAATATGTGGACAACTTCAAATACCTAGGTGTCTGGTTAGACTGTAAACTCTCCTTCCAGACCCACATTAAGCATCTCCGATCCAAAATTAAATCTAGAATTGGCTTCCTATTTTGCAAAAAAGCCTCCTTCACTCATGCTGCCAAAGATTCCCTCGTAAAACTGACTATCCTACCGATCCTCGACTTTGGCGATGTCATTTACAAAATAGCCTCCAACACTCTACTCAACAATGGATGCAGTCTATCACAGTGCCTTCCGTTTTGTCACCAAAGCCCCATGTATTACCCACCACTGAGACCTCTACGCTCTCGTTAGCTGGCCCTCACTTCATACTCGTCACCAAACCCACTGGCTCCAGGTCATCTACAAGTCTTCTAGGTAAAACCCTGCCTTATCTCAGTTCACTGGTCACCATAGTAGCACCCATTCGCAGCACGTGTTCCAGCAGGTATATTTCACTGGCCACCCCAAAAGCCAATTCCTAGATTGGCCGCCTTTCCTTCCAGTTCTCTGCTGCCAATGACAGGAACAAACTGCAAAAATCACTGAAGCTGGAGACTCATATCTCCCTCACTAACTTCAAGCACCAGCTGTCAGAGCAGCTCACAGATGATTGCATCTGTACATAGCCCATCTCTAAATAGCTCATCCAACTACCTCATCCCCATACTGTATTTATTTATTTATTTTGCTCCTTTGTACCCCCAAATCTCTACTTGCACATTTATCTTCTGCACATCTATCACTCCCGTGTTTAATTGCTATATCGTAATTACCTTGCCACTACGGCCTATTTTATTGCCTTATCTCTCTTATCTCACCTCATTTGTACAGACTGTATATAGACTTTTTCTACTGTATTATTGACTGTATGTTTGTTTATTCCATGTGTAACTCTGTGTTGTTGTATGTGTCAAACTGCTTTACTTTATCTCGGCCAGGTCGCAGTTGTAAATGAGAACTTGTTCTCAACTAGCCTACCTGGTTAAATAAAGGTAAAAAATATACATTTTTTAATCTACTCCCTGTAGGTTGTCTCGTTGTTGTTGGTAATAATAGAGCCCACTACTATTGTGTCATCTGCAAACTTGATGATTGAGTCGGAGGTGTGCATGGCCACACAGTTGTGGGTGAACAGGGAGTACAGGAGGGGACTGAGCTTGCACCCAGGTAATGTGGAGGTGATATGATTCTTGACTAGTCTCTCAAAGCATTTCATGATGACAGAAGTGGGTGCTATGGGGCGGTAGTAATTTAGTTCAGTTATCTTTGCCTTCTTGGGTCCAGGAACAATGGTGGTCATTTTGAAGCATGTGGGGACAGCAGACTGGGATTGGGAGCGATTGAATATGTCCGTAAACACACCAGCCAGCTGGTCTGCGCATGCTCTGAGGATGTGGCTAGGGATGCTATCTGGGCCAGCAGTCTTGTGAGGGTTAACCCGTTAAAATGTTTTACTCCCATCGGCCATGGAGAAGGAGAGGGGGAGGTGCAGTCCTTGTTTGTGGGCCGCAACGGTAGCGCTGTATTATCCTCAAAACAGTCAAAGAATGTGTTTAGTTTGTCTGGAAGCGTGGCATTGGTGTCCGTGACGTGGCTGGTTTTCTTTTTGTAGTCTGTGATTTCCTGTAGACCCTGCCACATATGTCTTGTGTCTGAGCCGTTGAATTGCAACTCCACTTTGTCCCTGTACCAGCATTTTGCTTGTTTGATTGCCTTGCTGAAGGAATAACTACACTGTTTATATTCTGCTATATTCCCAGACCTCTTTCCATTGTTAAATGTGTTCGTGCTTTCAGTTTTTGCGCGAATGCCGCCATCCATCCATGGTTTCTGGTTAGGGTAGGTTTTAATAGTCATAGTGGGTACACCATCTCCAATGCACTTCTTTATAAACTCACTCACAGAGTTAGTGAGTAGATCGATGTTGTAACAAATCCCAGTATGCGTGATCAAAACAATCTTGAAGTGTGGATTCCGATTGGTCAGACCAGTGTTGAATGGTTCTATTCACTGGTACATCCTGTTTGAGTTTCTGCCTATAAGACTGTAGGAGCAAGATGGCATCGTGGTCAGATTTGCCAAAGAGAGGCCGCGGGAGGGCTTGTATGCATCGCGGAAGTTAGAGTAGCAGTATTCCACCCGCGTGTAGTGAAATCAGTTGATTGATAAAATTTAGGTAGCCTTGTTCTCAAATTTACTTTGTTAAAATCCCCAGCTACGATAAATGCAGCCTCAGGATATATGGTTTCCAGTTTACATATAGTTTACATATAGTCCAGTGAAGTTATCTCGCCATCACGGTTGACAACTCCATTGTGTCCTACTCCCAGAGCGCTAAGAACCTTGGCGTGATCCTGGACAACACCCTGTCGTTCTCAACTAACATCAAGGCGGTGGCCCGTTCTTGTAGGTTCATGCTCTACAACATCCGCAGAGTACGACCCTGCCTCACACAGGAAGCAGCGCAGGTCCTAATCCAGGCACTTGTCATCTCCCGTCTGGATTACTGCAACTCGCTGTTGGCTGGGCTCCCTGCCTGTGCCATTAAACCCCTACAACTCATCCAGAACGCCGCAGCCCGTCTGGTGTTCAACCTTCCCAAGTTCTCTCACGTCACCCCGCTCCTCCGCTCTCTCCACTGGCTTCCAGTTGAAGCTTGCATCCGCTACAAGACCATGGTGCTTGCCTACGGAGCTGTGAGGGGAACGGCACCTCAGTACCTCCAGGCTCTGATCAGGCCCTACACCCAAACAAGGGCACTGCGTTCATCCACCTCTGGCCTGCTCGCCTCCCTACCACTGAGGAAGTACAGTTCCCGCGCAGCCCAGTCAAAACTGTTCGCTGCTCTGGCCCCCCAATGGTGGAACAAACTCCCTCACGACGCCAGGACAGCGGAGTCAATCACCACCTTCCGGAGACACCTGAAACCCCACCTCTTTCAGGAATACCTAGGATAGGATAAAGTAATCCTTCTCACCCCCCCCCCCCCTTAAAAGATGTAGATGCACTATTGTAAAGTGGCTGTTCCACTGGATGTCTTAAGGTGAACGCACCAATTTGTAAGTCGCTCTGGATAAGAGCGTCTGCTAAATGACTTAAATGTAAATGTAAATGTAAGTTCCTTGAAGGCCGTCTTGGTGTCTGCTTGAGGGGGAATGTACACCACTGTGACGATAACTGGCAAGAACTAACTTGGGAGCTAATATGGCCGGCATTTGATTGTAAGGAATTCTAGGTCGGGTGAGCAGAAGGACTTGAGTTCCTGTATGTTGTTATGATTACACCATGAGTTGTTAATCATGAAGCATGCACCCTCGCACTTCCTCTTCCCAGAGAGGTGTTTATCTCTGTCGATGCGATGCATGGAGAAACCCATGTTTCCGTGGAACAGAGAATGTTAAAATCTCTGACGTTTCTCTGGAAGGCAACCCTTGCTCGAATTTGATCTACCTTGTTGTCAAGAGACTGAACATTGGCGAGTAGTATATTCGGGAGCAGTGGGCGATGTGCACATCTACGGAGCCTGACCAGGAGGCCGCTCCGTCTGCCCCTTCTGCGGCGCCATTGTTTTGGGGCGGCTTTTGGGATTAGGTTGATTATCCTGGGTGGTGGTCCAAACAGAGGATCCTCTTCGAGAAGGTCGTATTCCTGGTCGTAATGTTGATAAGCTGTATGTAAGACTTAAGATTTCCTGGGGTAACAATGTAAGAAATAATGCATGTAAAAACACAATACTGCATAGTTTCCTAAGGACTCGAAGCGAGGCGACCATCTCTGTCGGCGTCGTCTTGCAACTAGATATTTCCACCTGCGTGTCCTGATGATCACGTCTGGTGTGGATGGACAAAATCGACATGCACGCGATGGCGCACGCACGTGCCTGTTCTGGTCAGCATGTTACTCCTCAGCCTGAAGTGTCCCCACTTGCACCAGCGAATAGCTGGTTTTTCGCATGGTGCCGACTGGGAAGACGCTTCAGGAGGGCGGTCATGTGTGCTAGCAAGGCATAGGTATCTAGTGTGACTGCCTTTCTGAAGCGTCTTATCAGTCGGCGTCATGCAAAAAGCTAGCTAATGAGGCGACACAAGCGGAACACCTCAGGCTGATGCCTTGATCAAACCAACCGCGTCATTGCATTATGGTACACCAGAAGTACAGATTTCCAATGGAAAGCTGCGTTTACCTTGCAGCATTGCGTTGCAGAGGCAATTGCAGTGCATTCTGTGTGGTTACTTGTTAAATATTACTGCATGGTCGGTACTAGAAGCACAAGCATTTCACTACACTCGCATTAACAGCTGCTAACCATGTGTATGTGACCAATAAAATCTGATGTTGGATTTATCGAACCCAATGTATGCGTCAAACTGTATGCGTAGACAGCTTGACAGAAATGGTAGCAGAGGGTGAATGTTGAAGTTTTGTTGCACACATATCCAGATGATGCTGCGTACCCTTTTGCTCAATGAAACTGTAGGTGTGATCGAGGCGTGAGGGTTAAGTTTCACACATCCTCATTTGCTACACAGGCACTTCATGTTTTTGATTTAATCAACCTGGAATTCCAGGTTTGTGAAATTTTGGCAATCAGTGAACTGATCAATTAGCTCAGTTGGTCAGGTGTGCTGACTAGTACCTGCAGCACTCCAGGAACAGGGTTGCCTACCCCTGGTGCATGCACAAGACATGACCTTACACCTCGATCACACTGACAACGTCATTGCATTTTGGGACACCAGAAAAACATTTATTTCTGATGGAATGCTGTGTTTGCCTTGCAGCATTGCGTTGGAGAGGCAGTCACAGTGCGTTCTGTGTGGTGCATACTTTTGGATTTATTGAACTTATGCGTGTACAGCTTTTCAGAAATGGTAGCAGAAGGTAGTGGTGGAAAAAGTACTAAAATGTCATACTTGAGTAAAAGTAAAAGTAATAGAAAATGACTCAAGTAAAAGTGGAAGTCACCCAGTAAAATACTACTTGAGTAAAAGTATTTGGTTAGAATATACTTTAGTATCAAAAGTAAAGGGAATTCTTCAAATATACTTAAGTATCAATTATTTCAAATGTCTTATCTTATGCAAACCAGACAGCACAATTTTCTTGTTTTTTATTTATTTTCCAAATAGCAAGGAGCACACTGCAACACTCAGACATAATTTACAAACAAAGCATTTGTGTTTAGTGAGTCCGCCAGATGTTCTCTTGACAAGTGTGTGAACTGGACCATTTTCCTGTCAAAATGTAATGAGTACTTTTGGGTGTCAGGGAAAATGTATGTAGTAAAAAGTACATAATTTTCTTTAGGAATGTAGTGAAGTAAAAGTAAAAGTTGTCAAAAAATATAAATAGTAAAGTACAGATACCCAAAAACTCTACCTAAGTAGTACTTTAAATTATTTTTACTTAAGCACTTTACTCCGCTGGCAGAAGGTTAATGTTGAACTTTTGTTGTACATATATCCAGAATATGTTGAGTTTGCGCAAATACACTGTCAGTGTGAATGAGGCATAAGGATGAATGAAAGGCCTATATTTACTTAGACATTACTGCCCCTCTGTGGACATCTGTGGGTATTATTGATAATGTAGCCAATGTAGTCTATTGTGTTTTATCCTATTGCAGTTGCTGTGAAAATACAGTATGTTAAAATAAGAATTCAATGGTCTGATCATTACTTTTTTTTTCCATTAGGGTTGTACAAAATCCTACTTGTTGTATACAAATTACTAGGCCCATAACTGCTATTTATTCTAACCTATTAAAATAGTTCATAAATACAATAACTTTATTTCACTTGATAAATAATACCACTGCAAACAGCTAAACATAGAATATGTGGATGTCTATTAAAAGTTGAAGTAGGTTGTCCGTGGCATTGTATGACAGACAGTTGAAATCGGCATGTTTGTGGAGGCGTGGAAGGGATTATTTTCGAAGCAATACGGTCCCTCTGCAATCACTTTGGATGTTGTCCCGCGGCCTACAGTCCTACACAGTATTAGCGGTGGTTGGGTAGAGTAGAGAGGGAAAGAAAAGGGGAGGCGAAGACACGGCCACGACAGAGACATCATCACCATGGCACCACTCGGACTAAAAGCCATTGTGGGAGAAAGTAAGAATATGTATTTTTGTTTAATCACTTCTTATGTAGGTCTATGCTCTATGGTTATTTTGTATTGTGGCGTTGGCCTAGGCTATTTTATTTTTGCTTTATTTTGGACATTCTATTAATTTAAGCTATTTAGTTGATTTGAATTACTATTTTATTTAGATCTCAATTTGTATTTCAAACACAATTTAAATACATTTTTTGGCCAAAAATTGGTCCAGAAGTAGACCTATTGAAAGTAAAAAATCTAGTGCGTCTCAAATTCGATAGGATTGCTCAAAGTGCGTAAAGGCGCACTAACGCACTCTCAATTATCCTATATCTCTGCATCATTAGATGTAGCAAAATGTTGGTCTTTTAATATTGGGTTTTAATTATGGGCACTGTACAATACTGGCATTTGTTTTGTAGTGAGTTGCACTATGAAATTGTCGTTTCGGGTAAATCCACATGCGCTAAATCCATACGGATTAAGCTCTTCCACTGTCATAGTGCTCCTTGCTGCATGGATCCACCACAATACAGCTCCACACTCAGTTACCTAAAGCCACCACGAAAGGGGAAAATCTCTTCTTTTGTGGATGTAAACGTGTAGGCCACAGGTGGCACCTTAATTGGGGAGGACAGGCTCATTGTAATGCCTGGGGCAGAATTACTGGAGTGGGATCAAACACATGGTTTCCATGTGTTTGATGCCATTCAATTTTCTCCGTTCCAGCCATTATTATGAGCCGTCCTCCCCTCAGCAGCCTCTACTGGTGCAGGCCTATTACTTTGTATTGTGGCTTTTAAAATACATCTGCTGTGTTGAAGGCAATTCATTCAAGAACGGGCATATAACCTAGTTTCCCCATTATGCACATAAAAAGCAAGACCTTATCCATGCATGAAATGGTGAAAACAATAATTCCACAATGCCAACTTCAGTCTTAAATATGTTAAATGTTTGGCTGGCAGTCTTTCATTTATTTATGGTATGGTAGACAGGGGAATAGAGATATTGGGGTTAACGTTTGTTGTTATTGCGTGGGTATCCGCTATTTAATACCTCCTCAGCGGGGTTTGGTAGGTCACTTGGGTAGGTTACTTTCTAAATGTAATCCATTACAGTTAATAGTTACCTGTCTAAAATTGTAATCAGTAACGTAACTTTTGGATTATCCAAACTCAGTAACATAATCTGATTACATTCAGTTACTTTTAGATTACATTCCCCTTAATGGCATTAGAAGAATACAAACATGTATTTTACCAATTGATTTATCCTGCAATAGATGTGGTTCAATGTTAACGTTTACATAGCTGGCCATATATGGATGTTCAATTTTACTTTATGGGTTGGTTATGTACACTTCTTCTACCCATTGCTTTCTACTACATATAATAATACGATTACATTGTATCTTTACAAGTCCAAAAATGTATGTAGCAACTACAGATTGCCCCTTTAAATCTATCAAAAGTGTGCGAGTTTGAGCATGTGTCCATTAGGCCTATGGATGTATTTCTTTTATCAGCATGAATTAGACTGAGCAATTAAACGCCCCTCTTTTATTCCTAAAGCTGGGATACCCACTATGCAGATGTTGTAAGAGCGCATTTTTCACTGGCTGTCGACTGGTTTCAAAAACAATGATTAATAGGCAGCTTAAACTATTTGAATTCAACCATTATTGGGTTCAAATACACATTTAGATTTGTGAACAGCCACCCACAACAACCACAATCCGTAAGGCGCAAATAGAAAAATGAGAGAGCAGCAGTGTGATTCACATCAATGCGCTATGTAGATATCAATAATAAGTGATATCCATATCACCGTAGACTAAACCACTGCTGTCATCCTTACCTCCAAGTGTTTATTCAAGTTGGATAATCTTTGGATGCCAACAGCAGTCACACCATTGGAAGACATGGCTTGGACTGTAGCCTACAAAGCCTATTCCTGCTCTTTTCCCGCGTTCAATCAAACACATTCGGTGTGTCATCATAGTGGTCTCTGACTTGTGGTCAGACTCGCTCAGGTGGAACCACCTTAAACTTGAGTCTTTTTTCAATGCAGATTTGAATGTCATTGAGAAAACAGAGAAGTGTCAAAATATATTTTTTTTTAAACATCCTTTCTGAATTTAAAGTATTCATCTAGTTTTTCAAGTATCTGTAATCTGATTACAATATTATTTTACTGGTAACGTAAAGGATTACAGTTATCTTCTTTTGTACGTGTAATCCGTTACTCCCCAACCCTGCTCCTCAGATATCCACTGTATTTGATTGAGGTGAGACAGGATGGTGCTATGGTGATTCAGAGTTTGTTCCCCTGGTGTAAAGTGAGCTGTGGAACTCCACCCAGCCACCAGTAACATTCAGCGTCACCAACTGCTAGCTATGCTGGACTTCCTGAAAATCACACATTGTAGTACTGTGTTCACAAGGAATACTGTTGGTGTTGACAGTTTGTTGAGCCTGTCCCTTACATTTTATGGGTTGTTTTGCTCTTACTCCTGAAGACTTTTATTGTCATACAGACATAAATATCTATGGGTATGACAAATACTGTATAATAAATTAGAAATGGATGGAAATCACCCACTCAAAAAGACAGAGAAAAGTTTGTTGAATTTCCAATGTGTTATCACTGCTTTCAACAATCTAAAAGCACAACCAAACTCCAATGGAAAAACAATGTCTGATTTTTGGTTTAGTTGTCAATCAAATATCTATCACTGACCCCACCCCTGTTTTGGGTAAAAAGCTGAGGAATGGGGGTTGGAGAAATTTAACCACTCGTACATTCATAGACAGAGCGACGGAAAAGGACTGACCATCCATGATATTAAAACTATAGTTTAAACCATGTTTTGAGGCTATGTGGTGTTTGTTTACATTTACTTTGTTTACAAACATCGGAGTAAAACAAGCTTATAGTTTGGTTCCTGATGGGGTACAACAGTTGAGCTAGACTCATGAGGCATTTACAAGTTATATTCTTCAAGAATCAATAGGTATTTATCATTTATTTGTCGATCCAAAAATGTTTGTAGCAACTGCTGATTGCCCCTTTAAAAGTACATGGTGCAAGTGATCAATGCCTTTTGAAATTCTGCGCACATTATTGCTGCAACAAACTGGAATTAAAGCCAGAATAAGTCAGTGGAACAGATGGAACTCTCCAAGCAGAAGATACATCTGCTTCAAAAGATGATATTTGGTTGCCCTGACAACCGAACACAATTCAATATCACTAAATATCATTGCATTCACAGCCCTAGGCCTATTGTATTGTCTATGTTTAGTTGAATTTTGGGTTGAATTGAAACAATAGCCGTTGATGACTTTGCAATTGCTATATAGGCCTAAATAGCATAATGGATGAGATATGAGTGATAAAGTATGGTCCCATTTACTTTGCTCTTTTAAATCTACCTCGATAGTAACAGTGAATCTTAGTTTTCAAGTGGAGATCTCTCAGCAATCATTCTCACAATGGCACATTGATAATAGTCAGTGACAAATTGTAGATTCCACGTCATAATACGTTGACTAATTACGTTTAAGGAATGTTGAATCAACCAGTTTGTGCGCAGTGGGTTAGTTAATAATTGATATGTTGGTTTCACATCTCCATCTCACCCCAAAACGTCTAAATGAAAGAGTAGGACTAAATCAAATCAAACTTTAAATGCACTTCAAATAAAGTTTGATTTGATTTAGTTATATTATTTAACTCTCACAATAGCACACTGGTAATAGTCAGTTACAAATATCATAGCTAAGCAGGTCTTGTTTAAAACCCTAGATGGGAGACCAAAGTGTAGCTGTGGTTAGATCAATTATGCTGCACAGCCTATTGTTTATTTCTGATAGTGGATATAACTTTGAAGATCTGATGTTGTTTTAAAGGTACAAATTCAACATATTGTATACAAGGTTTGTCTATGTTGAAATTTGGTTACCACAATGACATAATAATCCTGGTTGAAATTGAACTCTCCAAAAATGGCACCCTATTCCCTATATAGTTAACAAATGTTGACCAGAGCCCTATTGGCTTTGGTCGAAGGTAGTGCACTATATAGGGAATAGGGCGGCATTTGAGATACAGACATTATCTCCCATCCCAAAGCAGCTTCTTCGTTTGTTGATGCTGACTGACTCTTTCATGGGGCATTGGGGAAATTTCCCCTAACTAATCCAGTTGGGTAATTGGATACAGAACTCATTCACTGATAGACATGTCACCTCAATGATCAAACCACCCGACCCATATTCAAAACAACAACAGTGTTTGAATGAAGCATATAGGCACATTTTTTGTTCTTGATTTCTGAAATGTTAACAATGATTGAGTTGATTGATTGTTATATATTTGTGACATTGTCTTGTTTTGTCTTTCAATGGAGGTAATGCATGTTAAGATTCATTTAGAAAGCAGAGAGCCATACTATGCTACACCCTTTGAATGACTCTTTTTGGTTCCATGTTGAAACATTTTTGTTCCAAGTAGAACCGTTTTTGGGTTCCCTTTTCACAGAAGGTTCTACCTGGAACCAAAAAGGTTTTACCTGGAACAAAAAAGGGTTCTCCTATGGGGACAGCGGAAGAGCCCTTTTGGAACAATTTTTTAAATCGTGTATCCTGACACAACAGCCAAATACTTCTGTCACTGGCTTTTAGGATCCATGCTCTAATGTACCAATCATTTTAAGCTGGGGATGAAGGATATACAGAGCCTTCAGAAAGTATTCACACCCCTTGACTTTTCCCATTGATTTTCAACACAAAATACTCTGTAATGTCAAAGTGGAAGAAAATTCAATTTAAAAATAAAACCATAATATATCTTGATTAGATAAGTATTCAACCCCCTGAGTCAATACATACTGTATTAGAATCACCTTTGGCAACGTTCACAGCTGTGAGTCTTTTTGGGTAAATCTCTAAGAGATTTGCACACCTGGATTGTACAATATTTGCCCATTTATTATTTTTAAAACTCTTCAAGCTCTGTCAAGTTCGTTGTTGACCATTGCTAGACAGCCATTTTAAGGTCTTGCCTTAGATTTTCAAGCAGATATAAGTCAAAACTAAAACAAGGCCACTCAGGAACATTCAATGTCGTCTTAGTAAGCAACTCCAGTGTATATTTGGCCTTGAGTTTAGATTATTGTCCTGCTGAATGATGAATTTGTCTGTTGGAAAGCAGACTGAACAGGGTTTTTACTGTTGGATTTTGCCTGTGCTTAGCTCTATTCCGTTTTATTTTTATCCTACCAAAAAAACTCCCTAGTCCTTTCCGTTGATGAGCATACCCATAACATGATGCAGCCACCACCATGCTTGAAAATATGAAGACTGGTACTCAGTGATGTGTTGTGTTAGATTTGCCCCAAACATAATGCTTTGTATTCAGGACAAGAAGTTAATTTCTTTGCCACATTTTTTGCAGAATTACTTTAGTGCCTTATTACAAACAGGATGCATGTTTTGAAATATTTTTATTCTGTACAGATTTCCTTCTTTTTACTCTGTCATTAAGGCAACTACAATGTTGTTGATCCATCCTTAGTTATCTCCTATCATAGCCATTAAACTCTGTAACTGTTTTAAAATCACCATTGGCCTCATGGTGAAATCCCTGAGCGGTTTCCTTCCTCTCCTGCAACTAACTAACACCTATTATGCAATTCATTATGTTACTTTTTGAGCACATTATTACTCATGAAAGTATTTAGGCTAGCCATGACAAAGGGTTTGAATACTTAACTCAAGACATTTCTAAAATCAAAATTCCACTTTGCATTGTGGGTTATTGTGTGTAGATCAGTCCCACAAAATCTCAATTTAATCCATTGGAAATTCAGGCTGTAACACAACAGAATGTGGAAAAAGTCAAGGGGTGTGAATACTTTTTTTGAAGGCACTGTAGCTACTACTCATTTAATACGTATACTTATTTAAAATCAAATAACACTGATGAATGTATTTAATTGAGTTTTTTTTAGAATACTAGCCAAATCGAACATGCGCGTGTGTCAACAGGTTTCCCTGTGACATCACATCCTGTGGCACAGAAAGAGCCCAGAAATAGCGACCCTGGTGGTTCCGTGGCGTAAGAGGATTGGAAGAGATTAGGCCTTGTGATTGCTGTGTGTCTCTCTCACTGACTCATGCAGTAGATAGATGGGCCAGCTTTTAAACTATAGATTCAAAGCTGATCCTTCCCCCCTCTCCATTACCACAGACTGGCATTTGGGATGCATGAACTGTCTCCCAGATGGTTCCAACGGGGCACCAGGTTCCCAGACTCCTCACAGATGTAATGAGTGTTACATTGGTATAACCGCTCACTTCAGACCCCTCACCGGAGCCCATTAAATTCCAACTGTGGCTGTGCCATCACTGCTAACACCGTCTGTCACCCACCTAAACTAACAATTCACTAGACCAGAATATCTAATATGCCCTTTTATACCTGAAGCATTATGCTTAGATACCCAGGCTTCGCTCAAGTTGTTCCATTAGTTTGAGTCAACGAGACGAGATTCTGAAGGATGACCTTGAGAGACTAAACTGTATACAAGGTGTCAAGGCTCAGGAAAAGACCCAGATGCAGACAGTTTTGAAGTAACAAACGTTTATTACAAAAACAGGACAGCAGGCAAACGACAGGTTAAGGGCAGGCAGAGGTCAGAAGTCCAGAGCAGAGTCTGAAAGGTACAGAACGACAGGCAGGCTCAAGATCAGGGCAGGCAGAATGGCCAAAAACCGGGAAAGCTAGAAAACAGGAACTAGAGAAAGAAAGGAGCACGGGAAAAACCGCTGGTAGGCTTGACGAAACAGAACGAACTGGCAACAGAAAACAGGTATAAATACACTGGGGATAATGAGGAAGATGGGCGACACCTGGAGGGGGGCAAATAGCACAAAGACAGGTGAAACGGATCAGGGTGCGACACAAGGGGCCAATAGCCTACAGTGCTTGTGCTTTTTAGCACAGAACAGTTTAATGTAAGTTGAAGTGTGTGCTAATCAATTATTCCTCCGTTTACAGAGATTATGAATGATGTCATCAAGAAGGTGCACAAGAAGGGCGAATGGAAGGTATGGGCAAATAAAATAAAACGTTGTCACATGCACTGAATACAACAGGTGTAGACCTTACCGGGAAATGCTTACTTACAAGCCCTTAACTAACAATTCAGTTCAAGAAAGAGTTAAGAAAATATTTACAGAATAAAATAAAAATTAATAAAATGTAACACAATAAAAGAACAGTAACAGTAGCGAGTCAGTGTGCGAGGGTACAGGTAAGTCAAGGTAATTTGTACATGTATGTAGGGTTAAAGTGACTATGCATAGATAATAAACAGCAAGTAGCAGCAGTGTAAAAACAAATGTGGGGGTTTGTGTCAATGTAAATAGTCTGTGTGGCCATTTGATGAATTGTTCAGTACTCTTATGGCTTAGGGGCAGAAGCTGTTTAGAAGCCTCTTGTACCCATTGCAGTGCGGTAGCATAGAGAACAGTCTATGACTTGGGTGACTGGAGTCTGACAATTTTTGGGGCTTTCCTCTGAAATTGCCTAGTATGTAGGTCCTGGATGGCAGGAAGCTTGGTCCCAATGATGTACTGGTCCGTACGCACTACCCACTGTAGGGCCTTTACAGTCAGATACCGAGCAGTTGCCATACCAGGCGGTGATGCAACCGGTCAGGATGCTCTCGATGGTGCAGCTGTAGAACTTTTTGAGGATCTGGTTACCCATGCCAAATCTTTTATATCAATGACATTCTTGGTTATGAATGACTGTGTATGTGATAGTACATGATAATAATTGTCTGCGCCCAAATAACACCTTATTACCTTTATAGTGCACTACTTTTGACCAGAGCCCTATGAGCCCAAGTCAAAAGTCGCACACTATATAGGGAATAGGGTGCCATTTAGGATACAACCCTTGACCCCCTGTAAACCTCGTCCCTGTCCTCCCCCAGGTTCTGGTAGTAGACAAGCTAAGCATGAGGATGATGTCATCCTGCTGTAAGATGACAGATATCATGTCAGATGGCATCACCAGTGAGTACCACTCCGTCAACATCACACACACGCTCAACGTTCAGCATCACTTCAAAGGCTAACTGAATGACTGTGCTTTTCTCTCCTATCCTGTACAGTTGTTGAAGACATTGGCAAGAAGCGAGAGCCTCTCCCCAGTATGGAGGCCATCTACCTAATAACTCCCAATGATGAGGTATTGGAACCATTTAGTTTTAGTAAATGCATTTTTTTTTTTTACCTTTATTTAACTAGACAAGTCAGTTAAGAACCAATTTTTATTTTCAATGACGGCCTAGGAACAGTGGGTTAACTGCCTGTTCAGGGGCAGAACGACAGATTTGTACCTTGTCAGCTCGGGGATTTGAACTTGCAACCTTCCGGTTACTAGTCCAACGCTCTAACCACTAGGCTACCCTGCCGCCCCTTAACTCTTTATCCAAAGTGATTTACTGTAGTGCATGCATACATTTACTTATGGGCGGTTCCAGTGTAATCAAACCCACAGCCCTGGCGTTGGAAGCGCCATGCTCTACCATCTGAGACACGCAGGAGCAAAAAAGCTTTAGCGTTCTTTGGTAAGATTTGTGATGTTCCTTCTCCTACCCAGACTGTGGAGGCACTCATAGATGACTTCAGAGACCCGCGGTCGCCCAGATACAGAGGAGCTCACGTCTTCTTCACTGACAGTGAGTAATATTGGAGAGACATGGGACAACTTTGTATCATCACGTATTGTATACAGTATATGAATTTGAGTTTGGAGCAGTCTGATGATAACTTTATATCTGATTCTCCTCGAGTACTGGGAACAGACTAGCAGACAACTCCTCTTTGCCACAATACCAACACTCAATGTCAACCTTACACAGTACACTCTCTCTTCCAAAATGGTTCTTCAGCTGTCCCCATAGGAGAACCCTTTTTGGTTCCAGGGAAAACCCCTTTTTTGTTCCAGGTAGAACCATTTGGGGTTTCATGTAGAACCCTCTGTGGAAAGGCTTCTACTTGGAACCAAAAACGATTCTACTTGGAACCAAAACGGTTCTACCTGGAACCAACAAGGGTTCTTCAAAGGGTTCTCCTATGGGGACAGCCGAAGACCCCTTTTAGGTTCTAGATTGCACCTTTTTTTGTAGGAGTATATAGATTTCTATTCTATTTCCCTATTATTTTCATCCTTTAATTTCATCAAATTTCAATGTTCAATAATTTCATGTTTTTTTTCACTCCCCCCCAACTCCCAGCAATCCCAGATACATTGTTCAATCTGTTGACAAAATCCCGTGCGTCCAAAGCCATGAAGACCTTGACTGAGATCCACATCGCCTTTCTGCCCTATGAGTCACAGGTAAGAGCCTATCTGCCCCTCTGTCTCTGGCGAGGGATAGAAAGACTGTGGGAGAGATACATAGAGAGAGAGGAGGAGGAGGAAAGGGGAAGGATTAAGATTAGGGAGGGGGGGGGGGGGGTGAGCAGGAGGGGACACAGAGAAGGAAACACCAGTGGAGAGTGGGAGAGGGGGAGGAGTATAGGTAGAGTAGGGGAGGAGTGGGGGAGGGATTGCTGAATGAGCTGGGGTAGTCTCCTCTCCTCTTTCTCCTGATGGAATGTTCCAGAGCAGAGTGGCTTTAGCCAGGCCATGGCTTTGCTGTGCCTCCAATCCTCTGCTGTTCTGTTGTCCTCTAGAATTAATCCTACAGGGGACGGTGTGGGGATGAGAAGGAGATGAGGGGTGTGTGGGGATGCCACGTCGCCCAGCCTCCCTCCCTCCCAGTCCATCTCTAATCCCTCACCTCATTGGCGGATGCATCAAAATACTGGCCAGGGAGCCAATGGGAGCCGGAGGAGGGTTGTGTGACAGCGGGAAGTTGTTTGCACACTAGAGGGATTGTTGTCATGTGACGGTCAACAGATGGGCTCGAGCGTTTGAAGGTGCTGGTTGCAGTGGTGCATGGGAAAGGGAGAGCCTGCCTGACTGACACACATTATTGGTTTAGTAGAGTGGATGAAGGGAGGCATGGCTGAGAAGAAATAGGAAGTTTTAGTTTGGAAATAAACTGTCGCTTACTGTATGTCATGGGGCATTTGGCAGTGTTATCAGAAAGCCTAGCATTGATTTTCACTGCTATGCAGACGATACGTAAGTCTACATTTCTGTGTCACCAGAGGATTTTAGTTCCACAGATAAATGATTACACTGTATTAGTGATTTAAATACTTGTATTTACAACTTCTTCTGGCTAAATCAAGACAAGACCGAGGTACTCATCGTTGGAACCAAAGCACAGAGAGAGAATCTAGCCTCACATTTTAATCAAAGATTAAACCTAGGTGTTATTTTAGATTCTGAACTAAATTTCAAATGGAAATGTGACCAAAATAGCTTTTTACCCCCTGAGGAACATTGCCAAGGTGTGGCCATTTTAAATCAAATCAAATCAATCTCTCTCAGGCTGATACAGAGAGACTCATCCATGCTTTTATTACAAGCAAGCTTGACTACTGTAATGCTCTCCTGTCTGGTCTACCCAAGAAAGCCATTGGTCAACTTCAAAACATACAGAATGCTGCAGCACGGGTACTGACCAAGACCAGAGAGCACACATTACACCGGTTTTAAGCTCTCTGCACTGGCTGCCTGTGAGTTTTAGAATGTATTCTAAGATGTTTCTTTTGGTTTTTCAATCAATCCACGATTGCGCACCCCAGTACATGTCAGACATGCTTTTAAGTTATGTAGCCATTAGGTCCCTCAGGTCTTCTGGCGCTGGCATTTTAACTATCCCAAAGCCTAGGACCAAGAAGCATGGAGAATCAACCTTTAGTTATTATGTCCCCAGCCTCTGGAATAGCCTTAGCCTGCCAGGGAACCGAAACTGTGGACATATTTAAAATAGATTTTAACACACCTCTCTTTTTGCTTTGCTTTTCCTTAGGGTGCTTTTTAGTTGTTCAGTTTGTGTTATTATTTAGTTCTTATCTTATGTTTGTTGTTTAGTAAATATTTCAGCTTTTATTTTGAAAATGTTTTATTTTTTTTATTTTTTTTCCATGTGCTGTATAAATAAAGCTTGATTTGATTTCAGAAATCAGTCATAAAGGAAAGAAAGGGAAAGCGGAAAAGGGATTAATAGTCATTTGCGCAACTGAGTGGATTCAACTGAAATGTGTCTTCTGCATTTAACTCAACCTCTCTGAATCAGAGAGGTACGGGGGGCTGCCTTAATTAACGTCCACATCGTCGGAGCCCAGGGAGCAGTTGTTGTTGGGGTTTAACTGCCTTTCTCAAGGCTGTGGGAATTAATGAAAGATGTCCCATCTGATCCTACAACACCGTACTGTATTGTCAGTCATTTGGGAATCAATGCAGTCAAATGGGATTATATTATCTCACCCACACAGTCAAACACACTGCTACAGTGCCACCTGCAGGTCTGGCCCTGCATCTCCACTGGATAAGGTTACAAACATTTGTTAATTTCGCCCAAATTCATAAATTCCTGGTTGTAGGATTCACAGATTTCTTGCTTATTCTATCCTGATTCCGGGAATATTCCAACCAGGATTTCTGGAAAACCTAGGATTTTTGCGAAAGTGACCAACATTTTTGTGTATAGGACGGGTAACTGTAAAGCAAGTTGTTACTGCTGATGTAAAAACAGCCAAATAAAATACATTTAATTGATTTGATTATTTCTCTGTGTGTATCTAGGTGTTTTCCCTGGACAAGACAGATGCCTTCCAGGACTTCTACAGCCCCTACAAGGCTGACATCAAGCACAACATGTTGGCGCGTTGTGCTGAGCAGATCGCCACTCTCTGCAACACCTTGAAGGAATACCCTGGCATCAGATACAGAGGGTAAGAAAGAGCGAGAGAGCTACAGCAATATCAATTACTGCTCCGGTTTCATCTATACTGGCTTCTGTGTAGTGGTGGCTGGTGGTTCGTTTGAGTCCCAGACAGACCCGAATGGAATGTATATAGGCTATGTATCAATCCCAAGGCAGCTACCTACCTCCAAACATAGCATCCTTGTGGATTGGGACATAGCCTATTCATCCGCCTCTGAGAGGATTCTTAGAAGGAGTCAGTCTTCTGTACGTGTGATGGAAAGCTAATAGCCTGTTTGTTGCCCACTCTGTTGTCTTGACTCAGGGAGTACAAAGACTGTGCCACTCTGGCTCAGCTCCTGCAGGACAAGCTAGACGGCTACAAGGCAGACGACCCCACCATGGGAGAGGTGAGGCAGGAGAGCAGCCAACCAACAAGCCACACTGATTTAACTGATATAACACACACTGTAAATGGATTTCTGTGAATTTGACAGTATTCTACAGGCAGCTTGGTTGCAAGTACAATTCTGTGTTTCATATTACAGTACACCTACTGTAATATAAATACGGTATCAAAGAAGTACGATAGGTCAGCCACCCGCGGCTTTTACCCATTCGTCAGCACGGTGTGTTTTGTTCTTTAGGTTACAGTGAAACATGTCATTATGTCAAATCAATGTATCATTCACAATAATGAAATAGTTGAATCTATTGTAGATCGTTATGACGTTTTGGAGGTTATGAAACTGCAATAGTACAGTCAAATCATAATGTCAAACTCTTTGTCCAGCCATTTGTCTCTCTGTCCCTGTCAGCTAATATGGCCCCCTCTTTCTCTCCGCCCTGCCTAGGGTCCGGACAAATCTCGCTCTCAACTCCTGATTCTGGACCGAGGCTTTGACCCAGTCTCTCCCATCCTCCATGAACTCACCCTCCAAGCCATGGGCTATGACCTGCTGGGCATCGAGAACGACGTCTACAAGTAAACACTACCACGCTGGCACAGCCTGGCACAGCAATGGGTTCAACGCACACAACACACTGGGCCTCGCACCACAGAATTACAGAGAACATATAGGATCTCTATCCCTATGTGAATTATAGGATCTATATTCCTATGTGAATTATAGGATCTATATTCCTATGTGAATTATAGGATCTCTATCCCTATGTGAATTATAGGATCTCTATTCCTATGTGAATTATAAGATCTCTATCCCTATGTGAATTATAGGATCTCTATCCCTATGTGAATTATAAGATCTCTATCCCTATGTGAATTATAGGATCTCTATCCCTATGTGAATTATAGGATCTCTATCCCTATGTGAATTATAGGATCTCTATCCCTATGTGAATTATAGGATCTCTATCCCTATGTGAATTATAAGATCTCTATCCCTATGTGAATTATAGGATCTCTATCCCTATGTGAATTATAGGATCTCTATCCCTATGTGAATTATAAGATCTCTATCCCTATGTGAATTATAGGATCTCTATCCCTATGTGAATTAACAATAGGATCTCTATCCCTATGTGAATTATAAAATCTCTATCCCTATGTTATATGATCTCTATCTCTGGCACAGCCTCGCAATAGGTCCATCTCTCGTTTTGTTTGGATAGGAATTGTCATCTTGTTCGGTAGCTTCCTATTTAGTTCTAAGTAAACATTTGGGCAAATCAATCTTTGCTGTTATGAGCGTTTATTTTGTACACCTCTCTGTGTTTGACTCTGTTCCCTTTTTCTCTCTCTCTCTCTCCTCTCTTGCTCTCGCTTTCGTCTCTTGCTCTCTCGCTCTGTCTCTGTCTGTCAGGTATGACACCAGTGGGATGGGGGAGGTCAAGGAGAAGGCGGTGTTGCTGGATGAGGATGATGACCTGTGGATGAGTCTCAGACACAAGCATATTGCCGAAGTCACCACGTAAGTCTTTAAAAAATAGGATGCTCCCGTGGTTCTCACACATACATGCACGGACACACAGATGCACGGAAGCCCTGCTGCCCTGTATAGGTCTTTTATTTATCTCTCTTTTTAAAAAAAAAATCTATCCCTCTCACACATTCAAACAGGGCTGTGACCCGCTCCCTCAAAGAATTCTCAGCCACCAAAAAGATGAACACAGGAGAGAAGGTACATGCAACTCAGTCTTTATTAGTCCTACCGACCTACTGCATTATTGAACTGCGATGTGTCCTTCGTAACCCTCTGTACTGTATAGACTGCTGTATGTGTCTAACAGTGATGTGCTGTTCTGGGTTTGCTACAGACCACAATGAAAGACTTGTCTCAGATGCTGAAGAAGATGCCGCAGTATCAGAAAGAGCTAAGCAAGGTAAGCATGATGAGCCATATGATACTGTATGGATGTCCCAGCACAGAAATAATACACCCAACATGCTCAGACAGACAACTGGTTCCCCAGGCAGCTATGCAATATAACACATAGAAGACCTTCACTGTGGACTATTAAGACTATGAATGTGACACCAAATGGGAGACAATTGACTGAAACGCGGAGGGACTACCTTGACGTTGTCCAATAAGAAATGCTTGTTTCCTTTTTTCGGGCTGCAAATAGATTTTGCTACTGTGTACACTAATGAATCCACCCCTCCCTGTGTTTCAGTACTCTACCCACCTCCACCTGGCTGAAGACTGTATGAACCGATATCAGGGCACGGTGGACAAGCTATGTCGTGTTGAGCAGGTAACAGAATAACCAGGGAGCCCAGGGAATTGGAATACATTTAAATTAAATGTTTGTGATCTGTTTGAACTCTTGCCAACTCCATTGCTGTTATTGTCAAGCCAAACAACAAGTGACAGGGAGTTGGCATTATAGCACAAATAGACTAGCACTCGGGCTATTAAAATACACTATACGGGATATAACCTGAGTGTACAAAACATTAATATTGAGTTGCACCCCCTTTTGCCCTCAGAACAGCCTCAATTCGTCGGGGCATGGTCTCTACAAGGTGTCGAAAGCGTTCCACAGGGATGCTGGCCCCATGTTGACTCCAATGCTTCCCACAGTTGTGTCAAGTTGGCTGGATGTCCTTTGGGTGGTGGGACCATTCTTAGATACATCTTTTTCAACTATTATTATTATATAATTTTCCTTGTTTCAGGTCTACATCGTAAAGAGATTGTACATATTTTTGAATTCCAAAATGAAACAAGGTAACACAAAACATAGCATAACCAACAAACACCAAAACATAGCATAACCAACAAACACCAAAACATAGCATAACCAACAAACACCAAAACATAGCATAACCAACAAACACCAAAACATAGCCAAAACAATAAGACTTATACATTCCATTTCCGTTCTCTGCTCTTCATTTTTAATTACTTTAATCAAAAAAAATATAACATTAATTTCATTATCGTAATTTTTTTAAATGTTCCTTACATAGACTATCAAAATAAAGAAAGTCACACACTCCATATATTAACTCCCAGCAATTTAATGGGTATTTACCAACTTTTCGGCAGCACTGTGCCTTCCTCAGGGTAATGTAACATTTAACATTTAAGTCATTTAGCAGACGCTCTTATCCAGAGCGACTTACAAATTGGTGCGTTCACCTTAAGACATCCAGTGGAACAGCCACTTTACAATAGTGCATCTAAATCTTTTAGGGGGGGGGTGAGAAGGATTACTTTATCCTATCCTAGGTATTCCTGAAAGAGGTGGGGTTTCAGGTGTCTCCGGAAGGTGGTGATTGACTCCGCTGTCCTGGCGTCGTGAGGGAGTTTGTTCCACCATTGGGGGGCCAGAGCAGCGAACAGTTTTGACTGGGCTGCGCGGGAACTGTACTTCCTCAGTGGTAGGGAGGCGAGCAGGCCAGAGGTGGATGAACGCAGTGCCCTTGTTTGGGTGTAGGGCCTGATCAGAGCCTGGAGGTACTGAGGTGCCGTTCCCTCACAGCTCCGTAGGCAAGCACCATGGTCTTGTAGCGGATGCGAGCTTCAACTGGAAGCCAGTGGAGAGAGCGGAGGAGCGGGGTGACGTGAGAGAACTTGGGAAGGTTGAACACCAGACGGGCTGCGGCGTTCTGGATGAGTTGTAGGGGTTTAATGGCACAGGCAGGGAGCCCAGCCAACAGCGAGTTGCAGTAATCCAGACGGGAGATGACAAGTGCCTGGATTAGGACCTGCGCTGCTTCCTGTGTGAGGCAGGGTCGTACTCTGCGGATGTTGTAGAGCATGAACCTACAAGAACGGGCCACCGCCTTGATGTTAGTTGAGAACGACAGGGTGTTGTCCAGGATCACGCCAAGGTTCTTAGCGCTCTGGGAGGAGGACACAATGGAGTTGTCAACCGTGATGGCGAGATCATGGAACGGGCAGTCCTTCCCCGGGAGGAAGAGCAGCTCCGTCTTGCCGAGGTTCAGCTTGAGGTGGTGATCCGTCATCCACACTGATATGTCTGCCAGACATGCAGAGATGCGATTCGCCACCTGGTCATCAGAAGGGGGAAAGGAGAAGATTAATTGTGTGTCGTCTGCATAGCAATGATAGGAGAGACCATGTGAGGTTATGACAGAGCCAAGTGACTTGATTTAATGTCATGAATACTTGAACCAGGTTATGTAGACAAACAGTGCAATTAGTGCAACCAATGGCAGTAGTGAGGGGTGTGTCATAATGATTAAGTTAATTAAAATAAATGAGTGAAACTGTTAAAAAAACAATTCAATTTCACATAATTGTTTCGTATTTAATTTCATATTTGTTACATGTAATCGTTTGGTTCAACCTTAATGTATAATGAGCATCATCAACAGGGGGAACGTATTAGGTGTACGCTAATAATCTGTAAAAAGAATATATACATGTATAAGACTTGTTCATAAAATAAAGATACAAAACAAATGTGACTATGTGAATGAACTATCTAAAGGTGACTTCTATCGCAAACTGAATTGTGACCCTACCCTAGAATTCCAGTATAATATCTCATCCATAGTGGAAAGCTGTTTAGAATCAGAACAAATCACCCAAAAATTTGTTGAGTTTCTATGTGTGAAATTTCCCAAGATACCAACTTTCTATACAGTCGCTAAATTACACAAACAAGTGTCTCCTCCTCCAGGTAGACAGACCCATTGTAGCAGCAATCTACTCTGTGACATCCAACATTTCTAAATTTGTGGATTACCACATTAAACCGATGGTTGAGAATCTCCCATCTTATGCCAAAGACACTAGTCACATGATCTCATTGATAGAGGGCTTAGGAAGGATACCAGAGGGCACCCTGCTGGCCACTTTTGATGTGGAGAGCATGTACACTAACATCCCACACACAGGAGGCTTGCAGGTGCTGCAACACTTCCTTCAGCAGAGAGACTCTACCCTTGCTCCATCCAATGGTTGCATCTTACAACTTACTGAACTGGTATTATCCGATAATTACTTTGTCTTTGAGTCAGACTTTTCCTTCAAATTCGGGGTGTAGCCATGGGTTCCCTCTTTTCCCCCAACTATGCAAACCTGTATGTGGGACAATTTGAGGAAGCACTCCTTTATAAAAAAACAGAGACACACCCCTGACTTTCTAAAATACTCCTAGGGAAGAGATACATAGATTATGTTTTTGTGCTCTGGGAAGGAAGTCACCAGGAACTAAATTAACTCCAAACTCTACTAAACGAGAGGTCTGAATACCTCAAATTCACCATGCTGACTGATGAGAGAAAAATAAACTACTTGGACTTATGGATTATCAAAGTGAATGATGCATTACACACAGACTTCCGCATAAAGCCCACAGAACGCAATACCTTGCTGTGTGCGGATAGTATGCATCCCTTTCTCCCCAAGAAGGGTCTACCATATAGCCAGTTATGTAGGGTTGAACAAATCTGTGGCCACCAGACAGATTTTGACAGCATTGCTAAAATATCTCAAAAACCAAGAGAGGAATTACTAAAAACTCAACCAAAGAAGAAAAACAACGCAACTGTCTTTTGCACTAAGTACACAAAGGGTTCGGAGAAAATGAAAGCAATCCTGAAAAAGCACTGGCATATTCTGCAATCAGACATAAAAATTGCACACCTCTTCAAGGAACCCCCACTGGTGGTCTATAAGCGTGGTCGCAATATTGGAGATAGCTAGGTGAGATCTGACATGCCCACTCAGACACTCTTGACACCTGTCCCAAATGGGAACTACAAATATGGCTCATGCGCACAGTGCAATAGCACTATAAAAACGTATTTCTTCAGACACCCACACTACATACAGGTCGAAAAATCCCTGTTAGTGGTGTCATCTCATGCAAGACCAAAGGAGTAATCTATCTCATCACCTGTTCATTAGGAAAAGCCTACGTAGGACAAACGAAAAGACAATTAAAACAACGCATTGCTGAACACCGCAGCTCAATCAGGTGTAAGAACATTGACTATCCAGTAGCAGCTCACTTTGTTGAAGCTAACCATACCATCTCCTCCCTCAAATACACAGGCATTGAGCATGTTGCTCTACCAAGGAGAGGAGGTAACATCGAGATCCGACTACTACAAAGGGAGGCTTACTGGATATCCTATCTAAAAACATTGACCCCTGATTGGTCTGAATGTTGACTTTGATCTCAGGCCCTTCTTATGAACAATTATTTCTTTTATGAACAAGTCTTATAAACGTATATATTCTTTCTACAGCTTATTAGCGTACACCTACTATTTTCCCCCATTGATGATGCTCGTTATACATTAAGGTTGAACCAAACGATTACATGTAACAAATCTGAAATGAAATACGAAACAATTATGTGAAATTGAATTAAACAATCATGTATTTTGATGCTAATATGATGTACAATATTCAATTATGTTTCTAATATGATAACAATAGCGTAATATATGTAATATGCCATAATATGCCATTTTTAACAGTTTCACTAATTAATTTTAATTAACTTAATCATTATGACACACCCCTCACTCTTGTCATTGGTTGCACTAATTGCACTGTTTGTCTACATAACCTGGTTCAAGTATTCATGACATTACCCTGAGGAAGGTTACAGTGCTGCCCATTAAATTACTGGGAGTTAATATATGGAGTGTGTGACTTTCTTTATTTTGATAGTTTATAGTTTATTTGCCATTAGTCAGCACCTCCACACAAACTAATTTTTCTGGGTGTGCGCCAGCTCATGTTTAAAAAAAAATCTATGTTCCTTACATGCCTTTATTAATGTTACTGTCACAAAATGTGTGGCTGTAGTGTGTAAAATACCCTTAGCAAAGTATTGAGGCCTATACGACAACATAATCATTTTATACAAGAAATCGACAAGGGTCCATTTGACCAACAGACTCATAAAATGTTTACATCGACACTTCTTAGGGTATCTGTAAGATTAGGGGGAAGAGATAGCAAAATGGGGTCCCATATTGTATCGCAATCTCCTTCCGTGTTCCTAAATATAGCACTAATGTTCTCCAGTGGAGAACACTTTTTAAAGATCTCACTATACCACTGCTTTATTGTTGATGGCTGGTCTTTTATCCAGTTAAGGAGAATGCATTTGTGGGCCACAAAGAGTCATTTTTTAAAGAAGATTGAGCTGTGCTAAGGTAAGTGAGGGCCTGTTCCCGACGACACCCAATACAAATAGCCATGGGTTCATTCTTATAGCACATATGAACACGCCTTCCAGTTCAGTTTTCACATTTCCACAGAAAAAAATCATAGTTAATAGGCCAAGTCCAAAAACAGATGGTCACGAGTGCCTTTTTCTTCTTACACTATCAGAACATTCTGATTTCATGTTATTCCATATAAGGGGAGTACTATATGAACCCTTTTTGCATAATCTTATATTGCATCTCTTGCACCTCGTTGCAGATGACCAACTGTCTTGCTTGGTGCATAGTCTTTGTCCAATTTACTTGCAGATGTGGTACAGCACATTTTGGGGGGGGATTTGCTGAAACGATAGCAACGTGTCACCATCAAATATATCTGATATTGACCTTATACCTTTCTGGTACCAGAGGTGGAAAATGGTATCAGAGACGCCAGGGGAAAATACTTCATTATTTATAAGGGGAGTCAGAGCAGAAAAGCAATTCTTTCTCCCAAGATGTTTGCAAATATCTCTCCAGATCATAAAGGTATTGTTAAGAGTCGGGTTATGTTTCACTTCTGTGCTGACTGAGTTTCTATCACCAAATCTATCACACATGGTTAGCAGATGTAAATGCGAGTGTAGCGAAATGCTTGTGCTTCTAGTTCCGACAATGCAGTAATAACCAACAAGTAATCTAACCTAACAATTTCACAACAACTACCTCATACATACAAGTGTAAAGGAATGAAGAATATGTACATAAATATATATGAATGAATGAATGATGGAACAGAACGGCAAAGGCAAGATGCAGTAGATGGTATCGAGTACAGTATATACATATGAGATGAGTAATGTAGGGTATGTAAACATATAAAAGTGGCATTGTTTAAAGTGGCTAGTGATACATTTTTACATTATTAAAGTGGCTAGATTTGAGATAGTATGTTGGCAGCAGCCACTCAATGTTAGTGGTGGCTGTTTAACAGTCTGATGGCCTGTTAAAGAAGCTATTTTTCAGTCTCTCCGGTCCCTGCTTTGATACACCTGTACTGACCTCGCCTTCTGGATGATAGCGGGGAGAACAGGCAGTGGCTCGGGTGGTTGTTGTCCTTGATGATCTTTTTGGCCTTCCTGTGACATCAAGTGGTGTAGGTGTCCTGGAGGGCAGGTAATTTGCCCCCGGTGATGCGTTGTGCAGACCTCACTACCCTCTGGAGAGCCTTACGGTTGTGGGCGGAGCAGTTGCCGTACCAGGTGGTGATACAGCCCGACAGGATGCTCTCAGCCATAACACTGATTAATGAGTATGGAGATGTGAAGCAGGAGTCGTTACTGATCCAATTAGTGCAATGTTAATCTCTTAACCATTCTGCAATTATGCAAGCATGACATGTCCATTTATAAAATAGCAAATTAGGTAGTGCTAAGCCTCTTAAATTATATGGTAGCTGCAGTTTACAGTGCCATATATGAAGTCTTAGAGAAAACATTCATTTTAATCAGATGAATCCACCTATCTATGTCTGCCCTAAGTACAGGTGCAAATTTGCTGTTAGACAGGTTGTGAAGTTTATTCAACATTTTTATACAAAGATAAACAAAACCATTTTTTGTCCAATTGAATTGGAAGTCATTCAAATTGTTGTCACTCAAGCTCCCTAGTGTCATAGTTTCTGATTTATTAAAATATTTTGAAGCCAAAAAAAGATCTATACCTCTTAAGTCAATAAGAAATAAATAGCTAACTATAATCTGCATATAGAGATATAATGTGAGTTTTATTTTCCAATCTTGACACCTGTAAGACCTTCCTGGGTACGTATAGCCTCTGCCAGGGGCTCTAATACCAAGGAAAATAACAGAGGTGACCGTGGGCAACCCTCGCATGTCCCTCTACTCAAAAATAAAGTGGGTGACTGCATTCCGTTTGTTATCACAGCAGCCTGTGGGGCAACTTGATCTGGTTATCGAAATTCTCTCCAATTTTAAAGCGGTGGAGTGCTTTAAATAGGCATGACCATTCTACTCGGTCAAATGCTTTCTCGGCATCCAACGATAGAGACACTGCTCAATGTTTTGATTGCTCACAATGTTGTATTATGCTAATGACTGATATTTGTAATTGAATGTCTTTGCGCTATAAAACCAGTTTGGTCCAGCTTTATTCAAGTTTGTAGGAATCTTTCTAGTCCCCTGGCTAAGATCTTACTGTCTACACTAATAAGGGGCACCAGCCTATAGTTAGAGCAGTCTTCATCAATATTAGCATGGCTTAAAGTGGGAGGGAGTTCGTATACATTTTGAGAAGGGGTTCCGTTATGAAACCTTGACCATTCCGATAAAACTCTGGTCCAAACCCATCATGTCCTGGGGGTTTCCCATCTTTAAGGGTTTGAATCATCTCTTGTATTTCGTCTTTGGATATCTCCTTGCATAATAATTCTCTGTCTCCCACATGTATTGTTGGAAGAGACATAGTTTATCGAGAAAGTGTTGTACGTCAGCCAAATGATTGCTGGAGTCTGTAGTTTGATCCTTTTAATTGAAAGTATAGCGTCTGGTGAAGTTCTCTTCTTTGCCAGTCGACTTGTCTTATTTTCATGTTCTTATAATCTGTGCCCAGACTGGGTAATAGATGCTTCTGCTTTGTCTGTAAAGCATTTGTTTAATGCTGATCTTGCAGCTTGTAATTCTTTAAAAGGGCTGTTTGGAGGAAGTCCTATACCTTTTCTGTACCTTTTTTTTTTTTTAACTGAGCCAATACTTTTGTACATTTGATAGGCAAATGAATTCCTTTCAAATGAATAGTAGTTATTTTTTAAATCACTCGTTGGGGTTTGCTGTTGTTACAGGATTTGCAACATGCAATGAAAGAGCAATGAGAACCATCTGAGAGTATTTCACGTTTGGACAACATTAAGATAAAGAAAAACATAAATACACCGTATACAGCCAGCATTACATAACAAAATAAAAACACCTGACAAAGACTGAATCAGTACGTTATACTGATTGGTTAAGCCACAGGGGAGGTGGAGTCTTGAAAATGGAAATCATTATTTTCACCAAACCGTTCAATCCTCCCCATTTCTAACCTTAAATTATGTTCACTACATATGAAACCATGCTCAAGGTAACCCATTGAAAATTGAAAAAGCGACGATATATTGACCGCATTTGGAGATAGATTTAACGTTGTCTAGTCCATCGTCTCCTATGAGCATCTTCCATTGCGTTCATTAGTCCAAATAAACGTTTAGATTTTACCGTTAGCTACCCTGGTACGGTTTACCTTCCCAGAGGCCTTTTCCCAAATTGAATTAGGGCAATTAAAACGGCATTCATAGTTCGTTCAGTCAAAACCATTTTTTGTCCAAAACCATTAGCTGACAAGTAATTTACTAGCCTATTTAATTAATTATAGCCTAATAATACTAATGATAAAGTAATAATAATAATAATAATAATAGTGGGCTGGGAAGGATAAAAGAAAATGTATCAAACTTCCCTTAATTAACAAGCTCATTGTTTAATAAGAACAAAATAGACTTAAGAAAGAAGAGGGATTCGTTAATGACAGCTGGCTTCTTAATCAAATACCAGGGCAAATCCCATTCTGCTTCATATTATAGTCAGCAAAATCAAACAGAACCACCTCTCAATATTTGAATCCCAGTCTGAGAGCCAGGGCGAGGCTATAGTGGCACATTAATCTATCAATCTTGATTATTCGGGCCATATTATGATGGGCGTCTGACCAGCTCGAGTCATTTTCCCCAACTGAGCTCTCAGCACCAACATAAAAAACATACGGCTAATAAATTGAATCCTTTATGACGAGGAAAAGAGAGGGATCTTTGGAATATGGAATCTTTATGCTGAAAGTGGACAGGCACCCAGTCACCACATCAATGTGAAAATCCAAACAGAATAGACCCATACAAACCGCTACAGGTAGGTGCTCTCGAGCCACAGGTCGGCGGAGGCCCCTGCCCTCGACCAAAGGGATTTTCCAAGGACCCGGGAGAGACCCAACCCGGCCGGCTGACCCGACTGGCATGGAGACGAGCGGACCTACAAACCCAACTCCAAAACAATAATTTAAAAAACAATTACAAATAAATCGGGTCTATGATTAGTCAGATAATATTTTCATCAACACAAAGAATGTATATGCAGTTAGCCTATACTGTCCCGTTTGAATGACATGACACGTGACCGGTAATGGTCACCGTTAGGCTACCTCTGCCAATAATGAATATCCCGTTGAAGTCCATAGTCGTGCAGCATACTTAATAGGGACAAGAAGAGGGAACTTAACAAGAAACAAAATAATTCCTTCACGACATATCATGAGTCATGACTTCCATTTCCTTTAGTCTTTAGTGAGTTCTTTATATCCATTTGACTGTAGTGTCAGCGTGCAGGTGGTGGGTGGACCATTCTTGATACACATGGGAAACTGTTGAGCGTGAAACCCAGCAGCGTTGCACTTCTTGACACACTCAAACCGGTGCGCCTGGCATCTACTAGCATACCATGTTCAAAGGGACTTAAATATTTTGTTTTCCCATTCACCCTCTGAATGGCATACATACACAATCCATTACTCAATTGTCTCAAGGCTTAACAATCCTTCTTTAACATGTCTCCTTCCCTTCATCTACACTGATTGGAAGTGGATTTAACAAGTGACATCAATAAGGGATCATAGCTTTCACCTGGATTCACCTGGTCAGTCTATGTCATGGAAAGAGCAGGTGTTCCTAATGTTTTGTATATCTGTTAGATCTCTCATCCTCTAATCCACCCCGTGCCCCTCCAACTGTCTTGCCCTACCGCAGGATCTAGCGATGGGTACAGATGCAGAGGGGGAGAAGATCAAGGACCCCATGAGGGCCATCGTACCCGTCCTGCTGGATAAAGATGTCACTGTCTTCGACAAGATCCGCATAATCCTGCTGTACATCTTCATGAAGAACGGTGAGAGAGAAATCTATTTCCTGTGTGTCTGTATTTTACGATGTACTTGACTCCACTTCTCTGTTACCATTAGAATTCAGATTTTGTTGTGTGGGTGTGTGCATGTTTCTGCATGTCTGTGCATGTTTTCACGCATGTGTGTGTTTTTCTGGGCATGTGCATGTGTCTGTGTTTGTGCATGCGTGTGTGTCAGGTGTTTCGGAGGAGAACCTCTGTAAGCTCCTCCAGCATGCTAACATCCCTCCTGAGGACAGTGACATCATCGCCAACATGGCCCATATGGGCATGCCCATCATCTTAGAGGTGAGATCCTATAGTACCATACTTTAGTAACACCAGGACATATATCCATTAGGCACTGAACAGAAGAAAATGGACTGAAACAGGGAGGAACTACTAGCTAACTTGTCCAACAAGCAACTCTTGTTTTCGTTTTCTGTTGTAAAATGTTTTGTTATGTTTTTCTACAGTGTGCCCCAATGAATATGACCCATGAACCATTGTGGAACTATCTCACAACTCTCTCACACACTAGTAAAACATTTTAACATGTGGATTGGGGATCCATTTTTGGGATAGTGGCATAAATATGATATCTGCAGTGTTTATATGCTATCTGGGTCCAACTGAATAGTGTTTCAGTGCGTCAATCATCTACTGAACTTCCTAGGGGAACCCGACCCGCAAAGTGAAAAAGACTGACCGGAAGGAGCGAGTGAGTGAGCAGACCTACCAGCTCTCCCGATGGACCCCTCTCATCAAGGACATCATGGAGGCAAGTCCAGCCTGCTGTTGTTGTCACGAGAATTATCTCAACTATCACTATAGCTTTGACCAATTCCCAGAGGTTGTAAGGCCCTGGTTAATGAAGAATTAGACAAAGTCCCAGTCTGCAATAGACCAATACTTTATTCAGAGAGCGGTCTGACTTCAAAATGAGAACACAATCTTTATATCACACGCACACACACACACACACACACACACACACTGGTTTCAGAGTTATCACAAGTCGACAGTTCATTTGGCCTTGAATGTCTCAACTATACCCAGCTCATATTGCGAAATAGCAACACAATGGACTAGTCACACACATGATTGAATTATGACTCTAACATATTTCATACAATTAAATGGTTTCAGGGTAGAATACTTTAGTCATAATCTTAAACATACAAATCATTCTATAAGTTGTAGACTGTTTTATACATGATCAATTTGTTAGTAGGGTCTAACATACATTAATTTAGTGTGGGTTAAGACTGGCATGGAAGAAATGGTCTCTCGCTTTTAGTGTTGAGCCAGGGTATGGACATAAAGCTAGGGTTAGGGTTTGGGTTGAGCCGGGGTATGGTTAGTCCACTGACCTAATTATGTCTCTCTACAGGATGCCATTGAGGACAAACTGGATCCAAAGCAGTACCCCTACATCTCCCAACGCACTGCATCCACCCACAGCAGCGCTCCATCAAGGTATACAGATAAACCCTATTAATTGTACATCACCTCTGTGCTCTGTACCTTCTGAGATTCCAATTACTTTATGACATTTTTCGTTTTAGGTCTTAGTGGAACAGCCTCAATATTTCCCAACACTTTGATTTGATAGTTTTTATGCTGAACCTAAATATAAACGCAACATGTCTAAAATGTTGGTCCCTTGTTTCATGAGCTGAAATAGAAGATCCCAGAAATGTTCCATACTCACAAAAAAATGTATTTCTCTCAAACTTTGTGTACAAATTTGTTTACATGCTTGTTATTGAGCATTTCTCCTTTGCCAAGATAATCCATCCATCTGACAGGTCTGGCATATCAAGAAGCTGATTAAACAGCATGATGATTACACAGGTGCACCTTGTGCTGGGAACAATAAACGACCACTCTAAAATGTTCATTTTTTTCAGGGAGTCAAGTTTTGAGGGAGCACGCAATTGGCATGCTAACTGCATGAATGTTCACCAGAGCTGTTGCCAGATCATTTAATGTTAATTTCTCTACCATAAGCCGCATCAAATGTTGTTTTAGATCATTTGACAGCACGTCTAACTGACCTCACAACTGCAGACCACGTGAATGGCATTGTGTGGGCGAGCGGTTTACTGATATCAACGTTATGAATAGAGTGCCCCGTGGTGGCGGTGGGGCTATGGTATGGGCAGGCATAAGCTACGGACAACGAACACAATTGCATTTTATCAATGGCAATTTGAATGCATAGAAATACCGTGACGAGATCCTGAGGCCCATTGTTATACCATTCATCCGCCACCATCACCTCATGTTTCAGCATGATAATGCACAATCCCATGTCACAAGGATCTTTACACAATTCGTGGATCCTGAGAATGTCCTAGTTCTTCCATGGCCTGCATACTCACCAGACCTGACACCCATTGAGCAGGTTTGGGATGCTCTGGATCGACGTGTACGGCAGCATGTTCCACCTCCATCCAATATCCAGTAACTTCGCACAGCCATTGAAGAGGAGTGGGACAACATTCCACAGGCCACAATCAACAGCCTGATGAACTCTATGCAAAGGAGATGTTGTGCTGCATGAGGAAAAGGGTAGTCACACCAGATACTGACTGGTTTTCTGATCCACGCCACTACTTAGGTATATGTGATGTGTGATGGGGGGGGGGGGGGGGGGATAAATATATTTCTCCCATGGGCAAAGAAATTCAAAAGGGGTGATATGATATGAATTAACAGTATTTTTTATCCGAATGTGCAAATTGTCTAAACAGATCCTCAAGGTAGATGGATGATTTTAAAAATGTTATTGGACCATAAACAGATATGGCTCTTCAACCTACAGGGTATTGGGAAACTATTCAGACCCCTTGACATTTAGGTTACAGCCTTATTCTAAAATTGATTAAAAACAAAGTTTCCTCGTCAATCTACACACAATACCCCAAAATGACAAACCCAAAACAAGATTTTAGAATTTTTTGCAACTGAAATATCGCATTTTATATACAGTGGGGCAAAAAAGTATTTAGTCAGCCACCAATTGTGCAAGTTCTCCCACTTAAAAAGATGAGAGAGGCCTGTAATTTTCATCATAGGTACACTTCAACTATGACAGACAAAATGAGAAAAAAAATCCAGAAAATCACATTGTAGGATTTTTAATGAATTTTTTTGCAAATTATGGTGGAAAATAAGTATTTGGTCAATAACAAAAGTTTATCTCAATACTTGGCAATGACAGAGGTCAAACGTTTTCTGTAAGTCTTCACAAGGTTTTCACACACTGTTGCTGGTATTTTAGCCCATTCCTCCATGCAGATCTCCTCTAGAGCAGTGATGTTTTGGGGTTGTTGCTGGGCAACACGGACTTTCAACTCCCTCCAAAGATTTTCTATGGGGTTGAGATCTGGAGACTGGCTAGGCCACTCCAGGACCTTGAAATGCTTCTTACGAAGCCTCTCCTTCATTGCCCGGGTGGTGTGTTTGGTCATGCTGATAGAGCCAGCCACGTTTCTTCTTCAATGCCCTTGCTGATGGAAGGAGGTTTTCACTCAAAATCTCACGATACATGGCCCCATTCTTTCCTTTACACGGATCAGTCGTCCTGGTCCCTTTGCAAAAAACAGCCCCAAAGCATGATGTTTCCACCCCAATGCTTCACAGTAGGTATGGTGTTCTTTGGATGCAACTCAGTATTTTTTGTCCTCCAAACACGACGAGTTGAGTTTTTACCAAAAAGTTATATTTTGGTTTCATCTGACCACATGACATTCTCCCAATCTTCTTCTGGATCATCCAAATGCTCTCTATCAAACTTCAGACGGGCCTGGACATGTACTGGCTTAAGCAGGGGGACACGTCTGGCACTGCAGGATTTGAGTCCGTGGCGGCGTAGTGTGTTACTGACGGTAGGCTTTGTTACTTTGGTCCCAGCTCTCTGCAGGTCATTCACTAGGTCCCCCCGTGTGGTTCTGGGATTTTTGCTCACTGTTCTTGTGATCATTTTGACCCCACGGGGTGAGATCTTGCGTGGAGCCCCAGAACGAGGGAGATTATCAGTGGTCATGTATGTCTTCCATTTCCTAACAATTGCTCCCACAGTTGATTTCTTCAAACCAAGCTGCTTACCTATTGCAGATTCAGCCTTCCCAGCCTGGTGCAGGTCTACAATTTTATTTCTGGTATCCTTTGACAGCTCTTTGGTCTTGGCCATAGTGGAGTTTGGAGTGTGACTGTTTGAGGTTGTGGACAGGTGTCTTTTATACTGATAACAAGTTCAAACAGTTGCCATTAATACAGGTAACGAGTGGAGGACAGAGAAGCCTCTTAAAGAAGAAGTTACAGGTCTGTGAGAGCCAGAGATCTTGCTTGTTTGTAGGTGACCAAATACTTATTTTCCACCATAATTTGCAAATAAATTCATTAAAAATCCTACAGTGTGATTTTCTGGATTTATTTTAAAATTTTGTCTGTTGAAGTGTACCTATGATGAAAATTACAGGCCTCTCTCATCTTTTTAAGTGAGAGAACTTGCACAATTGGTGGCTGACTAAATACTTTTTTGCCCCAAAGTTTGGGGTCACTTAGAAATGTCCTTGTTTTTAAAAGAAAAGCATAATTCTTCCATTAAAATAACATAAAATTGATCAGAAATACAGTGTAGACATTGTTAATGTTATAAATGACAATTGTAGCTGGAAACGGCTGATGTTTTATAGAATATCTACATAGGCCCATTATCAGCAACCATCACTCCTGTGTTCCAATGGCACGTTGTGTTAGCTAATCCAAGTTTATAATTTTAAAAGGCGAATTGATCATTATAAAAGCCTTTTGCAATTATGTTATCACAGCTGAAAACTTTTGTGCTTATTAAAGAAGCAATAAAACTAGCCTTCTTTAGACTAGTTGAGTGTCTGTGTAACGGATGTGAAACGCTAGCTTAGTTAGCGGTGGTACACGCTAAATAGCGTTTCAATCGGTGACGTCACTTGCTCTGAGACCTTGATGTAGTGTTTCCCCTTGCTCTGCAAAGGCCGCAGCTTTTGTGGAGCGATGGGTAACGATGCTTCGTGGGTGTCAGTTGTTGATGTGCGCAGAGGGGACGGTCTAAAGTTATACTGTTACATCTGGAGCAGCAGCATTTGTGGGTTCGATTACAGGCTCAAAATGGCCAGAAACAAAGAACTTTCTTCTGAAACTCGTCAGTCTATTCTTGTTCTGAGAAATGAAGGCTATTCCATGCGAGAAATTGCCAAGAAACTGAAGATCTCATGCAACGCAGTGTACTACTCCCTTCACAGAACAGCGCAAACTGTCTCTAACCAGAATAGAAAGAGGAGTGGGGGGCCCAGCTGCACAACTGAGCAAGAGGACAAGTACATTAGAGTGTCTAGTTTGAGAAACGGACGCCTCAGAAGTCCTCAACTGGCAGCCTGGCCAATAAAAATAAAAGATGAGCAAAAGAACACAGACACTGGACAGAGGAACTTTGGTCCATCCACAGATGTTCAACAAACTGTCAGTAGACTATTATCAACATCTCATCAGCTTTTCTTTAGCCTTTCAGTAGCATCTCAACAGTATGTCTCATCATAAATGGACTATCCAAATAGTTACTTGAATATCTTCCCCTCTCATTGCAGTGCCCGGTACGGTAACTGGCATAAGAACAAGGGCCCCACAGAGATGAAGACAGGTCCCCGAGTCATCATCTTCATCATCGGAGGTATGACCTTCAGCGAGATGCGCTGCGTCTACGAGGTCACACAAGCCAATGGAAAATGGGAAGCAATCATTGGTGAGTTGGCAGCATATGTAGGGTTACATGTTTTACTGTTTTGTGTCCTGTTTTTCTTTATCTAACATGGGAATATAAACTGTGAATAAATACATAGGCCTAGGCAATATCCATGGGCTGGTTGCACTAGTTGGATGTATTCCTGGTCATCAATTAAAATATACAACTATATTTGTCACATGCTTTGTAAACAACAGGTGTAGACTAACAGTGAAATGCTTACTTACGGGTCTTTTTCCAACAAAGCAGAGTTAAAGATAAATATATATATTTTTAAATATACAGTAAATAACGAATAACAATAACGAGTAAAATTAACATGGCTATATACAGGGAATACAGTATCAAGTCAATGTGCAGAGGTACGAGGCAATTTAGGTAGCTATGTACATTTGAAGTCGGAAGTTTACATACACCTTAGCCAAATACATTTAAACTCAGTTTTTCAATTCCTGACATTGAATCCTAGTAAAATTCCCCTGTCTTAGGTAGTTAGGATCATCACTTTATTTTAAGAATGTGAAATGGCAGAATAATAGTAGAGAGTGATTTTATTCCTGCTTTTATTTCTTTCATCACATTCCCAGTGGGTCAGAAGTGTACATACACTCAATTAGTATTTGGCAGCATTGCCTTTAAATTGTTTAACTTGGGTCAACCGTTTCGGGTAGACTTCCACAAGCTTCCCACAGTAAGTTGGTGAATTTTGGCCCATTCCTCCTGACAGAGCTGGTGTAACTGAGTCAGGTTTGAAGACCTCCTTGCTCGCACACACTTTTTCAGTTCTGCCAACAAATTTTCTATGGGATCGAGGTCAGGGCTTTGTGATGGCCAATCCAATACCTTGACTTTGTTGTCCTTAAGCCATTTTGCCACAACTTTGGAAGTATGCTTGTGGTCATTGTCCATTTGGAAGACCCATTTGCAACCAAACTTTAACTGATGTCTTGAGATGTTGCTTCAATATATCCACACATGTTCTTATGCTTGCAAGACTCCCCTTTTCCCTCCAAACATAACAATGGTCATTATGGCCATAAAGTTCTATTTGTGTTTCATCAGACCAGAGGACATTTCTCCAGAAAGTATCATCTTTGTCCCCATGTGCAGTTGCAAACCGTAGTCTTTTTTATGGGGGTTTTGGAGCAGTGGCTTTGACCATGTTAATTCCTCAGTGATGTGGACACTGAAGAACTTGAAACTCTCGACCCGCTTCATTATAGACCCATCGATATAGATGGGGGCGTGCTCGCCCCTCCATTTCCTGTAGTCCGCGATCAGCTCCTTTGTCTCTGACATTGAGGAGAGCACATCGTGTCACAGCAAACTTGATGATGGTGTTGGAATTGTGCGCAGCCACACAGTTGTGGGTGAACAGTGAGTACATGAGAGGACTAAGCACACACCCCTGAGGGGCCCCCTTGTTGATGGTCAGTGTGGCCTATGTATGTGTTGTTGCCTACCCTCAACACCTGGGGCGGCCCATCAGGAAGTCCAGGACCCAGTTACAGAGGAAGATGTCCTGTCCCAGTGTCCTGAGCTTGGTGATGAGCTTGATGTTGAATGCTGAGCTGTAGTCAATGAGCAGCATTCTCACTTAGGTATTCCTTTTGTCCAGGTGGGTGAGGGCAGTGTGGAGTGCAATAGAGATTGCATAATCTTTTGGGGCGGTATGCTAATTGGGTGTCTGGAATGGTGGTGTTGATGTGAGCCATGACCAGCCTTTCAAAGAATTTCATGGCTATAGATGTGAGTGCTACGGGGCGCTAGTCATTTAGGCAGCTTAAGTTGGTATTACAGACCTGGTCATGGATGGGTTGAAAATGTCAATGAAGACACTTGCCAGCTGGTTAGTGTGTGCTCTGAGTACGTGTCCTGGTATTCTGTCTGGCCACGCGGCCTTTGCGACCTGTTAACCTTACTCACATCTGCTACGGAGAGTGGGATCACAGTCATCCGGAACAGCTGGGGGTCTCATGTAGGGCATGGCGGTCACAAACTTTCGTCAGACGGTGATTGTCAAGCAAATAACTGTCGATCTCACGGTAATTGACCGTTAATTAACATAAACACATTTATTATCTCCTGGTTTCCAGACATAGCCTACAAGCCACTGATGCAGACCTTTGGAACATTACATTTTTAAAAGTCTAACAAATCCATGTAATATAGCCTACACCTTCACAATAAATCCATTATTTATTTTAGACAGGTCAAAAGAAGTATGATATGAATAAAATGTAGTCTATTTCAGAAGAACAGAATAGCAGACTCTGAGTTGTCCTTATGTAGAGGGGCTATCACTCTTTCACACTGTGGTAAATGAAGCATGCTGTCATTCAGTGATATTTATTCCCATAGTAATTCGTTATGGATCCATTAATATATTTAAAGTCCCTAAACTTGGCAAGAGTCTATTGTCCTGCTGATACTTGACAAACATATGCATTTTGAGAGAGTATTTTTATCATTATTTTATTAACAAAAGCATAAAGATGTTGATGAAGATATTCTGTACAGTATATGCTTTACCCAACATTATGCGTTGCATGTTTGTAGTTAGAAATGTAAAACTTTAGAGTACTTAATACATTGCAAGTTGGGGAGATTTTTTTTCACACCTAGCCCGAACTATCCTCTTCTAAAGGTTGAAGAGTCTATTGTCCTGCAAACAACCCATCATGGAAACATTGTTTGCACTCATAGGTTTTAGGCCTGCACTAGGTTATAACAATCCATGCCTTCTGGGAATTTTTCAAAGTCCAAAAGTTATGGGTGGAGTTAGAATTTTGGCTGTAAGAAGTATTAAAATCAACCAATGTCAGCCTTTAAATGCTTTATTATCCCATTTTGGTCTACAAGTTCCTTACTTTTCCCCCCTTTCTCATAAAGGTTCCAATTGATAAAGTAATTTCTCATTTCTGCCCTCCGAATTCATATTCATTATATAAATAGGCCCTTTTAATTTTGTCTGGCTTGCCAAATCAAATTGAATATTTTTTGCTCATATAATTTAAACAGGTCGCTAGGTGTAGTCAAAACCATAATTTAACCTTTATTTAACTAGGCAAGTCAGTTAATTAAGAACAAATTCTTATTTACAATGACGGCGTACACCGGCCAAACCCAGACATCGCTGGGCCAATTGTGCGCCGCCCTATGGGACTCCCAATCACGGCTAGTTGTGATACAGCCTGAAATCGAACCAGGGTGTCTGTAGTGACGCCTCAAGCACGGTTGCCCATAAGCAAATCGTTAAACTGTGATATGACTAAAGAGTTAATCAGGGTGATTTTTCCACAAATAGATAGGTATTTTCATCAAGGACACATTGTTTGCAGAGTCCACAAACAAGAGGTGGAGTTCCAGAGCTCACAGGTGTGCCTGGCATGGATTGTGACTTCATCTCGTTCCTCGCCCCCTTCTTTACTTGAGTAAATGCCGCAAATGCCACCTGACCCCACCAATGACATGACTCTCCATCTATACTACCTGGCTCTGGACCAATGCATCAGCTGATTTCATTTTACAATTACAGCTAGCTAAAGCGATTTAATTAAGGGTTTCAGTTAGGAAAATATGGTGCTGTACAAAATAATCCTAACATTTCCAAATAAAAATCTGACTGATTTATCAAGACCAGTCCCCATGCTCTGTCATTCAGTAGAAGTAATAATAATTGTTGGATAACAGATCGGCTCTTGGAACTGATTAAGAGAGCGGCTTCTATCTTCAATATAATCATTAATTCAGAAGGTTAAACCCAAAGGTTTCAGGCCTGCAGTAGGTTATAATAAACTGAAAATTGTGTGTCAATTCATAAACCATGTGCCATGGAATCAGTATATCGAAAATCTCTTCCCAACTATTTTGCAGTCTACATCCTTAAATTAAACTGGTATATATTTTTTATCTATCACAATTTTCTTTAACCAATTTTGATCTTTAATGCAGGGCAGACAGACAGGTTCCTTACTTTTTCCCTTTTCCACATGGTAATGGTTCTAATTTATTTTGAATTTTTTATAAATTAGTATATTTGAGTTTAACCACAATATTTGTTGTATTATTTGTTCTGTCTTCTGGTGGATTAAACTGAAATTGCAACCAACTTTCTGTGGCTTGTTTAAAAAATAACGATATTTTTGAGATTATTTTGTTTTCAAATAACCTGAAGTGAGCAGTTGTAATCTGAATAAAGGGGAAAAGGCCATTCTTGAACATGGGGTGAGGCATTCTTACTAATTTGTAAGTAAAGCCAGTTTGTTATTTAAAATGATTTATTTCTGTTTTTAGAGGGAGAGAAACCAAAAGCCCACTGTGGCTTTTTTTTCGAAAATCATCAGTCCACATGTAAAGTGTAATTCCCACATTTTGTACCCAAGTTCTCTCTTAACTCCAGCACCACCGACAGTTTTTTGTTGTTGCCTGATGTAGGAGACTCTGACTGAAAACACCCCCATTAACTTCTTGCGTCGAGCCAACCCGGATCCGGGATCATGACTACAGCCTCAAGCCCATTACCATAACGCAACGTTAACTATTCATGAAAATCGCAAATGAAATGAAATCAATATGCTAGCTCTCATGCTTAGCCTTTTGTTAACAACACTGTCATCTCAGATTTTCAAAAATATGCTTCTCTACCATAGCAGAACTAGCATTTAGCATTTAGCGTTAGCATTTAGCTTTAGCATTTAGCGTTAGCATCACCAGGCAACATTTTCACAAAAACCAGCAAAAACATTCAATAAATCATTTACCTTTGAAGAACTTCGGATGTTTTCAATGAGGAGACTCTCAGTTCGATAGCAAATGTTCAGTTTTCCTGAAAGATTATTTGTGCAGGAGAAATCGGTCCGTTTTCTGCGTCATGTTTGGCTACCAAAAAAAATACGAAAATTCATTTATAAAAACGCTGAACTTTTTCCATAATAACTCCATAATATTGACTGAAACATGGCGTTGTTTAGAATCAATCCTCAAGGTGTTTTTCTACATATCTCTTCAATGTGGTATCGTTCCTGGAAGTGTGCTTCTCTGTCTGTATCCCATGGAAAAATGAGTGTTACTGGGAATTACGCACCAATTTAGACAAAGGACACCGGACGGCCCCCTGGCAAATGTAGTCTCTTATGGCCAATCTTCCAATGATATGCCTACAAATACGCCACAATGCTGCAGACATCTTGGATGAACGGCAGAGCGCATAAGCTCGTTCACAGCATATTCACAGCCATATAAGGAGATGTTAGTAAAACACAGCGTCAAAAATCCTGTTCATTTCCTGTTTGAAGTTTCATCTTGGTTTCGCCTGTAAGATCAGTTCTGGGGTACTCACAGATAATATCTTTGCAGTTTTGAAAACGTCAGAGTGTTTTCTTTCCAACACTGGTAATTATATGCATAGTCGAGCATCTTTTCGTGACAAAATATTGCGCTTAAAACGGGCACGTTTTTTTATCCAATAATGACATAGCGCCCCCATAGGTTGAAGAGGTTAAAGTCCATTTGTGCTACAATTTAGACTACCGATATATCAGCGTTCTAACTCCCCCTTGTGATAGTGTGGTGCAATGACAGAATGCCACCATCTACCAATAACGGTCATGGCATAAGCTCAAAACGTGAGTAAAACATTTAAATGTGTTAACCCTCACCACGCTGCCGGCCCAGATGTCATCCCTAGCCACGTCCTCAGAGCATGCGCAGACCAGCTGGCTGGTGTGTTTACAGACATATTCAATCAATCCCTATCCCAGTCTGCTGTTCCCACATGCTTCAAGAGGGCCACCATTGTTCCTGTTCCCAAGAAAGCTAAGGTAACTGAGCTAAACGACTATCGCCCCATAGCACTCACTTCCATCATCATGAAGTGCTTAGAGAGACTAGTCAAGGATCATATCACCTCCACCCTACCTGACCCCCTAGACCCACTCCAATTTGTTTACCGCCCCAATAGGTCCACAGATGATGCAATCGCAATCACACTGCACACTGCCCTAACCCATCTGGACAAGAGGAATAGCTATGTAAGAATGCTGTTCATCGATTGCATCTCAGCATTTAACACCATAGTACCCTCCAAACTCGTCATTAAGCTGGGTCTCGACCCCGCCCTGTGCAACTGGGTCCTGGACTTCCTGATGGGCCACCCCCAAGTGGTAAGTGTAGGAAACAACATCTCCACCCCGCTAATCCTCAACACTGGGGCCCCACAAGGGTGCGTTCTCAGCCCTCTCCTGTACTCCCTGTTCACCCATGACTGCGTGGCCATGCACGCCTCCAACTCAATCATCAAGTTTGCAGACAACACTACAGTGGTAGACTTGATTACCAACAACGACGAGACGGCCTACAGGGAGGAGGTGAGGACCCTTGGAGTGTGTGTCAGGAAAATAACCTCACACTCAACGTCAACAAAACAAAGGAGATGATCGTGGACTTCAGGAAACAGCAGAGGGAGCACCCCCCTACCCACATTGACAGGACAGTAGTGGAGAAGGTGGAAAGTTTTTAAGTTCCTCAGCATACACATCACGGACAAATTGAAATGGTCCACCCACACAGACAGCGTGGTGAAGAAGGCACAACAGCGCCTCTTCAACCTCAGGAGGCTGAAGAAATTGGGCTTGTCACCAAAACACTCACAAACTTTTACAGATGCACAATCGAGAGCATCCTGTCGGGGTGTATCACCGCCTAGTACGGCAACTGCTCTGCCCACAACCGTAAGGCTCTCCAGAGGGTAGTGAGGTCTGCACAACGCATCACCGGGGCAAATTACCTGCCCTCCAGGACACCTACACCACCCGATGTCACAGGAAGGCCAAAAATATCAACAAGGCCACAACCACCCGAGCCACTGCCTAGTACTTCCGGCACCGACAGAGATGGCCGCCTCGCTTCGCGTTCCTAGGAAACTATGCAGTTTTTTGTTTTTTTTACGTGTTATTTCTTACATTGGTACCCCAGGTCATCTTAGGTTTCATTACATACAGTCGAGAAGAACTACTGAACATAAGAGCAGCGTTAACTCACCATCAGTACGACCAAGAATATGACTTTCGCGAAGCGGATCCTGTGTTCTGCCTTTCACCCAGGACAACGGAATGGATCCCAGCTGGCGACCCCAAAAAACGACTTCGTAAAAGGGGAAAACGAAGCGGTCTTCTGGTCAGACTCCGGAGATGGGCACATCGTGCACCACTCCCTAGCATTCTCCTTGCCAATGTCCAGTCTCTTGACAACAAGGTTGATGAAATCCGAGCAAGGGTAGCATTCCAGAGGGACATCAGAGACTGTAACGTTCTTTGCTTCACGGAAACATGGCTCACTGGAGAGACGCTATCGGAGTCGATGCAGCCAGCTGGTTTCTCCACGCATCGCGCCGACAGAAACAAACATCTTTCTGGTAAGAAGAGGGGCGGGGGCGTATGCTTCATGGTTAACGTGACGTGGTGTTGCCACAACAACATACAGGAACTCAAGTCCTTCTGTTCACCTGATTTAGAATTCCTCACAATCAAATGTCGATCGCATTATCTACCAAGGGAATTCTCTTCGATTACAATCACAGCCGTATATATTCCCCCCCAAGCAGACACATCGATGGCTCTGAACGAACTTTATTTGACTCTTTGCAAACTGGAATCCATATATCCGGAGGCTGCATTCATTGTAGCTGGGGATTTTAACAAGGCTAATCTGAAAACAAGACTCCCTAAATTTTATCAGCATATCGATTGCGCAACCAGGGCTGGAAAAACCTTGGATCATTGCTATTCCAACTTCCGCGACGCATATAAGGCCCTGCCCCGCTCTCCTTTCGGAAAAGCTGACCACGACTCCATTTTGTTGATCCCTGCCTACAGACAGAAACTAAAACAAGAAACTAAAACAAGAAGCTCCCGCGCTGAGGTCTGTTCAACGCTGGTCCGACCAATCTGATTCCACACTCCAAGACTGCTTCCATCACGTGGACTGGGATATGTTCCGTATTGCGTCAGACAACAACATTGACGAATACGCTGATTCGGTGAGCGTGTTCATTAGAACGTGCGTTGAAGATGCCGTTCCCCATAGCAACGATTAAAACATTCCCAAACCAGAAACCGTGGATTGATGGCAGCATTCGCGTGAAACTGAAAGCGCGAACCACTGCTTTTAATCAGGGCAAGGTGACTGGAAACATGACCGAATACAAACAGTGTAACTATTCCCTCCGCAAGGCAATCAAACAAGCTAAGCGTCAGTATAGAGACAAAGTAGAATCTCAATTCAACGGCTCAGACACAAGAGGTATGTGGCAGGGTCTACAGTCAATTACGGATTACAAAAAGCAAACCAGCCCAGTCACGGACCAGGATGTCTTGCTCCCAGGCAGACTAAATAACTTTTTTGCCCGCTTTGAGGACAATACAGTGCCACTGACACAGCCCGCAACTAAAACATGCGGACTCTCCTTCACTGCAGCCTACGTGAGGAAAACATTTAAACGTGTCAACCCTCGCAAGGCTGCAGGCCCAGACGGCATCCCCAGCCGCGCACCTCAGAGCATGCGCAGACCTGCTGGCTGGTGTGTTTACGGATATATTCAATCAATCCCTATCCCAGTCTGTTGTTCCCACATGCTTCAAGAGGGCCACCATTGTTCCTGTTCCCAAGAAAGCTAAGGTAACTGAGCTAAACGACTACCGCCCCGTAGCACTCACTTCCGTCATCATGAAGTGCTTTGAGAGACTAGTCAAGGACCATATCACCTCCACCCTACCTGACACCCTAGACCCACTCCAATTTGCTTACCGCCCAAATAGGTCCACAGACGATGCAATCTCAACCACACTGCACACTGCCCTAACCCATCTGGACAAGAGGAATACCTATGTGAGAATGCTGTTCATCGACTACAGCTCGGCATTTAACACCATAGTGCCCTCCAAGCTCGTCATCAAGCTCGAGACCCTGGGTCTCGACCCCGCCCTGTGCAACTGGGTACTGGACTTCCTGACGGGCCGCCCCCAGGTGGTGAGGGTAGGCAACAACATCTCCTCCCCGCTGATCCTCAACACGGGGGCCCCACAAGGGTGCGTTCTGAGCCCTCTCCTGTACTCCCTGTTCACCCACGACTGCGTGGCCACGCATGCCTCCAACTCAATCATCAAGTTTGCGGACGACACAACAGTGGTAGGCTTGATTACCAACAACGACGAGACGGCCTACAGGGAGGAGGTGAGGGCCCTCGGAGTGTGGTGTCAGGAAAATAACCTCACACTCAACGTCAACAAAACTAAGGAGATGATTGTGGACTTCAGGAAACAGCAGAGGGAACACCCCCCTATCCACATCGATCGAACAGTAGTGGAGAGGGTAGTAAGTTTTAAGTTCCTTGGCGTACACATCACAGACAAACTGAATTGGTCCACCCACACAGACAGCATCGTGAAGAAGGCGCAGCAGCGCCTCTTCAACCTCAGGAGGCTGAAGAAATTCGGCTTGTCACCAAAAGCACTCACAAACTTCTACAGATGCACAATCGAGAGCATCCTGTCGGGCTGTATCACCGCCTGGTACGGCAACTGCACCGCCCACAACCGTAAGGCTCTCCAAAGGGTAGTGAGGTCTGCACAACGCATCACCGGGGGCAAACTACCTGCCCTCCAGGACACCTACACCACCCGATGTCACAGGAAGGCCATAAAGATCATCAAGGACAACAACCACCCGAGCCACTGCCTGTTCACCCCGCTATCATCCAGAAGGTGAGGTCAGTACAGGTGCATCAAAGCTGGGACCGAGAGACTGAAAAACAGCTTCTATCTCAAGGCCATCAGACTGTTAAACAGCCACCACTAACATTGAGTGGCTGCTGCCAACACACTGACTCAACTCCAGCCACTTTAATAATGGGAATTGATGGGAAATGATGTAAAATATATCACTAGCCACTTTAAACAATGCTACCTAATATAATGTTTACATACCCTACATTATTCATCTCATATTTATACGTATATACTGTACTCTATATCATCTACTGCATCCTTATGTAACACATGTATCACTAGCCACTTTAACTATGCCACTTTGTTTACATACTCATCTCATATGTATATACTGCACTCTACCATCTACTGTATCTTGCCTATGCCGCTCTGTACCATCACTCATTCATATATCTTTATGTACATATTCTTTATCCCCTTACATTTGTGTCTATAAGGTAGTAGTTTTGGAATTGTTAGCTAGATTACTTGTTGGTTATTACTGCATTGTCGGAACTAGAAGCACAAGCATTTCGCTACACTCGCATTAACATCTGCTAACCATGTGTATGTGACAAAAAAAAGGATTTTTTGATTTGTTCACCCCGCTATCATCCAGAAGGCGAGGTCAGTACAGGTGCATCGAAGCTGGGACCGAGAGACTGAAAAACAGCTTCTATCTCAAGGCCATCAGACTGTTGAACAGCCATCACTAACATTGAGTGGCTGCTGCCAACGTACTGACTCAATCTCTAGCCACTTTAATAATAAAAAATGTAATGTAATAAACGTATCACTAGTGACTTTAAACAATGCCACTTTATACTATATAATGTTTACATACCCTACATTACTCATCTCGTATGTATGTAACTTTATTCCATCTACTGCATCCTGCCTATGCCGCACGGCCATCGCTCATCCATATATTTATATATACATATTTTTATTCATTCCTTTACACTTGTGTGTATAAGGTAGTTGTTGTGAAATTGTCAGATTACTTGTTAGATATTACTGCACGGTCGGAACTAGAAGCACAAGCATTTCGCTACACTTGAATTAACATCTGCTAACCATGTGTATGTGACCAATAAAATGTGATTTGTGTGGCCGTAAAGCACCCTAAAACAATCCATGCCTTTTGCGGCCATTGGCCATTGTGGCCTTCTCCCTGAGTGCTGAGCGCTCCGAATCACCTCACACTCACATGGCTCTCCATCACAGACACATCGGTGACGCAATTGCGCATGTCTTTATCCAATTCCGAGGTCATAGTGAAGATATTGGAAGAACTGTCCATATTTAGTTTTTGTCAGCCAACAAGATGAATAGGCCTCACGAACAGCAAAAGCACTAGCCTATGTCAATACTATCCCCCCTAGTCTGGAACAGTTGTGGGGTGCAGTAAGGTTCCAAATGAATACAATCACTAGCCTCAAAACATTTTTTTGTAAATAAAATGTGGCTGACACAACTGATCAGAACATTTAGCTTAAAATGTTGAATAACTATTAGGTATTTCTCACATTATAAATTCAGCAATGCGCATATAGCAGTGAGGATGTTCCATTAGTGGAAAAACACCATCATCAATGAGATTATGTATGTAATGTTTTTATGATAAAGTTGCATTTTTATGGTGAAAATGATCTTCCCCAAACTTGAAACTCACAGGCTGCTTATGTATGCCAGTTAGGCTGTAAACCCCTTGTAAAGCATATCAATGTGCTTAATTTTAAGAAGTTATTTGGCCACTTTAGTTGTGGTACAAACCTCATCAAAACATATAGGCCTATGGGCTCGGCTACATGAGGTGTGACTATGATTCGAAAAAGTAGCACTAAAAGAAGGCAGTTTCTTATGCTTGGCATCATTCACATGTGATATTATATAATTCACAAGTGATAGGCCAACATTGTCACCCATCAGACTATTCTTTATTTAATCTTTACATATTCTAAATAATATTTGTGTGAAATTTGTTTTGATTTTGAATGGACCGTTCATGCACCTGTCTCGAACAGGGGCAGTGGGAGAAAATATGCACTTAAATATCTCTCGCAATTTCATAGCCTATAGAAATGTTGCTTAACATGAGCTCATGGGCTCCCATGACGTCACTGATGCACTTATTAATGACTGATGTGGTAAACTCCTAAATGTTACCAGAGGAGTCCCGGAATATATTCAAGTCTGTGCTATCGAAACTTAGCATTTGTTTCATCGTACCACTTTGGAATTGAGCGAGTCACTGGTACCTCCTGTTTGAGTTTTTGCTTGTTAACAGGTAGCGGGAGGTGGTTATGGTCTGATTTACCAAAGGGATGGCGAGGGAGGAAGCCTAGCTAACGTTAGCCACCTAGCTAACATTAGCCACAACAAATTGGTATTCGTAACATATCATAGAATTTGTATGATAGCGCCCTTTGACTTGATCTACATATCTTGAATCCTCCTATCTATACTTAGGAACTGTGGAAATCATTAGAATATACAGTTGATATCCTATATTGCTTTTCCGCTGTGTTTGACTCAGCTGTTGCTGCTGCTACTGGGTGGAATCGGCTTAGTGTGTTAGTGGGCTCAGATCAGATGGTGTTTCTGAGAATGCATCAGATAGAGGATGTGTGTGTTGTGACAGCAGGGAAGGGATACCAACAGTGGCAGGGACAGGACACAGTTACTCTACGAAGGTACTGAATTACATTGATCTGCAGATTAGTTATCTATCAAATGCCAAGTCTAGGTCAAGTTAAATGACTTAGCTGCATCCTAAATGGCAGCCTATTCCCTATATTGTGTGTTACGTTAGGGTGCCATTTAGGACAGGAAAACCAAGCTTAATTCATGTTATCTGGAGAATGTCCTTTCACACATGTTAACTGCTTTTACATTCATTTTTTTGCCACTAATATTTATCTTTTTCAGGGGACCTTACCATTTTGCATCAGATCAAGTGCGACAACTCCATCTCCACTTACAGTTCATGGCAACGCAGTCATGTTAGAATAATGTTATCAGTCAGAAGACAATGGAGATTTTACACAAAACCAGAGAATGAGATTAGGGTGCAATGTGAAAGCCTTTGTCCCTCCTTAGGTTCCACCCACACACTCACTCCCACCAAATACCTAAAGGAGCTGCAGCACCCGGACTTCCTGGACCCCAACGCCGCCCCTGAGGAACCAGAGCCTGCCCCTGCAGAATGAGAACACACACTGAGAAGTAAAGATAGTTGTTGTGATGTGAAGCCACCTTTTCTGATCTCCCTCAGCCTCACCCCACTTCCCCCTCCTCTGGCCCTGGGCCCGGGTTCCCGATAGCAATGGAACTTAGGCTTTCAAGTGTTTTAAAGATGCATCGTTCTTACAACACCCGAAGACGTAACATGCATTTCCCAAAACACTACGCAGAAAGAACATTGGCTAAGTGTGTCGTTGGAGCATGTGTCAATACTGATAGGTTCGAAAGAAAGGCCCAGCTGCTCTCGGATCAGCTTTCTCCATTGAAATCTTACCTTAACATTATAATTATTCCACAATACTGCCAACGGATCAAGTCCTAGAGAGATATTATCACCTTATGGCTGCAAATATTGAGGCGGCTTATTCTAATGCTTACCCTGGAGCCTAATAATGCATTGAATCACAAATCTGGCACATCAACGCGCACATATTGTTACACATCATGAAATATATTAAAGCAAAAAAAATTCCAGACAGTTTAGCCTACAATTAGCAAAATAGAACTCAGTTGACTAAACATTTAAATGAATTTCAATATGATTGAAATACTGTATATGCAGAGGCCTATGTAGCCTACTGTATTTATTTTTTGAAGCAGTCATCTCGGTTTTCTGTTATCCTACACAGACATTGCCGACTTTGTATTTGTTGTAAACTTCGATTCGAAGTTATGGGGGTCATAGAGCGACAGATAAACATCTTGAGATCGTCTGTGTATAAAGTGACACGGAAGGGCAAAAAAGCATCAAACGACGCACTTAGCTGTTTTGAGGCAGTCGGAAAATTAACGAGAGTTTTCAAGTGCAACTCTACTAACGATGGTTTTGGGAAACAGCTTGGAGATTTAACGGTGCCCCTACAAAGGTTCTTACGATGAATTTAGCCTTAAGATGCTTTCGGGAAACCGTGCCAAAGACTCTGGCCCCTGTTGTGCATCCCAAATGGCACCCTGTTTCCGTTACATTGCACTACTTTTGACTAGGGCCCATAGGAAAGCACATTCTGATTCTACTGTTTGTGATCTATCCCTTTGTTGATTGTTTGTTCTCACCTCTATTCTTTGTCTGTATGTGTGTTCTTGGTTTGTGGTGCTGTCGTCTATTCAGTTTATCTTGTCTGTGCTCTCTGTATCTGTCCTTTGGAGATTTGTCCTTGTGGTGTGCTGTATGCAGACAGTTGTCAATAGCTCCCATTTCTGTATTAACAATCAACAAGGCACTATGTCGGTATTGTATTTAGCAATGTAATATTTCTTGCAACGGTTTTTTAAATGTAAGCTTTTTTTGCCCCTGTATTTTTTTGTCATTTGGCTGAAAATGTTTTAGAGAAGCATATAAAAGCTGAACCCATGCATTTATATGTGATTTCTGCTGTCTGTGTATTTCTCTCAATGTCATTCCAATTTGGAACTGTACTGTACTATAATTAACAGACGAGCCTAGTTCAAACTGAGAAAATATGTGTAGTTCTCTCTCTCTCTCTCTCTCTCTGCTGCAGGATCAACCAATATCTTCACCCCTACACGCCTTCTTCAAGCCCTCAAAGACATGGATAAGCAACAAGATGTTTGAGCTGAACAGCTCCCTGGCTGCAGTTGTCCCTCTCCTAACCTCCAAACTCTCCCAACTGGCATACATGAATAGTCAGGACCCAAGACATAACAAGCCCTTCTACTCTACACATAAGACTGAAGAAAACAAATGGCAGCATCTATTTCTAGCATATCCAAGTCATGTATTCAGATATCATGTTTCAATAGAATTACATAAGATCCCTCAAAACCAGAGCACCAAGAACCACAATGTTTTAACTACTGTACACACACCCTTAATGATTGGATGGAAGAGTAGAGATTGTGTACGCTGGATAACTGGTGATACTATGAGCAGTAGATGTAAACTGCCATCTCAGGATGCTGTAGTTGCACTTCCTTAAAAGGGAAGCCAGTCATAGAGTAGATTAGAGTAGTGTAGTTGGAAATTGAGGAATTATTTAGGCTGGTGTTTGGTGTAGAGTGCTCATCATATTTCAGATAGGAGTAGAAAGGCACCAAATGTGAGGATAGTGGGATGGGATCTATGTATAACATTCCCCCCTCAAAAATATTTGCAAGATTCCTGTGTTTCTAAGACTGTCTGTTTAGTGTCATTTTAGTGTCATTATTTAGTGTCATCTTTTGTCTCATTGCTTGTAAACATTTCCGGAACACTGAGCAAAAAGACTGATTTACTTTCCGTATTTTGAAAAACAATTTTAGAATTTGGAAACTTCAACCACCATTTTAAAATAAGAAACATCTTCCGTCTCATGCAATCAGTAGAATATATGCCGTGCTGTATCAATGTTTTGACGGTGATTAACCTGACTTTGGACATGCCAATGTGAAGCCACTCTGTACTCGTGGTCATTTTAGTTGTAGTAAACAGTATAGTAGGTGGACAGTGATCAACCATTGGAGGGTTCTTCCTCTATTAGGTTAGTTGTCTGTCTCTGTTCATTAACATTATGTCACTATGTTGACTTGATTTGTTATTTCCTCTCCCTGTAGAAGTTATGGTCATTTTCATTCCACTTTCCAGTGTTGACACTGTCATGATGCAAAAAAATATGTTGTCATTGCAGCTGTTGTTGTTGTATAGTGATTTGTTAGCTTTCTATTAGAGTGATCTATTATTTATTAAGAGATATTATTTCCTGTAATACCAGTATAACTTATCAGAATTTGATGCTTGGAAGTGATTTATCACAAACCGTACCCTTTCTGCAAATATCATGTACAAAAGCTCCAATAAAGGCTTCAAATAAAAGTTGGTTTTGTACTGTTACATTACTATATGACTATTGAAATACATATAGTGCATTAGGAGCGTATTCAGACCCCTTGACATTTTCCAAATTTTGTTACGTTACAGCCTTATTCTAAAATAGATTTTTTTTTTTACGATTCTCATCTACACACAATACCCCATAATTCCAACAAACTTCTAAAGCTTTTGAGTATTGTGGGGGTTACTTCAATAAATGAAAAAATGATTTGAATGGTAGGACTAAATTAATACTATGTTTTGTGGGTGGGACTAATAACAAGATAACAAATGTAAAATATACTGTGTCTGTAAAATGTATATAGGTTCAGAACTTTTGTGAAATAGCACAGTTAAAAAATATGTGGATGGAACTGGATGGATGGACATCAGAAATAAAGGAATGCCAGGACAAAAAACAAAAACGCAACTATTGTAAAATAGATTGTGTCTGTGAAATGTATATAGTATGTATAAGCTGGAAGTAGAAGCCTAAGTGTTGTTGTTTATTCGTTTACTCGAATTAGGGGACAGGCAGTAGGGTTAGTGAGAAATAATAAAGGAAAATATATTTTAAAAGGATATGTATATGTGTGTGTGTATATATATATTTGTATGTATGTATGTATGTATGTATGTATGTATTGGGAAAGTTATGATTAAATGACTGAACAAATCATTTTAAATGGAACTGTAACTAAGTAAACTTATACTCTGTTTTATTATATCTGATTAACAATACGAGTTCATACGATGGGATTGTGTGACACAGACAAGGAGTAATTAAAGTTAATGAACACCATTCCAACTAGGAAGAAACGAATGGGTTGTGGACTGTGTAAACAGATAAGGTAGTTAACCTATGGTTGAACCTACGGAACTGAGCTCCGGGTTTTTTAGATAAGACAGTGAGTGCATTCCTAAGTTTTCTGTTAATTAGAACTGTAAGCTCAGTGGTGATCGATAATGTTGAGGGGTCAAAAGTTACCTGGGAGTGTGTTAGTAAGTTAGAATGAACTTTTCACCTCACTTCGTCCTGGTCGGGAGGAGGGGATTCTGTTAAAACAATGAAATGACGTCATGACTTGTATATGAACTGTTGCTCGTGGTGAAGTGGGAGCGCGCCCCGAGAATAAATTCTGTTACCTATTATTGAAAAGACTGGTCTCAGTCTATTTTATGCAAACAAGAATCTTACAAATTCTCATAAAATAGATTAAGAGTTTTCAATTAATGAAAACACATTGGCATCATTAAATTACAGTAACAGTATGTATGTTTATATATACAGTACCAGTCAAAATGTAGGACACGCCTACTCATTTCAGGGATTTCTATATTTTTATTTAATTTTGTATTTCATTTTTTCCCCCCCATTTTCTCCCCAATTTTGTGGTCTCCAATTGGTACTTACAGTCTTGTCTCATCGCTGCAACTCCCGTACGGACTCAGGCGAGGCGAAGGTCGAGAGCCGTTCGAGAGCCGTGCGTCCAAAACACAACCCACATTCTTTATTATTATAAGAATGAACACTGAACAAACGAACCAAAATAACCAAAACAAAACGACACCTGACGCTATACAAATGTGTGCTGACAGGCAACTACACATAGACAAGAACCCACAAACACCAAAGGGAAATGGCTACCTAAATATGATCCTCAATCAGAGACAACGATAAACAGCTGTCTCTGATTGGGAACCATATCAGGCCAACATAGAATACAAAAAACCCCTAGACCTACAAAACCCTAGACTTACAAAAACTCTAGACAATACAAAAACCTTAGACAATACAAAAACTAGTGTACCCACCCTAGTCACACCCTGACCTAACCAAAATATAAAGAAAACAGAGATATCTAAGGTCAAGACGTGTGTCACGTCCTGACCTTAGTTCCTTTTTTATGTCTCTGTTTTAGTTTGGTCAGGGCGTGAGTTGGGGTGGGCATTTGATGTTTTTGTTCTATGTTTTTTATTTCTGATTTTGGCCTGGTATGGTTCCCAATCAGAGGCAGCTGTCAATCGTTGTCTCTGATTGAGAACCATACTTAGGAAGCCTGTGTTCCCACTATGATTTGTGGGTAGTTGCTTTCTGTTTTGTGTATTCACCTGACAGAACTGTTTAGTTTCTTCCTTTCACTTTGTTATTTTGTTTCGTGTGTTCAGTCTAATAAATTAACATGGACACTTACCACGCTGCATAGTGGTCTGATCCTTCCTACTGCTCCTCAGACGACGAAGAGATTCGTTACAACGTGACCCCCCCCCCCCAAAGGTGCGGACTCCTGACCCCAAACCTGAACTTATAGGGGAGGGTCCGGGTTGGCATCTACCCTCGGTGGCGGCTCCGCTTCTGGACGCAGCCACCCCCCCCCCCCCCCTCTTTACACGGATCCCTCCGCCTTTGTATAACTAGACCGTGGATCATCACCGGAGGCCCCAGACTGGAAACTGTCGCTGGAGACCCCGGACTGGGGACCGTCGCTGGAAACCCCGGGCTGGGGCCCGTTGCTGGAGATCCGGACTGTGGCCCATCGCTGGAGACCCCAGACTGTGGCCCGTCGCTGGAGACCCCGGACTGTGGCCCGTCGTTGGAGGTTCCGGACTGGGAACTGTCGCCGCAACCTCCGGACTGGGAACTGTCACCGCAAGCTCCGGACTGGGAACTGTCGCCGGAAGCTCTGGACTGTGGAGGCGCACTGGAGGCCTGGTGCGTGGGACCGGTACAGGTGGCACCGGGCTGATGACATGCACCTCAGGGCAAGTGCGGGGAGCAGGCACAGGATGTACTGGACTGTGGAGGCGCACTGGAGGTCTGGAGCGTAGAGCTGGCACAACCCGTCCTGGCTGGATGCTTATTTTCGTTCCTGCCAATGCAGGGCGCTGACACAGGACACACTGGGCTGTGCAGACGCACCGCAGACAGTGTGCAGAGCAGGCGCAGGATATCCTGGTCCAAGGAGGTGTACTGGAGACCAGGAGCGCTGAGCCGGCACCATCCATCCTGGCTGGATGCCCATTCTAGCCCGGCCAAAGCTTGAATAGAGCGCACCGGGCTATGATAGCGCACTGGAGACACCGTACGCTCCACCGCATAACACGGTACCTGACCAGTACCACGCTCCCTACGGTAAGCACGAGGAGTTGGCTCAGGTCTCCAACCTGACTCAGCCAATCTCCTCGTGTGCCCCCCAATTTTTTATTTATTGGGGCTTGCTTCTCGGGCTTCCGTGCTAACCGTATCCCCTTGTATTGTCTCCATTCCTCCTGCGCTATCTCCACCTGCTTCCATGGCAGGGACTGGTCCCCTGCCATTACCTCCTCCCGGGCCCAGGATGTCCGCTCCTCATTAACACACTGCTTGGTCCTTTTGTGGTGGGTTCTTCTGTCACGTTCGTCGTACGAAGGAGACCAAGGAGTAGCGTAGTATGTGTACATTCTTTATTATTATAAGAATGAACACTGAACAAACTAACCAAAATAACAAAACGACACGTGATGCTATACAAATGAGTGCTGACAGGTACACATAGACAAAAACCCACAAACACCAAAGGGAAACGGCTACCTAAATATGATCCTCAATCATGGACAACGATAAACAGCTGTCTCTGATTGGGAACCATATCAGGCCAACATAGAATACAAAAAAAACCTAGACCTACAAAACCCTAGACTTACAAAAACTCTAGACAATACAAAAACCCTAGACAATACAAAAACTAGGGTACCCACCCTAGTCGCACCCTGACCTAACCAAAATATAAAGAAAACACAGATAACTAAGTTCAGGACGTGACAATATTTGAGATTCAATATTTGGGAACTTCTTCAAGACTGTTGGAAAAGCATTCCTCATGAAGCTGGTTGAGAGAATGCCAAGAGTGTGCAAAGCTGTCTTCAAGGCAAAGGGTGGCTACTTTGAAGAATCTCAAATATAAAATATATTTGGATATATTGAACCCTTTTTTGGTTACTACATGATTCCATATGTGTTATTTCATAGTTTTTATGTCTTCACTGTTGTTTTACAATGTAGAAAATAGTCCAAATAAAGAAAAACCCTTGAATGAGTAGGTGTTCTAAATCTTTTGACTGGTAGCATATATACACCGTCGTTCAAAAGTTCGGGGTCACTTAGAAATATCCTTGTTTTTGAAAGAAAATAACATCAAATTGATCAGAAAAACAGTGTAGACATTGTTAATTAAATGACTATTGTAGCTGGAAATGGCTGATTTTTAAATTAAATATCCACATATGCGTACAGAGGCCCATTATCAGCAACCATCACTCATGTGTTCCAATGGTATGTTTTGTTAGCTAATCCAAGTTTATCATTTTAAATGGCTAATTGATCATTATAAAACCCTTTTGCAATTATGTTAGCACAATTGAAAACGGTTGTCCCGATTAAAGAAGCAATAAAACTAGCCTTCTTTAGACTAGTTGTGTATCTGGAGCATCAGCATTTGTGGGTTCAACTATAGGCTCAAAATAGCCAGAAACAAAGGATTTTCTTTGGAAACTTGTCAGTCTATTCTTGTTCTGAGAAATTAAGGCTATTCCATGCAAGAAATTGCCAAGAAATTAAGATCTGGTACAACGCTGTATAGTACTCCATTCACAAAACAGCGCAAACTGTCTCTAACCAGAATAGAAAGAGGAGTGGGAGGCCACGGTACACAAATGAGCAAGAGGACAAGTACATTAGTGTCTAGTTTGAGAAACAGACGCCTCACAAGTCCTCAACTGGCAACTTCATTAAATAGTACCCGCAAAACACCAGTCTCAACGTCAACAGTGAAGAGGCGATTCCAGGATGCTGGCCTTCTAGACACTTTAATGTACTTGTCCTCTTGCTCATTTGTGCACCGGGGCCTCCCTCTCCTCTTTCTATTCTGGTTAGGGACAGTTTGCGCTGTTCTGTGAAGGGAGAAGTACACAGCGTTGTATGAGATCTTTAGTTTCTTAGCAATTTCTCGCATGGAATACTATTCTCAGAACAAGACTAAACTGATGAGTTTCAGAAGAAAGTTATTTGTTTCTGGCCATTATGAGCCTGCAATCGAACTCACAAATGCTGACGCTCCAGATACTCAAAAAGATAGTATAAAGAAGGCCAGTTTTTTATTGCTTCTTTAATCAGGATGACAGTTTTGGTTCGACAGCAGGATACCCAGCAGTGATGCAGCTTCAATTTGCAGGTATATTTGAATTTGTCACTGATTATCTCCTTACGTAATGAATGCATAGCCAAAATAGAACTCCTACCTGACATAATAGAGAAAAATGCAGTACATCAAGAGTCATATGTGCAATCCTATTTGTTAGCTCTATAATACTAGTCTCTATGTTGAGCACTGTGAAGGAAGTGGCTGCTGAGCCAACTGAACACTATGTCAGCCACCAATTTATGGTGACAGCAGAGGAGGCTGGTGGGATGAGCTATAGGAGGAAGGGCTCATTGTAATGGCTGGAATTTAATAAATGGAACGGAATCAAACGTTGTTTCCATATGTTTAATAGTGTTCCATTTATTCCATTCCAGTCTTTACAATGAACCCGTCCTCCTATAGCTCCTTCCACCAGCCTCCTCTGGGTCACAGTGTATTCTCAATTGATAAATGATCAATGAAATGAACAATATTTTGTATTTTGAAATGTTATAGCTATACAACCAAACCAGGCCAAAAAATGATCTAAGACATGAGTTGGTAAATCTTTATTCAATTCACTTCAGTGTGGCATTGCTATGCACTCTATAGACTTCAGGAATATGTCTAAGGCCTAGATTCAATCAGATCAAGCATTAACCGGTGATAGCCGACACCTGATGCTTGGCCGGTGTTGGAGGTGTCAAATCGGTGAGCAGCTACTTGTGATCATTTTCAACAAGCCACATCCGTCCTACTGGTATTAGAAGTGCAGAATGAGAAAGTGTAGGCTGTATAGAAATAATGACACTCAAGCTGAAAATCATTCAACGAAATGACGAGGATTTCTGTCATCCTAATCGAGGTGTAGGCTTCATCTTACATTCCAGTGTTCAAACCTTTTTAAGAAGGCTGCATGGGATTTCTCTTAATGCGGCTCCATGCAGCCAACGGCAATGTCCGCTTTAGGTGTAAATGCCAAAAGCCGCTTGTGGATTTCACAGCTCTAACGCAGCTCCACCTCCGACACCGCCAAAACAACCCCTATGCAGATGTCGGATCTGATTGAATAGAGTCCTAAGGTTTTAGTGCAGTAAGCATTTGGTTATGATTGTACACCTCTAATATTGTGTCAGCTCTGTAGTAGTGAGATGCACTATGTTACTATGATATGCTGCTACAGCTATGGTGCTGAAACATTAGCCTGGTCCTAGACCTGTTTGTGCTTTCTTGTTGTTGTAAAATGTGTATTACGTTTATTTGGCAGGGACAATGCACAACAAAAACATAAGTCTCAAACCACTGAGAATTGATGTGTCGCACCAGATTTTGCTTTCAGCTACTTTCCATCCGTAGCCAACTCCCTTGCTATCATTGTCAAGCCAAACATTGCCATGACAATGAGTGACAGGGAGCTGGCATGATAGCACAAACAGACTGGCACTCAGGCTACTAAAACATTGTCCAGCATGATTTCTTTTTTTTCCCTACAATACAGCCTACTCTTGGGTAACAGACGGCCGGCACAGAACAAAAAAAAGAACAAAAAAAAGGGCAAATTGACTGACAATGTATTACCTATAGCACCAAAACGATGCAAATACTCACGGTAAACAGTGTGTGACATCAGTTTAAATATAATTGTATTTGTCACATGCGCCAAATACAACATGTCTAGACTTTACCATGAAATGCTTACTTACGAGCCCTTTCCCAACAATGCAAAGTTAAAAAGTAAGAAAAGTTAGCAAAAGAAAGAAAGGAAATAGTAACACAAAATATCAATAATGAGGCTATATACAAGGAGTACCGGTACCGAGTCAATGTGCAGGGACATTTAGTTGACAATGTAGCAAGATGAAAAACCCAATGTAAACCTAAAGTAGACTATTTACAAGTCTGCTGCATCATGGCTGCATTTACACAGGCAGCCCAATTCTGATCTTTTGCCCAATTATTGGCAAAAGTGCTGATCTGATAGGAGGAAAAACCAATTAGTCAAAGAAAGATCAGAATTGGGCAGCCTGTGTAAACCGGGCCAAGATGCAGCAGACCTGTAAATAGTTTACTTTAGATTTACATTTCATCTGACTGTATTGTCAACTGATGTTCACATACTGTTACTGTGAGTATTTGTAAATCTTGGAATTATTTTGGTGCAAAGTCCCAAAAGGTGATGTAGCATTACACCACCCTCACCTGCTATAGGTAATGCATTGTATGTGGTCAATCAATCAATACCCAACTGGAACCTGAGCAAATACACTCTGAGCAACTAGTCGAATGAGAGCTACTGTAGAATGTGACAGCAAACACAGGAATAATACAGTGATATTGTTTGTAGTTGTGTGATACTTTCAAACAGCCATGTAATCTGTCACTATATATGTCTTTAAATCTATTTACAGCATATACAGTGCATTTGGAAAGTATTCAGACCCCTTGACTTTTTCCACATGTTGTTACGTTACAGCCTTATTCTAAAATGGATTCAATTTTTAAAAATCCTCATCAATCTACACACAATACCCCATAGTGACAAAGCAAAAACAGCTTTTTATGAATTTTTTTACATTAATTAAAAAACAAAACAGAAATACCTTATTTACATAAGTATTCAGACCCTTTGCTATGAGACTCGAAATTGAGCTCAGGTGCATCCTGTTTCCATTGATCATCCATGATCATGCTTCTACAACTTGATTGGAGTCCACATGGGGTAAATTCAATTGATTGGGCATGATTTGGAAAGGCACAAACCTGTCTATATAAGGTCCCACAGTTGACAGTGCTCGACAGAGCAAAGACCAAGCCATGAGGTCGAAGGAATTGTCCGTAGAGCTCCGGGACAGGATTGTGTCAATGCACAGATCTGGGGAAGGGTACCAGGACTCTTCTTAGAGCTGGCCACCCGGTCAAATTGAGCAATCGGGGGAGAAGGGCCTTGGTCAGGGAGGTGACCAAGAACCCGATGGTCACTTTGATAGGGCTCCAGTGTTCCTCTGTGGAGATGGGAGAGCCTTCCAGAAGGACAACCATCTCTGCAGCACTCCACCAATCAGGCCTTTATGGTAGAGTAGCCCGAAGGGCGCTACTCCTCAGTAAAAGGCACGTGACAGCTCTGATGTTTTTCAGCGGCAGGGACAGGGAGACTAGTCAGGAATGAGGCAAAGATGAACGGAGCAAAGTACAGAGAGATCCTTGATGAAAACCTACTCCAGAGCGCGTAGGACCTCAGACTTGGGCGAAGGTTCACATTCCAACAGGACAACATTCCTAAGCACACAGCCAATACAACGCAGGAGTGGCTTCAGGACAAGTCTCTGAATGTCCTTGAGTGGCCCAGCCAGAGCCCAGACTTGAACCCGATCGAACATCTTTGGAGAGACTTGAAAATAGCTGTGCAGCGACGCTCAGCATCCAACCTGACAGAGCTTGAGAGGAGCTGCAGAGAAGAGTGAGAGAAACTCCCCAAATACAGGTGTACCAAGCTCGTAGCATCATATCCAAGAAGACTCAAGGCTGTAATTGCTGCCAAAGGTGCTTCAATAAAGTACTGAGTAAAGGGTTTGAATACTTATGTAAATGTGATATTTCAGAATTTGCAAAAATGTCTAAAAAACTGTTTATGGGGTATTGTGTGTAGATTGATGAGGGGAAAAATACATTTGAATCCATTTTAGAATAAGGCTGTAACGTATGCAAATGTTGAAAAAGTCACGGGGTCTGAATACTTTCCGAATGCATATATGTGGACAATATATATGTATCATGTTTGGACTGTTTGCAGTCACAAAAACATGTCATTTGTATAATATTGAAAAATACCTACAAACCTTTAGTCGATGATAATCTGTTATACTCTCATTGAAAGATGTATCGTTAGTCATTTTATACATTCTTATACTCTTTCAACAGTTCATCCAGTTCAAGACATCCATCAACAGCAAGCAATGTGATCTTTCCCAAATGGCACCCCATTCCCTATATAGTGCACTACTTTTGGCCAGGACCCATTCGGGAAGTGACTGGTGCGTACCTCCCCGTTATGGTGACAGGATATCCACTAGTATCTCACTACACTAGCATACACTGCCGCTGATACACTACATGGCCAAAAGTAGGTGGACACCCCTTTACATTTGTGGATCCGGCTATTTCAGCCACACCCGTAACTGACAGGTGTATAAAATGGTGCACACAGTCATGCAATCTCCATAGACAAACATTGGCAGTGCAATGGCCCATACTGAAGAGCTCAGTGACTTTCAACGTGGCACCATCATAGGATGCCACCTTTCCAACAAGTCAGTTTGTCATATTTCTGCCCTGCTAGAGCTGCCCCGGTCAACTGTAAGTGTTGTTATTGTGAAGTGGAACTGTCGAGCAGCCCCACACAAGCCTAAGATCAGAAGCGCCAAGCGTCAGCTGGAGCGGTGTAAAGGTCCCCGCCATTGGACTCTGGAGCAGTGGAAACACGTTCTCTTGAGTGACGAATCACGCTTTACCATCTGGCAGTCCGGCGGACAAATCTGAGTTTGGCGGATGCCAGGAGAACGCTACCTGGCCGAATGCATAGTGCCAACTGTAAAGCATGAATAATGGTCTGTGGGCTGCTTTTCATGGTTTGAGCTAGGCCCCTTAGTTCCAGTGAAGGGAAATATTAACGCCATAGCATACAATGACATTCTTGACGATTCTGTGCTTCCAAATTTGTGACAACAGTTTGGGGAAGGCCCTTTCCTGTTTCAGCATGACAATGCCCCGTGCACAGACGTCGATAGTGAAATGGTTCGCCGAGATTGGTGTGGAAGAACTTGACTTTTGGCGATGTGTACGGTATATTCTCTCCCAAACACACAATGTGCATTATGGCTGCTGCTGCATCCCCTCCACCCCATCTCTGCTAATAGTGAATCAGTTACCTATAATTGACAAGTCATGTATCTGTATAACGATGCATTAGCAGCTCATGTACTAATTTTCCTCTCCCAGGAAACATTACTGTCTCTGATTCAGCTCTACAGCTCAGATGAAGTACCTTTGCTAATTCTCAGTATTGTCTCTGCTTTTATCTACTGTGTATGTACTGTATATATACTGTATATATATATATGGAAGTGTATGAAAAAGGATTCTTAATGTAATCACAAGATTCACCCCACAGCCAATTAACCAATACTGTATACTATGAACACAAATGATAGAAAACGAACTGCCCTTATAAATAAAAAATTAAGTAAATGAATCAAATCCATAAAGAAATGTTATCTTCTTACATAAAGACGACCTAGTGTTATAAATAGCTCAAATCCTCTACCCATTTCAGTGTTATATACAACATATAGGGTGTTCATAAAACATTACAGAAATTATACCAAGAAAGTATTTTAGAGATAGCACAAAGGTATAGTTCGACTAAGATTAGATACCATTTCTGTCCATTTTCAAAGCACCGTCTTGGTATAACCACTTCCAGGAGAGAGCTGCTACAAATGGCAGACCTATTGGAGAGGAGAAAGCAGGGAGACTGAAAAGCAGCTAAATGTTATGACATAATTAATGACATCACAGCATTGATATTGTTGTTATAAGCTGTGATTTTCAAGATTTCAGTTCAATACCATTCGGTTCCTTTGGTGGGTTCTTCTTAGGGTTCTATTAGGTTATATTGGTGAGTTCTTCTTAGGTTCTATTAGATTATATTGGGGAGTTCTTAATGCAGAATGTCATGCATTTTGGCAATACAACTCTACATGGAAAGCCTGGTTGCGATCTACAGACAAAAAAAAAGTGGGAAGGGAGAACGGGCTTAGACGAGACTAAGATAGATTGTTTATATTAACACTCAGACCTCTCCCTCCCGTTCTCTCCTTCTCCTTCCGTTTCATCTCTTTAAAGTGCAAAGTCCTGCTAAAGCCTCTGCAGGAAAATAGGAACAAGCATTTCTTATTTGACAAGTTCAGGTAGTCCCTGCCTATTTTAGTCAATTTTCTTCTGTAAGGTGGCTAATGAATACGACCCTGCAAAAGGCCCTGCAGGAGGGCTGCGTTGAACTCTGTGACCAGGAAGTCAATGTGGTCCCTCTCTTTGGACTTGTAGGCCTCAGCGATGATGCAAGCAGCGTCCTGGTGCTCACGGCCCCTCAGGGAGACACCGTTCACTTCCAGAATCACCTGACCCACCTTCAGCTGCCCACAACCGTGTGCCGAGCCCCCCTTCTATAAGAGAGAGAGAGAGAGATGTGGGGGAGAGTGAGAAAGTGAGTGAGATACAGAGATACAGAGGGGGGAGTGAGAGAGAGAGTGAGAGAGATACCACAGTGTGCCACCACAGCAGCAAGATTTGTGACCTGTTGCCACAAGAAAAGGGCAATCAGTGAAGAACAAACACCATTGTAAAGACAACCCATATTTATGTTAATTTCTTTTCCCTTTTGTACTTAAACTATTTGCACATAATATGACATTTGAAATGTCTTTATGCTTTTGGAACTTTTGTGAGTGTCATGTTTAATGTTCATTTTTTATTATTTATTTCACTTGCTTTGGCAATGTAATCATATGTTTCCCATGCCAATAAAGCATTTAAATGGATAATTCATTGAATTCAGAGAGACAGGGAGAGAGAGATAATGAAGCATCAATTAAATAATCACTTTTGTAGACAGGATGTGTCCTTGTGGCAGAAATAAAGAGCTAAAGAGAGCGAGAAGATATGAAGCGAAGAGAGAAGGAGGAGAACATGGTTGGTGGTTTCAAGGAAAGGTGAGAGACAAAATACAAAAGGTAGAGGATCTTCTGATTAATTGTCAGAAGAGATTGAGGGGAGGAATGATTTGGCACTTTGTGCGGGGGGGGGCCTCCTATCGGTCAGGCCAAATAAGGACAAAGACATCAGGGTGAAGACATCAGGCTAATCCAATCAAATACCATTTTATTTGTCACATGCTTGTAAACATCAGGTGTAGACTAACAGTGAAATTCATACTTACGGGTCCTTTTCCAACAATGCAGAGTTAAAGACAAAACATTTCATAAAAAATGTATATAATGACCCATGTAAGAAATACACAGTGAAAAACAAACAGTGAATCGCTGTGAATTACTCCTATCCTCAAGCAGACATTGGCCATCAGAAGGAGCAACATCACAACATCTGATAAGCCATGGATGACTCCTCAAATAAAGGAGCTCATTGCCGATAGGCCGAGAGCTTTCCAATCAAAGGACAACAGTGAGTACCAGAGACTGGGCTCCAAAGTGGCATGCCTGGGGCAGCAGGTAGCCTAGTAGGTAAGAGCATTGGGCCAGTAACCGAAAGGTTTGCCGTTCTGCCCTTGAGCAAGGCAGTTAACCCCCACAACAACTGCCCCCCGGGCACCGATGACGTGGATGTCGATTAAGGTATCCCCTTTCCCTGTCTCATTCAACATGCTAAGAAAAGATACTGCACTAGGAGGATAAAGTCTCTCATCTCAGGACTAAGGACAGCAGAAACTGGTCCATTAAAAAGCTGACGGGTGATGCAGAAGACCAGAGTGAGAGAGATGACACAAAGACACAAGAGTGTGAAACCCTGAGTCTATACTTCTCTTCGGTGTGGAAGGGTGCCACATGCAACCTTCCAAGGTCGGAGGTTGAAGACAGCATATTAGCAAACATCACTACTGATACCTACACTATTTGTCACGTCAAGATACTTATTTTCAAGGTGAATGGGAGGAAAGCAGCTGGCAAAGATGTAGTGGGGTAATATTTGATATATGCATATTATTACACCTCATATGCGACTCATAATAAGACTAAGCAATTAGCCTATAATGCTTTTTATCTGACTCCATGAAGATAATTAAAATATACAAGCAAGCATTATATGCTGACCACACCGTTTGCGTCGCGTGAGCAATCGTTGCAAAATAAATGTACACATACATGTTATTCAATCATTGCACCCACACTGCTCGCACGAGTCAACGAGTGTCTGCGTAGCCAGGCGCTAAAATATAACTTGGTTCTATTTGTGATGCTTGACATGCTGCAAGTCCCACCTCTCCCATCTCCTCATTGGTTTTTAGGAGCATATATCCATGTGAGTGATTGAAAGATGAACTGAGGTCCACACTCCAGTTCAGTTGGTGGTGGTAATGCTTGATATTTGATATTTCAACCTGCGTGTCCTGATCGTGTCTTGTGTGAGTGGACAAAATCAACATGCACACGATGGGGCACACGGACACACGCATTGACGAGCAAGACTTGGTCTGAGAATGATCTATATCAAAATGGAGATATTTAAGTGATAATGCCCGAGAAGCTGGTGTTTGGAGGACACTGTATATTGGCACAGGTGTTGTTAGGCCCGAGTTGAAGTTGAATGCCGGCAAACTGTGCAAATATATCCTCTAAACACCGGCTTCGAGGGCATTATCACTTTTATACAACGGGTTACCAACATATTCAAATAATTTAAAAATAATGATTGACATATTTTAATTAAAACCTTTATTTTGATAAATGGGTGAAACGGTTCACAAAACTCACGGTTCGGTACGATACGGCACAGTGGTGTCACGGTTCGGTACGGTTTCGATACATTGACAAAATAAATGCCTGAGAAATATGTAACTTGTATTTAGATTTTCCATTTATTATAATAGTAAACATGGGTAGTGTCAGGATTTGGCCAGGGTTGTTCCGGTTTTTGGTCACTAGATGCCCCCATTGTGCCTTTTGACCTTTTGTTTTCCCTTGATCCCCATTATTATTTGCACCTGTGCCTCGTTTCCCCTGATTGTATTTAAACCCTTTGTTTTCCTCAGTCCTTTGCTCTGTGTTTGTATGTTAGCACCCAGCCCTAGTATTCTGTTAACTCTTGTTGATCCCGGTGGACGCTCTTGTGGAATTATGTTTTTTGTTCTTGTTTGTTTTTGAGTATTTTTTGATGCTTTTTGTGCTATACCTTCCACCTTGTGGATTTACCTTTTTGTCTTGGAGGATTACCTTTGTTCTTGTGGAATTCCTTTTGAAGTTGTGGAGTTACATGTTTTCCTGAAGAACTTCATTTTTTACTTCATTAAATACATCGTCTCAAGTACTGCTGTGTCTGCCTCATCTTCTGGGTTCTGCCAACTATTCGTGGCTCAGTTGGTTAAGTGACTGTTTCTCACTCCGGAGACCCGGGTTCGTAACCGGGTCCTGACAGGTAGCTTGAATTCCCAGGAGCAAATGGAATCAAAGGGACAACAAAAAAACAGCAGTGCCTGCCTTATAACAGAACTTCAACCAGAGTGCATAGTCCAGCAGCATATATCAAAATTAAGTCACATAGCAGAGCCTTAAACAAAATAGGACCACTTGAGACTGGTTAGTTAAAAAAAAAAAAATAATAATAATAATTAAATCAGATTTTCAAGTTTTTCTTTAAGAAGATGAATCTATTGAAATGATCTGCAGTGAGCACAGATCGGCTTGTTGTGACAATGTCAGGCGCTGTGGAGAATACCCTCTCGCTAGGGACAGAGGTCCCAGGCACAGCCAGGCAGCTGTGGAGAATACCCTCTCGCTAGGGACAGAGGTCCCAGGCACAGCCAGGCAGCTGTGGAGAATACCCTCTCGCTAGGGACAGAGGTCCCAGGCACAGCCAGGCAGCTGTGGAGAATACCCTCTCGCTAGGGACAGAGGTCCCAGGCACAGCCAGGCAGCTGTGGAGAATACCCTCTCGCTAGGGACAGAGGTGCCAGGCAGCTGTGGAGAATACCCTCTCGCTAGGGACAGAGGTCCCAGGCACAGCCAGGCAGCTGTGGAGAATACCCTCTCGCTAGGGACAGAGGTCCCAGGCACAGCCAGGCAGCTGTGGAGAATACCCTCTCGCTAGGGACAGAGGTCCCAGGCACAGCCAGGCACCTGTGGAGAATACCCTCTCGCTAGGGACAGAGGCCCCAGGCACAGCCAGGTAGCACCTTGATAACATGGCAACATGAGGGTATATTAACTCTTTGGTCTTCCACCATGTAGGTGGATCAGCATCCAGGGAAATACAGTCCACTTCCCTGTATGAGGTCACCTCCTCCTCTATGACCTTGACCTTTGACTTGGTTCCCTGCTCCTGGGTCGTGAACAACTCTCCAAAAAGCTCAGCCATGGCAGACATCTTGTCTGGAGGAGAACCCCTGTTGTCTGCCGTCTCTGTAGAGGGGTTGGCTCCTGTGGTATATGTGGCTTGACCCTGCAGAATTACAATTAGATGAAAATGACTGTCTCTGAAGTGGCTTTAAAAATGTGATTTTTTGTTAGAAATATATATCAGACACTATTATGACAATTACAATTATAACTTTATAATGAATTGTTAAATCACTAATTAATCAAATAAATGTCACATTAACAAAATAAATACAATACCTGTTGTATATTGGTCACAAGCTTTTAGACAGGCAGCAGCATCCAGGTGCAGCAGGGACTTGAACCGGGAGTCCAAAGTGGTGCTCTTGTGTAAGAAGTCTTGGACACCAGGGTCAGCATATCTAGGCTCCAAGTTAACTCTGATAGCAGTCTTGACACCCCTTACTGCGGATTCATCTTCATCAGATGCCACCATTGATTTCAGGGTCATTGTTTTCATAGGCGGGACCATGGAAACTGAGAATGCTCTCAGTGCATATCAGTGTTGTGACTGTTTTGAGAGGTTTGCACACTTTGATAAACTTCCTCTGCTAGTCTCACGTCATTTTCAGACAAAGTCACAATATCTTTGACATTCTTTCTCACAGCTTGATCAGTCGGTGTAGAATACACCGCACCTTTCTGATCAAAGTATCTCTCAACCATGTCATGGCTTGAATTCCATCTAGTAAGGGACATCTTGGATTAGTTTGTGATTTGGGAACTCCAGCATGTGCAGCAGTTGTGCTTTTATGAAAGAAGGATACAACCTTCATGATCTTTGCTAGGAGGCGAGAGATTGATTCACTGACATTGCTTTTTGAGATGCTAGATTAATAACGTGAGCAAAGCATCCTATCTGTGGCCCCAATCCAGCTAGTGCAACTGCATTTACAATATTTCTAGCGTTGTCAGTGGTCACAGGAATCGTTACATTAAAGGACATGGCTTTTTTCATCTCCTACTCTGAAGGGGACGTGTTTAAAGGACATGGCTTTTTTATGAACAGCGCCTAAGTTACATGTTGTAGAGGTTTTATCCACCACTCGTTGGCAATCCCCGTCATAGTTTAAAGGGAAACCGAAATGTTCCCAGACGGCAGACCTGAATGGTACTGGGGCGTCTTCTAGTTCTGGCTCGCCAATGCTTGTCATGTTGCTCCTTTGCATCCTTTAACTGCTAATTCCTTCATAAGCTAATTGCTGCTACGACGTTCTCAGCTCTGTTCTCGCTGAAGTGAAATAACTACGTCAATGAGCGGAGCTGTGGACAACCATAAACAACTTTATTATTATGTGGATATGTTGCCCATGTTCATTTATACACCATTGGTTTATGCAATGTAATTTTTTTTACAATGAAAAAGAAAGAAAGAAATAATTATTGTTTTCTTCTTCCTCGCTATAATATATGATTCATGTATTGTTCAGTTTGCAGTGCGTACCGAACCGTGCACCGTGGACCCTGTGCTGAACGGTTCAATACGAATACACTTACCGTTTCACCCCTAATATATATACACTACCGTTCAAAAGTTTGGGGTCACTTAGAAATGTCCTTGTTTTTGAAACCTCATTTTTTGTCAAATAACATCAAATTGATCAGAAATACAGCATAGACATTGTTAATGTTGTAAATGCCTATTGTAGCTGGAAATTGCTTATTTTTAATGGAATATCTACATAGGCGTACAGAGGCCCATTATCAGCAACCATCACCCTGTGTTCCAATGGCACGTTGTGTTAGCTAATCCAAATGTATTATTTTAAAAGGCTAATTGATCATTAGAAAATCATTTTGCAAGCACAGCTGAAAACGGTTGTCCTGATTAAAGAAGCAACAAAACGGGCCTTCTTTAGACTAGCTGTGTATCTTGAGCATCAGCAATTGTGGGTTTGAGTACAGGCTCAAAATGGCCAGAAACAAAGGCCTTTCTGATCCTGGATCACTACTGCCTCTGATCTGGCGGACTCACTAAACACAAATGCTTTGAGTGTTGGAGTGTTCCCCTGGCTATCGATTAATAAATAAAAACAAGAAGCATGCTTGCCTTACTGCTCTCACTGTTCCTTCACTGTTTCTTACAATTTAGTCATTCAGCAGACGCTCTTATCCAGAACGATTTACATTCAGTTCATTTTTTGGTAGAAACCCCCCACCCCCCACATATCACAGTCAGTGCAAGTAGACCCTTCTTCAAAATAATTATCCTCTATCAGCAGAATCAGCGCCAGGAAGAAAAATATAAGTGTGGGATGCAATAACACTAATCAAAACACCCTAACAACAATTATATTGGACAGCAGCAGTCGCCACTTAAGTTTAAGCACCCTGCAATCTACCCTCATTACGACAGAGGGGGAAGGCATTCCAACTAACCAACAATGTTTACTCTTTGGAAAGCAGTGGCACTCTAGCGTTACGCAATAGCTGCTGCAGAGCCTTGAAATTGGCTGTGACAACCTATTGTTTATAATCTTCTTATCGCACCATATCCCCAGAGGTGGCAAGGCTCCATATCATTAAGTCAGTAAAACAATAAAATCCCATTATTGTTGACTGTCATATCCAACCATGTCACTTTTAATTCTCTGTGTGACCATTCCGAGCCAACCTAATGGCTGCGTGTCAAATAGAACCCTATTCCCTATGTAGAGCACTACTTTTGACTAAGGCCCATACACTCTTAGAAAAAAAGGTTCCAAAAGGGTTCTGTGGCTGTCCCCATAGGAGAACCCGCTTTCGTTCCAAGTAGATCCCTTTTTGGTTCCATGTGGAAGACTTTTGGGTTCCATGTAGAACCCTCTGTGGAAAGGGACCCAAATGGGTTCTTCAAAGGGTTCTCCTCTGGGGACAGCCAAAGAATCGTTTAAGGCTCTAGATAGCAACTTTTTTTTCTAAAAGTGTAGGAATTATAAGCACTATATAGGGAATAGGTTGCCATTTGGAAAACAACTATGGACTGTTACTGAATCATAGACAGTACCATTAAATGATGGGGGGAAATAGTTGGAATAACGAGGCGGTGTGATATCCCTGCTATGTTGATAATGGGGGGGGGGCAGTGAGTATTGTGTTAGATGAACCTATAAATGAGTGGGAGTATGTCCAACAGGACTCTATTGGACTACTGATATTTATGGGGGCTGTTCATGAGGAGTCATTGATATGGAAATCTATGCACCGTCACACATACACCTGTTTCTGTCACGCCTGCTCCCACTCTCCCTCTTTGGCACTCGGGGGCGCCAGACTGCCTTTCATTATGCACACCTGTCACCATCATTACGCGCATCAGTGCTCATTGGACTCACCTGGACTCCTTCACGTTTTGATTGCCTTCCCTTTATCTGTCTGTTTCCTCGGTTTCATCCCTGTGCCAGCATTATTGTTGTTTCCGTTTCCCCTGTCCAGATGCTGTCTGTATTCTGTTCCTGTCCGTAGTTATTAAATGTTCACTCCCTGTACCTGCTTCTCGTCTCCAGCGTCGATCCTTACATCAAGGCTGTTCTTGACAATAATATTTGCATACACATGTAGGCCCACTCACAATGACTATGTCGGTCTACTCACACCTGAAAACTAAAAATGAAAACACGTGTTCCTTATTGGACAAGTTCAGGTAGACCCTCCATGTTTGGGTTTGCTTCCATTTTGTTCCTAATGAATATGGGCCCTGGTGACCTGAATTGATCATCCAATCCAAGATTTCTGAGACTAAACAGGTGGTAGAAAACTTTCTTCGACAAAGTTACAAATCCCCAGGAGAGCATCCTTTACCTGATTTGAGATTCTTATCAATGCAAATATAGGCAGCTATTACGCACATAAACAGATGCTCGGGGGAAAGTCACATTTAGGATGAAAGTGAAAATGGTAATTCCGTCGTTTTTTATGCTTGCTGCTATGCAATAAAATATATATAAGTATGGCACACCTTCAGGCGCAACATCGGGGGTCTACATTCACATAAGACGAAGTGGTTCTTACCATGTGCAGACATCACAGTACAAAAGCCCTGTGTAGTCCTCATCATGCTACATTCATGTTCAGAGTTACCCTTAAATGTTGGAGTCTGATAAGGTGATGCAGAATCATCTACTTTCACCCGGAGCCCCATAATCCCTGGTCAAAAGTAGTGCACTATTTTGGGAATAGAGAGCCATTTGGGACGCAGTGATCTCTCTTTCTCACCTGTATGGTGACGATGCGTGGCAGCGGCTGGCGTGTGTTTGCCCCTCCCTCTATAGCGATACCCAGAGTATTGGCATTCTTTACCACATGTACCAGGGTAGGGGTGGGCACTGGAGAGCCAGGCTGCTGCAGGGAACACAAGAAGAATGAGGACCTCGAATGAGGACATTGAACAAGGTCAAAAAGACAAGAAGCAAGACAAACACTACGGTTAAAGGATGGACAGTGTTCTGTAATAAAATGTGTGGCAAACCATGAATTTGTGAAAAGGCTCAACAGAGTGTTGTGAAACTCAAGAGATTTTTGAATGTTATGTTGTGCGTCCCAAATGGCACCTTAGCTAGGGCTCTGGTAAAAAAGTAGTGCATTATGAGCCCTGGTCAAACGCAGTGCACTATATATGGAAAAGGGTTTCATTTGAGACACCAACATGTTATTTCTGTTGTGATATGGGCCCTTGGTGGCCCTCACCTGTTTGGATGCCAGTGCTGCAGGTCCCTGGGCCACTTGGGACTGCTGTGTGGCCTGGTTCTTACTGGGCCGAGGACTGCTGTCTTTACTCAGCCCTCCTGCCTCAGCAATGTCCACCCCACTGTCCTCACTCAGAGTCTGACCACTGTCTGACAGTTGGGACAATGTGGCGCCTGGATACACAGAAGTAATAGATTTGATTATATATACACACCTTCCTAATATTGAGTTGAACCCCCTTTTGCCCTCAGAACAGTCTCAATTCGTTGGGGCATGGTGTTGAAAGCATTCCACAGGGATGCTGGCCCATGTTGACTCCAATGCTTCCCACAGTTGTGTCAAGTTGGCTGGATGTCCTATGGGTGGTGGACCATTCTTGATACAGACAGGAAACTGTTGAGCATGAAAAACCGAGCAGCGTTACAGTTCTTGTCACACTCAAACCGGTGTGCCTGGCACCTACTACCATACCCCGCTCAAAGGCATTTCAATCTATTGTCTTACACTTCCACCCTCCGCATGGCACACATACACAATCTATGCCTCAATTGTCAAGGCTTAAAAATCCTTCTTTAACCTTCCTCCTCCCCTTCATCAACACTGATTGAAGTGGATTTAGTGACATCAATAAGGGATCATATCTTGCACCTGCATTCACCCGGTCAGTCTATGTCATTGAAAGAGCAGGTTTTCCTAATGTTTTGTACACACATGGTTCAAGCATGTAAAGTGATACACACACAGAAACACAGGCAGGTATGCACAAAAACACATAGACACACAGACACACATGGACCTTTACCTCTCTGCTGGGGCTGGGGCCTGACCTCAGCAGTCAGTCTGTGTACGCCTGCCATGACACACTGACCTCCCTGGCTGAGGGAGGGAGAACAGGGAGAGCAGGGTCTGTCTGGGCTACATGGGGGCGGCTTCAGGACAGCGAGAGAGGGACAGGGCGAGGGACAGGGGGACAGACATGGGGAGAGACCAGGGGAGGGACACGGTGAGAGACACGGGGAGGCAGTCTTATGGGAGGTAGCAGGCTTCTCATGGGAAGAGGATCTGAAGATGGGGTGCTTGATGGTCGTCTCCTGGGTTGGAAGAGCAGAGGGGAACGACAAGGAGTTGTGATCAAGGGAGCCGGGGCAGGTATGGTGACCAGAGCTAGGGCAGCATTGGTGGGGGTGGTGGTCAGAGGTGGGGGTGGAGATGTGGAGGGAGTTTTGGCAGGTGTGGTGAAGAGAGTTTATGGATGTCTGATGAGCAGAGCTTAGATTGGCACTGTGGTTGGTGCCAGGGTTGCGGCTGTTTTGGTGGCCAGGGTTGGGACAGGTGTGATGGAGGCCAGAACTAGGGGAGGTGGAGGTTTGGTGGTTGGAGGAGCTGAAGGCTTTGAGGGATTTGTGGTGACATTCCTGATGTAGCCTGGTGGGGGCAGTAAAGATCAGGCCAGACTGGGAGTGACTGGATGAGGGACGCTTGGAAGGGTCCCTCTCCTTGGGGTTTCTCGTCTGGGTATGGCCGGAGGGAAGTGATGGCTTGAAGGACGGAGGAGATTCAGCTGTAGACCGCACTTCTTTCTAGAAACACAAAAGGACATTGCTTGTACAGAAAAGTGGTCCAAACTCTTTACAACCTCAGTCTGTCTGCTGAAGTTCACCAACAATGTTTTTAATGGAGAGACTCACCTTCAAACGCAACTTCACACCTCACCTTTAAATGCATTGTACACAAAGATTAGCATTTTAAGTCTAATCTGCCACTCATGCACATAATAAAACCTGACTATTATTTCCATCAGACTAGAACAACCTCAAACTCACACAGACTCACCAATGTAATGTCAGGTAGGACATTAGTGCGTACCCCTGGATCTTGCTCTACACTGTCACCATGTGAGCACTCATGCTGAAAGTGACAGACACAAGGTTTTGTGTGTTATAATATGACTTCACCTGTTTACTTTAACTTATCATTCAAAATAAACAGGCCCAACCATAGACTCACTGACCTGCATCCCAGAACAATGTTGTGTGACAATAATGTGCTGAAACATTAACCCAGAACCCATGACTAAAGACTTCAATTAGCAATTAACACAGGAAGTTAATTTAGTGCATACAATATAAATGAACTGCAATTATTTGTTTACTAAGGGTGTGATTTTACAGCTATAGTAATGAGGATGTCAACGAGGCCAATTATACAAGCACAGAATGGACCATGGCAATCAGCAAAACCAGCCAACCAACAGAAAACAACACTTTGTCACCTTGGACAATGGGGAAACTGACACACTGACACACTGACACACTGACACACACACACACACACACACACACACACACACACACACACACACACACACACACACACACACACACACACACACACACACACACACACACACACACACACACACACACACACACACACAGTCGCTTACACACACAGTCGCGTGCACACACACACACACACACTAAGATGAACTACTGCTGAGCACACAGAGATATACAATTGAAGTTGGAAGTTTACATACACTTTGGTTGGAGTCATTAAAACTTGTTTTTCAACCACTCCACAAATTTCTTGTTAACAAACTATTGTTTTGGCAAGTCTGTTAGGACATCTACTTTGTGCATGACACAAGTCATTTTTCCAACAATTGTTTACCGACAGATTATTTCACTTATAAATCACTGTATTACAATTCCAGTGGGTCAGAAGTTTACATACACTAAGTTTACTGTGCCTTTAAACAGCTTGGAAAATTCCAGAAAATTATGTCATGGCTTTAGAAGCTTCTGATAGGCTAATTGACATCATTTGAGTCAATTGGAGGTGTACCTGTGGATGTATTTCAAGGCCTACCTTCAAACACAGAGCCTCTTTGCTTGACATCATGGGAAAATCAAAAGAAATCAGCCAAGACCTCCACAAGTCTTGTTCATCCTTGGGCGCAATTTCCAAATGCCTGAAGGTACCACATTCATCTGTACAAACAATAGCATGCAAGTATAAACACCATGGGACCACGCAGCCGTCATACCACTCAAGAAAAAGACTAGTTCTGTCTCCTAGAGATGAACGTACTTTGTTGCGAAAAGTGCAAATCAATCCCAGAACAACAGCAAAGGACCTTGTGAAGATGCTGGAGGAAACAGGTACAAAAGTATCTATATCCATAGTAAAACGAGTCCTATATCGACATAACCTGAAAGGCCGCTCAGCAAGGAAGAAGCCACTGCTCCAAAACCGGCATAAAAAGCCAGACTACGGTTTGCAACTGCACATGGGGACAAAGATCCTACTTTTTGGAGAAATGTCCTCTGGTCTGATGAAACAAAAATAGAACTGTTTGGCCATAATGACCATCATTATGTTTGGAGGAAAAAGGGGGAGACTTTCAATCATGTTGTGGGGGTGCTTTGCTACGGGAGGGACTGGTGCACTTCACAAAATACATGGCATCTTGAGGAAGGGAAAGGATGTGGATATATTGGAGCAACATCTCAAGACATCAGTCAGGAAGTTACAAGTTTGGTCCTAAATGGGTCTTCCAAATGGACAAAGACCCCAAGCATTCTTACAAAGTTGTGGCAAACTGGCTTAAGGACAACAAAGTCAAGGTATCGAAGTGGCCATCACAAAGCCCTGACCTCAATCCTATAGAAAATGTATGGGCAGAACTGAAAAAGCATGTGAAAGAAAGCCTGACTCAGTTACACCAGCTCTGTGAGGAGGAATGGGCCAGAATTCACCCAACTTATTGGGGGAAGCTTGTGGAAGGCTACCCAAAACGTTTGACCCAAATTAAACATTTTAAAGGCAATGCTACCAAATACGAATTGAGTGTATGTAATCTTCTGACCCACTGGGAATGTGATAAAATAAATAAAATCTGGAATATAGCATTCTCTCTACTATTATTCTGACATTACACATTCTTAAAATAAAGTGGTGATCCTAACTGACCTAAGACAGGGAATTTTTACTAGGATTAAATGTCAGGAATTGTGAAAAACTGAGTTTAAATGTATTTGGCTAAGGCGTATGTAAACTTCCGACTTCAACTGTATTTGGGTTCAGCTCTCAGTCATCTTAAAGATAATCTCTCCTCACAATGGTTTCAAATCCCCCCGGTCCACGGCTGAATAATCTCTGCTTTGTTGGAGCAAATGGCACCCTATTCTGTATAGTGCATAACTTTTGACCAGAGTCAGAGTCTGGCCAAAAGAGGAGCACTAAAATAGGGAATAGGGTGCCATTGTGCATTCAAACACTGTTTTAACCGTTTCTATTACAGGGTGGCTGGGTCTCATTTGGATGGTTATAGAGTGTTTTGTAGAGTGACTGTGCCCTGGCAGAATGAGGTCCCATTGTACTGATCAGGGCCATACTGATTCAGTGAAACATCGATGCTACACTGGCACTGCAGCTCAGTAAACTCATCTGAAATCACTGCTCTCTCTCATTTGACACTGGTGCCAGATCCAATTGATGACAGAACATATTTTAAAAGGATGCCTGGAGGAAATCAAACGCACACGCACCATAGAACTGAATAGGCGTGCACGCACACGTGCACACACAGGGCTAATGGGGCTCTGGTCAAAGGTACTCCACTGTATGAGGAGTAGGGTGTCATTTAGGGTGCAATCTTTCCACTACCTTGGCAGAGCAGAGAGTGGTGGGGTTGGAGTGGCTGTGGCTGGCTGAGGGCTCTGTGTGTACACAGTGGCTGTGTGGATGCAACGTTCCCGTTTCCCCATGCCAGGCCTTCAGAGCCTCCCTCTCACGGTGCAGCACCAGACCATCATACAGCTCCAGGTCCTGGGGAGCCACCAGGCTACGCACCTCAGACAGCAAGGATAACTGTAGAGGAGAAACGGTCAACAAGTTACATAGAGGCCCAATAGAGTTACATAAATGCGCTATCACAGTTACATGGAAGCCCTATGATGTTACAGAGGCCCTGTCGGTTACATAGATGCCCTATAGGCTATATAGAGTCCTTATTTGACATAGAGCAGGTGCTGGACGTCAGAAAGGGTTCAATAAAAGGTGAACAGGGGACTCCACACACTGCATTATGCTCTCAATGGGAATTTATTGGACAGCGTTTAACTTTCGAGCACGAGGTTTTCATCGTCTCCTTTGACAAAGGGAACTGGAGGGAGGACAGGAGGAAGACCGGTGGACAGTTAGGGTGACCTATAGGGTGCCATTTGGGATGCTAGCCCAGATGTGCTGACTCAGCAGGCGTTACAGTACCTTGGCGTGGGTGTTGAAGAGTTCAAACAGGGCCATAGCCAGGGGTTCCAGACCGATGTGTCCCTCCTGGTACTCCTGCAGGTAGTAAACCATGGTCTGCCTCTCTGGGTCGGTCAGCAGCAGAAAGGCCTGCTCCTCCAGAGACACCTGGGAACCTGGGGGCCACACACCTCGACACACTGACTGTATCGAGGGAGGGAGAGGAGAGAGAGTGAGAGTGAGAGAGAGAGAACAAGAGGGAGAGAGAGAGAGAAAGAGAGAGCGAGAGAAGGAAAGACAGACAGGCAGAGAGTGGGAGGGAGAGAAAGAGAAAGACAGAAGAAGAGAGAGAGAAAGAATGAATGTGCACTCTTGGAATTAAGGGTTTGGTTAGGGTACAGTATTGTTAACGAAAGGTACAAAGGACATACCTTAGAGTGTACCGCTACAGTGACAAGCGTTTGTACCCCTTTAAGAAAAATCTCAACCTTTATTTCTGAGCGCGTACAGAGTCTGCTGTACAGCATATCTCCTTTGCTCTCAGTCATCCCACACACATCAACAGCACACCAACAAGCGTTTCTCAAGCTCTAACAATAGAAACCACTTCAAAGTCATCAGTGTTAGGGTGAGACCAATAACTGTATCATTGTTATTCAGCTACAGCTTGAAATGACCATTCCAGCTTTAAATAGACCGGAACATAGAATTGAGTACCTAGCCATTGATGAATCTTAAATACCATTCATGGTTAAACGATGGCACTCAAAACGATGCAGTTCCACTCATTCTAAAATGTGTGCCTGGATAAGAGCTGTGCGTGTATGTGGAGAGGACGTCTAACACAGATGGTTATGTTTGGACATCTCAGATGATATACCGCAGCACACCTTTTTGAGGACACAACATGTTGGAGGTTATAGACGCCTGGGAATGTGAAGCAGATTGTCAAGAGGAGCACCAGGAGGATGAATATGTTGCAGGGCCCAGAGAGTAAAGAGAAAAAATGACAGAGACAGTTAGCAGGTCAGGAGCAAAGCATTGACTCTTGTTCCTAATAATTACTAAGGGAATTTGTCAGTCACGCTGGGCTCCTGTCCTGCGCGGTGCTGCCCTCACTTCTCCACCAGCACCATACTTAGCTCAGACCAGAGAAATTCCCAAATGGAAGCCTATTCCCTATGTAGTGTGCTACTTTTGGCCAGAGCCTCTGGTCAAAAGTAGTGCACAATAGAGAGAACAGGGTGCCATTTGGGAATCAATGAAGACATTCATTTCTCCCCAAGGTGACCCTACAAGGGTTTACCCCGGTAGCATTCCAAGTAACACAACCCTGTGGAGTTTAGGTGAGCTTCCATATTCTGCAGTGAAATCCATACAATGGAAGAGCAGTCACTTTTATGGTTACGTATTGGGTTTGAGATACAGTTGAAGGTCTCCAAAGGTGTAAAGGAGAGTTGATGATGTGAACATTAGAGCATGACTAAGGACAGGGAAAACTGCGGAGAAAACACTTTCAGCATAATCAATCACAGAAAGTGTGATCAAGCACAGTATAGCTCTTTCGAGTCACCTCGGTCTCTGTCTTGGCCTCTCTATCTGTCTCTCGGTTTATCTCTTTCTTTCTCTCACTCTCTCACCATTGACCTCCATTGTGAACAGAAAGCCAACATACAAATGTGCTTAGAATGCTTACAATTGGATCTACATCAAAGGACCTTGCTAAAATTAAACAGCTATTCATCAGGAATGAGTCCAAACTTGGTGCCTCTGGCGGTCTGCAACTAATGAGATTTGTAATTGGAGATTGGTGGTGAGAGCATGTTGATTTAATACAGGTCAGAGTATCATTTTAACAGCCGCAAGCCAGACTGACTGAATGCATTAGGGATACGAGGATGTGTCCTATGGGCTCTGGTCAAAGGTAGTGCACTATTTAGGGAATAGGGTGCAATTTAGGAAACAAGCCAAATAAAATACATCCCCTCTTTGGAAACAAAGCTGCAACCATCGCAAGATTAGATGACACATTTAGGAACTGGTCGATTTGAATGTGTTGGTCTAGGTTAGAAGGAGGAAAGACAGAGCTTTTGTTTGCGTACCTGTATCATTTCACAGCAAGTGAATGTGTTTTTCTAAAGCTGGTTGTTGTGAGTTAGGTAGCATTGATATTGGTCATGAGTCCTCACTTCTCGGCAGGCGGCACCATAAGGTGTTCTCCTGCTGTTGTAACTGTGAGAGAATGGTATCTGTGTGTGTGTGACTGTGAGATTGGTTCCAGGGCCATTAACCTCTCTCTGGCTGCCAGAACTCACCCTAAACACTGAAAATCACACACTCACACAATCCGTGTATGCATGCTCGTGTGTATGATTGAGTGTCTAGGCTGTCTGTCATTGAATCCTGCCTCTCATCACCACCATGGGACCACTCTGCAAGCCTCCCCAGGAGAGCCTGACTGGAGCACAGGTACACAGCACTCTACTCACAGCAGTAGAAGGTAAACCATCATACAAATGAACGCTTTAGAACCTAGAATTGCTCAACCATCAAGTTGATATTTCTCTCACCAGACTCAGGGCACTCTGCACACTCACACAGTGGCTGTGAAAAGAGACTATTCCCAAACTGGAGAACATGAGGAGACCCTCAGGGTCTCCAAAGAAATGGATCAACTCTCTCTACATATCTCAGCTGATAAACACACTGCTTGGCCTAATAGTCATACTACTGTAAACTGTAATTCTACGTCATCTGTTGCATTGCATTTCTCTGTACTAAACTTTATAGATAGCGAATGCTCACGAGTAGCGTGAGGTTTTAGGGACAACAACAGTGACGCGTCATGGCTGAATACAGAATACAGCATTTCCTCAATGAGATTAGCTCAGTGTTCCCCTTTAATTAAAGGTGACTAACGAAGGACTCTTCCCTCGCTTTTCTCTTTTATTGACGAGACCTGACTTTGAGTCGCCATGGTGATGGCATCTTGTCAGGTGGCTGTCACTGTCCCTTGACAGGATCGATCAAAATGTCCAACTAAGGATGAGGTCATGGATGTTAGGAATGAAGTGAGGATGAAATTCAGCAACTCTTGGAGGACAGTGGATAAAAATGCTTCTTTATTGTTAAAACCACCATGTTTTGGCCTGTGAAGAAGGCCTGAACATGGAGAGTTGTTGAATTTCCTCTTCACTTCAGTGCCTCTCTTGCTAGGAAATAGAGAAAGAGAGAGAGAGCAAGAACAAGAGAGCGAGCGAGAGAAAGAGAGAGCGAGAGAGAGAAAGAGAGATAGAAGAGAAAAGCAGGGGTGAACTACTCTTAACTGTAAAACGGTAAAACACAATATGTACATACAGTACCTAACCCGTGATGGTTTGTTATAGTCCCATAACTTGAGTCACTGCTCTTCATGGTCAGATACCATCTGCAGTATTGGTTTTCCAATCGAACTAGCCGCAAAGTGCCTCTCTTTCTTCTCTTCCAGTAAATCCTATTGTTTTCTATGTTTTCTGCATTAGCTACTAAATTGCATCCCATATAGCACCCTATTCCCTACATAGACCACTACATTTGACCAGAGCCCATAGGGATCTAGTACACTATATAGGGAATAGGGTGCCATTTTGGGACATAGCCCTGGTCTTACTTTAAGTACTCCCACTTTGAGCTATAGATTCGTACCTTAATGATACTGTAAGATTTAGTGTGCATCCCAAATGGGACCCTATACTTTTGACCAGGGCCCAGAGGCACTTTGCGACTTGTTCAATTTCGAAAATCCATACTGCAGATTGTATCCGACCCTGAAGAGCTGTGACTCAAGTTATGGGACTTTAACAAACCATCACGGGTAGCCCTGGTAGCCCACTATATAGTAACAGACTGCCATTTGGGACACACACACTGTGTAGTTCATGTATGATGTGCTCAGCTGTCTGTGAGGTTAAAGGGTACTAGAATATTAAGATTTAATCTGAAGATGGTGAACGGTCAGTCTAAAAGGCCTTAAGTGTGGCCAAATCTGGTGACCCCTCAATTAAGAGACCTATTATAAATGTGTGTATGCGTTGTCCGTGTGTTCTTCACTTCTGATGTCATTCATTTGGGGTTAATGTGGAGGAAAAAGAACTCGGATATTATACGTTTATTTATCAATGACGATATAGTACTATCAAGTAGTATAGGAGTAGAATTTGACATACCTTTCCTAATACAGGTGTAGCCCGCGCTGAAGATGGCCTGCAGCAAAAAACAGTAGAACATTAAAGATGCTCACATTATGAACCACTGACAGAAAACCCATTTTACAATAGCACATATAACAACCAAGCACAAATGACTTTGAAATGTGTAATATGACATGAAAAAAACAACAACAGCCCGGAGAGAACTGGCAGCAGTGCTCCCTGTGCCTCAGCAAAAAAGGAAGTCAACAGATGCATCCCAAATTGGCACACTATTCTCTACATACAGTGGTTCCTCAATTAAAAGTTGCGTGCGTAGACCAAATCACTTTTCAAACACACTTTCAGAATTCCATACAGGCAAGACGTTTTGATTGAGGAGATTCTAATGAATCTATTTTTGGCAAATAACTCTCAGAATTGTTTTCAAAAACTTTTCCCCACGTGAGTACTGGTAGCATTAGCCATCGGGAAAAATATCCTTTCTATTTTATTCTGTTATATTCCATTTTATTGTCACTGTAAAATGTATGTGTGTTGATTTACGGTAGGACAGGGGAATATTACACTGAACAAAAATATAAACGCAAAGTGTAAAGTATTGGTGCCATGTATCATGAGCTGAAATAAAAGATCCCAGAAATGTTCCATAGGCACAAAACTATTATTTCTCTCAGATTTTGTGCACAGATTTGTTTACATCCCTGTTAGTGAGCATTTCTCCTTCACCTAGATAATCCATCCACCTGACAGGTGTGGCACATCAAGAAGCTGATTAAACAGTATGATTATTACACAGGTGTACCTTGTGCTTGGGACAATAAACGGCCACTCTAAAATGTGTAGTTCTCTCACACAATGTCACAGATGTCTCAAGTTTTGAGTGAGCATGCAATTGGCAGGAATGTCCACCAGTACTGTTGGCAGAGAATGTAATGTTCATTACTCTACCATAAGCTACCTCCAACGTTATTTTAGAGAATTTGGCTGAGAACATGTATGGCATTGTGTGGGCGAGAGGTTTGCTGATGTTAACGTTGTGAACAAAGTTCCCCATGGTGGCGGCGGAGTTATAATATGGGCAGGCATAAGCTGCGGACAACAAACACAAATGCATTTTATCAATGGAAATTTGAATGCACAGAGATACCATGACGAGATCCTGAGGCCCACTGTGAGGCCCATTTTTGTAAGGTATCTGTGACCAACAGTTGCATATCTGTACTCCCAGTCATGTGAAATCCATAGATTAGGGCCTAATTAATTTATTTCAATTGACTGAATTCCTTAAATGAACTGTAACTCAGTAAAATCTTCTAATTTGTTGCATGTTATATTTTAGTTCAATACATAATCCTTATACAGTGTACAAAACATTGGGAACACTTTCAAAAGAGCCTCAATTAATCGGGGCATGGACTCTACAAGGTGTCGAAAGCATTCCACAGGGATGCTGGCCAATGTTGACTCCAATGCTTCCTACAGTTGTGTGACGTTGGCTGGATGTTCTTTGGGTGGTGGACCATACTTGTTCCCTGTGTTGGGTAGGTTACTTTCTAAATGTATTCCGTTACAGGTACTAGTTACCTGTCCAAAATTGTAATCAGTAACTGAACTTTTGGATTACCCGAACTCAGTAACAAAATCTGATTACATCCAGTTACTTTTCGATTACTTTCCCTTTAAAAGGCATTAGAATAACACAAAAATCTATGTTAAAGGATGTTACATTTTCTAACCCATCACTTTCTACTACATAGAATAATATAATTAAATTACATCTTTACATTAATATATATAATTGAAACTCCAAAAATGGATGTAGCAACTACAGATTGCACCTTTAAGTATATCAAGCATTGTTTTTATCAGCATGAATTAGATTGAGCAATAAAAGCCCCACTTTTATTCCATTGGCTGGGATACCCACTATGCATATGTTGCAAGAGTGCATTTTTCACAGGCTGTCGACTGGTTTCAAAAACAATGATTTAAAGGCAGTTTAAACTTCTTGAATTCAACCATTATTGGGTTCAAATACTGGTCTCTGACTTGTGGTCAGACTCACTCAGGTGGAACCACCTTAAACGTGAGCCTTTTTTCAATGCTAATATGAATATCATTGAAAAAAACAGAAGTGTCAAGGATTTTTTTACGGAAACATCCTTTCTGAATTTAAAAGTAATCCTCGATGCAGTCATCTAGTTTTTCTAAAGTATCTGTAATCTGATTACACATTTTTTTTCTGGTAACATAACAAATTACAGTTACCGATAGTTTTTTCCCCAACCCGTTTTTCCCCAACATACATGGGAAACTGTTGAGTGTGAAAAACCCAGCAGCGTTGCTGTTCTTGACACACTCAAACCAGTGCACCTGGCACCTACCATACCACATCCAAAGGCACTTAAATCTTTTGTCTTACCCGTTCACCATCTGAATGGCACACATACACAATCCATGTCTCATACACAATCCATGTCTCAAGGCTTAAAAATCCTTCTTTAACCTGTATCCTCACTTTCATCTACACAGATTGAAGTAGATTTAACAGGTGACATCAATAAGGGATCATAGCTTTCACTTGGATTCACCTGGTCAGTCTATGTCATGGAAAGAGCAGGTGTTCTTAATGTCTTGTACACTCAGTGTATATCAGAGTGATCCGCCGTTGATACATTTTAGTAAAGCTGGTGGTTAAATGCTGACATCTAGCACACCTAGCTAATCTACTTTGTACAAACAACAGTCAATTACATTGTTACAAATCAAATGTTATTTGTCACATGCGCCGAATACAACAGGTACTGTAGATCTTACAGTGAAATGCTTACTTACAAGCCCTTAACCAACAATGCAGTTAAGAAAAAAAGTGATAAGAAAATATTTACTAAAATAAACTGAAGTAAAAAAAAATTAAAAAATACATATATATATAAAAAAACAAGAAAAATAAAAAATAATTAAGGAGCAACAATAAAGTAACAGTAGCGAGGCTATATAGAGGGGGTAGCGGTACAGAGTCAATGTGCGGGGGTACCGGATAGTTGAGGTTTTTGAGGTACATGTAGGTAGAGGTAAAGTGACTACGCATGGATAATAAACAGAGTAGCAGCAGTGTAAAAATGGGGGGACCTAGACTTGGTGCTCTGGTACCGCTTGCACGTGTGGTAGCAGAGAGAACAGTCTCTGACTAGGGTGGCTGGAGTCTTTAGCAATTTTTTGACACCGCCTGGTATAGAGGTCCTGGATGGCAGGAAGCTTGGCCCCAGTGATGTACTGGGCCATACGCACTGCCCTCTGTAGTGCCTTGTGGTCGGAGGCCGAGCAGTTGCTATACCAGGCAGTGATGCAACCCGCCAGGATGCTCTCAATGATGCAGCTGTATAACTTTTTGAGGATCTGAGGACCCATGCCAAATCTTTTCAGTCTCCTGAGGGGGAATAGGCATTGTCATACCCTCTTTACGACTGTCTTGGTGTGCTTGGACCATGATAGTTTGTTGGTGATGTGGACACCAAGGAACTTGAAGCTCTCAACCTGCTCCACTACAGCCCTGTGGGTGAGAATGGGGTTGTGCTCGGTCCTCCTTTTTCTGTAGTCCACAATCATCTCCTTTGTCTTGATCATGTTGAGGGAGAGGTTGTTATCCTGGCATCACACTGTCAGGTCTCTGACCTCCTCCCTATAGGCTGTCTCGTCATTGTAGGTAATCAGGCCTACCACTGTTCTGGCCTCTGCAAACGTAATGATGGTGTTGGAGTCGTGCTTGGCCATGCAGTCATGGGTGAACAGGGAGTACAGGAGGGGACTGAGGACACACCCCTGAGGGGCCCCCGTGTTGAGGATCAGCGTGGCAGATCTTTACCACCTGGGGCCGGCCCGTCAAGAAGTCTGACGTTACAGTTGCAGAGGAAGGTGTTTAGTCCCAGGGTCCTTAGCTTAGTGATGATCTTTGAGGACACTATGGTGTTGAACGCTGAGCTGTAGACAATGAATAGCATTCTCACGTAGGTGTTCAGTTTGTCCCGGTGGGAAAGGGGCGGTATGCAAATTGGAGTGGGTCTAGGGTTTCTGGGATAATGGTGTTGATGTGAGCCTTTCAAAGCACTTCATGGCTACAGACGTGAGTACTACCGGTCGGTAGTCATTTAGGCAGGTTACCTTGGTGTTCTTGGGCAAAGGGACTGTGGTGGTCTGCTTGAAACATGTTGGTATGACAGACTCGGTCAGGGACACGTTGAAAATGTCAGTGAAGATACATGCCAGTTGGTCAGCCCATGCTCGAAGTACACATCCTGGTAATCCGTCTGAAAGTTGACCTGTTTAAAGATCTTACTCACAACTTGTAACGGTTTTCTAGGTGTGGTGAAGGAGAGTCGGACCAAAACGCAGCGTGTAGATTGCGATCCATGTTTAATGGAAAAAACACACGTAAACACGAATCAATACAAAACACTACAAAAACAATAAACGTAACGAAAACCGAAAACAGCCTATACTTGTGTCAACTAACACAGACCAAGGACATCAGGACACTAAGGACAATCACCCACGACAAACTCAAAGAATATGGCTGCCTAAATATGGTTCCCAATCAGAGACAACGATAAGCACCTGCCTCTGATTGAGAACCACTCCAGACAGCCATAGACTTTGCTAGATAACCCCACTAGCTACAATCCCAAATATATACACACCAAAACCCCAAGACAAAACACACCACAATACAAAAACTCCATGCCACACCCTGGCCTGACCCAATACATGAAGAAAAACACAAAATACTTAGACCAGGGCGTGACACATCGGCTTCGGAGAGCGTGATCACACAGTCGTCCAGAACAGCTGATGCTCTCATGCATGCTTCAGTGTTGCTTGCCTCGAAGCGAGCATAAAAGTTATTTAGCTCATCTGGTAGGTTTGTCACTGGGCAGCTCGCAGCTGTGCTTCCTTTTGTAGACGGTAATAGTTTGCAAGCCCTGCCACATCCGACGATCATCGGAAGCCGATGTAGTTTGATTCAATCTTTGTCCTGTATTGTCACTTTGCCTGTTTGATTGTTCATCCATGGCTTCTGATTGGGTTATGTACTTTGGTAGACCAGGGGGTTTGGTCAAGACGTTTACACAGATCAGACACGGACAGAGTAGGATAAACTCGGTTTCAAGGGTGTTTATTTAAATAATAAACAAAAAAGAAAAGGATAGGTCTCCCCTTTGAGACCCTCTCCGGGATACCGTCTTCTGGGCTCCGGGTCTTGCTGTATCCTGTCGGGATCGCAACTGCACTCACTCCTGTTCCCTCTGTAACCGTCCCCAACTATACGAGAGTCCTTTCTTCCCCCACTCTCCCTTGTGTGCTGCCCTTCTGGCAGCTTTAAGGGCCGTGCACAGCTGGTGAGCAATCAGCCCTTGATTCCTCACCAGCTCCCAATCAGCCCCATTTAGTCCCGGCCGGAGAGCTGTCGAGACCTGGCACGTCCAGCAGATGGAGCCATCGCCTGGTGATGTATACTCCGTCTGTCACCAGGCCTCGACGAGTCTCTCCCTGGTGGCTGACCTGCTGTATGCCACAGTATGTATGGTCACTGTCGGGATGACGTCATCGATGCATTTATTGATGAAGCCAGTGACTGATGTGGTGTACTCCTCAATGCCATCGGAAGAATCCCGGAGCATCTGCGTCATCTGACCACTTCCCTAGTGAGTTAGATGTAGGGAGCTGTGCTGCTGCACATCATTTTCTAATAAGAGCGGTCCATGATCTCTGTAAAAAGCATGAAGTAATTATTTAGCCTATTGGCCTGCTCCAGATCAGCCATGTGAATCCATTTGCAAATGAGAAAATAAATGGGGGCAAATTAATAATGAAGCATTACCATCGAATTTAACCAGAGGGCCCCTTCCATGTTGAGAAATAGCCTCACACACATGCATCTTGGTTGTGTGTTCTGGCTTGTATTTGGGAGGGAGGTAGAGGGAGGGAAAGAGAGGAGGGGCTCATTTCTCCCATTCTGAGGACCGGAACGAAAGCATAATCAGCGTTCTAACTCCCCCTTGTGGCGGTTTGGCGCAATGGCACAATGACTAGGGCTGTTGCGGTGACTGCATCACCGCCACACTGGTGATCATGAGTCACAAAGGCAGTCAAATTCCGGTAAATAGGCTTCTCCAAGCTCTGATGCTGCTGATGGTTATTAGTAGCCTACCAAACTTGCTAACTGCCTGTTACTCAGCACTCTATTGTCCCTCTAGTCACTCTGACATCAATGTAAATATAATCGAAAATCTAATCAAACACGTCATGAGAGCCCATGAGCAAATGTTGCGCAACATTTCTATAGGCTATGCAATTGTGCGAGAAAACCGAGTGATGGCCTCTACTAAAAGGTGGAGGATCCCATCGGCTTTCTATAGAGTAGGCCTATTATATTTATTTCTCAACTTTAATAATATTAAGCACATTGTTTATCTTTACAACAGGAGTATAGCCTTCCTGGCTGGCATGAAATTGAACCACATGAAAATCGTCTTCCATTCGCTATTTAAGTGCATACAGTTGAAGTCAGAAGTTTACATACACTTAAGTTGGAGTCATTAAAACTCGTTTTTCAACCACTCCACACATTTCTTGTTAACAAACTATAGTTTTGGCAAGTCGGGTTAGGACATCTACTTTGTGCATGACACGTCATTTTTCCAACAATTGTTGACAGATTATTTCACTTATAATTCATTGTATCACAATTCCTGTGGGTCAGAAGTTTACATACGCTAAATTGACTGTGCCTTTAAACAGCTTGGAAAATTCCAGAAAATTATGTAATGTGTTTAGAAGCTAATATGCTAATTGACATCATTTGAGTCAATTGGAGGTGTACCTGTGGATGTATTTTAAGGCCCACCTTCAAACTCAGTGCCTCTTTGCTTGACATCATGGGTAAATCACAAGAAATCAGCCAAGACCTCCCTCAACAAGTCTGGTTCATCCTTGGGAGCAATTTCCAAACGCCTGAAGGTACCACATTCATCTGTACAAACAATAGTACGCAAGAATAAACACCATGGGAACAAGCAGCTGTCATACCGCTCAGGAAGGATCGGTACGGAAGGAGCGGTTCTGTCTCCTAGAGATGAGCATACTTTGGTGCAAAAAGTGCAAATCAGTCCCAGAACAACAGCAAAGGACCTTGTGAACATGCTGTAGGAAACAGGTACAAAATAATCTATATCCATAGTAAAAAGAGTCCTATATCGACATAACATGAAAGGAAGAAGCCACTGCTCCAAAACTGGCATAAAAAAGCCAGACTAACATTTGCAACTGCACATGGGGTCAAAGATCGTACTTTTTGGAGAAATGTCCTCTGGTCTGATGAAACAATAATAGAACTGTTAGTTCATAATGACCATTGTTATATTTGCAGGAAAAAGGAGGAGGCTTGCAAGCCTAAGAACACCATCCCAACCATGAAGCACGGGGGTGGCAGCATCATGTTGTGGGGGTGCTTTGCTGCAGGAGGGACTGGTGCAACATCAAGACATCAGTTAGGAAGTTGAAGCTTGGTCGCAAATGAGTCTTCCAAATGGACAATGACCCCAAGCATACTTCCAAAGTTGTGGAAAAATGGCTTAAGGGCAACAAAGTCAAGGTATTGGAGTGGCCATCACAAAGCCCTGACCTCAATCCTATAGAAAATTTGTGGGCAGAACTGAAAAAGTGTGTGCGAGCAAGGAGGCCTACAAACCTGACTCCGTTACACAAGCTCTGTCAGGAGGAATGGGCCAAAATTCTCTCAACTTGTGGGAAGCTTTTGGAAGGCTACCCAAAACGTTTGACCCAAGTTAAACAATTTAAAGGCAATGCTACTAAATACGAATTGAGTGTACGTAATCTTCTGACCCACTGGGAATGTGATAAAAGAAATAAAAGCTGAAATAAATCATTCTCTCAACTATTATTCTGACATGTCACATTCTTAAAATAAAGTGGTGATCCTAACTGACTAAAGGCAGGGAATTTTTACTCTGATTAAATGTCAGGAATCGTGAAAAACTGAGTTGAAATGTATTTGGCTAAGGTGTATTTAAACTTCCGACTTCAACTGTAGATGACATGTATTGGTTCCTGCTAATTTCTCTAATCATGGTCGCACACCTCATGTAGCCCATAGGCCTATATATTTGGTTTGTAAGGTTTGTAATCACTACTAAAGTGTCTTCTTAAAATTAAGCACATTAATCTGCTTTACAAGGGATTCAGAGCGTAATAGGCATTCATAAGCAGGGCGTGAGTTTCAAGTGTGGGGAAGATCATTTTCACCATAAAAATGCGCCTTAATAATAAATGCATTACATGCATAATTGCATTCACGGTCATTTTTGATAGTGGTGTTTTCATAGCCTACTGCCATGTGCGCATTGCTGCACTTATAATGTGAAGAAATACCTTCATAGTTTATCAACATTTTAAGCTAAACGTTCTGATCTGTTGCGTCAGCCACGTATTAATTTGGGATCTATCGCACCCCACAACTGTCCCAGACTATGTTTGGAATATTTATTTCTTGCACACAATAGAATAGGTCGACTTTTGTACTATGGGGGATAGTGGATTGACATAGGCTAGTGGTTTTGCTGTTCGTTAGGCCTTCTCATCTTGTTGGCTGACAAAAAGTAAATGTGGACAGTTCTTCCAATATCTTTAATATGCACCTCGGAATTGGACAAGGACATGCTCAGTTGCGTCCCCAATGTGTCTGTCTTCACCTGTAGCCTGTGAGACAGACCCGATCATGTGATTGAGAGCCATGTGAGTGGGAGAGGCGCTTCCGATTGCACAGCAATCAGGGAGAAGGGCACAACGCAGCACTCTGGGCCACAAAAGGCACAGATCTTTTTAGGTTGCATTACGGCCACAAAGGAGATGCCGCCGTGAAATTCGAGGCATTATTAAGTGCTTGTCAAATTGGGAATGAGAGACGATTGAAGTGTGTACAGCCTGAGCAAAAAACAAAGCAGAGCTCGTGCCTTTTCAAGCAACTTTTTTCAAATCATCATTATTAGTCTCATCATGCAGCCTTACAATGTATTAAAAACAAAAAACATATAGCCCAACGTTTGTGGAACAACTAAAGTTACATTAATAACTCTAAATTAAGGATAGGAGTTTGTCATTCTTTGTTAACTACTCAACACAGCATAGCCGCATGTGCACACTCCATCAAATCATTTGTAGAAAATGATTCAATTGCACTCTTCGTCCTGTAAAATAATATAAAATAATGCCACGGATTTCTAAGCAAATCTTAGAATTAGCCCACAGCCATTTAGCATTGCCACATCAGGACCTAACATAAGGACAACCCAGAGTATGATAGTCTTTTCCTCTGTCTAAAATAAATAATGGATTTATTGGGAAGGTGTTATATGAAGAGAAATTATCAAGAAAAAATATAGATAAAATGTAATGTTGCTCATCGGCCATTGGACATAAACATTACACAACAAGTTGGAAATTCAACAATGAGTGGTTTGGAAGGAATCAGCGGCTGCCTGCAAGCATTGCAAAGCAATCACTAGTCTGCTATTCAGTGGAGTGGGTATGTGGTCCATGTCTGGGTTTAAGGGTCTCTTTTCCAAGCTTAAAAGGATAAATATTAAACATTGGCCATGCTGTCAATCGAGCATGACTTCTAGAAAGAGGCCCGAGTTCCTGACTTGGAAACTCGGAACTGGAAAATCTCAGACTTCAGTGAGTTCAAGATAACTGGGAACTCTGAGAAAAAAACGAGGTCCGACTGGGAAAATATGTTTTGAATGGTCATCCAATTCACAATTCAGGAACTCGGGCCTCTTTCTAGAGCTCACTGACATCATGATTAGAGCTCACTGACATCATGATTCAACCTTGTTTTTTTTTCAGAGTTCTCAGTTGTCTTGAAAGCACCATAAATCCAGAGAATGCCAGAATTTGATGACTGCCGCGCCACCTTCCTGTTGAAGTGAACACAACACAACAAGTCCAAAAATGTCTTGTATGCTGCTGCATAAATTATGTAATATGCCAGGGAGATATGTATACTGTAGCTAAAAAAGTTGTTAAGTAAGCTGTTAGCTGTTGGTGGTGCAAAAGTAGCCTATAGCCTGTTTTAGATAAATGTCATCACTGAATATTGTAAGAGCGTTCACTGTCTGTTTATATGCCCCCTTTATTAATCCTACCTTTCTGACTTGGTGTACAGGGAGAGTACTGTAACAACGGCCTATGTTCTGAATTCTGTCTTTGTACATTTCAAAAGTGCTCAACAAATAGTTATACTGACTACGTCCGTCCTAGCTCGCTCATTAATGTCTTAATCAAAATTACGGATTGCCTCCTGTCCGCTCGTCGTCCCCTTATGCCATAGTTTGTACATCTCAATTGTCAGTAGAAACCACATGTGATTAAGCAAGTCAGCCATGTTTCTTTTAAAGGTAGTAAATGAGCCTGAGTTAACTGTTTTGCTGCCAGACAAGGCTTCACTAATAACCAGGTGTAGCAGTGGTAAGGATTCATTCCATGGTGCTGAAAAGAAAGCTCTGTGGGGACAGCTTTATGTAGGCCCTAACAGTTTGTGGGCAACGTTTGTCACCGTTATAGTGCAACTAATGTATTGTTTAGTGTTGTGGCTTAGCTGGCATGCATCTTAAGCAATTTTGTTTTGGCCCCCACCAATATTTCCATGCTAAAATTGCCACTGCACACACAAGTATACACCCACACTAAAGTGCCATAGGTTTTCCTGATAACCTTGAACAGTGAATGTCATTACAACAGTCAAGGACAGTATTCAGGAGAGAGCAGAGCAGACATTCAGACAGCTGCAGCTCAAGGTTCAGCCAATAACACACACTACACTGAAGCAGAACTTAGTGCACTCCAACCCACCACAGCAATGTGTAGGCTATGCAGTTTCTTTGTTGACTAACTACTGCCCTCGCAAACACACACTTCTTACTCTGGAAATAATCGCTGGTGTCATTCGCCCATGGGAAAAGAAGCTACTGGCCTGGTCAAGCAAATTGGCTGCTGCACTCACGTTTCGTTTCACGGATAAGTAAAGTGAAACAGCATGTGAGTTATTGCCAGATTAGCCTGGTTCCACCAGGCTAAGCAGCTGACGCAATGCGGGTTGATTGAATTGTGCCATAAGACGGAGTAGGCTCTTTGGTTAGTAATTAAACAGAAAGTGCTGGAAGGAGGATATCACTAATAATGAGATGCCAAATATATGGAAGTGAAGGACTAAAAGCCACCTTGCTTGATTTCTAAAGGAGCTGAGGGGAAATGCATACTTCCTAGGGTTCTCAAACAGCCTGCCTCCATTAGAGCTGGTGAGAGACAGCTGAGGAAAGGAGGGAGAGACAGGCAGCTGGCTGTGGGACTGAGCACCATATCACACGTCACAGTCAAACCCAACAATGAAGTGGATGTATTCTGCCTCACATTACTCACTCAATCACTCACATGACAAAAGACCTGTCACTGAGTGGTAGGATAAATAAATACATTGGTCAGAGACTGAATGGTAATTTCATTCTGCTACCTTGCTACGTGATAATTCGATGAAATTCTTCAATGGGGGCTGTCTTATAAAGAAAACAAATATTAAATTATGTTGCTAATCTTAATGTCAACCGGTTGAATATAATTGATTTCACCCAACAGAATGACTGCATCCCAAATGGAATCCTATTCCCTATATAGTGTACTGATAGTGCACTAAATAGGGAATAGGGTGCCATGCAGACAAAGTATTTTTCCATCAATGCCCTAGACATTCTTTCTGCTCAAATAAGAAATGACTGACTGAATGCAAATATCATTCAATGTTTGAAGCATGAAACATACTACATCCCTCTTAAGGGAATGTTGGAGCCACTGTTCATTGTACATTCCAAGAATGTTTGGTTTAAAGGGAATTTAAAATAAACAGAGAAAAGAGCTTACACTCACTAGTTGCAGTTAGAACTGTGACCTTCAACATGACTTTTTAGCTGAAAACAAAAATGTCATAGAACTCTCATAGGAAGCATCTCAAATGGCCCATAAGGGTTCTGGTCAAAAGTAGAGTACTCTATTGGGAATTGGGGTGCCATTTGGGATACACCCATAGAATTCACAAAGAGATTGCCCTTTTGACAATGTTGTGCCTGTTTGTGCTAAATCACCGTGTAGTAGCTGGGCTGGCGGTGCTCTCTGCTATGGGCGGTGGGCTGGGGGGGCTAGGGCTGCTGATCCATTTGGTCTGGTCCACCACGGTGCGGGCATGGGGCAGACGGCCAACGTCTCTCACCCTAACCAGCAGGTGGCGACACGTCTTCAGGATCCTCACCGCCTCATCATGGGGGATGGCCACGAAGCTCCGCCCATTCACCTCCAGCAGCTGGTCGCCCACCTGAACCCACAGAGAAGAGAAGTTATACTTGTAGATATACACTGAGTATACCAAACATTAGGTGCACCTTCCTAATATTGAGTTGCACCTTCCCTTTTGCCCTCAGAATAGCCTCAATTTGTCGGGGCATGGACTCAACCATGTGTCGAAAGCGTTCCACAAAGATGCTGGCCCATACTGACTGAAATCCTTCCCACAGTTGTGGTAAGATGGCTGAAAGTCCTTTGGGTGGAGGACAATTCTTGATACACACAGGAAACTACCCAGCACGAAACAACCCAGCAGCATTGCGGTTCTTGACACAAACCGGTGCTCCTGACACCTACTACCATAACCCATTCAAAGGCACTTAAATCTTTTGTTTTTCCCATTCACCCTCTGAATGGAACACACACAATCCATGTCTAAATTGTCATAGGGCTTAAAAATCATTTTTTAACCTGTCTCCATCTACACTGATTGAAGTGGATTTAACAAGTGACATCAATAAGGGATCACAGGCAGAGCCCCACCTCTTTTGAGCCACACCTGTTTAGCTAAAAAAAGAGTATGTTTTGCATATTATTTTGGCATTAATACGTTAATACGTGTCACATATCCGTTTTCAAACCATGTAAAAAAAAAAAAGTTAATAAAGCCGCATACAAACATGGTCTCTTTTTTTGTTGCTTTCTTGAATAAGGCAGCTCCAAAATGCAGGTGTTTCAGCCTAGCTCAGTGTGGTGGTGGGGCAGCCAGCGGAAAATACAGAGAGTAGGGGTTGGTAATGTTCTCTAGTTGCACCGTGATTGGCTCAGTGTTCTGTCACTCATGGGGACACTACGTCACCTCAAAATTTACAGAGAGAGCTCAAAAATTCAAGCCCTTTGGGTAAATGCCATAGATTTACATTAGAAGTGCCCATCCAAGAAGGCTCAATGCCATTGGCTACAGATAAAATGACATCAAATCCTGTTATATCTACTGTATGCTTAGATTGGACTGATGTGAGGCCAAATCTATGGAAGGAACATCATGAACATCACATTCATGAAACCATGTTCTAGCAGACCATAACAACCAATGCTTATTATCTTCCAGCCTATTCATTCTTCAAAAGCACAAACAAAACACTTGACATAGTGATTCTTCCTGTTTGAGAAGCAGTTTAGCTTTGATTTGAGCTTAATAGTTATTAGGGAGTGAAAGTTATACATGGAGAAAATTGGACCTCTCTGAAATTAAAATGAATGGCCCTCCCTTCAGTAAAATATATTTGCCCTAAACCCTCCCTGAACGCGTGAAAAAACAAAACAATTGACCCTCCCCTATACTCAAAATAATAATTTAAATAAAAAAGTGAATAGCAGAGAACATGTCTACCGTTTACCCTCACTTCTTGGACAGACCAGAGACTTAGATATGCAGTTTTAAAAACTGCCAGAAGGTTGTGGGTTTGCAAACCACCGTGGCCAAGAGTAGGGATGGACAAATCTCCTTTATAGTTAAAGCATTTTACGATTGACATTTATAAACATTTCATGCAATTCTACATTTTACACATTAGCAGAAAAAAAATTGAATACCACAAAAATTACCGAAATTACAGACTAATGGACAGAGTGATAGGCCTATGTGTTCATCTTATCATTATTTATCCAATGCCAAATCAGTGTGTCTTCTTTGTAAGGAAACTGTCCCAGTTGGCAAATAATAATAACCTGAGATGTCATTAGGAATCTGAGCATGGTACTTTCAAAAGCTAGGCCTACCTTTCCCGTTCTATCGATTCCTTGGATCATTTCATGTTTTCATGTGTACCTGAGTTATTGACGTTCAATCAGGCAGAAATCCCGCCGGTATTACGGAGCACCGTGATAAAGTCACTCTCACTACAGTCGTGGACAAAAGTTTTGAGAATGACACAAATGTTAATTCCACAAAGTTTGCTGCTTCAGTGTCTTTAGATATTTTTGTCAGATGTTACTATGGAATATTGAAGTATAATTACAAGCATTTCATAAGTGTCAAAGGCTTTTTTATTGACAATTACATGAAGTTGATGCAAAGAGTCAACATTTGCAGTCTTGAGCTGCAATTCGCCCTGGCATGCTGTCAATTAACTTCTGGGCCACATCCTGACAGATGGTAGCCCATTCTTGCATAATCAATGATTGGAGTTTGTCAGAATTTGTGGGTCTTTGTTTGTCCACCCGCCTCTTGAGGATTGACCACAATCCCAAAATGGACCCAAAATATTGATGTTTTGTTCCCCAAGCCATGTAGTTATAAATGTTTCCTTATGGCAAGGTGCTCCATCATGCTGGAAAAGGCATTGTTCGTCACCAAACTGTTCCTGGATGGTTGGGAGAAGTTGCTCTCGGAGGATGTGTTGGTACCATTCTTTATTCATGGCTGTCTTCTTAGGCAAAATTGTGAGTGAGCCCACTCCCTTGGCTGAGAAGCAACCCCACACATGAATGGTCTCAGGATGCTTTGCTGTTGGCATGGGCATTCTATGTTTTGTGACAGAGTGATCTCCAGCCTTGTCCTCGTCACTCACACCTTTGTTATCAAGAGAATCACTGACATGATGTCAGCTGGTCCTTTTGTGGCATGGCTGAAATGCAGTGGAAATGTTTTTGGGGGATTCAGTTCATTTGCATAGCAAAGAGGGACTTTGCAATTAATTGCAATTCATCTGATCCCTCTTCATAACATTCTGGAGTATATGCAAATTGCCATCATACAAACTGAGGCAGCAGACTTCTGAAAATTCATATTTGTGTCATTCTCAAAACTTTTGGCCACGACTGTACACTAGAAGTTGATAGGATTACAGACGTTTAGACCGCAAAAACATCTATCATACATGTCTGATTTCAATATTGGCCGATGTCATAACTCGGAAGGATTTATTTTCTCGAATGAGCCATTGATCATATTATTTTGATATTCCTACCTCGAGAAATTTGTAATTTAACAGAGGGTCTATCAAATTTTCCTATTTGTCTGCATCTTTAAGCTAGCGCGCATTGCGTGTTGCATTTGCTAGAGATATTATAGAAAGGAATACAATGAACGAAGGAGCGTATAACATCCCACAAGCAGACTGTCAACCAATCGCGGTCACGTTGTCATGCTGCGTAACGCGGTTGCTAATCACGCAATCCCTTCTCAAAGTCAGTGTATACTTTTTTCCTTGATAGTACCTAATGTCACGATTTAAACACAAAAAAATGTGTAATGTTGTAATTTTGTTGACGAAATTCTGCAAATGTTGGGCTTTTGAGCTAGCCCCCAAAAGACTCCCATTCACTCCTTGAAGGACAGCGCTCCTTGTCCCTGAATCGCCCAGAAATCACCACGCGTTCCATTTCCATAGCATGGACAACGTTTCCCATCTCCTCAAAACTACAGTGTGTCTGCCGTTGCGAATGTTAGAATACACTCTGTGAAGCGCATGTATCTGCAAGTTCAATATGGTGAGTTTGTAGACTCCTAAATTGATCGTGCAGTTTGCTTCTGGCGATTCTACAGCCAACTAGGTACATTACATTCTGATATTGTCTTCTGTATTGTTGTTTAACTACGTTTGCTAGCTAGTTACTCATCTCCTGAACTGCCACCATAGCCCCACGTAGCACAGCCATTGGTTAAGCAGCACACAAAAACGTTTTCAATCAGAAATAGCAGAGCAGGCCAGGGTTCAGGGTTGGAATATCCATTGCTGTGTTCATTTTTAAAAAATCAACATTTATTTAACTAGGCAAGTCAGTTATGAACAAATTATTTTACAATGAAGGCCTACCCTGGCCAAACCCTCCCCTAACCCAATCACAGCCAGTTGTGATACAGCCAAGGATTGAACCAGGGTCTGTAGTGACACCTCTAGCACTGAGATACAATGTCTTAGACCGCTGCTCCACTCGGGAGCCCTCAAAATGCAGCCTAGTTTTGGCATAGGCTGACCAGGTAAATCCAGGTGAAAGCTATGAACCCTCATTGATGTCACTTGTTAAATCCACTTCCATCAGTGTAGTTGAAGGGGAGGAGACATGTTAAAGAAGGATTTTTAAGCCTTGAGACAATTGAGACATGGCTTTTGTATGTGTGCCATTCAGAGGGTGAATGGGCAAGACAAAATGTTTAAGTGCCTTTGAATGAGGTATATTAGTAGGTGCCAGGCACACTGGTTTGTGTCACGCTCCACCGTTTCCCATGTGTATCAAGAATAGTCCACCACCCAAAGGACATCCAGCCAACTTGACATAACTGTGGGAAGCATTGGAACCAACACGGGCCAGCATCCTTGTGGAAGGCTTTCGACACCTAGAGTCCATGTGGAGTCCATGCCCCAATGAATTGAGGCTGTTCTGAGGGCAAAATTACATGACCCTCCCCTGGACCATGTAAAAAAATACTAAGCCCTCCTCTTGACTGAAATTGAAAAAACATGACCCTCCTCCATTTTCCTCCAGGTAACCATTTTTTCCCCATTTCTATCTGTCCCTTAGTAAGGAAAACATGATCTACAGGGGGATACAAAAGGCGTCTTTGCTATCAATATGTAACATGATTAGTATCTAATAGAAATATAATTCACAATGAAATAACTTCTACATAGACTGAAGTGTATCAATGTTGTTTTTCCATTTCTCAAGTCTTATACTCGTCTTCTCAGAGCATCAGAATGTTAGTCTAAAGGCCTGGGGTGGTCTAGCTCTCTCCCCCTGCCTCATAATCTCTATCCTATCCATTAAACATAAAAAAAAGAAAGAACTGCCCCACTCCTTAAAAAAGAATAAGTTAGTCTAGTGTGAAATAAAAGACAACAGAAAATCTGAGAAACACAGGAGAAGCTGAGGATGTATAGTGGCATTACGGGACCTCTTCAAATGGCCAATTCTCTTTCCACAAGAGGAAGTAAAGGAAGAAATTAGTTATTGACTTCTCCCTTCCTCTCCCTCCCTCCTAACACTAATGCATTTACAGTATAAGCGGTGGAAGAATCAGCTTGAGTGAACCTCCATAACTCATTGAAGAGGAGGGAGGGAAAGAGATGGAGGGGGGGGGGGGTCTGATTTACATCGCCCAGCCAGGGCATCTGAGGTGCAGCCACTGAACGGGAGAGTTTTACTATAGTGCACTATAAAGGGAATAGGGTACCATTTGGGACTCACTCAAAGTCCATGTCCCTCAACCCCCTGCCTCTGTAATGCTTAGTCTGTGGCAGTATGGGACCCCTCCAGCGTACTGTAACTCAGCTGCTCAAAGTCGATAGATTGAACCGTCATTTCCAACTGGCGTTTCATTGATCATCCGAGATGAAGCGTGAAATAAAATGGTTATGAGTCAGACGAGACTGAGAGGAGCAATTGTCCATACACAATGTTCTTGTCCTTTCTCAGAGAGAGAGAGAGAAGGGGGGTAGAGAGAGAGAAAAAAAAACGAAGGAAGAGAGGCTAAGGGCAATTTCCTATTTTGGGTGGCCGAGACAGTTGTCTGACTTGATAGTTTATCTCCAGGTCGCCTGAGAGAGAGGGGCTATTACGGACACGGTACAGCAAATGGACAATCTCTCCCAAACACACTAAATGTTGTTTTTCAGAGGGTTGCCAGCCAAAGAGACAAGACACTGGCACCTATCTGTGGATGAGAAGTGGCAGAGGCTATTTCCAAAATGGCAGCCTGTGAAATGTTCCAGCTACAGGCCCTTGTCAATGTTTTATTGTGATCTCAAGCTGTATGCAAAGGTTGAACACGTCTATTTGAATTGCATACACCAGGGTTGCGAGATCAAATGTGTGCTTGGTTCATAGACCCGGGGTTGTTCTCTAATAAGAAACTACATGCATATGTTTTGGCACTGATTAACTGTTGAAGCTCTTTGGAAATAGGTTTGTTGATGTCTTAAGAAAAATTCTCAATAAGATTCTTCCATTTTGCCCAGTTCTCATGCTCTTTGGTTACAATCAAAAATTCGACATGTATTTTCAAGAAAAGCAAATAATCTTAGCAGTTTCAACAGCTGTGGAGAAAAAAAAAGCATTCTCAAAAGTTGGTTTGAACTGAATTTTGTATTGTGTAAAGTTTGGGTATTAATGTTCAATGCCTGCCAAACTTAATGGAGTTAGTGTTGAGATACTAACCACCTTGTCCAAGGCCATCATGTACACCCATAAGATGATCTAGGATATTTCACTTTAAGATATTTGGCTGCTATTATTGGCTATATTTTTATGTTTGGTTTTTATATGTACTGTATGTGTACCTATAGGTAACCGCCAAAATAACAGAAACACCAACATAAAGTGTCTAAATAGGTTAACCTGGTAAACTCTGACCCCCCTGGTGGCATTTTCTAAACAACGCATAATATTGTATACTACCCTCATAAAGTACATTTCGGATTTCAAAACTATACATCCTACAAACCCATGCTAAGTAAAATACAGAGCCTGAGATAAAACAGGCCCTGAAATGTATTTTTATTTTTTATTGTCCCCATTTAAGGAATAAGAGATTTGTAAGTTTAGGTTGAGCTCAAATATGTCACCAAAAAGATTTCCAAAAAAATTAAGAAAAACAATGAAATGATTTGGGGGGAAAAACAAAATAAAAAAAACTACCTGTTACCTAATGATGGCGCGTTAAACATGCACAAATTCCAATAGGAACAGAGACTTTTGAAATGGCACCGGGCTTGTTCAACGTTCCTTGCCTATGAAATAATGGTTCCAAGTGGCACCCCATCCCCATAGGGCTCTGTTCAAAAGTAGGGGGGAAAGTATAGTGAGCCAGTGGGCTGGCCTGTTAAAAGAAAAGAAAAGGCAGGGCTGTAGGCTGGATAAGGCAGCGTCCGATCCCCTGGGGGAGTGACACTAATTAAATCCCACGTCATTGCACACAGATGGGACAGGCACACGATCATCTGTCACACCGCCCGTTAGACAACAGCTGTATCCAGACTGGCTTGATAGAGGCCCTCGTTATGGGGCTGACACCTGGCTGACGGACGGTGTCTTATTGCTCCTCAGTGACAGGATGACTAATAAGATGCATTTAGAGGAGTTTAGTTTATCCACTGTCAGAGGAGAGAAAAGAAGAGGCAGCATTTTGTTTCTCTTAGCTTCTGTCAAATAACTTCAGAAAAGGCCTTGAATCCAAAGAGCAACATTGAATTAGCCTCATGAAATCAGCCAGAACTTGATAGCTCACATTCTGTTTCACTGCTTGACCAGGCGAACATTGAATGTCCCTGTTCTCAAACATATTTTTTTTACTCCATAATTCACAGGGCTATAGATAACTTCATCCATATATAAACAGGTTGTATAGAACATTAACATCGCCACAATAATGTCTGCAATCACGTACAGCCTTTGTGGTAATTAATCATGTATACACCTGGTGATAATGCAGGTGCAAACTGCATACTAAAAAGAAACAATAGTTTGATATCTAGCTGTTTCCCATTGATATCTGCCAGAGGTAGCAGACAGACAGGCCTCAGGTCAGTGTTTAACAGGCTGAAGTAAGAGAGAGGTAGAGGGGAAGAAAGAGGACATAAGAGAGGGAAAGGAGAATAGAGAGAATGAGAGAGGGAGGGGAGGTAAATGGGGGTAGGCGAGACAGACAGAGACGACCTCCCGAGGAGAACAGACAGCCTCTTTACTTTCCTACTGCTCCTCCTCTAATGGCAATATCACTCACTCTGCCAGACTGCCATGGATGTAGACCCACAACACAACTCCGACAGAGCATTACACTGGAAAACAGTGTAGTTCTTATAGATCTCTGAATACACTGTGGAGTACAATTACCAAAACTGAGGCAGAATATATATTTTTTTTAAATAATCAAAATATCTGAGAGGCTTGTAGTAGAATAGAGAAAGAAAAATAACCTGTCACTTTTCCAAAATGAACAGGTTCTCCAGAAATCCCAGTTGGACGATTCCGGGAATCAGGAGGGAATAACCAGGGAATCTGGAATCTTCCAACCAGGATTTCTGGAAAACCTTTAGTCCATGTAGGTTGTCATCCCAGTGGCTAGAGTACCATCAGCCCCACAGAACTAGAATGAGTAGAACAGGTCTCCGTTAATGGGTGAACTGATGGCCATTTTGAGTGCTGGCATGAGTTTACCAGTTAAATTGCCATAGTCAGAGATTTTGATTCCCATTCTAGTTATGCTATGTATATGATTGGCCGCAGAGCCCTAACACTCAGCTGATAGCGTGCCTGGCCTCTGTCCCCGCCTCCCTCTGCCACACTCAGCTATAAAACACAAGGCAGCACAGTGCTTTCTGTCAAATAAATGCTGCCAAAATGTCAAGCGCCTGTTATTTAATCGAGAGTCCAGGCTTGGATTTAGTGTGGCTTTCTGAGTTTTTTTTTATAGTCCTCTTTATGGAAGAAGATTTTTCCAAAGAGGGAGATGGACATGTTTGAACATGTCTTGACAGAGGAGAAGCAGTGAGAAACAGAGACAGATGTGTGCCAGATATCTTCCCAAGCCCAGCCATGCCATAATGCTATGATGCCAGTCATACTGTTTACAGGCACACTGATCTATACAGTGGCAAGAAAAAGTATGTGAACCCTTTGGAATTACCTGGACTTCTATATAAATTGGTCATAAAATGTAAAACAATAGACAAACACAGTCTGCTTCAAGTAATAACACACAAACAATTACACGTTTTCATGTCTTTATTTAACACACTGTGTAAACATTCACAGTGCAGGGTGGGAAAAGTATGTGAACCCTTGGATTTAATAACTGGTTGACCCTCCATGGCAGCAATAACCTCAACCAAACATTTGGTCAGGAGGAATATTGGACCATTCCGCTTTACAAAACTGTTTCAGTTCAGCAATATTCTTGGGATGTCTGGTGTGAACCGCTCTCTTGATGTCATGCCACAGCATCTCAATCGGGTTGAGGTCAGGACTCTGAATGGGCCACTCCAGAAGGCGTATTTTCTTCTGTTGAAGCCATTCTGTAATTGATTTACCTCTGTGTTTTGGGTCGTTGTCCTGTTGCATCACCCAACTTCTGTTGAGTTTCAATTGGCAAACAGATAGCCTTACATTCTCCTACAAAATGTCTTGATAAACTTGGGAAATCATTTTTCCGTCGATGACAGCAAGCTGTCCAGGCCCTGAGGCAGCAAAGCAGTTCCAAACCATGATGCTCCCTCCACCATACTTTACATTTGGGATGAGGTTTTGATGTTGGTGTGCTGTGCCTTTTTTTCTCCAAACATAGAGTTGTGTGTTCCTTCCAAACAACTCAAATTTAGTTTCATCTGTCCACAGAATATTTTGCCAGTAGCGCTGTGGAACATCCAGATGCTCAGACGTGCAACTTCAGACGTGCAGCAATGTTTTTTTTGGACAGCAGTGGCTTCTTCTGTGGTGTCCTCCCATGAATACCATTCTGGTTTAGTGTTTTAGGTATCGTAGACTCGTCAACAGAGATGTTAGCATCTTCCAGAGATTTCTGTAAATCTTTAGCTGACACTCTAGGATTCTTCTTAACCTCATTGTGCATTCTGCCCTGTGCTCTTGCAGTCATCTTTGCAGGATGGCCACTCCCAGGGAGAGTAGCAAAAGTGCTGAACTTTCTCCATTTATAGACTATTTATCTTATGGACTGATGAACATCAAGGCTTTTAGAGATACTTTTGTAACCCTTTCCAGCTTTATGCAAGGAAACAATTCTTAATCTTGTATCTTCTGAGATCCCTTTTGTTCGAGGCATGGTTCACATCAGGCAATGCTTCTTGTGAATAGTAAACTCACATTTTGTGAGTGTTTTTTATAGGGCAGGGCAGCTCTAACCAACATCTCCAATCTCGTCTCAACGATTGTACTCCAGGTTAGCTGACTCCTGACTCCAATTCGCTTTTGGAGAAGTCATTAACCTCGGGGTTCACATACTTTTCCCAACCTACACTGTCAATGTTTAAATTATGTATTCAATATAGACAAGAAAAATATAATAATTGGTGTGTTATTAGCAGACTGTGTTTGTCTGTTGTTGTGACTTAGATGAAGATCAGATCTAATTTGGATTCATACTTTTCCTTGCCACTGTATTCCTGCCTCAGAAATCTGACCTGAAAACACAGCAGACTGAAGTTGAAAATAGAGCGCAATGAACTATGTTTTGTACATAGAATCGATGTCTTTAGTGGAGTAAAAAGTGGCTGCCATGTTTCGAATCAGCAACACAGACCATAGCAGACTCTTTCCCCCACTGCTTTTCTGTGTCAGAACCTTGCATTGTGTTTTATTCCCTGTGGTGGGGTGAAACAATTTCCATAGGATGTGTATGGTAATGGTCTGTAAATACCTTGAGTCCACCGTGGTCTGCGGCTGAGCCTGGGTCCACTCCAGTGATGTATATGCCCAGGCCGTACTCTGCCCCTCCTCTGATCATCAGGCCCAGAGAGAGACCATCGTTCAAGTTTAGGGTGATCTGCAGGGATACACAGACAGAGAGGACAGGGATCAGTGGTCGTGTTCATAAAGTGTGCAGATCTAGGATCAGGTCTTCCCTGTCTATATAATCTTATTCATTATGATCTAAATGTCACGACTTCCGCCAAAGTCAGTCCCTCTCCTTGCTCGGGCGGTGTTCGGCGGTCGACATCACCGGTCTTCTTAGCCATTGCCGATCCACTTTTCATTTTCCTTTTGTTTTGTCTTGTTTTACACACCTGGTTTCAATTCCCCAATTACATGTTCATTATTTAACCTCTGTTTTGTCCATGGTTGTTGTGAGTGTTTATTCGTTGTGAAGTGGTCAGTACTTCTGTGAGCTGGTGTTTTTCCCAGTGGGGAATTTATTGTTGGTTTATTTCGAGTAAAGTTACGTTTTTACTCAGTTCTGTGTCCTGCGCCTGACTTCGTCCGACCCGCTACACTCTGACTCTGTACACTAAAAGGCAAATCCTTGATCAGCACTCCTATTGTGAGTTGATTGATACATATGGCCCCAGACCTCCTGGAAGTGACAGTGATCAGTGATTATAATTTAATAATAATAATAACAAGACTAACAATAATACATGGAACTTATACAGTATAGCACCTTTCAATGATCCAAAGTCACTTGACAATTGTAGAAACTAAACAAAACAACAGAGATCATAACAAGACAACAACAGACTAACAGAAGGAAGAGACAAAAACATTAAACAAAGAGAATGGGGAGGGGCTTAAAGAAGGGAAAAGAGTGTGATGTGTCAGTGTATGAGTGAGCGAGCGAGCGAGCAGGTGTTGCATGTGTGTATGAGAGAGAGTGCATGTGGGAGAGAGGGTGGGTGTGGGTGTGGGGGGGGGGCAAGGTGGCCTGCTGTGGTGGAATGTAGTGAGTGTGTGGGTTGGTAGGGGAGAAGGAGGTCGGAAAGGTAAGGGTGATAAGGTGGTGAAGGGCTTTGTTGTTCAGAAGGAGGATCTTGTAGTTAATGCGTTGGGAGACAAGGAGCCAGTGGAGTTCACGGAGGACAGGGATGATGTGCTGCCAGGACTTAGTGTGGGTGAGGAGTCGGGCCACAGAGTTCTGAACCATTTGGAGCTTATGGAGTGAGCTTGCATTGATGCCGGAGAGTAGTCAGTTGCAGTAGTTGAGACGGTAGGTTTCAGCAGCAGGACGGGAGAGGGAGGACCTGACTTTGGAAATATTGCAGATGTGGATTTGACAGTCTGTCGGATGTGGTGGTCGAAGGAGAGGGTGGAGGCCAGGATGACTCCAAGGTTGGTGCGTGGTGTTATCGATTTTGAGTGGGAGGTTGCTAACTTGTGTGGATTTGGTGCCTAATAGGAAGAGTTCAGGTTTGTAATTCTTTAGCTTGAGGAAGTTGTGTTGCATCCAGGTTTTTATTGCAGAGAGGCATGATTCAACGTGGGTCAGTGGTGGGTCGAGGAGGGATTTGGTGCTGAGGTATATATGGGAGTTGTCAGCGTATCTGTGGAAGTCGAGGTTGAAGTGGCAGAGGATCTGACCAAGGGGGAGGATGTTGATGGGAAGAGTAAGAGTCCTGGGGAACACCCTGTGTGACAGCAGCAGAGTCAGAAGTATGGCCATTGAGTACGATGTTGGTACGATGTGATTGGTACGATGTGATTGTAGCCATGAGAGTGCGGTGCCCCAACACCCAGACCCTGAGCAGGACTTGATGGCTCACCACGTAAAAGGCGGCACTCAGGTGGCGGAGAAGCAGGATGTTGAGGGCACCAGTATCAGTAGAGGTTAGGAGGTTGTTGATGACTTTGAGGAGGGCAATTTCAGTACTCTGGATGAGGTGGAAACCAGACTGGAGAGACTCAAATATGTTATTGTTCAGGAGGTGGGTTTGTAGTTCAAATCAAATAGTTTTTGTCACATGCTTCGCATGCTTTGTAAAAAGGTGTAGACTAACAGTGAAATGCTTACTAATAAACAATAGAAGGAATAAATACACATTGAGTAACGATAACTTGGCTATATACATTGGGTACCAGTTCCGAGTTGATGTGCATGAGGTAATTGGGTATGAGGTAATTGAGGTAGATGTGTATAGTGCCGCAAAAAAATATTTGCACCCTTTCTGATTTTCTCTATTTTTGCATATTTTTTAAAATATTTTTTTACACACCCCAATTTCATGGTATCCAATTGGTAGTAGTTACAGTCTTGTCTCATCGCTGCAATGAGGTGAAGGTCGAGAGCCATGCGTCCCCGAAACACAACCCAACCAAGCTGTATTGCTTCTTGACACAATGCCCATCCAACCCGGAAGCCAGCCGCACCAATGTGTCGGAGGAAACACCGTACACCTGGCAACCTGGTCAGCGTGCACTGCGCCCAGCCCACCACAGGAGTCGCTAGTGCGCGATGAGACAAGGATATCCCTGCCGGCCAACCCCTCCCTAACCTGGACGACGCTGGGCCAATGATGTCCAGCCCCATGGGCCTCCCGGTCGCGAACCCAGAATATCTGGTGGCACAGCTAGCACTGTGATACAGTGCCTTAGACCACTGCACATATTTTTACATTTACATTACATTTAAGTCATTTAGCAGATACTGAATGTTATCAGATCTTCAACCAAAACCTAATATTAGATAAAGGGAACCTGAGTTTACAGTGTTTGGTTTTCGCCAGGCATAATGGGACCCATGTCATCGAAAAAGTTGACTCAAGTTTGGCAAAAAGCATCTGGAAGCACCTGGATGATCATCAACACTCTTGGAAGAATGTTCAATGGACAGATGATTCAAAAGTATATATTTTTGGATGACATGGGTCCCATTATGCCTAGCGAAAACCAAACACTGCATTCCACAGTAAGAACCTTTGGGGTGGCAGGTAACCTAGTGGTTAGCGTGTTGGGACAGTAACCAAAAGGTTGCTGGATCAAATCCCCGCGCTGACAAGATAAAAATCTGTCGTTCTGCCTGAGAACAAGGCAGATAACCCACTGTTCCCCGGGAAGGCCGTCATTGTAAATAAGAATTTGTTCTTAACTGACTTGCCAAGTTAAAGGAAGGTTCAATTAAGAAAGATATATTTTTGTGTCGAACATAGTGATGGTTTGGAGATGCTTTGCTGCCTCAGGACCTGGACGACTTGCCTTAATAAAAGGAACCATGATTTCTGCTCTGTATCAGATAATTCCATAGAAGAATGTCAGGCCATCCATCTGTGAGCTGAAGCTGGAGCGCATCTGGGTCATGCAGCAAGACAATGATCCAAAACACACAATCGAGTGTACATGAAAATGTCTAAAAAGCTAAAAGGTTTTGGAATGGCCTAGTCAAGGTCCAGACCTAATCCCAATTGAGATGTTGTGGCAGGACTTGAAACGAGCAGTTCATGCTTGAAAACCCACAAATGTCGCTAAGTTACAACAGTTCTGCATGCAAGAGTGGGCCAAAATCTCTCCACAGCGATGTGAGAGACTGATAAAAGACTACAGGAAGCATTTGGTTGGAGTCACTGCAGCTAAAAGTGGCACAACCAGTTATTGAATGTAAGGGGGAAATTATGTTTTCACACAGGGGCATTGGGTGTTGCATAACATTGTTTATGAAATAAATGAAATAAGTATGTACTTGTTGTGCTGACTTAGGTTTTGGTTAATGATCTGATTCAGTATCAAAAATATGCAAAAGTACAGAAAATTCGAAAGGGGGCAAATACCAGTGTGTTGTCTGCAAACTTAGTGATGGTGTTGGAGTCGCCCGCTGCCACACAGTCGTGGTTGAAGAGGGAGATCAGGAGGGGACCAAGCACGCACCCCTGAGGGGCCCACATGTTGATGGTCAGCGTGGCAGATGTGTTGTTACCTACCCTCACCTGGGGGCTGCCCGTCAGGAAGTCCAGATCCAGTTGCAGAGGGAGGGGTTGGAGATGGGGAGATAGTTGTTGAGGATGGAGGTATCTAGTCCGGGCTTCTTTAGGATGGGGGTGACTGCATTTGTTTTGTAGTCTGATGGGACAACTCCATGGGCCAGGGAGAAATCGATGTGGAGCTCCCCTCTTAGCATCCAGACTACATCCCAAATGGCACCCTATTCACGTGAGCCCTATTCCAAATGAGTGCCCTTTATAGTGAATAGGGTGCCATTTGGGATGTAGCCTGTGTTCTCCTTTCTCCAGTGTTTGCCCACCTCTCTCATATATTGATGTGAAACTGCATCGTCAGCTCCACAGACCAGGCGGGGTGGGCAGGGGTACGATACACCGTTTTGCACAGCGCTGCAGATTTAGATGGAAACTTTGATGATGGCCAAACACATCCAAACAGATTTACATTCACTAAAATAAACTGTGGGAATACTGGGCTAGCCAGGGGGCAGACTTAATCCTACAGAAAATTGCTTATTTTTTCGCTGCATTTGGATGAGACTCGAATGTCGTGAGATGTTTTATGTCATTAGTGTTGATAGTGATATAGTTTCTCTGGACGTGGGGCTGAGACATTGTTACTACCACTGATATCTCAGCCCAGGCCCCAGGCAGGGTATGATGTGTTGCTTGACTGCGTCTAAAATGGCACTCTATTCCCTTTGTACTGCACTACTTTTGAACATAGGGCACTACATAGGGAATAGGCTGCCATTTGGGAGCCAGGGGACATGAATCTCTGCCAATAGAGAGGCAGTCTTTACTTTGGGACTCCTCCTTTGCTGGGCACCTAGCCTTCTTTGTGGGAATTGATGTTACCTCTGCACCTCTATATACACTCATTTGTATAGCATGGTTGCTGGCAAGGGCATTCTTTATCGTGTATATTTAATTAAGATGTCAAGACACAGATCAAGTAGTTAGTGTTTGATTCCTTGTAATAGCAAACCTACATGGCTGTCAGAGCAGCCCGACCACGGACCTACCAAAAATTCTCTACCAACGCAGCTCCGCTTCCCCGGCAACAGAATGTGCTGATGGATAGAGAAATTGTTTGAACCTTGCTGAGAATTCAAAAAGTATGACAACCAACGGTCCAATATCAGACTCACCGTCTTCTCAGCCCTCTCCTGTGTGTGTCCACGTCTCTGGCTGTCCTGCCGTCCCAGGGTGCTGTGCTGCTCCTGCTTCTCCAGGTCGGAGGGAGGGGAGACACTGCGGCCCTGAGGGTCCACCCAGGTGTAGATGTGGTTGGTGATATAACCGCCAGGGATACGGCCCACAGAACACACTGACATGGCTAGCTTCTTACAGCCCTTCAGGACCTGCATGGAGGAGAAGGAGGGGATTCAATTTAATTCATCCCAAAGGGCAATTTCATTTGGGGATGTGAGACTAAGTAACCACAACAACATGAGAACATACAGCAAACACAATAAATGACACGCACACAGGAGAGTGAGTAGTAGAAGATGGGGAGGGAAGAAGAGGACAGGGGTGGATTCTTTGCTAACTTCAGTCATGACGTGTTGATCTTCTGTGGCTTACACACTCATTCCACATTCCACTTTGTGTCACGGCCCGAATATACCCCTCACATCGTCCTAGCTGATTACGTACGCAAAGGCTCCACCATTATACAAGCTACGGATGTTTTCAGACAAATTGGTGATGTAGACGCAGTGTTTTATTGTCCTCTCTGGATGAATCGCTGTGTTTACCATCGTCACGCCCCCGTCATTGATTTCATTATGTTCTGGTTGAAAACAGTGAAGCTCGTAGCGAGCGGAGGGAGTGTCTAGCAGCAGCCACATCATTCCCCTTCTTTATGGGCTGGAGGCAGCTCTCTGAGTGACTGTCCTCTGACTCATATGCACTATGACAGAAACACACAGGGACACACACACACTAGTACACACACTCAAACAAACACAAACACACACACAGTACATGCCTCTCTATACAACACAGTCTGAGGGGGCAGGGAGATCATGTGGTGATAAGGATCTCCCTGGAGGCACCAAGCTGTCCCTCTCTACGGGATGGCTGTCAGAGACAGAAAGCAAGAGAGAGAGAGGGCAGAGACAGAAAGAGAGCACACTCAAGAGAGAGAGAGGGCAGAGACAGAAAGAGAGCACACGCAAGAGAGAGAGAGGGCAGAGACAGAAAGAGAGAGAGAGGGCAGAGACAGAAAGAGAGCACACTCAAGAGAGAGAGAGGGCAGAGACAGAAAGAGAGCACACTCAAGAGAGAGAGAGGGCAGAGACAGAAAGAGAGCACACTCAAGAGAGAGAGAGAGATGTGTATCTGAGAGTGGCAGGTTGTCTGCTTTTATCTTTCTGAGTGCATCTATCTGTTTTCCTTCCTAGAAAAATAGTTCTGGAGAATATTGAAAACACTTTTCTGCTATACTGTTATGTGTGGCTGTACTGTATTTGTTTTTAATTGTGGATGAATAGAGTCATCCGGAAGCGAGTTATATGTAAAATGGAGTTGCTCATCCTCTGTTCTTTCATGGTACAGTGCTAAAGAGAGCTCATAGGTTGCTTCACCCAGACCACACTGTTGAATCCACGCGCCTATCAAATCAAGCTTTATTTATTACAGCACATTTCAGACAAGGAATGCAATATAATGTGCTTCACAGGTTAAAAAAAACAAAACAAATAAAAACAATGAAAATAAAAACAGAAATATTTACCACACAACAAACAAGAGGATAAAAAAAACAAAAGAATAACAATAAAAACTGAACAACTAAAAAACAACCTGAAGAAAAGCAAAGATAAAATGTGTGTTTTAAGATCTCTTTGAAATATGTCCACGGTTTCGGCCCCCCTCAGGTTCTCTGGCAGGCTATTCCAGAGGCTGGGGGCATAGTAACTAAAGGCTGCCTCCCATGCCTCTTGGTCCGAGGCTTTAATTGGGATAGTTAAAAGGCCAGTACCAGAGGGACCGACTGGGGACCTACTACAGTAGGTACATAACTTAAAAGCATGTCTAACATGGATTTAAAAACCAATAGAAAAATCTTTAAATTAATTCTAAAACTCACAGGCAGCCAGTGCAGAGACCTTAAAACCGGTGTAATGTGTGCTCTTTGTCTGGTTTTGGTCAGTACCCATGCTGCAGGATTCTGTATGTTTTGCAGTTGACATTGGACATTTTCTACATTTCGTAGTAGTCAGCAGGATAAGTGCACTCTACATGTGTGTCTAGGTCAATAGACACCATTAGACATGCACCTGTCTGGGGAGTGGGCATGTCTGGTTATTTTTGTACCATTGCTATGGCCTAATATTTACTGTTGCTATGGTTACACCTATTGGGAATTTTCTAGAACATGTGTGCCCATTATACAGTTGAAGTTGGACATTTACATACACCTCAGCCAACTACATTTAAACTCAGTTTTTCACAATTCCTGACATTTAATCCTGGTAAAAATGTCCTTGGTCAATTAGGATCACCACTTTATTTTAAGTGGTGTGAAATGTCAGAATAATAGTAGAGTGATTTATTTCTGCTTTTATTTCTTTCATCACATTCCCAGTGGGTCAGAAGTTTCCATACACTCAATTAGTATTTGGTAGCATTGCCTTTAAATTGTTTAACTTGGGTCAAATGTTTCGGGTAGCCATCCACAAGCTTCCCACAATAACTTGGGTGAATTTTAGCCCACTCCTCCTGACAGAGCTGGTGTAACTGAGTCAGGATTGTAGGCTTCCTTGCTCGCACACACTTTTTCAGTTCTGCCCACAAATGTTCTATAGGATTGAGGTCAGAGCTTTGTGATGGCCACTCCAATACCTTGACTTTGTTGTCCTTAAGCCATTCTGCCACAACTTTGGAAGTATGCTTGGGTCATTGTCCATTTGGAAGATCCATTTGCGATCAAGCTTCAACTTCATGACTGATGTCTTGAGATGTTGCTCCAATATATTCACATAATTTTCCTGCCTCATGATGCCATGTATTTTTTTAAGTGCACCAGTCTCTCCTGCAGCAAAGCACCCCCCCATGCTGCCACCCCCGTGCTTCACGGTTGGGATGGTGTTCTTCGGCTTGCAAGCCTCCCCCTTTTTCCTCCAAACATAACAATGTTCATTATGGCCAAACAGTTCTATTTTTGTTTCATCAGACCAGAGGACATTTCTCCAAAAAGTATGATATTTGTCCACATGTGCAGTTGCAAAACGTAGTCTGGCTTTTTTATGGCGGTTTTGGAGCAGTGGCTTCTTCCTTGCTGAGTGGCCTTTCAGGTCATGTCGATATAGGACTCGTTTTACTGTGGATATAGATACTTTAGTACCTGTTTCCTCCAGCATCTTCACAAGGTCCTTTGCTGTTGTTCTGGGATTGATTTGCACTTTTCACACCAAAGTATTTTCATCTCTAGGAGACAGAATGCGTCTCCTTCCTGAACAGCATGATGGCTGCGTGGTCCCATGGTGCTTATACTTGCGTACTGTTGTTTGTACAGATGAACGTGGTACCTTCAGGCTTTTGGAAATTGCTCCCAAGGATGAACCAGACTTGTGGAGGTCTACAATACTTTTCTGAGGTCTTAGCTGATTTCTTTTGATTTTCCATGATGTGAAGCGAAGAGGCACTGAGTTTGAAGGTAGGCCTTGAAATACACAAGTTATGTCAATTAGCCTATCAGAAGCTTCTAAAGCCATGACATCATTTTCTGTAATTTTCCAAGCTGTTTAAAGGCACAGTCAAGTTAGTGTATGTAAACTTCTGACCCACAGGAATTGTGATACAGTGAAATAATCTGTCTGTAAACAATTGTTGGAGAAATTACTTGTGTCATGCACAAAGTAGATGTCCTAACCGACTTGCCAAAACTATAGTTTGTTAATTAACAAGACAATTGTGGAGTGGTTGAATAATGACTTTTAATGACTCCAACCTAAGTGTATGTGAACTTCTGTCAACAGAATAGGTGCGCTCTGTTTGTGTGGCTAGCTCATTGGGCACCATTGGACATGCACCTGTCTCGGGAGTGGACACGTCTGTTAATTTTTGTACCATTGCTATGGCTCTAATGTTTCTATGCCCAAATATGAAACAAAACTAAAATTAGTTAAAGGCAAAAAGATAATGGTGGCTAAATGCCAGAGGGGATGAATCATTAACATAAAGAGGAGTTACTATGTGTGTGACGTAAGGATTAAATCTGTATAAAAAGTGGTTGCCAAGGCTGGAAAGTTAGTTGTTTTCATGAACCAGCTCGGCTTATATTACTTTGTAATAAAAGTCTATTTGAACTCACTGGCTCCGAGTGTTTTTGAGAAATGATTTTGACTGAATAGTTCCACAAAATACAGTGGGGCAAAAAAGTATTTAGTCAGCCACCAATTGTGCAAGTTCTCCCACTTAAAAAGATGAGAGAGGCCTGTAATTTTCATCATAGTTACACTTCAACTATGACAGACAAAATGAGAAAATCACATTGTAGGATTTTTATGAATTTATTAGCAAATTATGGTTGAAAATAAGTATTTGGTCACCTACAAACAAACAAGGTCTCTGGCTCTCACAGACCTGTAACGTCTTCTTTACGAGGCTCCTCTGTCCTCCACTCGTTACCTGTATTAATGGCACCTGTTTGAACTTGTTATCAGTATAAAAGACACCTGTCCACAACCTCAAACAGTCACACTCCAAACTTCACTATGGCCAAGACCAAAGAGCTGTCAAAGGACACCAGAAACAAAATTGTAGACTTGCGCCAGGCTGGGAAGACTGAATCTGCAATAGGTAAGCAGCTTGGTTTGAAGAAATCAACTGTGGGGGCAATTATTAGGAAATAGAAGACATTCAAGACCACTGATAATCTCCCTCGATTTGGAGTTCCACGCAAGATCTCACCCCGTGGGGTCAAAATGATCACAAGAACGGTGAGCAAAAATCCCAGAACCACACGGGGGGACCTAGTGAAGGACCTGCAGAGAGCTGGGACCAAAGTAACAAAGCCTACCATCAGTAACACACTACGCCGCCAGGGACTCAAATCCTGCAGTGCCAGACATGTCCCCCTGCTTAAGCTAGTACATGTCCAGGCCCGTCTGAAGTTTGCTAGAGAGCATTTGTATGATCCAGAAGAAGATTGCGAGAATGTCATATGGTCAGATGAAACCAAAATATAACTTTTTGGTAATAACTCAACTCGTCGTGTTTGGAGGACGAAGAATGCTGAGTTGCATCCAAAGAACACCATACCTACTGTGAAGCATGGGGGTGGAAACATCATGCTTTGGGGCTGTTTTTCTGCAAAGGGACCAGGACGACGGATCCGTGTAAAGGAAAGAATGAATGGGGCCATGTATCGTGAGATTTTGAGTGAAAATCTCCTTCCATCAGCAAGGGCATTGAAGATGAAACATGGCTGGGTCTTTCAGCATGACAATGATCCCAAACACACCGCCCGGGCAACGAAGGAGTGGCTTCGTAAGAAGCATTTCAAGGTCCTGGAGTGGCCTAGCCAGTCACCAGATCTCAACCCCATAGAAAATCTTTGGAGGGAGTTGAAAGTGTTATGCAGGTGAGTGAGGACCCAAAAGCGGTTTAACAGAAACAGAGTCTTTTAATGTCCAAACACAGGGAAGACATAAATCCTCTTCAGATGTAACGGTAGACAAAATAGACAACCCGCAGAGAGGGCGACAAATAAATCTAGAGTCCCCTTCTAGCAGCAGAGGAGAATAGCAGGGTTAGCGGCAACAGACTGCTGGTCTCTCCGGGTAGGCGCGGGTTGTAGAGGACAGAGGTACCTGATCACACGTAGCATCTGATGAAGAGGCAGATTACGACAGGACGGGACAAGGGTGAAGCAAACGAGAATCTGACAAAGACAGAAGCAGAAACAGAGAGAGAAATAGAGACCTAATCAGAGGGAAAAAAGGGAACAGGTGGGAGAGAGTAAACGAGGTAGTTAGAGGAGATGAGGAACAGCTGGGGGAAGGAAAGGGAGAGAAGGTAACCTAATACGACCAGCAGGGGGAAACGAAGTGAAGAGAAAGAACAGGAACAAGACATAACATGACAATACATGACAGTACCCCCCCACTCACCGAGCGCCTCCTGGCGCACTCGAGGAGGAAACCTGGCGGCAACGGAGGAAATCATCGATCAGCGAACGGTCCAGCACGTCCCGAGATGGAACCCAACTCCTTTCCTCAGGACCGTACCCCTCCCAATCCACTAGGTACTGATGACCACGGCCCCGAGGACGCATGTCCAAAATCTTACGGACCCTGTAGATAGGTGCGCCCTCGACAAGGATGGGGGGAGACGAACGGGGCGCGAAGAAAGGGCTTAACACAGGAGACATGGAAGACCGGGTGGACGCGACGAAGATGTCGCGGAAGAAGAAGTCGCACTGCGACAGGATTAATGACCTGAGAAATACGGAACGGACCAATGAACCGCGGGGTCAACTTGCGAGAAGCTGTCTTAAGGGAAGGTTTTGAGTGGAGAGCCATACTCTCTGACCGCGACAATATCTAGGACTCTTAGTCCTACGCTTATTAGCGGCTCTCACAGTCTGCGCCCTATAACGGCAAAGTGCAGACCTGACCCTCTTCCAGGTGCGCTCACAACGTTGGACAAAAGCCTGAGCGGAGGGGACGCTGGACTCGGCGAGCTGGGACGAGAACAGAGGAGGCTGGTACCCGAGGCTACTCTGAAAAGGAGATAGCCCGGTCGCAGACGAAGGAAGCGAGTTGTGAGCGTATTCTGCCCAGGGGAGCTGTTCTGCCCAAGACGCAGGGTTACGAAAAGAAAGACTGCGTAAGATGCGACCAATAGTCTGATTGGCCCGTTCTGCTTGACCGTTAGACTGGGGGTGAAAACCGGAAGAGAGACTGACGGAAGCCCCAATCAAACGGCAAAACTCCCTCAAAATTGAGACGTGAATTGCGGACCCCTGTCCGAAACGGCGTCTGACGGAAGGCCATGAATTCTGAAAACATTCTCAATTATGATTTGTGCCGTCTCTTTAGCAGAAGGAAGCTTAGCGAGGGAATAAAATGAGCCGCCTTAGAGAACCTATCGACAACCGTTAGAATAACAGTCTTCCCCGCTGACGAAGGCAGTCCGGTAATAAAGTCTAAGGCGATGTGAGACCACGGTCGAGAGGGAATGGAAAGCGGTCTGAGACGGCCGGCAGGAGGGGAGTTACCGGACTTAGTCTGCGCGCAGTCCGAACAAGCAGCCACGAAACGACGCGTGTCACGCTCCTGAGTGGGCCACCAAAAACGCTGGCGAATAGAAGCAAGCGTACCCCGAACGCCGGGGTGGCCGGCTAACTTGGCAGAGTGAGCCCACTGAAGAACGGCCAGACGAGTAGGAACGGCAACGAAAAGAAGGTTCCTAGGACAAGCGCGCGGCGACGGAGTGTGAGTGAGTGCTTGCTTTACCTGCCTCTCAATTCCCCAGGCAGTCAACCCGACAACACGCCCCTCAGGGAGAATCCCCTCGGGGTCGGTGGAGACTACTGAAGAACTGAAGAGACGGGATAAAGCATCAGGCTTGGTGTTCTTAGAGCCCGGACGATAAGAAATAACGAACTCGAAACGAGCGAAAAACAGCGCCCAACGAGCCTGACGCGCATTAAGTCGTTTGGCAGAACGGATGTACTCAAGGTTCCTATGGTCAGTCCAAACGACAAAAGGAACAGTCGCCCCCTCCAACCACTGTCGCCATTCGCCTAGGGCTAAGCGGATGGCGAGCAGTTCGCGGTTTCCCACATCATAGTTACGTTCCGACGGCGACAGGCGATGAGAAAAATACGCGCAAGGGTGGACCTTGTCGTCAGAATGGGAGCGCTGGGAAAGAATGGCTCCCACGCCCACCTCTGACGCGTCAACCTCGACAATGAACTGTCTAGAGACGTCAGGTGTAACAAGGATAGGTGCGGATGTAAAACGCTTCTTGAGGAGATCAAAAGCTCCCTGGGCAGAAACGGACCACTTAAAGCACGTCTTGACAGAAGTAAGGGCTGTGAGAGGAGCTGCCACCTGACCGAAATTACGGATGAAACGACGATAGAAATTCGCGAAGCCGAGAAAGCGCTGCAGCTCGACACGTGACTTAGGGACGGGCCAATCGCTGACAGCTTGGACCTTAGCGGGATCCATCTTAATGCCTTCATCGGAAATAACAGAACCGAGAAATGTGACGGAGGAGGCATGAAAAGAGCACTTCTCAGCCTTCACATAAAGACAATTCTCTAAAAGGCGCTGGAGGACACGTCGAACGTGCTGAACATGAATCTGGAGTGACGGTGAAAAAATCAGGATATCGTCAAGGTAAACGAAAACAAAGATGTTCAGCATGTCTCTCAGTACATCATTCACTAATGCCTGAAAGACAGCTGGAGCGTTAGCGAGGCGAGAACGGCAGAACCCGGTATTCAAAGTGCCCTAACGGTGTTAAACGCCGTTTTCCACTCGTCCCCCTCCCTGATGCGCACGAGATGGTAAGCGTTACGAAGGTCCAACTTAGTGAAAAACCTGGCTCCCTGCAGGATCTCGAAGGCTGAAGACATAAGGGGAAGCGGATAACGATTCTTGACCGTTATGTCATTCAGCCCTCGATAATCCATGCAGGGGCGCAGGGTCCCGTCCTTTTTCTTAACAAAAAAAAAGCCCGCTCCGGCGGGAGAGGAGGAAGGGACTACGGTACCGGCGTCGAGAGCTACAGAAAAATAATCTTCGAGAGCCTTACGTTCGGGAGCCGACAGAGAGTATAGTCTACCCCGGGGGGGAGTGGTTCCCGGAAGGAGATCAATACTACAATCATACGACCGGTGCGGAGGAAGGGAGGTGGCCCTGGACCGACTGAACACCGTGCGCAGATCGTGATATTCCTCCGGCACCCCTGTCAAATCACCAGGCTCCTCCTGTGAAGAAGAGACAGAGGAAACAGGAGGGATAGCAGACATTAAACACTTCACATGACAAGAGACGTTCCAGAAGAGGATAGAATTACTAGACCAATTAATAGAAGGATTATGACACACTAACCAGGGATGGCCCAAAACAACAGGTGTAAAAGGTGAACGAAAAATTAAAAAAGAAATGGTTTCGCTATGATTACCAGAGACAGTGAGGGTTAAAGGTAGCGTTTCACGCTGAATCCTGGGGAGAGGACTACCATCCAAGGCGAACAAGGCCGTGGGCTCCCCTAACTGTCTGAGAGGAATGTCATGTTCCCGAGCCCAGGCTTCGTCCATAAAACAGCCCTCCGCCCCAGAGTCTATCAAGGCACTGCAGGAAGCTGCCGAACCGGTCCAGCGTAGATGGACCGACAAGGTAGTACAGGATCTTGAAGGAGAGACCTGAGTAGTAGCGCTCACCAGTAGCCCTCCGCTTACTGATGAGCTCTGGCTTTTACTGGACATGAAATGACAAAATGACCAGCGGAACCGCAATAGAGACAGAGGCGGTTGGTGATTCTCCGTTCCCTCTCCTTAGTCGAGATGCGAATACCCCCCAGCTGCATAGGCTCAGCACCTGAGCCAGTGGAGGAAGATGGTAGTGATGCGGAGAGGGGGGCAACGGATAACGCGAGCTCCATTCCACGAGCTCGGTGACGAAGATCAACCCGTCGTTCTATGCGAATAGCGAGTTCAATCAAGGAATCCACGCTGGAAGGAACCTCCCAGGAGAGAATCTCATCCTTTACCTCCGCGCGGAGACCCTCCAGAAAACGAGCGAGCAAAGCCGGCTCGTTCCAGTCACTGGGGGCAGCAAGAGTGCGAAACTCTATAGAGTAATCAGTTATGGATCGATTACCTTGACATAGGGAAGACAGGGCCCTGGAAGCTTCTTCCCCAAAAACAGAACGATCAAAAACCCGTATCATCTCCTCCTTAAAGTTCTGATACTGGTTAGTACACTCAGCCCTCGCCTCCCAGATTGCCGTGCCCCACTCACGAGCCCGTCCAGTAAGGAGAGATATGACGTAGGCGTCTGAGCTGTGCCCCTGGAGTACGTGTTGGGCTGGAGAGAAAACACAATATCACACTGGGTGAGGAACGAGCGGCATTCAGTGGGCTCCCCAGAGTAACACGGCGGGTTATTAATTCTGGGCTCCGGAGACTCGGAAGCCCTGGAAGTAGCCGGTGGATCGAGGCGGAGATGGTGAATATGTTTCGAGAGGTCGGAGACTTGGGCGGCCAGGGTCTCAACGGCATGTCGAGCAGCAGACAATTCCTGCTCGTGTCTGCCTAGCATCGCTCCCTGGATCTCGACGGCTGAGTAGAGAGGATCCGAAGTCGCTGGGTCCATTCTTGGTCAGATTCTTCTGTTATGCAGGTGAGTGAGGACCCAAAAGCGGTTTAACAGAAACAGAGTCTTTTAATGTCCAAACACAGGGAAGACATAAATCCTCTTCAGATGTAACGGTAGACAAAATAAACAACCCGCAGAGAGGGCGACAAATAATTCATAAAGTCCTCTGATCGTTACAGGAGAGTCCCCTTCTAGCAGCAGAGGAGAATAGCAGGGTTAGCGGCAACAGACTGCTGGTCTCTCCGGGTAGGCGCGGGTTGTAGAGGACAGAGGTACCTGATCACACGTAGCATCTGATGAAGAGGCAGATTACGACAGGACGGGACAAGGGTGAAGCAAACGAGAATCTGACAAAGACAGAAGCAGAAACAGAGAGAGAAATAGAGACCTAATCAGAGGGAAAAAAGGGAACAGGTGGGAGAGAGTAAACGAGGTAGTTAGAGGAGATGAGGAACAGCTGGGGGAAGGAAAGGGAGAGAAGGTAACCTAATACGACCAGCAGGGGGAAACGAAGTGAAGAGAAAGAACAGGAACAAGACATAACATGACAATACATTTTACATTTACATTTAAGTCATTTAGCAGACGCTCTTATTCAGAGCGACTTACAAATTGGTGCGTTCACCTTAAGACATCCAGTGGAACAGCCACTTTACAATAGTGCATCTAAATCTTTAAGGGGGTGAGAAGGATTACTTTATCCTATCCTAGGTATTCCTGAAAGAGGTGGGGTTTCAGGTGTCTCCGGAAGGTGGTGATTGACTCCGCTGTCCTGGCGTCGTGAGGGAGTTTGTTCCACCATTGGGGGGCCAGAGCAGCGAACAGTTTTGACTGGGCTGCGCGGGAACTGTACTTCCTCAGTGGTAGGGAGGCGAGCAGGCCAGAGGTGGATGAACGCAGTGCCCTTGTTTGGGTGTAGGGCCTGATCAGAGCCTGGAGGTACAGAGGTGCCGTTCCCCTCACAGCTCCGTAGGCAAGCACCATGGTCTTGTAGCGGATGCGAGCTTCAACTGGAAGCCAGTGGAGAGAGCGGAGGAGCGGGGTGACGTGAGAGAACTTGGGAAGGTTGAACACCAGACGGGCTGCGGCGTTCTGGATGAGTTGTAGGGGTTTAATGGCACAGGCAGGGAGCCCAGCCAACAGCGAGTTGCAGTAATCCAGACGGGAGATGACAAGTGCCTGGATTAGGACCTGCGCCGCTTCCTGTGTGAGGCAGGGTCGTACTCTGCGGATGTTGTAGAGCATGAACCTACAGGAACGGGCCACCGTCTTGATGTTAGTTGAGAACGACAGGGTGTTGTCCAGGATCACGCCAAGGTTCTTAGCGCTCTGGGAGGAGGACACAATGGAGTTGTCAACTGTGATGGCGAGATCATGGAACGGGCAGTCCTTCCCTGGGAGGAAGAGCAGCTCCGTCTTGACGAGGTTCAGCTTGAGGTGGTGATCCGTCATCCACACTGATATGTCTGCCAGACATGCAGAGATGCGATTCGCAACCTGGTCATCAGAAGGGGAAAGGAGAAGATTAATTGTGTGTCGTCTGCATAGCAATGATAGGAGAGACCATGTGAGGTTATGACAGAGCCAAGTGACTTGGTGTATAGCGAGAATAGGAGAGGGCCTAGAACAGAGCCCTGGGGACGCCAGTGGTGAGAGCGCGTGGTGAGGAGACAGATTCTCGCCACGCCACCTGGTAGGAGCGACCTGTCAGGTAGGACGCAATCCAAGCGTGGGCCGCGCCGGAGATGCCCAACTCGGAGAGGGTGGAGAGGAGGATCTGATGGTTCACAGTATCGAAGGCAGCCGATAGGTCTAGAAGGATGAGAGCAGAGGAGAGAGAGTTAGCTTTAGCAGTGCGGAGCGCCTCCGTGATACAGAGAAGAGCAGTCTCAGTTGAATGACTAGTCTTGAAACCTGACTGATTTGGATCAAGAAGGTCATTCTGGGAGAGATAGCGGGAGAGCTGGCCAAGGACGGCACGTTCAAGAGTTTTGGAGAGAAAAGAAAGAAGGGATACTGGTCTGTAGTTGTTGACATCGGAGGGATCGAGTGTAGGTTTTTTCAGAAGGGGTGCAACTCTCGATCTCTTGAAGACGGAAGGGACGTAGCCAGCGGTCAGGGATGAGTTGATGAGCGAGGTGAGGTAAGGGAGAAGGTCTCCGGAAATGGTCTGGAGAAGAGAGGAGGGGATAGGGTCAAGCGGGCAGGTTGTTGGGCGGCCGGCCGTCACAAGACGCGAGATTTCATCTGGAGAGAGAGGGAGAAAGAGGTCAGAGCACAGGGTAGGGCAGTGTGAGCAGAACCAGCGGTGTCGTTTGACTTAGCAAACGAGGATCGGATGTCGTCGACCTTCTTTTCAAAATGGTTGACGAAGTCATCTGCAGAGAGGGAGGAGGGGGGAGGATTCAGGAGGGAGGAGAAGGTGGCAAAGAGCTTCCTAGGGTTAGAGGCAGATGCTTGGAATTTAGAGTGGTAGAAAGTGGCTTTAGCAGCAGAGACAGAAGAGGAAAATGTAGAGAGGAGGGAGTGAAAGGATGCCAGGTCCGCAGGGAGGCGAGTTTTCCTCCATTTCCGCTCGGCTGCCCGGCGCCCTGTTCTGTGAGCTCGCAATGAGTCGTCGAGCCACGGAGCGGGAGGGGAGGACCGAGCCGGCCTGGAGGATAGGTGACATAGAGAGTCAAAGGATGCAGAAAGGGAGGAGAGGAGGGTTGAGGAGGCAGAATCAGGAGATAGGTTGGAGAAGGTTTGAGCAGAGGGAAGAGATGATAGGATGGAAGAGGAGAGAGTAGCGGGGGAGAGAGAGCGAAGGTTGGGACGGCGCGATACCATCCGAGTAGGGGCAGTGTGGGAAGTGTTGGATGAGAGCGAGAGCATCAAGCTCATTGATGAACTCTCCGAGGGAACCTGGAGGGCGGTAAATGATAAGGATGTTAAGCTTGAAAGGGCTGGTAACTGTGACAGCATGGAATTCAAAGGAGGCGATAGACAGATGGGTAAGGGGAGAAAGCGAGAATGACCACTTGGGAGAGATGAGGATCCCGGTGCCACCACCCCGCTGACCAGAAGCTCTCGGGGTGTGCGAGAACACGTGGGCGGACGAAGAGAGAGCAGTAGGAGTAGCAGTGTTATCTGTGGTGATCCATGTTTCCGTCAGTGCCAAGAAGTCGAGGGACTGGAGGGAGGCATAGGCTGAGATGAACTCTGCCTTGTTAGCCGCAGATCGGCAGTTCCAGAGGCTACCGGAGACCTGGAACTCCACGTGGGTCGTGCGCTGGGACCACCAGATTAGGGTGGCGCGGCCACGCGGTGTGGATCGTTTGTATGGTCTGTGCAGAGAGGAGAGAACAGGGATAGACAGACACATAGTTGACAGGCTACAGAAGAGGCTACGCTAATGCAAAGGAGATTGGAATGACAAGTGGACTACACGTCTCGAATGTTCAGAAAGTTAAGCTTACGTAGCAAGAATCTTATTGACTAAAATGATTAAAATGATACAGTACTGCTGAAGTAGGCTAGCTGGCAGTGGCTGCGTTGTTGGCACTACACTAATCAAGTCGTTCCGTTGAGTGTGATAGTTTCAACAGTGCTGCTATTCGGGGGCTAGCTGGCTAGCTAGCAGTGTTGATTACGTTACGTTGCGTTAAAAGAACGACAATAGCTGGCTAGCTAACCTAGAAAATCGCTCTAGACTACACAATTATCTTTGATACAAAGACGGCTATGTAGCTAGCTATGTAGCTAGCTACGATCAAACAAATCAAACCATTGTAATGTAATGAAATGAAATGAAAATGTGATACTACCTGTGGAGCGAATGTGACCGGGTTGTTGAGTGAGGAAGTTCTATTCGGTAGACGTTGGCTAGCTGTTGGCTAGCTAGCAGTGTCTCCTACGTTAAGGACGACAAATAGCTGGCTAGCTAACCTCACGGACAGAAAGTCCGTGTTGCCCAGCAACAGCCCCAAAACATCACTGCTCTAGAGGAGATCTGCATGGAGGAATGGGCCAAAATACCAGCAACAGTGTATGAAAACCTTGTGAAGACTTACAGAAAACGTTTGACCTCTGTCATTGCCAACAAAGGGTATATAACAAAGTATTGAGATAAACTTTAGTTATTGACCAAATACTTATTTTCCACCATAATTTGCAAATAAATTCATTAAAAATCCTACAATGTGATATTCTGGATTTTTTTTCTTCATTTTGTCTGTCATAGTTGAAGTGTACCTATGATGAAAATTACAGGCCTCTCTCATATTTTTAAGTGGGAGAACTTGCACAATTGGTGGCTGACTAAATACTTTTTTGCCCCATTGTAAATGGTGAGCTTGCTAGGAGTGGCAAAAAGGGACCAGAGACAGTGAAAATCTGCAGCTGTAGACGGATGAACTGCACAAATAAGCGGCCACTTGAAAAACAAGGTAAGCTTAGCTTGTGTCTATAGTATAGAGATTATGTGGTTCGCTCCAGAAACCTGCCTCAGCGGTAGGTTACAGTGGGTCTCTCCAAATTTGCCAAACCAAAGATATATTGGGAGCTTTTGAGTTCAAATGAAATGCATGCAAAATAATGACGGGATAAAAAGCTTTGAAGGTTGCAACAGTGAAAATTGAGTATATTCATTGGTGTGTGACCACTGCAGAGGGAGAGTTGTGTGTTTCATCTGGTTTGACTGGCTCAGTTGAGTGGGGTTATTCACTCATTTGTTTGGGCGGTACATCTGACCAGTTTGTTCAATCTGTTTGAGTTGTGACTGTGTTGTCTGATTCAGTTTGGCTGGACTTATTTGTTTTAGACATGCTTGTGTTTGCGTACAAAACACAGCCCCTTCATCATATTCAATCAATCCGAGTCAGACAATTCAATTCATCCAGCTCGCTCAGTTGCTCATCTGGGGTGGGTGTGTTCAGTCTCGTTCAGGTTGTCTGTCTGCCCTGTTGACTGTTCTGTTTGATCGAGTTTGGAGTGGCAACAGTCCATCTGCATGGTCAAATAAAATGAAATAGAAATCATGTGATACCGCTTATTGTGTTGAGGAAGTCAATCGATAAGGACTGCTTGGATGGGTATAAATCCTGTGATACTGCTTATCGTGTTGAGGAAGTCAATCGATAAGGACTGCTTGGATGGGTATAAATCCTGTGATACCGCCTATTGCATTGAGGATATGAATCGATCAATGGGGACTGCTTGGAATACTGCCTTTTCTGTGTTGAGGAAGTGAATCAGAAAAATGCTGAATTTTCAGGTTGCTTAGAAAAGCGTGAGAGAGTGTGAAAGTGAGTGTAAAATCTCTTGCTGTTGGTGGGGAAAGGGCCACGCACCTCTCCCGAAACGTTGCTTAAAGTGTGACCTGGTAGGGAGGACGCACCCAGTCCCGCACTAAAGGAGGGGACTGTGAATGGTACATGAATAACCATTGAAGTAATATGATACTAGAAGTTTGAATAGTTAGGATAAATAAATAAAAAATACATGAACATTATAGTGAAATAGTAATAAATGTCAAGACGACATCAGCGATTGCCCGGTAAGGCCATTGAAAATTGCATACTGTGTTGCAAAGGTAGAAGAATATAGAGTTCAGAGAAATATAGAAATTTGAATATTTGAAGTAAGAATATACTCAAAAAGAGAGAACAATTATAAAAGATATAGATCCAATAGATCGAGTACAAGAATCAGAGAAACAAAAATAATGTTGTCACGTCCTGACCTTAGTTCCTTTTTTATGTCTCTATTTTAGTTTGGTCAGGGCGTGAGTTACATTTACATTTACATTTAAGTCATTTAGCAGATGCTCTTATCCAGAGCGACTTACAAATTGGTGCGTTCACCTTAAGACATCCAGTGGAACTGCCACTTTACAATAGTGCATCTAAATCTTTTAAGGGGGGTGAGAAGGATTACTTTATCCTATCCTAGGTATTCCTGAAAGAGGTGGGGCTTCAGGTGTCTCCGGAAGGTGGTGATTGACTCCGCTGTCCTGGCGTCGTGAGGGAGTTTGTTCCACCATTGGGGGGCCAGAGCAGCGAACAGTTTTGACTGGGCTGCGCGGGAACTGTACTTCCTCAGTGGTAGGGAGGCGAGCAGGCCAGAGGTGGATGAACGCAGTGCCCTTGTTTGGGTGTAGGGCCTGATCAGAGCCTGGAGGTACTGAGGTGCCGTTCCCCTCACAGCTCCGTAGGCAAGCACCATGGTCTTGTAGCGGATGCGAGCTTCAACTGGAAGCCAACTGGAGTTGGGGTGGGCATTCTGTTTTTGTTCTATGTTTTCTATTTCTGGTTTTGGTCTGGTATGGTTCCCAATCAGAGTCAGCTGTCAATCGTTGTCTCTGATTGAGAACCATACTTAGGCAGCCTGTTTTCCCACTATGGGTTGTGGGTAGTTGTTTTCTGTCTCTGTAGCAGACAGAACTGTTTCGTTTTCGTTAGTTCTCGTGTTATTTTGTTTTGTGTTCAGTTTCAATAAATATTAACATGGACACGTACCACGCTGCATATTGGTCCGATCCGTCCTTTCAGAAGAGGAGGAAAACCGTTACAAACGTGGACATACATAGGAGGGAATAGGGTGTGGTCAAGTCGTTCAGGGCTTTAACAGACCGTTAGAAATATTTAGCCCTGGACGAGAAGAGAGAAATCTAAGAACAAGAGAAAGAAAGTGGTTTTAATAAAGTGAATAGCACAATAAAGCAAATAATAAATACGGATATCACAGGAAAATAGGGAGAGGCTTGGAAAGTAGTTAATAAAGGTATGTAATATAGAAGGGAGTGAAGAAATCTAAAACACCCTAGACACAGTAGGGAGAGGTTTGGGAATAATAATTATTCATATATGTTGACAAACGGCCCTGTTTCTCGCCGTAATATGAAGCTAGAGGATTTTAATACAACCATGGAGTCGCTGAAAGAAGCGCATAGAAATTCTACCAATTCGGCTCGAATATGGGAAGAATTGAGCAAACTGGATAATATTGGGCAACATTTCCTTGCTAACGGAGAATTCGAATCAAATAAAGAATTCAGGGAGGCAATTATGAATTGACACAATCACATAAAACCAAAATCAAAAGCTCAATATACCAGTGTATTGATGTTAGCGTTCTATCAGCGTAATCGCATGAACCACACTATTTGAATATGGATACTGTTGAATGGGGTACTTGGTAGAATTGCTCAGGCTATTTTGTTCGGATTTCAAAGTTCTAGTTTGAATGTACCAGAGTGCAGAATAACTGATGAATTTACGAATGCTCAACGCCGGGTTGAACATGGCCGGTGTTAGTAAACGTCAGGGAAATAACGTAATTGAATTATTGCCAGAAGCACAGTTAGTCACCAACGTTTTTAATAAACTTTAGCCAGTTAGCTTGGGTACTTGACCGCCTTGTGGGAAAAAAAAGTATTAGGCATTATGAATCAACGTTTGGATCAACCCTGTTCATTGGCGGCTTTTGGGGTTGAATAATCCTTGTGAGAATCAATGTCAGTGGATATCAGGTAACATATTAAAATTGGCAGTGTATATGGGCGAGAGCATGAATGATGTTTAAAAATAGTCCAACTTTGTATCACGCCGCATTCAAACAAGAGCTAAAGGGTGTAAATTTGGGGGTTCTGTGTTGATACAATATGTAAGGTAGTGTATTTGTTATTGGCGTAAAAAGACGAAGAAACTCACATGCCAAACATTGCCACATTAGTGGTAGAGCAGGGACACAAGGAATTATAGCTATGGCAGAGTACAACCGGCTAAAACAAGAGAACATATTTGGGGGTTTTGAGAACCTTGCGACTCGAGAAGAAAACCCTAGTAGTTTTGAACTCGTGAGACTTTATTTCATTTTATTCTAAAAAATATTTATTGAAGTGACAGAAGCGAGGAAGAGATAAGAGTAATTCAAGTGGCCTCCCTGTGAAAAGTAGAAGTTATGTTGTTCTGACTATAATTAAAGAAAAATTGTTAACTTAATGAAGTAGCGTTAGCGGAAAGACAGAGGTGGAATATGGTTGAGATTGCGGAGAGCTTTCTGAGTTTAAGGGGAGAGATGTAGACTGGGGAAGGTAACAAAGGAGAGTTAGTGAATTGGAAAGTAAGAATTTCGAAGATGAATTGTTTGGATTGATAAAAAATTGGTTGATGTATTTTCTACATTTGGGCATTACAAGTTCATCTTAAAATAATAGATGTTTAATGAGTGTGAAGCAGAGGTTAGTGATTAAAAATATAGTTATATTGATAAGGAGGATTGATATAAATGTAATGAGTGTTTGACAGTATGTGAATGGTAATATGTTATTAGTGTTTTTATAGCACTCTAAATGATGCGATATTTTAGTAATTTGAAAAGATGAGGTTTCAATACAAGGTTAAGTGATGAGTAGAGGGATTGAGCCTTGAGATCGCAAAAAAGATTAGCTGCGGTTGAAAGCAAGCAGGTAGTGGGATATTTGAAGTAGAGGTATGAGAAACATTCTTTGTGTAATCGCGTGTGTGTAGGTGGCAGGGAAGTCAGGCGCAGGAGAATCGAACTTGATATAAATGGAGTCGTTTAATAGACTTAACAAAACTTCATAACCAAAATGGCAAGATAAATAAAAGTGGACAATCACCCATCATGCACCAATACATAATACACGAACATACAAACAAACAATCTCCGACAAGGACATGAGGGGAAACAGAGGGTTAAATACACAACATGTCATTGATGGGATATGAACCAGGTGTGAAGGAAGACAAGACAAAACCAGTGGAAAATGAAAAATGGATCAGTGATGGCTAGAAGGCCAGTGACGTCGACTGCCGAACACCGCCCAAACAAGGAAGTTCATGTATTCCAAAATTATAATCTGTTTCCATTACATGGAAAAGCAGAATTAAATAAGAATTGACTATTAAGCTGATAAGACTGCTCCAACGTTTTGAAGGTTCTACATTTGTTAAACAACAGTTTTGTATTTTACTAAACTAATGCAACAGGTTAAACTGATAGGATTACCAGAAAGGGGTTCTGGGATTGTTTATTTTAGATGGGGTCGATTCCACTTAATGGAGTCTGATGTGTCTTGAGTAGGATTCTTGCATCCAATACAGTAGGTATGGTAATTAAGGGATACATAGGAGGCCATGTCTCAAACAACTTTTTATTAGATACCTTGGATCAAATATCACTGAGAAATTGACTACATTTGCAACAGGAAAAGGTATTCCATTTAGAAAGGCTAACAGGAGCAATCTAAGGTGAAACAGCTATTACATATGTTGATTGGACATTGGTCTAGTAACGATATCAGGATAATTGTACATGGTTATGGAAGAGAGTGACCAATCATATAATACCATATGGGAGTGAACTGTGTTAAGGGTAGTACATGCTAAAGAAAGAATGGGGTGGATTAAAACAAACATTTAATGATTGGAGTAAGGACAGTGGATTTACCATGATCATGTTTGGTTTATAAATAATACTTTGGGATTGCTGATTAAGATGTAGCATAGTGAATGCTAACGAAATGTACACTTTCCTTTCCAGAAGAGGAGGGTGTCTCATTACCTCTCTCTGAAATGTTTCCTGAGGCTATAGTCTTGGGAGAGCAGTTAGTGAAATTAGGCAGTTTTATAGGTATAATTCAGTATAGGTATGATTCAGTGATGAAGAGAAATTACCAAATTAAATAAGGCCTGGCTATTATTGTTTGTTTTTGTCATATGGTTTACCACACACACACACACACACACACACACACACACACACAACAGCACGCGTGCACAATTCACTGGTTATGAATATGCGTTAGTGGTGTTGAACCTGTGAGTTTTTTTCATTTCAGTTTTAAATTGGGTATGCAGAAGAATGGAAATGCTTTGAAACATGTTTAAATGGTTTCGGAAGGTCAGGGAAAGAAAAGGGAGAGGACATATTTTAATGGTGTCGAATGCCCTGTATCCTGTCTTTCTGGTGAGGCCTTATCTAATCTCACTCGAAATAACAAGAACAGGTGGGATTTAATTATAAAATGAATGTGAAGCACCAGTATCTATTCAAATTGTACCATTACTGTATGAGATTCTAATATTTCCTTAGTGAGTTATAAAGAGTTGTAATTCTAAGTTGATTAGTTATTTGAATTGGTTTATTTTTTTATTTAACACAATTTTGAATCATGTCTTCGAAGGGGAACATGACCAGTTTCCTGGGGTCCTGGTCTTTGGGTAAATCTACAAATGTACTTTGTTCAGTCTGCATACAGAAGGAAAGATATATGTTAAGAAGGGACGACAGTTACTCCAAATGGAGTGTCATATGTAAATTGCTGATTTAATTTTTTGTTTTTGTTTCGATACAAATTTCACCAGATTGGGATTTATGGAGCTTGGGATTTCTGCAAGGGGTTAGGGTGATAACGTTCTGATCTGGTAACTCTTCAGAGCGATCGCTAGGAAAATAAGATAGTATGAACTCATTTTGAAAATGGTTTTAGTAGTAACAGTATGCGCTTTGACATTTCTCATAATATAATGTTATTAAGAAAAGATTAATGAATCATTTGTCATATAGTCAATGCTTGTCTGGATTTCCTGAAACAGAAATGAATTGAACTAAACTGTTGGTCTGATCTGTTCTTTTTTAGGTTATCATGGAAGGTGACGTCAGATTGTATCTTAATGCATGGTAGGAAAAATTTGACCACAAACAGTGTGTGTGAACCTCAAAACCCTCCCTAACCGGCTGAAGAAAGAGTGACAAAAGCATGCAATGCACAGTGACTTTTAACACTTTTATCTGAGTCCGAGCCATAAACCGGGGCAGGAGTGCTGAAGGCACGTGTGGAGTGAGTGTGAAGAGAGCGAACGGCTCAGGTGAGAGACTTGTGTACGTTGGAGATTAAAATTGGGACATTATCAAGGGCCATCAAATGGGACAGGCAAGAGTTACATGTGCCATTGGGAAGAATAACTTTAAACGATATATGTAAAAGACAAGCTAGAATGATAAGTGCTGGGAGAAGGACAGGGGGGGTTGGGGAACAGTTTAGACTAAGGATGCATTGTGATACTGATCTTTCATTACAAGGCCACTTACGACAGGAAAACAGGGACAAAGAGGGCTGTAATCAGAAGAGTTATTAACGGCAATAAAAGGTTCCATTTAAAAATGTACTTTCTAACCGGGATGATGTGTGCTAAGTTAAGAAGCTGTAATTCGAGTCATAGACTCAAATTAAGCACTTAAGGACTGTCATTCTGAATTTGAGTTGTATACTTTACAAACTGTTATAGTTATGATTCGGATACAGCGAGAGAGAGTTGCTTTCGAACGGTGAGGGGTGAGGGCACTGCTCAAATTTATTAGGCAGAGGGAGGCTCCAGAAACCAGAAGTGTCCTCTGACAGGGAGGTTGTTAGGGAACTCACTGGATGATAGCTTGGGTTAGCCATGAAGTTTTTTGTTCTCTTTTGTTTAACCATGTAATTAAAATTATAGTTTGTAGCATCAAGGGGTGGTGTGAAGTAATTAAATGTGTACTTTTTTCTCTCTTTCCTTTTCAAGTCAATATGTTTATTAGGTTTCGATAACATCAGAGTGATCCATGTTCCAGAGGAGGGATAAATGTATATTGACTAATTGATTTGAGAATGTTGTGGTATGTTCATAACTAAAGAAGTCTATTATTAGGAGTAGTGACTAGTGTGTTATGGGTTAGATGGAATGATATATGTGCAAATGTATCTGTAGTAGGAGTAGGTGTTTGAGACAGAATGTTTACATAGGGATGTAACTTGACTGCAGTAAAGATCTGTGGGGGCTCATAAATTAAAGTCGTGGTGATAGAGGAGTATCATTCCCAGAGATTGTATATTGTTACAGGAGATAGCTCATAGGAGAAGGAGGACAGCTTACTGTGCACAATATAGGGAGTTAATGAAGTTAAATTGAACATTACACATACCCAGATCATGGTGAGAGTAGAAGAGATACAGTGCCTTGTAAAAGTATTCATCCCCCTTGGCGTTTTTCCTATTTTGTTGCATCACAACCTGTAATTTAAATCGATTTTTATTTGGATTTCATGTAATATAAATACAAAAAATAGTCCAAATTGGTGAAGTGAAATGAAAAAAATTACTTGCTTCAAAAAATTCAAAAAAATAAATAATGAAAAGTGGTGCGTGCATATGTATTCACCCCTTTGCTAAGAAGCCCCTAAATAAGATCTGGTGCAACCAAATACCTTCAGAAGTCACATAATTAGTTAAATCAAGTCCACCTGTATGCAATCTAAGTGCCATATGATCTGTCACATGATCTCAGTCTATACAGTTGAAATTGGAAGTTTACATACACTTGGGTTGGAGTTATTGAACCACTCCACACATTTCTTGTTAGCAAATTATAGTTTTGGCAAGTCGGTTAGGACATCTACTTTGTGCATGACACAAGTCATTTTTCCAACAATTGTTTACAGACAGATTATTTCACTTATAATTCACTGTATCACAATTACAGTGGGTCAAAAGTTAACATACACTATATTGACTGTGCCTTTAAAAAGCTTGGGAAACTCCAGAAAATGTCAAGTTTCTGATAGGCTAATTGACATAATGCATGACATTATGGGAAAATCAAAAGAAATCAACCAAGACCTCAGAAAAAAAATGTAGACCTCCACAAGTCTGGTTCATCCTTGAGCAATTTCCAAACGCCTAGAGGTACCACGTTCATCTGAACAAACAATAGTACGCAAGTATAAACACCATGGGACCGCGCAGCTGTCATACCGCTCAGGAAGGAGACACATTCTGTCTCTTAGAGATGAACGTACTTTGGTGTGAAAAGTGCAAATCAATCTCAGAACAACAGCAAAGGACCTTGTGAAGATGCTGGAGGAAACAGGTACAAAAGTATCTATATCCACAGTAAAATGAGTCCTATATTGACATAACCTGAAAAGCCGCTCAGCAAGGAAGGAGCCACTGCTCCAAAACCGCCATAATCCAGGCTACGGTTTGCAACTGCACATGGGGACAAAGATCATACTTTTTGGAGTAATGTCCTCTGGTCTGATGAAACAAAAATAAAACTGTTTGGCCATATTAACCTTGGTTATGTTTGGAGGAAAAGGGGGAGGCTTGCAAGCCGAAGAACACCATGCCAACCGTGAAGCACAGGGGTAACAGCATCATGTTGTGGGGGTGCTTTGCTGCAGGAGGGACTGGTGCACTTCACAAAATAGATAGCATCATAGATAGCATCATGAGGACGGAAAATGATGTGGATATATTGGAGCAACATCTCTAGACATTAGTCAGGAAGTTAAAGCTTCTTTGCAAATGGATCTTCCAAATGGACAATGACCCCGAGCATACTTCCAAAGTTGTGGCAAAATGGCTTAAGGACAACAAAGTCAAGTTATGGGAGTGGCCATCACAAAGCCCTGACCTCAATCCTATAGAAAATGTGTGGGCAGAACTGAAAAAGCGTGTGCTCTGTCAGGAGGAAGGGGCCAATATTCACCCAACTTATTGTGGGAAGCTTGTGGAAGGCTACCCGAAACGTTTGACCCAAGTCAAACAATTTAAAGGCAATGCTACCAAATATTAATTGAGTGTATGTAAACTTCTGACCCACTGGGAATGTGATGAAAGAAATAAAAGCTGAGAAATAAATCACTCTACTATTATTCTGACATTTCACATTCTTAAAATAAAGTGGTGATCCTAATTGACCTACGACAGGGTATTGTTACGAGGATTAAATATCAGGAATTGTGAAAAACTGAATTTAAATGTATTTGGCTAAGGTGTATGTAAACTTCCGACTTCAACTGTATAATTTCTATATACCTGTTCTGAAAGTCCCCATAGTCTGCAACACCACGAAGCAAGGGGCACCACCAAGCACCCGGCACCATGAAGCCCAGGGAGCTCTCCAAACAGGTCAGGGACAAAGTTGTGGAAAAGTACAGATCACTGTAGGGTTATGAAAAAATATCAGAAACTTTGAACATCCCCCGGAGGGACGCCCACCAAAACTCACGGACTAGGCAAAGAGGGCATTAATCAGAGAGGCAACAAAGCGACCAAAGATAACCCTGAAGGAGCTGCAAAGCTCCACAGCGGAGATTGGAGTATCTGTCCATAGGACCACTTTAAGCCATACACTCCACAGAGCTGGGCTTTACGGAAGAGTGGCCAGAAAAAAGCCATTGCTTAAAGAAAAAAAGAAGCAAACACATTTGGTGTTCACCAAAAGGCATGTGGGAGACTCCCCAAACATATGGAAGAAGGTACTCTGATCAGATGAGACTAAAATGTAGCTTTTTGGCCATCAAAGAAAACGCTATGTCTGGCGCAAACCCAACACCTCCCATCACCCCGAGAACTCCATCCCCAATGTGAAGCATGGTGGTGGCAGCATCATGCTGTGGAGAGGTTTTTCATCGGCAGGGTCTGGGAAACTGGTCAGAATTGAAGGAATGATGGGCGACGCTAAACACAGGGACATTTTAGAGGGAAACCTGTTTCAGTCTTCCAGAGATTTGAGACTGGGACGGAGGTTCACCTTCCAGCAGGACAATGGCCTTAAGCATACTGCTAAAGCAACACTCGAGTGGTTTAAGGGGAAACATTTAAATATATTGGAATGGCCTAGTCAAAGCCCAGACCTCAATCCAATTGAGAATCTGTGGTATGAATTAAAGTGGTAGGCATGTTGTGTAAATCAAATGATACAAACCCCCAGAAAATACATTTTAATTCCAGGTTGTAAGGCAACGAAATAGGAAAAATGCCAAGGGGGGTGAATACTTTCACAAGCCACTGTAGGGGTGACATTTCAGACACTATGATAAACTTTCAAGAAATATGCGACTCAGAGTTTTGTTTGGTTGGATATTCTTATTTTTTCTTTACATAGTTGAATGTGCTGACAACAAAATCACACAAAAATTATCAATGGAAATCAACTCCTGGACAGTCTGTGGTGCAATCTGGCGTTGGTGGATGGAGCGAGACATGATGCCCCAGATGTGCTCAATTGGATTCAGGTCTGGGGAACAGGCGGGCCAGTCCATAGCATCAATGCCTTCCTCTTGCAGGAACTGCTGACACACTCCAGCCACATGAGGTCTAGCAATGTCTTGCATTAGGTGGAACCCAGGGCCAACCGCACCAGCATATGGTCTCACAAGGGGTCTGAGGATCTCATCTCGGTACATAATGGCAGTCAGGCTACCTCTGGCGAGCACATGGAGGGCTGTGCGGCCCCCAAAGAAATGCCACCCCACACCAAGACTGACCCACCGCCAAACCGGTCATGCTGGAGGATGTTGCAGGCAGCAGAACGTTCTCCACGGCGTCTCCAGACTCTGTCACGTCTGTCACATGTGCTCAGTGTGAACCTGCTTCCATCTGTGAAGAGCACAGGGCGCCAGTGGTGAATTTGCCAATCTTGGTGTTCTCTGGCAAATGCCAAACGTCCTGCACGGTGTCGGGCTGTAAGCACAACCCCCACCTGTGGACGTCGGGCCCTCATACCACCCTCATGGAGTCTGTTTCTGACCGTTTGAGCAGACACATGCACGTTTGTGGCCTGCTGGAGGTCATTTTGCAGGGCTCTGGCAGTGCTCCTCCTGCTCCTCCTTGCACAAAGGCGGAGGTAGCGGTCCTGCTGCTGGGTTGTTGCCCTCCTACGGCCTCCTCCACGTCTCCTGATGTAGTGGCCTGTCTCCTGGTAGCGCCTCCATGCTCTGGACACTACGCTGACAGACACAGCAAACGTTCTTGCCACAGCTCGCATTGATGTGCCATCCTGGATGAGCTGCACTACCTGAGCCACTTGTGTGGGTTGTAGACTCCGTCTCATGCTACCACTAGAGTGAAAGCACCGCCAACATTCAAAAGTGACCAAAACATCAGCCAGGAAGCATAGGACCTGAGAAGTGGTCTTTGGTCACCACCTGCAGAACCACTCCTTTATTGGGGGTGTCTTGCTAATTGCCTATAATTTCCACCTGTTGTCTAATCCATTTGCACAACAGCATGTGAAATTTATTGTCAATCAGTGTTGCTTCCTAAGTGGACAGTTTGATTTCACAGAAGTGTGATTGACTTGGGAGTTACATTGTTTTGTTTAAGTGTTCCCTTTATTTTTTTGAGCAGTGTCTATATATTTAATTAGGCATAGCTTACCACATTGTTAACCGTTATGTTTTTGTTTTTTTGCTTTCTAAGTCTTATGCTACTCTCTTAGGAACCAGAAGGAGAAAGTGGAGAAACTAAAAGCAGCTCAGCTGAAGTGAAGGAAGTCAGCGGCTTCAGCTGGAATGTCATTCTGTTGTGTGATGAGAGATGGAAATAAGATTGTGCATGGTGTGATCATAGAACAGAGGCCATAAGTCTCTGAGTTTGAAAACCTCACGGAAAGAAGGCGAAAACCTGAAACAGGACCAGAGGTTCCCCGTCCACGTGGTACCATCTAAACCACTGCACCAAAGCTCCAAGGGCGATCGAACGACCATTGAGCCCGGAGGGAATGGAAGGATAGGATGCTGATACTCCAGGCAGGAGTCCGGAGGGAACAGAAGGAGAGGATGCTAATTGGCCATGTGCCAATCACTGTGCCATGTGATTAGTTTCATACTGTTACAGTATCTAGAGTTTACAAAATGGTACAATAGAGATAAATAATTATACACAACAAAGAATGACATCTGCCCACATTATCAAATTGATGGTAGGATACTGTGTAGAGACCGATCTGGCCACATAATCAAATTGATGGTGGAGGAGAAAAGGATCACCGTGCAACTCCCAATAGTTAACAGATACCCTCGCCTGAAGATCCAGAGTGTCCAGGGATGGGCTGGAGGGACATGCCTGTTGCTCCTGATGACATACCCCTGACGGAGGCGCTGTCCAAGGGTACAGAGAAATAACGACAGGAGAATGGAAAGGCCCTCACATCTGACCTCGCATTTTTTAATTTTTAATTTGACCTTTATTCAACTAGGCAAGTCAGTTAAGAACAAATTCTTATTTTCAATGACAGCCTAGGAACAGTGGGTTAACTGCCTTGTTCAGGGGCAGAACGACACATTTTTACCTTGTCAGCTCGGGGATTCAATCTTGCAACCTTCCGGTTACTAGTCCAACGCTCTAACCACTAGGCTACCTGCCACCCCTATGGTCTTCCTAACAGACAGTGGAAACCAGGACAGATGAAGAACGGTAGAATGGCCTTGACAGCAACAGTGGCAAACCTAGAAGAATGGTAAAAACACCAACTAAGACAATAGCAGAAACACAAGAAAGTGGGTTGCTACAGAAAACCTGGACATCTGTTACCAATTGGGGTAGCCACAATTAAGAAAATACCCCAGAATCAAACATTGACCTAAAATTGAGAGAAAAGAGTGAAAAAAATGGCTGGTATAAGTGGGCCAGCCCAAAAACATAGAATGGACAATTGTATACTGTGTAGCAAATACCCCATGACAGGTATATTAATAGTACCTGAACCTGTGACGTTTGAGGTTTGTGCAAATGGTGCAAACTAGATGATGTAAAAATTGGACATTTTCATCATGCTGACCCAATCTTCTGTGCCATTTGAAAAAGGGGGGACTGCACCTTGTGTTGGGATAGAGAATGTGTTTAAAGTATATACATAGTGTAACAGAATATAACCATGTACTCAATGTAACAGTTGCTGAATGATATATGATGTTAGGGTTTTCCAATTATGGACCTTGCCCTTAATTCTTCAACAGGTTTAATAGGAGGGCCATATGTTTAGGTGTCATACTGAGAACGATGTTATAAGGGTTTATGAGGTTTAGTTTATTTAAAAAAAAAAATGTTTTTCTTGTTTTTCTTATATTTTACATAACTGAGAACCTAGGGCAAGGCTAGGAAATGCATGCACATGCTTTTACACTGTATGTTAAAGGACAATTGGCTTGAGGAGGGATCTTTTACTTCCTTCTAGCTATGTAAAGGGATATATTTGGTCCTGCTGTCACGAATCCCGCTGAATATGGTGCCTCTTCCTGTTCGGGCGGCGCTCGGCGGTCGTCGTCGCCGGCCTACTTGCTGCCACCGATCCCCTTTTCTGTTTCAGTTAGTTTTGTCTGATTAGTTGCACCTGTTTCTTGTTTGGGTTTTGCTTTGGGCTATTTAAACCCGGTAGGCCCGCTGGCTTTTGTGCGGGCTTGTTTTTCTGTTCATGGTGTGTGGATTATTGTGGATTCCGTTTTTCCGGACAGTTTCGTCCTGTTTGTTGGTCTGGGTATTTATGTGCCCTTGTGTTTGGCGTGACCGTTAATCTGTTCTTGGAATAAAGATCCACGTTTTGAACTACCCTTCTCTCTGCGCCTGACTCCTCCACCCACTACTCCTAGAAGCCTTAACACCTGCCTCCCCAGTATGAATGAGAAAGTGAAGCAAAGGTTGATAAGGTTTAAGGGAGGCAGATTGTCTCCTTAGCAACATAGAAGGTGCTTCCCTTGTCACTTGTACTGGAACAAACTTTAAGGTTTGGGACTTATTAAGCCCCAGAGGAGGGATATATTGGACATTTTCCAGTACATATGTGCCCATTACACATTTCGTAGTAGTCAGCAGGATAAGTGCACTCTACATGTGTGTCTAGGTCATTAGACATGCGCCTGTCTGGGGAGTGGGCATGTCTGGTTATTTTTGTACCATTGCTATAGCCTAATATTTACTGTTGCTATGATTACACCTATTGGGAATTTTCTAGAACATGTGTGCCCATTATACATCTTGGAGTGGTCAGCAGAATAGGTACGCTCTGTATGTGTGGCTAGCTCATTGGGCACCATTGGACATCTGTCTGGTCCAACGGACATTGGACATGCACCTGTCTGTTTATTTTTGTACCATTGCTATGGCTCTAATGTTTCTATGCCCTAATATGAAACTAAACTAAAATGAATGCAAGGCAAAAAGATAATGGTGGCTAAATGCCAGAGGGGATTAATTATTAACATAAAGAGGAGTTACTATGTGTGTGACGTAAGGATGAAACCTGTATAAAAAGTGGTTGCCAAGGCTGGGAAAGTTAGTTGTTTTAATGAACCAGCTCGACTTATATTACTTTGTAATAGAAGTCTATTTGAACTCAGAGGCTCCGGTATTTGAGAAATATTATTGACTGAATATTTCCACGACATTGACAAATGGCTTTCTTGGGTAGACCAGACAGGAGAGCATTACAGTAGACAAACCTGCTTGTAATAAAAGCATAGATGAGTCTCTCTGTATCAGCCTGAGAGAGAAACGGTCGCACCTTGGCAATGTTCTATTTTGGTCACATTCCTAATGTGTGTTTCGAAATTGAGTTTAGAATGTAAAATAACACCTAGGTTTTAGGTATTTAGGTCATATTTATTGCCCATTAATTAAAATGTCCGTCCAGATTCTCTCTCAGATTTTCTCTGCTTTGGCTCCAACAATAAGTACCTTGGGTCTTGATTTATGTGGAGGAAGTTGTGAGCCATCCAAGTATTTAAATCACTAATACAGTCTAATAATGTATTAGTCAAGCTAAAAGCCTCTCGTGACACAGAAATTGAAAGATGTGTATTGTCTGCGTAGCAGTAAAAATCAATGCTGTGCATTCTGATAACGCTGCCAAGGGTTAACATATATAAAATGAACAGTACTGGAACCAAAATTTAACCTTGTGGAATGCCACACGTGATATGTATTTTCTCCGAGTTATGTTCACGAAGGGTGAAAAAACTTTATTGACCGGTTCTAAACCAATTTAGAACTGGACCAGAGAGGCCAACCCATCTCTCCAGTCTGTCCAGAAGGATATCATGGTCAACAGTTTTGAATGCAGCACTGAAATCTAAGAGTACAAGGACAGAGTGCTGTTTAGCATCTGTGTTTGGCTGTAAGATGCATTTCCACTTTAACTAAGGCTGTCTCTGTGCTGTGGTGGGCCCGAAAACCAGATTTGTTTTTATACAGTTGGCACTATCAAATCATTTAACTGTTTGAAAACCAATTTTGCTTAAGAATGGAAGGTTGGAGATTGGCTGAAAATTGCTAAAAACTGAAGAATCTAGATGACTTTTCTTCAGAAGGGGTTTCACAATAGCAGTTTTTAGTGTAGTGCGGAAAGTGCCTGTGAACTTGCACGTCTTCCTACTAACAACTAAAATGAACCTGACAGACTGTTATTTCACAGCACGGTGCATTTTCAAGTGGTTTTTCATTAAACTTGACTTTCAGGACATTGCAATTGATGTGTAAAATATAAACAGCAGCTCCTCTCTTCCTCTTTCTCCCTCTCTCTCTACCTAATTAGGCTACTTAAAACCCCAAGGCATTTTTAACTCAAATAATTCTAGTAAGTTGAGCCCAATCTCCAGACCTGAACCCCATTGAAAACCACTAGAATATGATCAAGAGGAAGATGGATGGTCACAAGCCATCAAACAAAGCTGAGCTGCTTGAATTCTTGTGCCAGGAGTGGCATAAATCTTGTTAGGGAAGTTGCGAATTTTCGCAGCTTTTTGTTAAAAATCGCGCAACATTTCAGCGCCCTGCTATTCATGCCAGGAATATAGTATATGCATATGATTAGTATGTGTGGATAGAAAACACTCAGACGTTTCTAAAACTGTTTAAATCACGGCTGTGACTATAACAGAACGTGCGTTTCATCGAAAAGTGCAGGAAAATCTGATCACTGAAAATGGAAATAAATATCCGTGCGCCACTTCCAGGAATTGATAAAGGTGAACCGAACAGGGCTCCGGGCTCCGGGCAGCCGAGCGGAAATGGAGGAAAACTCGCCTCCCTGCGGACCTGGCATCCTTTCACTCCCTCCTCTCTACATTTTCCTCCTCTGTCTCTGCTGCTAAAGCCACTTTCTACCACTCTAAATTCCAAGCATCTGCCTCTAACCCTAGGAAGCTCTTTGCCACCTTCTCCTCCCTCTTGAATCCTCCTCCCCCCTCCTCCCTCTCTGCAGATGACTTCGTCAACCATTTTGAAAAGAAGGTCGACGACATCCGATCCTCGTTTGCTAAGTCAAACGACACCGCTGGTTCTGCTCACACTGCCCTACCCTGTGCTCTGACCTCTTTCTCCCCTCTCTCTCCAGATGACATCTCGCGTCTTGTGACGGCCGGCCGCCCAACAACCTGCCCGCTTGACCCTATCCCCTCCTCTCTTCTCCAGACCATCTCCGGTGACCTTCTCCCTTACCTCACCTCGCTCATCAACTCATCCCTGAACGCTGGCTACGTCCCTCCCGTCTTCAAGAGAGCGAGAGTTGCACCCCTTCTGAAAAAACCTACACTTCCCTCCGATGTCAACAACTACAGACCAGTATCCCTTCTTTCTTTTCTCTCCAAAACTCTTGAACGTGCCGTCCTTGGCCAGCTCTCCCGCTATCTCTCTCAGAATGACCTTCTTGATCCAAATCAGTCAGGTTTCAAGACTAGTCATTCAACTGAGACTGCTCTTCTCTGTATCACGGAGGCGCTCCGCACTGCTAAAGCTAACTCTCTCTCCTCTGCTCTCATCCTTCTAGACCTATCGGCTGCCTTCGATACTGTGAACCATCAGATCCTCCTCTCCACCCTCTCCGAGTTGGGCATCTCCCGGCGCGGCCCACGCTTGGATTGCGTCCTACCTGACAGGTCGCTCCTACCAGGTGGCGTGGCGAGAATCCGTCTCCTCACCACGTGCTCTCACCACTGGTGTCCCCCAGGGCTCTGTTCTAGGCCCTCTCCTATTCTCGCTATACACCAAGTCACTTGGCTCTGTCATAACCTCACATGGTCTCTCCTATCATTGCTATGCAGACGACACACAATTAATCTTCTCCTTTCCCCCTTCTGACGACCAGGTGGCGAATCGCATCTCTGCATGTCTGGCAGACATATCAGTGTGGATGACGGATCATCACCTCAAGCTGAACCTCGGCAAGACGGAGCTGCTCTTCCTCCCGGGAAGGACTGCCCGTTCCATGATCTCGCCATCACGGTTGACAACTCCATTGTGTCCTCGTCCCAGAGCGCTAAGAACCTTGGCGTGATCCTGGACAACACCCTGTCGTTCTCAACTAACATCAAGGCGGTGGCCCGTTCCTGTAGGTTCATGCTCCACAACATCCGCAGAGTAATGACCCTGCCTCACACAGGAAGCGGCGCAGGTCCTAATCCAGGCACTTGTCATCTCCGTCTGGATTACTGCAACTTGTTGGGCTCCCTGCCTGTGCCATTAAACCCCTACAACTCATCCAGAACGCCGCAGCCCGTCTTCAACCTTCCCAAGTTCTCTCACGTCACCCCGCTCCTCCGCTCTCTCCACTGGCTTCCAGTTGATCGATCCGCTACAAGACCATGGTGCTTGCCTACGGAGCTGTGAGGGGAACGGCACCTCAGTACCTCCAGGCTCTGATCAGGCCCTACACCCAAACAAGGGCACTGCGTTCATCCACCTCTGGCCTGCTCGCCTCCCTACCACTGAGGAAGTACAGTTCCCGCTCAGCCCAGTCAAAACTGTTCGCTGCTCTGGCCCCCAATGGTGGAACAAACTCCCTCACGACGCCAGGACAGCGGAGTCAATCACCACCTTCCGGAGACACCTGAAACCCCACCTCTTTAAGGAATACCTAGGATAGGATAAAGTAATCCTTCTCACCCCCCTTAAAAGACCTAGATGCACTATTGTAAAGTGGCTGTTCCACTGGATGTCATAAGGTGAAAGCACCAATTTGTAAGTCGCTCTGGATAAGAGCGTCTGCTAAATGACTTAAATGTAATGATGTAATGAACCGGAATAAATTAGGTTTAGGTTGCAGTACCTACAGCTTCCACACGATGTCTAGAGTCTTGTCATTTGATTCGGCTTTGATTCTTGGTCAAACCGACACAAGGGAACCGATTCCCTCCGGTCTCCGACCGGATGTTTTGGTTGAGATTTCTCCTGACATGTTTTCAAGACGGACACCTATCGAATTTACATCGCCTCCTGGTGAATTTTATCGCTTATTAACGTGTACTAATACCTAAAGTTGCATTACAAAAGTATTTCGAAGTGTTTTATGAAAGTTTATCGTCGACTTTTTTTTCCGTTGTTCACACAGTATTCATAGATCGATATCTAGGCTATATATGGACCGATTTAATCGAAAAAAGACCCTAAATGATGTTTATGGGACATCTAGGAGTGCCAAGAAAGAAGCTTGTCAAAGGTAATGAATGTTTTATATTTTATTTCTGCGTTTTGGTTTGCGCCGGCTACCGCAAAATCTGTCGTGTTAGGTGACGTTGCAGTATTTTGAGGGTGCATGCTATCAGATAATAGCTTCTCATGCTTTCGCCGAAAAGCATTTTACAAATCTGACTTGGTGGATAGATTCACAACGAGTGTAGCTTTAATTCAGTACATTGTATGTCCATTTTAATGAAAGTTTGAGTTTTATCAACCTCTATAGGTGGCGCTCTTGAACATTTCCGCTGATTGATGTTCCCACCACGGGACCACGGCCCTAACAGGTGGCATAAAGTTACCCAACATCAATGTGAAAGACTGGTGGAGAGCATGCAAAGAAGCATAAAAGCTTTGATTGACAATCAGGGTTATTTCACCATATATTGATTTCTGAACTCTTCCCAAGTTAAAACATTAGTATTGTGTTGTTTAAAAATGTATATGAACTTATTTTCTTTGCATTATTCGAGGTCTGAAAACACTGCATCTTTTTTTGTTGTTTTGACCAGTTGTCATTTTCTGCAAATAAAAGCACTAAATGACAATAATTTGAGAGAAATGTTGACAGTAGTTCATTTTACCCAAACACATACCTATAAACAGTAAAACTAGAGACACTGGTAATTTTGGAGTGGTCTCTTAATTTTTTCCAAAGCTGTATATATATATATATATATATAGTATATACAGCGGGGAGAATAAGTATTTGATACTCTGCGATTTTGCAGGTTTTCCTACTTGCAAAGCATGTAGAGGTCTGTCATTTTTTCATAGGTACACTTCAACTGTGAGAGACGGAATCTAAAACAAAAATCCAGAAAATCACATTGTATGATTTTTAAGTAATTAATTTGCATTTTATTACATGACATAAGTATTTGATACATCAGAAAAGCAGAACTTAATATTTGGCACAGAAACCTTTGTTTGCAATTACAGAGATCATACATTTCCTGTAGTTCTTTACTAGGTTTGCACACACTGCAGCAGTGATTTTGGCCCACTTCTCCATACAGACCTTCTCCAGATCATTCAGGTTTCGGGGCTGTCGCTGGGCAATATGGACTTTCAGCTCCCTCCAAAGATGTTCTATTGGGTTCAGGTCTGGAGACTGGCTAGGCCTCTCCAGGACCTTGAGATGCTTTTTACGGAGTCACTCCTTAGTTGCCCTGGCTGTGTGTTTCGGGTCGTTATCATGCTGGAAGACCCAGCCACGAACAATCTTCAATGCTCTTACTGAGGGAAGGAGGTTGTTGGCCAAGATCTCGTGATACATGGCCCCATCCATCCTCCCCTCAATACGGTGCAGTTGTCCTGTTCCCTTTGCAGAAAAACATCCCCAAAGAATGAGGTTTCCACCTCCATGCTTCACGGTTGGGATGGTGTTCTTGGGGTTGTACTCATCCTTCTTCTTCCTCCAAACATGGCGAGTGGAGTTTAGACCAAAAAGCTCTATTTTTGTCTAATCAGACCACATGACCTTCTCCCATTCTTCCTCTGGATCATCCAGATGGTCATTGGCAAACTTCAGACGTGCGCTGGCTTGAGCAGGGGGACCTTGCGTGCACTGCAGGATTTTAATCCATGACGGCATAGTGTGTTACTAATGGTTTTCTTTGAGACTGTGGTCCCAGCTCTCTTCAGGTCATTGACCAGGTCCTGCCGTGTAGTTCTGGGCTGATCCCTCACCTTCCTCAGGATCATTGATGCCCCACGAGGTGAGATCTTGTATGGAGCCCCAGACCGAGGGTGATTGACCGTCATCTTGAACTTCTTCCATTTTCTAATAATTGCGCCAACAGTTGTTGCCTTCTCACCAAGCTGCTTGCCTATTGTCCTGAAGCCCATCCCAGCCTTGTGCAGGTCTACAATTTTTATCCCTGATGTCCTTACACAGCTCTCCAGTCTTGGCCATTGTGGAGAGGTTGGAGTCTGTTTGATTGAGTGTGTGGACAGGTGTCTTTTATACAGGTAACGAGTTCAAACAGGTGCAGTTAATGCAGGTAATGAGTGGAGAACAGGAGGGCTTCTTAAAGAAAAACTAACAGGTCTGTGAGAGCCGGAATTCTTACTAGTTGGTAGGTGATAAAATACTTATGTCATGCAATAAAATGCAAATGTATTACTTAAAAATCATACCATGTGATTTTCTGGATTTTTAGATTCCGTCTCTCACAGTTGAAGTGTACCTATGATAAAAAATTACAGACCTCTACATGCTTTGTAAGTTGGAAAACCTGCAAAATCGGCAATGTATCAAATACTTGTTCTCCCCACTGTATATATATACAGTGGGGCAAAAAGTCAGCCACCAATTGTGCAAGTTCTCCCACATAGTGGAGTTTGGTGTGTGACTGTTTGAGGTTGTGGACAGGTGTCTTTTATACTGATAACAAGTTCAAACAGGTGCCATTAATACAGGTAACGAGTGGAGGACAGAGGAGCCTCTTAAAGAAGAAGTTTCAGGTCTGTGAGAGCCAGAAATCTTGCTTGTTTGTAGGTGACCAAATACTTATTTTCGACCATAATTTGCAAATAAATTCATAAAAAATCCTACAATGTGATTTTCTGGATTTTTTCTCTCATTTTGCCTGTCATAGTTGAAGTGTGAAACTTGCACAATTGGTGGTTGACTAAATACTTTTTTGCCCCCCGACATTGAATACCACTGCCTTACAGGGTCACAGTGAGAAATGACTACAAAATCACTAACTAACTGTAGGCGACTCAAATATATTAAGTAATGACAGAACATTAGGGTTTACAGTGCATGGGAGGAGATATGGTTTGTGTGATGCCCTGATTAGTGATCTCTACCCCTGGGACAATCGTACTTTCACTCCCTCCCTCTCTTAAAACAAAATGGACATGACTGTGACTCTCTTCCAAACACACACACACACACACGGGTGCACGCACGTGCGCACACACAGCTTATTATTCACACAAATTATTTTCATTGTACCGTCTGCATGCATCCCCACCCCAGTGTTGGTGATGGATGTCTGCCTCAGCACTAAGGTACCTGAAGTGTCATTCCAGCAACACACTGCTCATCCATCACACTGTGCTCGGCCCGTCACCAACCTGACAAACCAGCTGACAAACAGCCAAAGACAGACCTCGGATATGTTACCTACATCCCAAATGGCACCCCATTCCTTATGTAGTGCACTACTTTAGTTCAGATCCCTATGGGTCCTGGTCAAAAGTAGTGCACTATATAGTGTATAGAATGCCATTTGGGATGCATCCTCTATGCTGAGCCTATGAGCCTCGGCTGGGCTGGGCCGGTGGTCCCCCACTCAACCATCCACATGCCCAGCCTGTACAGCTTCATCAGAGGGTGTGTGTGTCTGTCAGTCTAGGGCCATAGACACAACATTAACCCCACTCAGGCTCCACCCAGCCACAAACACATCAGACTAATTGTTGTTACATCAGTACAGTCGAAAATAAACAAACAATCCACAACAGTCCATAGCAATGTGAAGCTAGCAGCCAGATGTGAGTGACTGAACCGTTGTTGTACTGTTGAACCTTTGTTGTACCCAGCTGACTCAGTATAGAGCCTTTTGGGCCTGACTGACTCACAGCTTAAAGTAATACTTTTCTCTCTCCCCCTCTTCCCACTCTGTCAAACCTCAGCTACACTCAGGCTGAAACTAACTGCTGTAGCAGTCCCAGTCCTAGCAGATGGTTCCAGAACACTAAGTAGAGTGTTGGCACGCTGAGTTCTACCCCCAAAAGACTGAAGACCCAGAAACACACTTAAAACAGGTAGAAAAGGGCAGGAAAGGTAGGGCTGCACCCAAATGGCACCCTATTCCATGGGTTCTGGTCAAAAATAGTAGAATAAATAGGGAATAGAGTAACATTTGTGCTGCACCCTAGGTCTTGTCTACCTCAGTCTCTAACAATAAATATGATAGACACCCCACATCCTTATGCTCTAAAGCATTTGTCACATTAAACAGGAATACTTGTGCTTTTTGACGATGTGTGAAGTTCCTCATTTACTTTGATGTGCCGTTCTATTTGGGAGTTAGGAAGTGTTTCAAGTACAGATGACAGGAGGTCATTGTGACAGTATAGTACTGTAGATCGCTTCATTTCTATGACAAGATAATTATAGATACAGTAAGTTCTGGGTTTTATCATATGAGAATGGGAGATATCATAAGTTGCTGAAGTTTTATTACTGCATTCTTCACTAAACATACATGATACAGCAGAATGCAGAGAAGGGACTGTCGAAGTCTGATTGTAAACTATGTTGAACAACATTATACTTTGGGCATGGCAAAAAGTCCCCATGCATGTCCTAATTTATTGTACATTTTCTCCTAGTTCTATCCTGCCATCCTACAATCTGCTAGGCTTTCTAAATTATTTTTAATGTCATGATGACAAACATGGAAATGAAGTGTGGTGGAATGAATATAATTGCGACTGTGTTTAGTCATTATTCATTATAGATGCACAGGGGAGCAGACAGACATCGGGTGCATCCCAAATGGCACTCTATTTCCTATTCAGTGCATTACTTTTGACCAGGGCCCATAGAGTTCTGGTCAAGAGTGGTGCACTATATAGTGCAATATAGGACGCAGCCTGTGATTAGTTATTCTTTATTATGGATGTTCAGGGGAACAGACAGACAGTGTTTTCCTTGGCGCTGTCTATATAAAATCATGTGTCCTCCAACACTAAAGACCTCCAACCTCCAATGAAATCCTTCCCATGCTCCATTACTTCTGACAGCACACAGTAAAAGACACGCTGTTAAAACAAGCACTCAACATTAAAATGTCTCTCCTAGCCCATTATGGTCTTAATAAATTAGGTTGAGACATATAATCAATGTATTAATCACTTGACCCAGATACAGCTTAGAACAAAACAGAACAGCGTTCTTCTGCAGTATTAAATTGTTTCCCTAACTAACACACAAAACAATGTATGCTCGATGGTCACAAAAAGGATGCTAGCATAGAATTACAGTAAGAAAAGAATCACTAGTGAATTACACAATCTTTATGGAGGCTACTGACTGGGAACAATGTACTGAACCATCCACTACTTGTACAACATGCTTATATCACTCTTGAAGTATACATTTAGTCAGATGTACAGAACAGTAACCCCCTTTCTATTCTAAGTTGTTGGGTAGATATGCTGCAGGCACCAAGCTCATATAGGAGTACGAGAGCCGAAGGTCAGTGCTGTATTGAGCACAGAGGAGTAACACTCAACTGCTATTAGGCTATACATGTCTCCCTCAGGTTTTCAACGGATGCAGTCAGAGTTGGAGTGGGCGTAAACAGTGCTGTCAGTGGTGTTGGAGTTGGATGTATGGTGATGGGTGGAGGAGGATAGAGGGCTTTATTTATAAGCTGGAAGAGCAGGCCGAGAGGAGCCTAGAGGAGAGGGGCCACTGCAGACGTCAACGCAGGGCAGGCGGCAAGCTGCAGTGGCTCTGGCTAACAGGGCTTTCAGAGTCGCACTTCACTACAGATGCGTATCTTAATTTGATCATCCTGTTTTTCCAGGAATTATTTCTGCACAGTTGGAAATGCAAACTTGTAGTGTATTTGAGGTTTAAAAAGGCTTCTAAAGTTCATATTCTATTTAAAGTGTCAGACTTGATTTGCCCTAACCTGAAAATGGATCATTAATTATAATCCACATATGAATTCACATTTCCTGTTACTGCAGGATTATTTTCCTGCTGTAGCAAACTGGTTCAAATTAAGATCCTACATCTGTAGCAGTCTTCCCTCACAGCATTATCATAAATGTTTAAATCAAGTATCTGGTTCTGGGTGCCGAGATTAACATTAGTGGTATCAGATATTAGCTGACACCATGGAAAGGTGCTCTTCATTTCAGCTATTATTACAGAACACATCTTATGCTCTGTGTACAGTCGCTTGCGAAAGTATTCATCCCCCCTGGCATTTGTCCTATTTTGTTGCCTTACAACCTGGAATTAAGATTGATTTTTGGGTGGTTTGTATAATTTGATTTACAAAACATGCCTACCACTTTGAGGATGCAAAATATTTTTTATTGTGAAACAAACAAGAAATAAGACAAAAAAAACAGAAAACAAGCGTGCATAACTATTCACCCCCCCCAAAGTCAATGCTTTGTATGCTTTGTAGAGCCACCTTGGGGTATGTCTCTACAATCTTGGCACATCTAGCCACTGTGATTTTCGTCCATTCTTCAATGCAAAACTGCTCCAGCTACTTCAAGTTGGATGGGTTCTGCAGGTGTACAGCAATCTTTAAGTCATACCACAGATTTTCAATTGGATTGAGGTCTGGGCTTTGACTAGGCCATTCCAAGACATTTCAATGTTTCCCCTTAAACCACTCGAGTGTTGCTTTAGCAGTATGCTTAGGGTCATTGTCCTGCTGGAAGGTGAACCTCCGTCCCAGTCTCAAATCTCTGGAAGACTGAAACAGGTTTCCCTCTAAAATGTCCCTGTGTTTAGCGTCGCCCATCATTCCTTCAATTCTGACCAGTTTCTCAGTCCCTGCCGATGAAAAACATCTCCACAGCATGATACTACCACCACCATGCTTCACATTGGGGATGGTGTTCTCGGGGTGATGCGAGGTGTTGGGTTTGCGCCAGACATAGCGTTTTCTTTGATGGCCAAAAAGCTACATTTTAGTCTCATCTGATCAGAGTACCTTCTTCCATATGTTTGGGGAGTCTCCCACATGCCTTTTGGCGAACACCAAACGTGTTTGCTTAATTATTTCTTAAAGCAATGGCTTTTTTTCTGGCCACTCTTCCGTAAAGCCCAGCTCTGTGGAGTGAATGGCTTAAAGTGGTCCTATGGACAGATACTCCAATCTCCGCTGTGGAGCTTTGCAGCTTCTTTAGGGTTATCTTTGGTCTCTTTGTTGCCTCTCTGATTAATGCCCTCCTTGCCTGGTCCATGAGTTTTGGTGGGCGGCCCTCTCTTGACAGGTTTATTGTGGTGCCATATTCTTTCAATTTTTTTTATAATGGATTTAATGGTGCTCTGTGGGATGTTCAACGTTTCTGATATTTTTTTATAACCGAATGATATGTACTTCTCCACAGCTTTGTCCCTGACCTGTTTGGAGAGCTCATTGGTCTTCGTAGTGCCCCTTGCTTAGTGGTGATGCAGATTCTGGGGCCTTTCAGAACAGGTGTATATATATACTGAGATCATGTGACAGATCATGTGACACTCAGATTGCACACAGGTGGACTTTATTTAACTAATTATGTGACTTCTGAAGGTAATTAACATGATGGGTTTACTGGTACTGTATATGGTTGATGTTGTGGCCCCAAGCAAACATAAAATAATACACAAAGTCCCCTAGTGACCCTGTTCACAACTAAAGCACAATTGTCAGCTTTTAAAGGTGTCTCTAACAATGCCCTGGCCCATTGGCTCAGAGAGGTTTTGGTGATAACTGAGGGGAGGAGGAGTGGGGGAAGGGTGGATTCAACCACTACCACCCTGTTTCATCTCACCCCTCATTACTGTAAATATGATACAGATATTTGGCCTGGGCATCATAAATTATATCTCCTGTACAGATATTTTCCACACTGATTCATAACACCTTTACCAACGCTGGCAATAGTCCTCTGGTAACCTAGATGTAGCTTTTCCTTGGTAATCCATGTCTAACCGGGTTGTTTATTTTTTCACTTCTTGCCACTGCAGAAATATATATTTCAATGTGTACATATTCATATTTGTTGAATTGGCATGTTAGGTGTAGGTATAATGGGGGGGGGTTCGTTAATGTCAGTTCTTCCCAGTCTGATATTTAAGGAGATGTAGCAGATGAGGATCTATGAAACTCACTCCTTAGTCTGCAGTTGTGCAACAGGTTAGAATGCTTCAAGAGGCCTGTCATGTGTATTTGTGAGGCAGAGGTCCTGAGTTTCTCATCTTGGTATGAGCTGGCTCGGGAGAAAGCGGTATGGCTTAGCAAGCAGCGTGACGCCCTTTATAATATTGCTTTGACCTGGAACTGCAGTTGTGCTCAGCTCATCTACTGGGGTTGCTGTGGAGCGAGTTTGGGAGTGTCAGCTATATGTATTGTCATAAGGTGAATGCACCAATTTGTAAGTCGCTCTGGATAAGAGCGTCTGCTAAATGACTTAAATGTAAATGTTAAATGTAATTGGTTGCACCAGATCTTATTTAGGGGCTTCATAGAAAAGGGGGTGAATACTTATGCATGCACCACTTTCAGTTTTGTATTTTTTAGAATTTTTTGAAACATGTACTTTTTTTCATTTCATATCACCAATTTGGACTATTTTGTGTATGTCCATTACATGAAATCCAAATAAAAATCCAAGGGGAATTAATAAATTTGCAAGGCACTGTATGCTTCTCAATAGAGTTGATATTGTACATAAAAGCAAACAAACTGCAAAGATACTATTTTTCTAGTTCATGAGGTTTGTCATTTCCAAAGCACCACAGTAGATTTACACAAATACTTTCTTAACCCCTTCTACATGTGCACAAGCTGTAGTCAGACAAGATTGATTTCCAAACAACAAATAAGTAAACAAGGATTGCATAACAGTTTATATGAGGCCCAACAGCAGTGATTGTGTGTGTGTGTGTGTGTGTGTGTGTGTGTGTGTGTGTGTGTGTGTGTGTGTGTGTGTGTGTGTGTGTGTGTGTGTGTGTGTGTGTGTCTCTGGGACAACCTCAATGTAGCAGCTGTAAATTGAGGTAAATTGTCTGTCACCTCAAATCTTCTTTGCCAGCTGCTTTCCCCCATTTCTTCATCTATCACTGTTGACTCAACTCATCCCTTTTAAACATACCTCCCCCATCCCTCTCATCCATCCACCCTCTGCTACCCCAGGCAGAGACACATCCAAACCCAGGACATGATTACTACACTCCCACTCCCACCTCCCTCTTCCTCTCCCTCACTCTCTCCTACATGGCCAGTTAGGGTGGTTTTTAGACACCAGAGGATCTGATTCACTTCATGTCCTCCTACACAGTGACTTTACTTAGAATATGTGCTTTGGAAGAATAACGAGCTACACTACATTACCAAAAGCATGTGGACACCTGCTCATCTCATTCATTTCATTCCAAAATCATGGGCAAAATCATGGGTAATATAGAGTTGGTCCCCCCTTTGTTGCTATAACAGCCTCCACTCTTCTGGGAAGGCTTTCCACTAAATGTTGGAACATTGCTGTGGGGACTTGCTTCCATTCAGCCACAAGAGCATTAGTGAGGTCGGGCACCGATGTTGGGCGATTAGGCCTGGCTCGCAGTCAGTGTTCCAATTCATCCCAAAGGTTTTCGATGGGGTTGAGGTCAGGGCTCTGTGCAGGGCAGTCAAGTTTTTCCACACGATCTCGACAAACCATTTCTGTATGGACCTTGCTTTGCACACGGGGACATTGTCATGCTGAAACAGGAAAGGGCCTCTCCCAAACTGTTGCCACAAAGTTGGAAGCAATGAATCGTCTAGAATGTCATTGTATGCCGTAGCATTAAGATTTCCCTTCACTGGAACTAAGTGGCCTAGAGCGAACCATGAAAAACAGCCCCAGGCCTTTATTCCTCCTCCACCAAACTTTACAGTTAGTACTATGCATCCAGGCAGGTAGCGTTCTCCTGGCATCCGCCAAACCCATATTCGTCAGATGGTGAAGCATGATTCATCATACCAGAGAATACTGTTTCACATTCCAATGGTGGCGAGCTTTCCACCACTCCTGCCACCGCTTGGCATTGCGCAAGGTGATCTTAGGCTTGGTGCTTAGGTGATCTACTCAGCCATGTAAACCCATTTGATGAAGCTCCTGATGAACAGTTCTTGCTGACTTTGCTTTCAGAGTCAGTTTGGAACTCGTTAGAGAGTGTTGCAACCGAAGACAGTCCTGTCCTGTTCTGTGAGCTTGTGTGGCCTACCACTTCACGGCTGAGAAGTTGTTGCTCCTAGATGTTTCCGCTTCACAATAACAGCACTTACAATTGACCGGAGCAGCTCTGGCAGGGCAGGAATTTGATGAACTGACTTGTTGAAAAGGTGGCATCCTATGACGGTGCCACGTTGAAAGTCACTGAGATCTTATGTAAGGCCATTCTACTGCCAATGTTTGTCTATGGAGTTTACATGGCTGTGTTCTTGATTTTATACAGCTGTCAGCAACGGGTGTGGCTGCAATAGCCAAATCCACTAATTTGAAGGGGTGTCCACATACTTTTGTATATATAGTGTACATTCAAGGACACTCAACAACAGCCACTGAAAAATGTGGTCTTATTAGAAGAGCTGTCATTGTTTGAAAGTGTGGGTTGTGCCATGAATAAAGAGGCTCCAAGGAACTCCAGGAGATGCTCAAGACAACATCACTGGTTCTAATAACAGCTGTAATAATAATAAGTCACTGACCTTTATCTAACTCTCAGAAAAACATCTCCTACGAACAAAGACATTTTCCCTGACCTCTTATTGTCTGTTGTGGAATATTCAAAGGTGTGAGCAAAATAACAGAAAGAAAGCGAGCTAGCAATTTGGTTCCCTAAATGGTTCAAAGTTCCTGGAGTTATACTAATGTAGTTCATCACACTAGTCGAATAACTGAATAGTATAACAGATGGGGATCAATAACTTACTCCTCAGCCTAAAATGTCTCCACCGGCACTGCTGTATTGCTAGCTTTTCAGTGGCGTAACTTGCTAGGACATTGTCAAAGAGGTTGGTAGCGCATGTGTGTGAAGCAGAAGTTCCGAGTTCTAGTCTCGGTAAGTGCTGGTTAGGTAGGAAGTGGTACGGCAAGCACAGTGCCAGTGCTGTATCAACATTCCCACTGTCTGCCAAAGAAACAACCTGATTACAGATTTACAAGTGCATCCCTGCTGTTACTGACAGACTAGAGGTGCACTGAAGGGAAAGAATGTAGCATCACCATTTCCCAACTGATGGCCCAGACAGAGAGGTAAAAATATAATAATGTCAACCACCAAACAGACACAAACAAACTTTTCTTCCCTACAGTATATAGTGCACTTTTGACGAGAGCCCTATGGGTCCTGGTCAAAAGTAGTGAACTATATAGGGAGTAGGGTGCTATTTGGGATGCACTTTAAGTTAATTAAGCAGGAAACACTGTCAGGCAATCAAGTGTTAGGGTACATAATGCTGCCTGCTGTGTGACTTGGAGCTCAGAAGCTGATGTAAAAGGTGGCAAAGAGCATCTCTGTTCCACTGGGAATTCAGTGGCAATTATCAGAGTATCACAATAATGGATACTATAGTTTTGCTATTGTTATTCAACTGTAGTACATCCAAATTAGTCCATCATACTACTCATCGAAGCAAGCACCAGTGAGCCTGGAACTAGCCTCGTGCTAGGCCCATCTCCTGTCTAGCTGAAGAGGTCCATCAGCCACTTCTTGGGCTACAATACCTATTTTGCCAATTGGCCTGGACCCTTTTACTGCCTACACGGAGCCCTGCCAATCCAACACGACTGGTCTGCCGACGTAACCGTCCGAGGGGGCTACAACAGACTTCTTACATCGCAAGGCCCTTCTGCTAGCCCAGGCCCGCTAGCTGTCTGAATCGCTGTGTCTCCAGCTCGCCTAGCTACCCACTGGTCCCTATGATCACTCGGCTATGCATGCCTCTCCCTAATATCAATATGTCTTGTCCATTGCTGTTTTGTTTAGTGATTATTGTCTTATTTCACTGTAGAGCCTCCAGCCCTGCTCAATATGCCTTGACCAGCCCTTTCGTTTCCCTCCCACACATACGGTGACCTCACCTGGTCTAAATGATGTCTCTAGAGACAAAAACTCTCTCACCGTCACTCAATGCCTATGTTTACCTCCACTGTATGCACACCATACCATTCCCTTGTATGTGCATTATGTCTTGAAACCTGCTCCTTTTACTCTCTGTTACGAACACACTAGACAACCAGTTCTTATAGCCTTTAGCCGTACCCTTACCCTACTCCTGCTCTGTTCCTCTGGTGATGTAAAGGTTAATCCAGGCCCTCCAGGCCCTCCAGGTGCTCTCATTTGTTGACTTCTGTAACCGTAAAAGCCTTGGTTTCATGCATGTTAACATTAGAAGCCTCCTCCCTAAGTTTGTTTTACTCACTGCTTTAGCACACTCTGCCAACCCGGATGTCCTAGCCGTGTCTGAATCATGGCTTAGGAAGGCCACCAAAAATCCAGAAATGGCGATCCCTAACTATAACATTTTCTGACAAGATAGAACTGCCAAAGGGGGCGGAGTGGCAATCTACTGCAGAGATAGCCTGCAGAGTTCTGTCATACTATCCAGGTCTGTGCCCAAACAATTTGAGCTTCTAAAAATTCACCTTTCCAGAAACAAGTCTCTCACCGTTGCCGCTTGTTATAGACCACCTTCTGCCCCCAACTGTGCCCTGGACACCATATGTGAATTGATTGCCCCCCATCTATTGTCAGAGCTCGTGCTGTTAGGTGACCTAAACTGGGACATGTTTAACACCCCGGCAGTCCTACAATCTAAGCTAGATGCCCTCAATCTCACACAAATGATCAATGAACCTACCAGGTAAAACTCCAAATCCGTAAACACGGGCACGCTCATAGATATCATCCTGACCAACTTGCCCTCCAAATACACCTCTCCTGTCTTCAACCAGGATCTCAGCAATCACTGCCTCATTGCATGTGTCCGTAATGGGTCTGCGGTCAAATGACCACCCCTCATCACTGTCAAACGCTCCCTAAAACACTTCAGCGAGCAGGACTTTATAATCGACCTGGCCCGGGTATCCTAGAAGGACATTGACCTCATTCCGTAAAAGTGCTTTCCTCACCATCTTAAATAAGCATGCCCCATTAAAAAAAATGTAGAACCAGGAACAGATATAGCCCTTGGTTCACTCCAGACCTGACTGCCCTTGACCAGCACAAAAACATCATGTGGTATACTGCATTAGGATCGAATAGCCCCGCGATATGCAACTTTTCAGGGAAGTTAGGAACCAATATACACAGGCAGTTAGGAAAGCAAAGCCTAGCTTTTTCAAACAGAAATTTACATCCTGTAACTCCAAAAAGTTCTGGGACACTGTGAAGTCCATGGAGAAATATAACACCTCCTCCCAGCTGCCCACTGCACTGAGGCTAGGAAACACTGTCACCACCGATAAATCCACGATAATTGAGAATTTCAATAAGCATTTCTCTACGTCTGGCCATGTTTCCACCTGGCTACCCCTACCCTGGTCAACAGCCCTGCACCCCCCACAGCAACTTGCCCAAACCTCCCCCATTTCTCCTTCAACCAAATCCAGATAGCTTATGTTCTGAAAGATTTGCAAAATCTGGACCCCTACAAATCAGCTGGGCTAGACAATTGGGACCCTCTCTTTATAAAATTATCCGCCGCAATTATTGCAACCCCTATTACTAGCCTGTTCAACCTCTCTTTCGTATCGTCTGAGATTCCCAATGATTGGAAAGCTGCTGTGTTCAGCCCCTTCTTCAAAAGGGGATATACTCTAGACCCAAACTGCTACAGACCTATATCTATCCTACCCTGCCTTTCTAAGGTATTCGAAAGCCAAGTTAACAAACAGATCACCAAACATTTTGAATCCCACCGTACCGTCTCCGCTATGCAATCTGGTTTCCAAGCTGGTCATGGGTGCACCTCAACCACGCTCAAGGTCCTAAACAATATCATAACCGCCATCGATAAAAGACAATACTGGGCAGCCGTATTCATTGACCTGGTCAAGGCTTTCGACTCTGTCAATCACCACATTCTAATCAGAAGACTCAACAGCCTTGGTTTCTCAAATGACTGCCTTGCATGGTTCACCAACTACATCTCAGACAGAGTTCAGTGTGCCAAATCAGAGGGCCTGTTGTCCGGACCTCTGGCAGTCTCTGGGGGTGCCACAGAGTTCAATTCTCGGGCCGACTCTCTTCTCTGTATACATCAATGATGTCGCTCTTGCTGTTGGTGATTCTCTGATCCACCTCTACGCAGACGACACCATTCTGTATACATCTGGTCCGTCTTTGGACACTGTGTTAACTAACCTCCAGACGAGCTTCAATGCCATACAACTCTCCTTCCCTGGCCTCCAACTCTTCTGAAATGCAAGTAACACTAAATGCATGCTCTTCAACCGATCGCTGCCCGCACCTGCCCGCCTGTCTAGCATCACTATGGACGGTTCTGACTTAGAATATGTGGATAATTACAAATACCTAGGTGTCTGGTTAGACTGTAAACTCTCCTTCCAGACTCACATTAAGCATCTCCAATCCAAAATTAAATCTAGAATCGGCTTCCTATTTCGCAACAAACATCCTTCACTCATGCTGCCAAACATACCCTCGTAAAACTGACCATCCTACCGATCTTCGACTTCGGCAATGTCATTTACAAAATAGCCTGCAACACTACACAGCAAATTGGATGCAGTCTATCACAGTGCCATCCGTTTTGTCACCAAAGCCCCATATACTACCCACCACTGCGACCTGTATGCTCTCATTGGCTGACCCTCGCTTCATATTCGTCGCCAAACCCACTGGCTCCAGGTCATCTATAAGTCTTTGCTAGGTAAAGCCCCACCTTATCTCAGCTCACTGGTCACCATAGCAGCACCCACCCGTAGCACGTGCTCCAGCAGGTATATTTCACTGGTCACCCCCAAAGCCTATTCCTCCTTTGGCAGCCTTCCCTTCCAGTTCTCTGCTGCCAATGACAGGAAGGAATTGCAAAAATCACTGAAGCCTCATATCTCCCTCACTAACTTTAAGCATTAGCTGTCAGAGCAGCTCACAGAACATTGCACCTGTACATAGCTCATCTGTAAATAGCCCATCCAACTACCTCATCCCCATGTTGTTATTTGTTTATTTTTTGCTCCTTTGCACCCCAGTATGTCTACTTGCACATTCATCTTCTGCACATCTATCACTCCAGTGTTTAATTGCTAAATTGAAATGACCTCGCCACTATGGCCTATTTATTGCCTTTACCTCCCTAATCTTACCTAATTTGCTCACACTGTATATAGATTTTTTTATTTTCTATTGTGTTATTGACTGTATGTTTGTTTATTCCATGTGTAACTCTGTTGTTTTTTGTGTCACACTGCTTTGCTTTATCTTGGCCAGGTCGCAGTTGTAAATGAGAACTTGTTCTCAACTGGCCTACCTGGCTAAATAAAGGTCAAATAAAAAATATTTAAAAAATGTTATATAATTTTAGCACCCAAAACCAAATCATCTTAATGCTCATATTACAGCAATACCTATAATCATCCAATTACCTCAAGCCTAGATTTGCAACTAATAGTGGTAAAGCCTTCTCTCAAGGTCCAGTTTATCATAGTGTGAGGATGTCACCTGTCTGGACCTTTCATTATTGGGCCCATAGTTGTCGTGTGAGCCTGAGATTGTTCTGCATCCCACACGGCCCATAGTAAGGAAGTAGCCTTCCACAAGCCTTGGCTCCTGTTTCTGTAGCATGAGACAGCTTCATGTACAAGTTCACCCCCTGGACACTGGTCTATCACAGGGTCTTACCCCCAATCTCCATAATGCTGAGTGCCAAGCAGAGACACACCAGTTTCCATTTTTACAGTCTTTGGTATGACTCAGCAAGGAATTGAACTCCCAACCTTCCAATCTTAGTGCGGACACATTAACCACAAGGCCACTGAGTTGGTCGAAAGTATTGCACTCTATAGGGTAATAGGGCGCCATTTTGGATGTAGCCTGAGATGGAGTCTAGAGCCCAAGTATCTTCATTTCAGACAGTAATTACAAGCTACAGCTCAATGCTCTAACAGCTCCATAAAACACATCATTTACTACTTCCTGTCTATCTATCCATCCATTCCACTGCTGTCTGACGGACAGACTGTTTTGATGTGCTGCTGAAGCATATCCGTTTCAATGTTTCTCTCTGTAGAGGGCTGTTGGTTGGTATTCTGAGTGAGCGGTAGAGTGAGATACACAGTATTGTCCAGGGAAGACAGAGTGCAAAGAGAGAAGGACAGAAAGATATGTTTAGCAGTGAAAGGGAGACTGAAGAAAGAAAGGAATATAGGTCCAGAGAGAGAGAGAGACAGACAGACAGAGAGAGAGAGCGAGAGATGCAGAGAAAGCGAAAGAGTTGAAAGACAGTGATGAAAGATGGGTGACAAGAAATGGATCCCTGGTGACAGGAGACAGGTGAAAAAGAAAGAAAAAAGGAAAGAAAGGAAGATGGGGGAGAAGATGACAGACAGGTGGCTTTGATAAAGAGAAGCAGCACATACAATGGGGATGACAGTTCAGTAATGAAGCCAGGGACAAAGTCAGTCAGAACTAGGGGGGGGGACATGTATGGGCTAGGGCTGATCTGAGCCATAAACTAATCTAATTGTCAAAAGAATGAGCTCCCAGACTACAAATAACAAGAACTCATGTAAAGTGCATTAGTTAGCAACATTTAACCTTGGGCAGCTTCAATATGTTCCTTCTCAGTCCTTTGGTGCAGTGTTGAATACACTTTATGAATACAGGCCCAGAAGTATAAAAAGAGCAGGGCGTGATTTTGAGAGATGGTTGAGGTGAGTCTCGTGTCGTCCTCTTTTCTTGCATCTCGTGGAGAGAGCTGTGCTGGAGTATGTTAGGCCCTGCAAGGCCCTCCATGGTGCCTCAGTAAGGAAGAGAAGATATATAAGCACACATTTTGTGCATGGGATGAGAACCCACCCAATTGACTCAACTATAACACCACATTTCAAACGTCTCCAAAAAAACACACTGCTGCCCCCTCAATGCAAAATAGCGCTTTGATGAATCAATGGCACCCTATTCCCTACATTGTGCACTATTTTTGACCAGAGCCTTATGGCCTTTGGTCTAAAGGAGTGCACTGTATAGGGAACAGGGTGCCATTTGGGATGCAACCCAAGCCTGGCTGGGATCCACTTTGATAATACTGACCACGCCATGGCAGCTGAACACAACTGCTGCTCCCTCCCTTGATATCTATTTATTTAAATATTTGCTTATTATTCACCTCATTATTCACACTCCGCCGTTATATAACGGTACCGTTTCTCTAAAGCTTTTGTCATGACATTCGCTTTTTGTTAGGTTACATGAAAAACTCAATTGCCCCTGTGTATCACGCTATATAAATAGCAGCAGCAGCATTGGTTAGAGGTCTGTTCCAGAGCGGTGGGAATTCAGCACAGCTTGTTTCTGCTTCATCTACTTCCTCCTGAATGAATGGAGAGGACGAGTAAGAGTATTAGCTATTCACAAGACTGTGAGGGCTGTTTTGCCTTCAGCAAATTCCTCTGTGTGTGTGTGTGTGTGTGTGTGTGTGTGTGTGTGTGTGTGTGTGTGTGTGTGTGTGTGTGTGTGTGTGCGCATGCGTGTGTGAGAGCGTGAGCGTGTGCGTGAGCGTGTGAAAGAGAGAAAGAGAGGGAGGAAAAGAGAGAGGGAGAGAATGCAGATAAGAGTGACCGATATAAGCTCCTTGCCCAGCCTGTTTGGTTTACTGTGAAGAAAGAGTCACAACACTGCAGGGGAGAACCATGTAGGTAAAACCCTACAGACCAAAGTTTCCATTTCACTTCAGCTACACTCCCCCCAGCTCTTTGACAGAGAAACGTACAGGCTTAAAGTAATATGGGATTTGAATATATTACACTGTATGTGTTCCATAACAGCACTGGATAAACAATGAAGAGTATACCAGCACAAAAAAGGTATGAAAATGTATGCATTCACTACTGTAAGTCGCTCTGGATGAGAGCGTCTGCTAAATCACTAAAATGTCAACGTAAATGTATATAACTGCTCACTCCCTCCAGCTGCTTCCTGTCTGGCAAACTTACAGTGGCACTTTGTCTACGTCTCAAATGGCATCCTATTTCCTAAATAGTGCACTACACTACTAAAGTAGTGCACTATATAGGGAATAGGGTGCCATTTGTGACATATCCTTTGAAGTAGCACAAGAGAGGAAGCATTAGCCTTGTTGCTCCCTGCCTTAAATGCTGCCTGCTTAATTAAAAGCTTTAATGAATTATTTAGTTCTTGATGAGATGGGGATCGAGACCAATGAATAACTGAGAGGGAGCCACAGTCTCTCTCTGCAGGGAAATCATAGCAGCACAGCAGGGTGGTACAGGCCTTAGGAACTGATAGGAGTCTGCTGGGAACGTATAGGAGACAAAAACTGAAAAGTGATGTAACAGTTATGTAAAATGACAATTTCATCCTGTGGATCTTATCAGTTATCTGGAACAAAAACCCTTTTCCCATAACGTTATGAGTTAATAACCCTTTTTCCATAAAAAATATTAATGCCTAAAAAAAATAACAGCGACAAACACACTGGAAAACCCATTTTAATTTACTTTAGGCACACTAAAGCGCATTAGTAAAATCGCTCGGAAGAGGTGGTTTTAACTGCATTCTAATGTCGACATTACTTATGGAAACCGTATTATTAAGCGAGTTAAAAGGCTTATACACATTTTATGAAAATATATGAAAATATCTATGGCCACTTATGTAAATAGAGCTCTTTGTAATGGTTCAACTGTGTAAAGACTGTTAGAGACTGTAGTGACCTGAGCACCTTTTCATGTATAGTATAATTAGCTTATCCGTAGTAATTATCTAGTTATGGGTTATATTGAACCTACAGTGCATTCAGAAAGCATTCAAACTCCTTGAACATTTGCCCATGTGTAACACACATACAGTGCATTCGGAAAGTATTCAGACCCCTTGACTTTTTCCACATTTTGTTACATTACAGCATTCTTCTAAAATGTATTTTAAAAAATCCACCTCATCAATCTACACACAATACCCAAGAATGACAAAGTAAAAACAGGTTTTTAGACATTTTTGAAAATATATAAAAGTAAAATACTGAAATTTACAGTGCCTTGCGAAAGTATTCGGCCCCCTTGAACTTTGCGAACTTTTGCCACATTTCAGGCTTCAAACATAAAGATATAAAACTGTATTTTTTTGTGAAGAATCAACAACAAGTGGGACACAATCATGAAGTGGAACGACATTTATTGGATATTTCAAACTTTTTTAACAAATCAAAAACTGAAAAATTGGGCGTGCAAAATTATTCAGCCCCCTTAAGTTAATACTTTGTAGCGCCACCTTTTGCTGCGATTACAGCTGTAAGTCGCTTGGGGTATGTCTCTATCAGTTTTGCACATCGAGAGACTGACATTTTTTCCCATTCCTCCTTGCAAAACAGCTCGAGCTCAGTGAGGTTGGATGGAGAGCATTTGTGAACAGCAGTTTTCAGTTCTTTCCACAGATTCTCGATTGGATTCAGGTCTGGACTTTGACTTGGCCATTCTAACACCTGGATATGTTTATTTTTGAACCATTCCATTGTAGATTTTGCTTTATGTTTTGGATCATTGTCTTGTTGGAAGACAAATCTCCGTCCCAGTCTCAGGTCTTTTGCAGACTCCATCAGGTTTTCTTCCAGAATGGTCCTGTATTTGGCTCCATCCATCTTCCCATCAATTTTAACCATCTTCCCTGTCCCTGCTGAAGAAAAGCAGGCCCAAACCATGATGCTGCCACCACCATGTTTGACAGTGGGGATGGTGTGTTCAGGGTGATGGGCTGTGTTGCTTTTACGCCAAACATAACGTCTTGCATTGTTGCCAAAAAGTTCAATTTTGGTTTCATCTGACCAGAGCACCTTCTTCCACATGTTTGGTGTGTCTCCCAGGTGGCTTGTGGCAAACTTTAAACGACACTTTTTATGGATATCTTTAAGAAATGGCTTTCTTCTTGCCACTCTTCCATAAAGGCCAGATTTGTGCAATATACGACTGATTGTTGTCCTATGGACAGAGTCTCCCACCTCAGTTGTAGATCTCTGCAGTTCATCCAGAGTGATCATGGGCCTCTTGGCTGCATCTCTGATCAGTCTTCTCCTTGTATGAGCTGAAAGTTTAGAGGGATGGCCACGTCTTGGTAGATTTGCAGTGGTCTGATACTCCTTCCATTTCAATATTATCGCTTGCACCTTGGGATGTTTAAAGCTTGGGAAATCTTTTTGTATCCAAATCCGGCTTTAAACTTCTTCACAACAGTATCTCGGACCTGCCTGGTGTGTTCATTGTTCTTCATGATGCTCTCTGCGCTTTTAACGGACCTCTGAGACTATCACAGTGCAGGTGCATTTATACGGAGACTTGATTACACACAGGTGGATTGTATTTATCATCATTAGTCATTTAGGTCAACATTGGATCATTCAGAGATCCTCACTGAACTTCTGGAGAGAGTTTGCTGCACTGAAAGTAAAGGGGCTGAATAATTTTGCACGCCCAATTTTTCAGTATTTGATTTGATAAAAAAGTTTGAAATATCCAATAAATGTCGTTCCACTTCATGATTGTGTCCCACTTGTTGTTGATTCTTCTCAAAAAAATACAGTTTTATATCTTTATGTTTGAAGCCTGAAATGTGGCAAAAGGTCGCAAAGTTCAAGGGGGCCGAATACTTTCGCAAGGCACTGTACTTAAGTATTCAGACCCTTCACTCAGTACTTTGTTGAGGAAACTGTGGCAGCGATTACAGCCTTGAGTCTTCTTGGGTATGACACTACAAGCTGGGCACACCTGTATTTTGGGAGTTTCTCCCATTCTTCTCTGCAGATCCTCTCAAGCTCTGTCAGGTTGGATGGGGAGCGTCACTGCACAGATATTTTCAGGTCTCTCCAGAGATGTATGATTGGATTCAAGTCTGGGCTCTGGCTGGGCCACTCAAGGACATTCAGAGAATTGTCCCGAAGCCATTCCTGCAATGTTGTTGCTGTGTGCTTAGGGTTGTTGTCCTGTTGGAAGGTGAACCTTTTCCCCAGTCTGAGCGCTCTGGAGCAGGTTTTCATCAAGGATCTCTCCGTTCATCTTTCCCTCGATCCTGACTAGTCTCCCAGTCCCTGCCAGCTGAAAAACATCCCCACAGCATAATGCTGCCACCACCATGTTTCACCGACTTTCCTTAGTTTAATTAAGGTTAAAAAAAATAATTAAAAAAACATAGGCATGGTGCCAGGTTTCTTCCAGATGTGACGCTTGACATTTGGGCCAAAGAGTTCAGTCTTGGTTTCATCAGACCAGAGAATCTTGTTTCTCATGGTCTGAGAGTCCTTTAGGTGCCTTTTGGCAAACTCCAAGTGGAGTTGTACCTTTTACTGAGGAGTGGCTTCCGTCTGGCCACTCTAACATAAAGGCCTGATTGATGGAGTACAGCAGAGATGGTTGTCCTTCTGGAAGGTTTTCCCATTTCCACAGAGTGACAGTCGGGTTCTTTGTCACCTCCCTGACCATGGCCCTTCTCCTCCGATTGCTCAGTTTGGCCGTGCAGCCAGCTTTAGGAAGAGTCTTGGTGGTTCCAAACTGCCTCCATTTAAAAATGATGGAGGCCACCGTGTTCTCAGGGACCTTCAATGCTGCCGAATTTGTTTGGCACTCTTCCCCAGATCTGTGCCTCGACACAATTCTGTCTCAGAGCTCTACAGACAATTCCTTCGCCCTCATGACTTGGTTTTGCTCTGACATGCACTGTCAACTGTGGGACATTGAATTGACATGTGTGTGCCTTTCCATTTCATGTCCAATCATTTGAATTTACCACAGGTGGACTCCAATGAAGTTGTAGAAACATCTCAAGGATGAACAATGGAAACAGGATGTATCTGAGCTCAATTTCGAGTCTCATAGCAAAGGGTCTGAATACTTATCTTAATAAGTTATTTCTGTTTTTATTTTTAATACATTTGAAAATATTTCTAAAAACCTGTTTTTGCTTTGTCATTATTAGGTATTGTGTGTAGAAAACATTTTTTTTATAATAAGGCTGTAACGTAACAAAATGTGGAACAAGTCAAGGGGTCTGAATACTTTCCGAATGCACTGTATGTGTGTTACACATGGGCAAATGGACAAGTACGGACAAGTACAGAAGGAGCATGTCTCTGAGTGCAAGTACGATCCTATAAGAGTTGGATAGGAGCCATCTGTCTGCGATTAGAACATGTTTTGCAGAGTTGGACAGAAGCCATCTGTCTGGGTAATGATAAGGTCGTGGTTGAGTTACTGCCCACCAGTCTAGTTCCTGTGGGAAGACGGGAGATGGTCTTCAACGTCGAAGTTGGGGAGCAGAGTGAGAATAACAGGATGCAGAGAGAGGAACTGCAACTCAAGGAGGAAGAATAGCCATCCGGCCCAGCCTGTGCAAATCCTCCTGTGACATTTGCTACATGCACTGTATATAAAGAACTGTGTAACCGTATGCTATCCAGCTGAAGCATCCAGTTGGGAGAGTACATCTGGTTTGAGCTTTTATCAGTGTCCGTCTAGATCTGTACCTTGAGAAGAACCGAAGACCAACAACAATACATTGACTCATAATTACCAGGTTCCTAACATAACAAGCTGAACCCATTCAAAACTTAATAAGTCAGACAACACAACCCTATTTGCCTGTCCTTCGGAGACTCCTCTATTCAGGCACAATTAGCAGCCTGCTGAGCAATAACCACCAAGACCAACATCCATATATTTAGATATGATTTATGTATATCTTAATACATGACTCTGCCAAGGCCCAACCATTCTAAATTCCTCATTTTGAGGCAAGCAAACATATCCAATAGAATACATTTTTATTAAATAAAAATTATCTATTCATATTTTGACTCAGTATTTGACAAAATAAATGACTGGACATGTTAACTTTGTAAAACTGTTTTTTCCTTCTAAAGTGATCCAAAATAGCCAAATGTTCTATGACTGTGTTGAAAATGGTTCTGTATTTGGTCTTAAATTATACATCAATCAATTCTGAATCGTCTGTAAGGGATTTTATTTTGCAACAACAGAAAGCTGCAGGTTGTCTAGTGAAGTCTGACTGGGTGAAATCAGATGGCATTTGCCATACAATGTCTTGTGACAGACAGCCTGACGAACACAGACAGCAGCACTGATAAAATACACCTGCTGTGACAACAAAACACCCCACTGATAACAACCCCACAAATAATGTCACTTTGTGAAACACATTCATTTTCCTGACTAGATAAGAGAACCAGGCATTACACTGTCTGATTGAGTCTTAAATGGCACCCTATTCCTTACAATGCACTAAATGACACCATATGGGTTCTGGGCAAAAGTAGTGCACTTCATAGAGAATATGCTGCTATTTGAGACACACACTCCCACTCTGCTGCTTGTATTCATCTCCCTCCACTCCACTCACCCTGCCCCCTCCACTTTACGTTCCACTTACAAGTCCACATTCAATTTCATACTACTTTTAGTGCTCTATATAGGGGATAGGGTCATATTTGGGACGGCCCCAGTATCTGCACTATACTTTCTCTCCTCAGACTAGCAAAGTTCTGCAAAAATAGAAAATAAAAAAGAGAAGTTCAGCTGAGGTCGCATTGGAGACACAGGCCATGGTAGGGAGCATGAATCTGTGATCAGTGGTGTAGAATAAAATATTAACATTGATTTTGATGGGATTAAAACTAGCGTCTTAAACTGGACCTTAAGCAAACTGATGTCGTATCCCACACGACACTCTCTTTCGCTCTGTTTCAGCAGACAAGGCTACATTAGTAGTTTGCTTTTCACTGGTCCTGTCCTTTTTCCTTAACAGACATGATTTGTCTCCCAAAAGGCACACAATCCCGTATGAGAGCGCTACAGTTGACGAGGGCCTTTTATGGCTCACGGTCAAAAGTAGTGCCCCTTTAAAAAGACGATTGTGCCATTTGAGACGTAAAAAGAGCTTTTGTGTGTTTATTAATGTCACATTATGCTGTATTGGAACTGGGCATCATTGCTACTACTACCCTGTGTCTTGGTTTCTTCTGTTTTATTAATCTTCTCTATTTAGTTGTGGATAAGCATATGCACTATGGATAGGGACAGTGGCGACCCGTCATTCAGGGCACGTGGGTTATTCGCCTGTTTTGCATGCTATTTTGGAATGAAAATGTCACATATCAGTTAGCAAACAACGTAATTTAAAAAAATAACATTTAGTTGATAAAGCCGCATACAAACATGGTCTCTTTTTTTGCTTTCTTGAGTAAGGCAGCTCCAAAATGCAGGTGTTTCAGCCTAGTTCAGTGATTTCGGTGGTGGTGGGGCAGCCAGCGGAAAATACGAAGTGTAGGGGCTGGTAATGTTCTCTAGTTGCGCCATGCTTGGCTCAGTGTTCTGTCACTCATGGGGACACTACATCACCGCAAAATCTACGGGTAGAGCTTAAAAATTAAAGCATGTTGGGTGCTGCCATAGAGTTACATTAGAAGTGCCCATCCAAAAAGGCTCAAGGTCTTTGGCCACAGATAAAATTACGTCAAATTACGTTATATCTACATTGGCTTTGATTGGACTGATCATGTCGACATCATACTTTCAAAACATTAGCTAGCAAACTACGACTGGGAAAATACATGTTCAATGGTCATCCAACTCGGAATTGCAAGTTGGGAACTCGGGCATCTTTCTAGAGCGCCGACCTGAAGATCACTGAAGTCATCAGGATTCATCCTTGTTTTTTTCAGAGTTCCCAGTTGTCTTGAAAGCACCATAAATCCAGAGAATGCCAGACTTTGATGTAATAGACCGCTGCGCCACCTTCCTGTTCAAGTGAGCACAGCACAACAAGTTGAGTCCAAAAATGTCTTGTATGCTGCTGCTGCATAAATTATGTAATTTGTATACTGTAGCTAAGAAAGTAATACAAGTGTATGTTGTGTAGTAAACTGTCAATTCTCCCCTCATAATTGTGCCTACTGTTCTGACTTGGTGGTGTACATGTAGCCTATAGCCTGTTTTAGAGAAATGTAAGCATTTAATATTGTAAGAGCTTTCATTGTCTGCTTATATGACCCCTTTATTTATCCTACGGTTCTGACTTGGTGTATAGGGAGAATACAGTAATAACGGTCCATGTTCTGAATTCTGTCGCTGTACATTTCAAAAAGTGATGAAAAATAGTTACATAGACTAAGTTCATCCTTGCTCGCTCATTAATGTATTAATCAAAATTACAGATTGCCTCTTATTCGCACGTCATCCCACTATGCCATCATTTGTACATCTCAATTGTCAGTGGAAACTGAAAATAATGTTTCAGCAAGTCAGCCATATCAGCTATGTTTTGTTAAAAGCTAGTAAATGAGGCTGAATGAACTGTTTCGCTGCCAGACAAGGCACCACTGATAGCCAGGCGTAGAAGTGGTAAGGTGTTGTTAGGACCGCTGTTGGGACTCTGCTGTTGGGACAGCTTTATGTATGTAGGTCCTAACAATTTGTGGGCACCGTTTGTCACCGTTATAGTGCAATTAATGTATTGTTTAAAGGTGTGTTGTGTAGTGGCTTTGCTGGCATGCATTAAACATGTTTTTGTTTGTTTGCCCCACCAAGATTTACATGCTAAAATCGCCACTTGATAGGGATATCCGTGTACACAAACACACACACACAATGAGATTTGAGGTGACAACCAATTTATCCCTGCTTCATGAAGGCTGTCCCAGACACACACATATACACACAGCCACACAGCCTACCTTGACTGCCTCCATGTGTGAGAGTCTGTCAAACAGCATGTCGTTAACAGTCACTATTTGATCACCGACCCTCAATCCCTCATTCTCAGCAAAAGATCCGGGTTCTACTAGCGACACATATATTCCCACATCGTGCTCGGAGCCTCCCCGGATGCTGAACCCTAAACCCTCATTGCTCTTTCTGCGTCTCAGTGTCACTTGGCGGATCTCTCCAAAAGGCTCCCCCTGGATGAAAGCCTGGGGAGCGGTCCCATCAGCAGTGGTGCTGAAACCATCCTTGCCGGGACACGCTCCTGGTGATGCGTAACAAGAGAGATCATGAGGGTTCATACAGTGAGCAGTGGGAATTTGGACATGGTGGTTTGCAGCATTGCCTACTTCTCCTCCAGAGCTTTCAGGGTTGTTACCACTGTTTTGCGGTAGATGGTCCGTTTTAAGGTACAGGCCCTCGGAAGTATACTGGTCAAACAACAGCTGATCTGAGCGCGGAATGACCAACCGCAACATGGGGAGGAGTTGTCGTTTGTTTGGCGTGTTGAGGATTATTTTGAGAGTTTGAACTAAATCGAAGACGTTGCGCTTTGCATGGTAAACATTTAGACAGTGTATGAACTGTTCTCTCTCGAAGTCTGTGAGCAGCAGGTTGAGCGCGTTGTGCAGCTTCCGAACGTTTGCTGACAGCGCGCGGCCACCCGACCCAATTCCCGAGTTAGCCGTCGTTGAATTGAGTGAAACGCGCTCCAAATCACTGCTCATCATGCTACAGCTTTACCACGAACAGCACACCCCAGACATGGATGGTCAGATCATGCATTTGAGATACTGCTATAGAAGTCTCTCCGCTCCGAAAACACATGACCGCACGGTGATTCTTGGAGGAAGTCAGCGTTGAAAATTGTCATCTTTCCAATAATGCCTGTCGGAAGCATCAAATAATAACAGCTCTCCATTGCCGCCGCATCTTCAATCTTCACCTATTTATGGAGAGTCCGGATTGTGCGAAGGTGCACCGTAGATCCGTAGATGATGGTGAGAAAATAATTGCTTCAAAAAGTTGGCAAAAATACTCGTGCAGCAGAGGAATATTTCTAGACAACAACTTTTATTCAACTGAATATTATCCTGGATAACAAAGAATACGGACAAGACGCGCGCTCTTGCGCTACGTGGCACCTGGATGTGTTCCTCTGGGTTGTCTGGGAGCAAAACTGTTCGCAATTGGTCATCTTTGTATCCTACCTATGTCATCATTATTTTTATAGACCAAAATTAAAAAGCTGGTTGTTTCTCGTTCGTCTCAGTGTCCCCTTCAATTGCAAGGTAGTTGGTCTTCCTCTATCGGAGAAGAATATTTCATATTGTTACTTAAAAGCGCCGCACTTGCTCATTCACTCAGATCTTTTCTGATTAGGAAATGACGCAGGTGTGTGCAGTATGTGTGTGTGTTGGTGAGAAACTGACGGGATTGCGAGGCGTTACACATCCACACATACAGATGCTTGGCAATACGTGAGTTGTTCTCATTGAAGTAACGCGCATAAATAATAGAAGTTCCCAGCTACAGTATCACTACGCTCCAGTTAATTTACCTTACATAAGAAAGTTCCATAATGTACATGAGATCTACACAGGCTAGTGAGAGTGGCATCGAGAGTTCACTACTTAATTTCAATCACGTGTAGGCCTATGGACTAAATGCAGGGCTACATGTCCCCATTCAGTGTATTATAATACATCTCTGATAATTCTATAATTTTTTAGGTCAATATTTGGGGCTCCTCTGTGTCTGAGATACTGTTGCTGGTGGCTCTCTATTTGTCAGGAGCTAGATAATAATAGGCTAAGCAGCAAGCAGACTTTAGGACCATACATCTGCATTAGCCAGGTCCCTACACAGACCTCATCGCATAGCTGCACACCTTACCATGCTCCGGAGTTGCAACTGTTGGTAGGTAAGTAGCCTATCCAGAAACGGTCAAGTAAGCAAATGTCTACAAAAACAGCAGCCTACAAAAACAGTCGCTAACAACACATTATTTAAATGCTCTGGATTTGAGAATGTTGCTAATTAACCTATTGAGACGATAAAGCTGAACAGATAAATATGGGGTATTTCATTTACATGAGGGGGGAATTGCATTGAATCTAAATATTAATGCCCAATGATAATACATATGCTTTAGAATAGATTCATATCTCAATCATGTGCATATACTTTATTAAGGACAAATCTAACATAAACTCAGCAAAAAAGAAACTTCCCTTTTTCAGGACCCTGTCTTTCAAAGATCATTTGTAAAAATCCAAATAACTTCACAGATCTTCATTGTAAAGGGTATAAACACTGTTTCTCATGCTTGATCAATGAACCATAAACAATTAATGAACATGCACCTGTGGAACAGTCATTAAGACACTAACAGCTTACAGACATAGGCAATTAAGGTCACAGTTGTGAAAACTTAGGACACTAAAGACGCCTTTCTACTGACTCTGAAAAACACAAAAAGAAAGATGCCCAGGGTCCCTGTTCATCTGCGTTAAAGTGCCTTAGGCATATGCTGCAAGGAGGCATGAGGACTGCAGATGTGGCCAGGGCAATAAATTGCAATGACCATACTGTGAGACATCTAAGACAGCGCTTCAGGGAGACAAGACGGACAGCTGATCGTCCTCACATTGGCAGATCACGTGTAACAACACCTGGACAGGATCGGTAGATCCGAACATCACACCTGCGGTACAGTCACAGGATGGCAATAACAACTGCCCGAGTTACACTAGGAACGCACAATCCCTCCATCAGTGCTCAGACTGTCCGCAATAGGCTGAGAGAGGCTGGACTGAGGGCTTGTAGGCCTGTTGTAAGGCAGGTCCTCATCAGACATCACCGGGAACAACGTCACCTATGGGCACAAACCCATCGTCAATGGACCAGACAGGACTGGCAAAAAGGGCTCTTCACTGACAAGTCACAGTTTTGTCTCACCAGGGGTGATGGTCGGATTCGCGTTTAACATCAAAGGAATGAGCATTACACCGAGGCCTGTACTCTGGAGCGGGAACGATTTGGAGGTGGAGGGTCCGTCATGGTCTGGGGCGGTGTGTCACAGCATCATCGGACTGAGCTTGTTGTCATTGCAGGCAATCTCAATGCTGTGTGTTCCAGGAAAGACATCCTCCTCCCTCTTGTGGTACCCTTCCTGCAGGCTCCTCCTGACATGACCCTCCAGCATGACAATGTCACCAGCCATACTGCTCGTTTTGTGCGTGATTTCCTGCAAGACAGGAATATCAGTGTTCTGCCTTGGCCAGCGAAGAGCCTGGATCTCAATCCCATTGAGTACATCTGGGACCTGTTGGATCGGAGGGTGAGGGCTAGGGCCATTCCCCCCAGAAATGTCCGGGAACTTGCAGATGCCTTGGTGGAAGAGTGGGGTAACATCTCACAGCAAGAACTGACAAATCTGTTGTCATTGTAAAACATGAGCTGACAATTATGAAGTGACGGATGTTAAAGACTAGTGGCGACCCGTCATTCAGGGCAAAAACCAATTGGACTAAAAAAGGTTTTTATTTTGTACAAAATTGCCTGTTTTGCATGTTATTGTGGCATGAATACTTTTCACATCAGTTTACAAACAATGTAAAAATAAATCCATCAGTTAATAAATCCACATACAAACATGGTCTCTAGCTTTCTTGAGTAAAGCAGCTCCAAAATGCAGGTGTTTCAGCCTAGCTCAGTGATTATTGTGGTGGTGGGGCAGCCAGCGGAAAATACAGAGCGTAGGGGTTGGTAATGTTCTCTAGTTGTGCCATGATTGGCTCAGTGTTCTGTCACTCATGGGGACACTACGTCACCGCAAAATCTACAGGGAGAGCAAGAAAGTTCGAGCCCTTTGAGTGCTGCCATAGATTTACATTATAAGTGCCCATCCAAGAAGGCTCGAGGTCATTGGGCACAGATAAAATTATGTCAAATCACGTTATATCTACCATACCTTTGATTGAACTGATCATGTCAACATCATACTTTCAAAATCTCAGCTAGCAAGTTAGACAAGCAGTCATAATCATGAATTAAGTCGACAATCTCTTTGTAAATCCTTTTCAATCCTTGTCAAATGAAGAGAAATTATAGATAAAACGTTTCGGTGCTCATCGCGCATTGGACATAAACATTACACAAGTTGGAAAAAGCTAATTCAACAATGAGTGGTTTGGAAGGGATCACTGCAAGCATTGCAAGCAATCACTAGCATGCTATTCAGTGGAGAGGGTGTGTGGACCAAGTATGGGTTTAAGGGTCTCTTCTAAGCTTAAAATGATAAACATTCACATGCAACACCCTCATTATGCCCTCATTACTTAGCCTACTGTTTTGACACATGGTGCACATGTAGCCTACAGCTTATTTTTGAGAAATGTCATCATCAAATATTGTAAGCGCTTTCATTGTCTGCTTATATGCCCCTTTTATTTATCTTACCATTCTGACCTGGTGTACAGGGAAAATACTGGAAGAAGGGTCCATGTTTCTGCATTTTGTCGCTGTATATTTCAAAAGTGCTGAACAAATAGTTATATTGACTATGTCCATCTTAGCTCGCTCATTAATGTCTTCATTGAAATTATGGATTGCCTCATGTCCATTCGTCGTTCCCTTATACCATAGTTTGTACATCTCAATTGTTAGTAGAAACCACATTTGTTTAAGCAAGTCAGCAATATCAGCTATGTTTTTCTAAAAGGCAGTAAATGAGGCTAAATGAACTGCTTCACTGCCAGACCAGGCTGATAGCCAGGTGTAGCGTTGGTAAGGATTCACTCCATGGTGCTGAAAAGAAAGCTTTATGTAGGCCCTAAAAGTTTGCGGGCACCGTTTGTTACCGTTATAGTACAATTAATGTATTGTTTAGTGTTGTGTGGTGGCTTTGCTGGCATGCATCAAAACATGTTTATTTTTTTTTGCCCCACCGAGGTTTACATGCTAAAATTGCCACTGATTCTAACTCCCAATCCATATTGCGATAGCACGAGCATGAGACCCATATTTTCATGTTCTAGCACCATCTAGTGGAACTGTAGTGTATGACGTCTAAAGTAGTTCCAGAAGTATGTTGGATGCAATAGCTTCCTGTAGGTTACTGCCCAAAGGTTTAAACACTTAGTAGACTTTGAACTCAATCTGCGAGACAAGTCAGTGCGATGAGGATATCTGAACAGATGTTCAAATTTATTTTGGATGATAGTCCATAGTGATTCCACAGGTAGCGGATCTAGAATACCGACCTCGTCTCACAGCATTTCAGATTATTCTGTATGTAAATCTGAGACACTCCATTTAGTATGTCATGTTATGTTTCGTATGGTGTGTATTCATTTGTGTTTGTGGATGTCCGGCATACATTTCGTATGATATGTTACGAATTTGCAAAACGGATGATATGTTACGAGCTGGTTAATGTTAGCTAGGCTAGGGGTTTAGTTAAGGTTAGGGTTAAGGTTAGGAGTTAGGTTAAAGGGTTTTAGTATTTATTAGGATCCCCAATTAGCTGCTGCCGAGGCAGCGGCTACTCTTCCTGGAGTCCAAACAGGAAACAAAGCAACAAATAAAATACAAAATATACATAAATATAAATAGCACTAGATTTACATTACAACTTCAGCAGACACTCCCATCCTGAGCGACCCACAGCTAGTGCATTCATCTTAAAATAGCCAGGCGAGACAACCATATATAACAGTTGTATCCTAACCACGCATCGCATACATAGTACAATACATAATACAACGCAAAATACAATATAAAATGCACAGAAATGGCGGTGTGTCTCTTCACAGTCCCCGTTGTGCCGGGAGGTTAGGCTTCAGCGAAGGGTTAGCTAAAAGGGTTAAGGTTAGAGGTTAGATTCTACTGTAAGTAGTTGCAAAGTAGCTAAAAAGTAGTAAGTAGTTGAAAAGTTCCTAATTATCTAAAATGCTGATGTTGTCCTTGATGAGATTCGAACATGCAACCTTTGGGTTGCTAGATGTTGGCGTTATACGCTCGACCAACTACCCTCCTTTCTTTTTTTTAACCTTAAATAACCTTTTGTCTTATGTAACCATACCAAACGTAACATATTCATGGTGCAATGCTGACCAGTACCCGATCACTTTACAAATATTTCCATTTCAAACATGGGACATTCTATTTCAATTATTTCTTAGATTAAAAAAATGTGGCTTATTCTGTTGATAATATTCAATCTGTTTGATAGATTTATTATGTAATAAACATATGTAATAGCATTCATTTTATGACATTTTCTTCCCCCCAAAAATGTATTAGAGTTGTAAAATGTAGCCTATTTCTGTTGATAATACTCAATTGATTTATTCGTGTTCATTTATGTAATTGATATAATAGAGATAAACAGGGAATTAATTTCAGGGGTGAAGTAGAAGAGGAGAAGGGGATTGTCTTACGTTAAGGGCAATATTAGCTTATCAGCAAAAATATTGATAGCCACGCTAGCTTCGCCCTCATGTGGGTGCTAGCAAGCAAGCAAGCATACTAGGTAGTGCTAGGTATCTATCAACAGCCAATCCAGTAGGGGCTGGAAGCTATATCAAATCAAATTTATTTATATAGCCCTTCGTACATCAGCTGATATCTCAAAGTGCTGTACAGAAACCCAGCCTAAAACCGCAAACAGCAAGCAATGCAGGTGCTAGCCAGCTATTGTCGTTCTTTTAACGCAACGTAACGTAATCAACACTGCTAGCTAGCCAGCTAGCCCCGAATAGCAGCACAGTAGCACAGTAGAAACTATTACACTCAACGGAACGACTTGATTAGTGTAGTGTCAACAACGCAGACACTGCCAGCTAGCCTACATAGTCAACAACGCAGCCTCTGCCAGCTAGCCTACTTCAGCAGTACTGTATCATTTTAATCATTTTAGTCAATAAGATTCTTGCTACGTAAGCTTAACTTTCTGAACACTCGAGACGTGTAGTCCACTTGTCATTCCAATCTCCTTTGCATTAGCGTAGCCTCTTGTGTAGCCTGTCAACTATGTGTCTGTCTATCCCTGTTCTCTCCTCTCTGCACAGACCATACAAACGCTCCACACCGCGTGGCGCGCGCCACCCTAATCTGGTGGTCCCAGCGCGCACGACCCACGTGGAGTTCCAGGTCTCCGGTAGCCTCTGGAACTGCCGATCTGCGGCCAACAAGGCAGAGTTCATCTCAGCCTATGCCTCCCTCCAGTCCCTCGACTTCTTGGCACTGACGGAAACATGGATCACCACAGACAACACTGCTACTCCTACTGCTCTCTCTTCGTCTGCCCACGTGTTCTCGCACACCCGAGAGCTTCTGGTCAGCGGGGTGGTGGCACCGGGATCCTCATCTCTCCCAAGTGGTCATTCTCTCTTTCTCCCCTTACCCATCTGTCTATCGCCTCCTTTGAATTCCATGCTGTCACAGTTACCAGCCCTTTCAAGCTTAACATCCTTATCATTTATCGCCCTCCAGGTTCCCTCGGAGAGTTCATCAATGAGCTTGATGCCTTGATAAGCTCCTTTCCTGAGGACGGCTCACCTCTCACAGTTCTGGGCGACTTTAACCTCCCCACGTCTACCTTTGACTCATTCCTCTCTGCCTCCTTCTTTCCACTCCTCTCCTCTTTTGACCTCACCCTCTCACCTTCCCCCTACTCACAAGGCAGGAAATACGCTCGACCTCATCTTTACTAGATGCTGTTCTTCCACTAACCTCATTGCAACTCCCCTCCAAGTCTCCGACCACTACCTTGTATCCTTTTCCTCTCGCTCTCATCCAACACTTCCCACACTGCCCCTACTCGGATGGTATCGCGCCGTCCCAACCTTCGCTCTCTCTCCCCGCTACTCTCTCCTCTTCTATCCTATCATCTCTTCCCTCTGCTCAAACCTTCTCAACCTATCTCCTGATTCTGCCTCCTCAACCCTCCTCTCCTCCCTTTCTGCATCCTTTGACTCTCTATGTCCCCTATCCTCCAGGCCGGCTCGGTCCTCCCCTCCCGCTCCGTGGCTCGACGACTCATTGCGAGCTCACAGAACAGGGCTCCGGGCAGCCGAGCGGAAATGGAGGAAAACTCGCCTCCCTGCGGACCTGACATCCTTTCACTCCCTCCTCTCTACATTTTCCTCTTCTCTCTCTGCTGCTAAAGCCACTTTCTACCACTCTAAATTCCAAGCATCTGCCTCTAACCCTAGGAAGCTCTTTGCCACCTTCTCCTCCCTCCTGAATCCTCCTCCCCCTCCTCCCTCTCTGCAGATGACTTCGTCAACCATTTTGAAAAGAAGGTCGACGACATCCGATCCTCGTTTGCTAAGTCAAACGACACCGCTGGTTCTGCTCACACTGCCCTACCCTGTGCCTGACCTCTTTCTCCCCTCTCTCTCCAGATGAAATCTCGCGTCTTGTGACGGCCGGCCGCCCAACAACCTGCCCGCTTGACCCTATCCCCTCCTCTCTTCTCCAGACCATTTCCGGAGACCTTCTCCCTTACCTCACCTCGCTCATCAACTCATCCCTGACCGCTGGCTACGTCCCTTCCGTCTTCAAGAGAGCGAGAGTTGCACCCCTTCTGAAAAAACCTACACTCGATCCCTCCGATGTCAACAACTACAGACCAGTATCCCTTCTTTCTTTTCTCTCCAAAACTCTTGAACGTGCCGTCCTTGGCCAGCTCTCCCGCTATCTCTCTCAGAATGACCTTCTTGATCCAAATCAGTCAGGTTTCAAGACTAGTCATTCAACTGAGACTGCTCTTCTCTGTATCACGGAGGCGCTCCGCACTGCTAAAGCTAACTCTCTCTCCTCTGCTCTCATCCTTCTAGACCTATCGGCTGCCTTCGATACTGTGAACCATCAGATCCTCCTCTCCACCCTCTCCGAGTTGGGCATCTCCGGCACGGCCCACGCTTGGATTGCGTCCTACCTGACAGGTCGCTCCTACCAGGTGGCGTGGCGAGAATCCGTCTCCACACCACGTGCTCTCACCACTGGTGTCCCCCAGGGCTCTGTTCTAGGCCCTCTCCTATTCTCGCTATACACCAAGTCACTTGGCTCTGTCATAACCTCACATGGTCTCTCCTATCATTGCTATGCAGACGACACACAATTCATCTTCTCCTTTCCCCCTTCTGATGACCAGGTGGGGAATCGCATCTCTGCATGTCTGGCAGACATATCAGTGTGGATGACGGATCACCACCTCAAGCTGAACCTCGGCAAGACGGAGCTGCTCTTCCTCCCGGGGAAGGACTGCCCGTTCCATGATCTCGCCATCACGGTTGACAACTCCATTGTGTCCTCGTCCCAGAGCGCTAAGAACCTTGGCGTGATCCTGGACAACACCCTGTCGTTCTCAACTAACATCAAGGCGGTGGCCCGTTCCTGTAGGTTCATGCTCTACAACATCCGCAGAGTACGACCCTGCCTCACACAGGAAGCGGCGCAGGTCCTAATCCAGGCACTCGTCATCTCCCGTCTGGATTACTGCAACTCGCTGTTGGCTGGGCTCCCTGCCTGTGCCATTAAACCCCTACAACTCATCCAGAACGCCGCAGCCCGTCTGGTGTTCAACCTTCCCAAGTTCTCTCACGTCACCCCGCTCCTCCGCTCTCTCCACTGGCTTCCAGTTGAAGCTCGCATCCGCTACAAGACCATGGTGCTTGCCTACGGAGCTGTGAGGGGAACGGCACCTCAGTACCTCCAGGCTCTGATCAGGCCCTACACCCAAACAAGGGCACTGCGTTCATCCACCTCTGGCCTGCTCGCCTCCCTACCACTGAGGAAGTACAGTTCCCGCTCAGCCCAGTCAAAACTGTTCGTTGCTCTGGCCCCCCAATGGTGGAACAAACTCCCTCACGACGCCAGGACAGCGGAGTCAATCACCACCTTCCGGAGACACCTGAAACCCCACCTCTTTAAGGAATACCTAGGATAGGATAAAGTAATCCCTCTCACCCCCCTTAAAAGATTTAGATGCACTACTGTTCCACTGGATGTCATAAGGTGAATGCACCAATTTGTAAGTTGCTCTGGATAAGAGCGTCTGCTAAATGACTTAAATGTAAATGTAATGTAAATGTGTAGAAGCACGGTGGCTAGGAAAAACTCCCTAGAAAGGCCAAAACCTAGGAAGAAACCTAGAGAGGGTTCCTAGAGAGGAACCAGGCTATGTGGGGTGTCCTCTTCTGGCTGTGCCGGTTGGAGATTATAACAGAACATGGCCAAGATGTTCAAATGTTCATAAATGACCAGCATGGTCGAATAATAATAAGGCAGAACAGTTGAAACTATAGTGATCTTTGATTGGTTAATAGTGCCGTGATGTCACAGAGTATTGCTCTCCGTGGAGCTGACACCTAGTCAGATCTCAGTCTCCAGTATCTATGCTGTAATAGTTTATGTGCCGGGGGGCTATGATCAGTCTGTTATGTCTGGTGTAATTCTCCTGTCTTATCTGGTGTCCTGTGTGAATTTAAGGATGCTCCCTTTAATTCTTTCTCCCTCCCCTCCCAGAGGACCTGAGCCCTAGGATCATGCCTCAGGACTACCTGGCCTGATGACTCCTGGCTGTCCCCAGTCCACCTGGTCGTGCTGCTGCTCCAGTTTCAACTGTTAGGCCTGCGGCTATGGAACCCTGACCTGTTCACCGGATGTGCCAGCTTGTCCCGGACCTGCTATTTTTGACTGTGTCTCTCTCTCTCTCTCTACCACACCTGCTGTCTCGACCTCTGAATGCTCGGTTATGAAAAGCCTACTGACATTTACTCCTGAGGTACTAATATGTTGCACCCTCTACAACCACTGTGATTATTATTTGACCCTGCTGATCATCTATGAATGTTTGAACATCTTGAAGAACAATCTGGCCTTAAATGGCCATGTACTGTTATAATCTTCACCCGGCAATGCCAGAAGAGGACTGGCTACCCCTCAGAGCCTGGTTCATCTCTAGGATTTTTCCTAGGTTCCAGCCTTTCTATGAGGTTTTTCCTAGCCACCGTGCTTCTACATCTGTATTGCTTGCTGTTTGTTTTTTTAGGCTGGGTTTCTGTATAGCACTTTGTGACCTCTGCTGATTTGATTGATTGATTGATTGATTTTCCCTCCTCCACTGGTGGTGGTGCTAGCAGTTTTTCCCTTCCCCCAACTAGCTGCAGCCACGCAGATCAACTTCCCCAGCAACACTGGAAGAATGCCCAAAAGCTTCCCTGGCTCAATGTCATGATGACTTTGCTGCTCGCACTCATGCGAGTAGAGAATGTCTAACTATCTAAAATGTCCATTAATTAAATGAAAAATAATCATTCACATTTTCTGTTGCTGCAGAATTGTTTTCCTGCTGTGAGAAGCAGGGTCAAATCAATATACGGCATCTGTAGAGTTAGAATGACAATTCAAACTCTGTCATGGGTTCTCACTTAGCCCTGGGCTACTCTTTTGAAACATTATGTGAGCGGGACTTATAGCTATCATGACCATCATTAGTATATGACTGACAACACACAGCCCTGTTGACCAAAGCACCAATCTAAATAGATGTGGGGTTATCTCATAGACTGAGGTTAGGGTGCAATAGGGTTAAAGGTGCTTAGGTGCAGAGGTTTGTTCTCTGTGGAGCAGCATTGCCTCTCACTGACCACAGCTGGAAGCCTCAGGCCAGGTTCATGGGAAGGGGCACGCTGGGGCACATGGGAGGTCATCAGGGTCTCAGCCTGCATAATTGTTTCTGTTTTCTTGTACGAGTAGGCTACGACCAACTAATGACTCCAGAACTTCCCCTTTGAGAAAATAAAAGTTATTTGAATTGGGGTGTTTTTAACTCTGGCCTAGATGTATTTTAGATCTGCTACCTGTGGAATCTCCACAGACTATTATCCAAAATCTATTTGAAATACTCAGAACACCTGTTTGGATATCATCATCGCACTGACTCGTCTCGCAGATTAAGTTCAAAGCCTACACAGACCGCTTGCTAAACTAAAATGATTCAATCATGGATTTTACATCATAATAGACCAAATATCCTGTGCACGCTCCCTGTGTTGGAGCTAACCAGCTAGCTAGCCATTGCTACCGTATCTACTGCAAGTGTTTGAAACTTTTGGCAGTGACCTACAGTAGACTATTGCATCAAACATTCTTAACATTCTTCTATATCTCTCTTGCTACATGGACTGGCAGAAATAATTATCTTTATCAGATGTCACCAGGTCCGGTTCATTTTAAATCCATGGGGGGCACAACTAGTATTACTTTGGAGCCATAATAACACAAGGTAAATTGGTCCTACTACTGTTCAAAATTGGTCCAACTACTGTACGAAAATGCATCTGAAATGTAGCCGTACACATCAACAACCGTTGTTTTATATAATAATACATGAAAGACATGCGCCCCCCTCATACGACATTCAAGTGTATCCGGAATGCAGCCATAGCCACACTGGAATACCGGAGGGGGGGCTCTGAGCTCTGAGTGCCCATGTGCCTGTCATCGATTAATTTAATATTTAACAAATCATTTTGACAGTAACACTACGAACAGTAAATTATACATATTTTTAATTTACACATGTACTAGGAAGCTAAGTATTTATTTATTGGGCTTCAAGAATGTGACTGATCAAAGTGCCTCATGCCTTGAAAAATAAATAATTGAACTGATTGAAAGTATGTGGATATCGGTGAACAAATGCCGTGGTCAAGGCTACGACGGCGCCAGTGCAATTAGTGGCTTACTCAGGTGTCTAAAAGCGCATATCAGACCAAGAGGCTAATGCTTAGTTCTTAGGTAGTTCTTTATGAGTTTTAGTTGAGAAAACAATCTCTCTGCAGAAGCGACAGTTACAGGGATGGTTCAAAACTGCTTGATTACGGTAGCCGAAATCTCGACGGCCCTCAAAGAACTTCACTGTACGTTATGCAAACTGGAAACCACATATCATGAGGCTGCATTTATTATAGCTGGGGATTTTAACAAAGCAAATCTAAGGACTAGGCTGCCGAAATTCTACCAACATATTGACTACTCGTGCTACTAAGACTCTTGACCATTGCTATTCAAACTTTCGGGATGCTTACAAGGCCCTCCCCTGCCATCCTTTCGGCAAATATGACCATGACGCCATCTTGCTCCTTCTGTCCTATAGGCAGAAACTCAAACAGGAAGTCCCCATGCTTCGTACTATTCAACGCTGGTCTGACCAATCAGAATCCACGCTTCAGGATTGTTTTGATCACGTGGACTGGGATATGTTCCGGGTAGTGTGCGAAAATAATCTAGACACATACACGGATACGGTAACTGAGTTCATAATAAAGTGTATAGGAGATGTATTACCCACTGTGACTATTAAAACCTACCCTAACCAGAAACCGTGGATAGATGGTAGCATTGAAAGCGCGATACACCGCATTTAACAATGGCAAGGTGACTGGTAATATGGCAGAATATAAACAGTGTAGTTATTCACTCTGCAAGGCAATCAAACAAGCTAAACGTCAGTATAGAGATAAAGTGGAGTCACAATTCAACGTCTCAGACACAAGATGTATGTGACAGGGACTACAGACAATCACGGACTACAAAAGGAAAACCAGCCAGTTCGCCGAGACCGACGTCTTGCTTCCAGACAGGCTAAACACACTGACGTGGCCCGCTACCAAGGACTGTGGGCTCGCCTTCTCTGTGGCAGACGTGAGTAAAACATTTAAACGTGTTAACCCTCGCAAGGCTGTCGGTCCAGACGGCATCCCTAGCTGTGTCCTCATAGCATGCACAGACCAGCTGGCTTGCGTGTTTACGGGCATACTCAATCTCTCCCGATCCCAGTCTGCTGATCCCAGTCTGCTGTCCCCACATGCTTCAAGATGGCCACCATTGTTCCTGTACCCAAGAAGGAAAAGTTAACTGAAATGAAAGACTATCACCCCGTAGCACTCCCCTCTGTCATCATGAAGTGCTTTGAGAAACTAGTCAAGGATCATATCACCTCTACCTTACCTGCCACCCTAGACCCACTTCAATTTGCTTACCGCCCCAATAGATCCACAGACGATTCAATTGCCATCACTCTGTTTAAGAATGCTGTTTATTGACTATAGCTCAGCATTCAACACCATAGTACCCCCCAAGCTCATCATCAAGCTTGGGGCCCTGGCTCTGAACCCCGACCTTTGCAACTGGGTCCTGGACTTCATGATGGGCCGCCCCCAGGTGGTGAAGGTAGGAAGCATCATCTCCACTCCACTGATCGTCAACACTGGGACCCCACAAGAGTGCGTGCTCAGCCCCCTCCTGTACTTCCTGTTCACCCATGACTGCATGGCCAAGCACGCCTCCCAACTCAATAATTTAGTTTGCAGAGGACACAACAGTAGTAGGCTTGATTAGCAACAATGATGAGACAGCCTACAGGGAAGAGGTGAGGGCTCTGGGAGTGTGGTGCCTGGAAAACAACCTCTCACTCAACGTCAACAAAACAAAGGAGATGATCATGGACTTCAGGAAACAGCAGAGGGTGCACCCCCATATCTACATCAACTGGACTGCAGTGGAGAAGGTGGAAAGCTGCAAGTTCCTTGGCGTACACATCACTGACAAACTGAAATGGACCACCCACACAGACAGTGTGGTGAAGAAGGAACAACAGAGCCTCATCAACCTAGTCACCTAAAACCCTCACAAATGTTTACAGATGGACAATTGAAATCATTCTGTTGGGCTGTTTCACCGCCTGGTACGGCAACTGCACCGCCCCCAACCGCAAGGCTCTCCAGAGGGTGGTGCCAACGCATTACCGGGGACAAACTACCGGCCCTCCAGGATAGAGCTGGGCGATATACCGTATTTTATGATATACCGGTATTGATGCAGGAACCGGTTTGGGTTTTTACTTCTATACCGGTATTTGAATGTTTGGTTTGTTAAATGTGATACACCATGTGTAATTTAAATGTTCATAGTTTACTTCACTACTTGAGTCATCTCTTTCTGCTCTTTCTCTCCATGCCACTTTCTACACAGACCTAGCCACGCTCCATGTCACTCAAGGAGGGAATTTGATGTTCCTCAACCACCAGACACTTGTGTTCAGTCTGCATGGTCAATGCAGCACATGCAACAATGTTGATGACAACAATGCTGTTTTCACTTTGCCTCTTAATATAAATCCACTAGTGTTCTATAATGGCACTATTAGTTTGTGTTTCTTACATCAGCAAACAGCTAGTTTGTCTTTTCGTCGCAAGTTGCCCTAAATCTTGTGAGATGCTATTTGTTAGCCGCTAATAGCTAGCTAGCTAATACATGTACTGAGTAAGAGCAAACGCAGCTAGCTAATACAGCCTGATAATACTAGTGATGGTGTGGACCTAAATCAGCATGTTGTTTGTGCAACAGTATCTTCTAAATCAAAGAGGAATATGTAAAGCAAGAATATGTTAGCTACATGAAGTAGCTAAGAGAAAACATGCAATGTAGCCAAAGCTTATAGGGAAGTGTTGCCAACTCCTCAGTAAGGAAAGTAGCAACTGGCTGTCGTAAAAGTCGCTAGAAGTTGCTAAATGATGTAATCGCCTAATTTGCATAATTGGCCATGTGCATGTAATTGTTAAGGATGCTGTAGGAGAGAGGAATAATGTTGTGGGAGAGACAAGAAATGAGAAAAAACACCTTAATATGTTTAGAACTACAAATGAGCAAGCTGCAGAGAGTGGCACACACAGCAAATAAGAACCAGATATTTGAGGTCATACTCCTCCTTCAGCACTTTATGGACCCCATTGTTAATCCCCGTCATAACAAAGGCATTGTCAGTCCCTATCCCCAGGAGTTTCTCTTTTTTAAGACAACACTGTTCTCGAGGAAAGCCACAACAGCATGGGGCTATAGATTTGGCATGGGGCTATAGATTTGGCATCTCCTCCCTCCAACTCAACAAGCCCCAGAAATGTTGATACAATTGTCTGCTTGGTGTCACTAAAGTACCTTATCACAACCCCCAGGTACTTAGAAACACTTACATCCGTGGACTCATCGAGGAGGAGGCTGAAACGCTGGTCACCCACATCTGCGACCAACATTTTCAGAAAGTATGGTGCTAGAACACCATTAATAATTTCTGTGCACGTTGAAGTGGGTAGCAGCAGTGGAGTCTGAGAAAGCAGCTCTACATGCCTCTCCAATGTCATCACATGCCAGCATGGAACAGTGTTCAGCGAAAGCTAATGCCATGGTGGCCTCAGCCTTTTTTGCAGTCTATTTTTTTTAACCATAAATGGCAGCTTGTTTTGCCTTGTGAGTATGTTTTTGAGTTGTCGTATTTTTTTACATCACTAAGTTTGGCGTAGAAATCAGCCTTACAATACAGGCAGTATGCCCGTGTATCATCTCCAATAAACGGCTTCAACCAGCCTTTGAATTCAGGGTTTGATTCCCACTCCTTTCTGTATTTTTGAGTGTATAGTTTGACTGAGACATGATGAGCTAGCCAGCTGGACGGTTAGCTAATGTCACAGAGAGGCACACACACTGTGGACAAGGTGAGTAAGTGACTGAGGCTGTGTGAGTCAAATGCAGTGATTTATTTTTGTGCAGTGGTTTATTTTAGACAAGAAAACATTTTACATTTACATCCCACCCTGAATGTATACCTTGGCGGGATCAGCCAGCGGCGGCTTCCCGCATGCGTTATTCATTTGCCGTCTGGACGTGGAGGGGTGAACATCTCCTGCTCTGACTGCAGCTGGGAGGGACTGCTGTGCTTTGGGATGGGGGTGCTTTGGGATGGGGGTGCTTTGGGATGGGGGTGGGGCCCACGGCAGCACCCGCTGCTCGTTGAGAAGAGTAAGAACGATACGTGCTTTCACGTCAGTCTCCAAAAGTCTCCAATAACACAAGAAAAAGCCGCTAGTCAATTTTTAAAAAATGTGTCGCTAGAGGGGTCTGAGTGGCAACACTGTATAGGGTCTCCTAGGAAACATTTCTCAACACTTCAGTTCCTATCATGTCACAATAACTCCTCCCTGCCATTTTAATTCGTTGTCATCTCAAACAACACTATTCAAAGTGTCCACTATTATATTCTAACTATAGAATTAGAATAGTCATTCTATTTCCATGATTCCAACAGTTTCGCAAGTCAAATCGCAATTGCAACATTTGGTTAATTAAAAATAAGTCCTAGAATATTTGCCCATATCGTGCAGCCCTACGTGGCAGTGTGGAAATGATCTCAATTGAGCAGTGGTGTGAAATACTTCAGTAAAAATACTTTCAAGTACTTAAGTCGTTTTCTTGGTGTCTTTACTCTACTTTACTATTTTTTATTTTTGACAACTTTTACTTCACTACATTCCTAAGGAAAATACTGTACTTTTTACTCCATACATTTTTCCTGACACCTAAACGTACTCGTTACATTTTGAATGCTTAGCAGAACAGGAAAATGTTCCAATTCACGCACTTGTCAAGAGAACATTCCTGGTCATCTACTGCCTCTGATCTGGAGGACTCACTAAACACAAATGCTTTGTTTGTAAATTATGTCTGAGTGTTGGTGTGCCCCTGGTTATCTGTACATTTAAAAAATTTAAAGAAATGGTGCCATCTGGTTTGCTTAATATAAGGAATTTGAAATGATTTATACTTTTACTTTTGATACTTAAGTACATTTGATCAATTACATTTACTTTTGAAAACCAAATCCTTTTAGACGTTTAAGTATTATTTTACTGGTTGACTTTCACTTTAACTTGAGTGATTTTCTATTAACGTATCTTTACTTTTACTCAAGTATGACAATTGGGTACTTTTTCCACCACTGCAATTGAGTGCAGGAAATGCAGAAATGATAAAATTGCTGAAATTTGTTTTGGTTGAAGTTGAATTGAACAGTATAAAACAATCAGAATGGAGAAAGACTAATTGAAATCACTTAGAATGTATGTGTTGCCACCCTAGGATCACTCACTACTCGTAAAGCAAACGTAAAACTTGTATTATTCAAAAACTAAAAATACCGTCAAATACTGTCATACCGTCAATTAAAAAAAAAAAATACCATGATATAATATTTTGGCCATATCGCCCAGCCCTCCTCCAGGACACCGACACCACCCGAAGTCACAGGAAGGCCAAAAAGATAATCAAGGACATCAACCACACGAGCCACTGCCTGTTCATCCCACTATCATCCAGAAGGTGAGGTCAGTACAGGTGCAACAAAGCTGGGACCGAGAGACTGAAAAACAGCTTCTATCTCAAGAACATCAGACTGTTAAACAGCCATCACTAGCACGCCTGCTTACCGACCCCCCTCAGCTCCCAGCTGTGCCCTGGACACCATTTGTGAATTGATCGCCCCCCATCTAGCTTCAGAGTTTGTTCTGTTAGGTGACCTAAACTGGGATATGCTTAACACCCCGGCAGTCCTACAATCTAAGCTAGATGCCCTCAATCTTACACAAATCATCAAGGAACCCACCAGGTACAACCCTAAATCTGTAAACAAGGACACCCTCATAGACGTCATCCTGACCAACTGGCCCTCCAAATACACCTCCGCTGTCTTCAACCAGGATCTCAGCGATCACTGCCTCATTGCCTGTATCCGCTACGGATCCGCAGTCAAATGACCACCCCTCATCACTGTCAAACGCTCCCTAAAACACTTCTGCGAGCAGGCCTTTCTAATCGACCTGGACCGGGTATCCTGGAAGGATATTGACCTCATCCCGTCAGTTGAAGATGCCTGGTCATTATTTAAAAGTAACTTCCTCACCATCTTAGATAAGCATGCTCTGTTAAAAAAATGCAGAATGAAGAACAGATATAGCCCTTGGTTCACTCCAGACCTGACTGCCCTCGACCAGCACAAAAACATCCTGTGGCGGACTGCAATAGCATCGAATAGTCCCCGCAATATGCAACTGTTCAGGGAAGTCAGGAATCAATACACGCAGTCAGTCAGGAAAGCAAAGGCCAGCTTCTTCAGGCAGAAATTTGCATCCTGTAGCTCTAACTCCAAAAAGTTCTGGGACACTGTGAAGTCCATGGAGAACAAGAGCACCTCCTCCCAGCTGCCCACTGCACTGATGCTAGGTAACACGGTCACCACCGATAAATCCATGATTGTCGAAAACTTCAACAAGCATTTCTCAACGGCTGGCCATGCCTTCCTCCTGGCTACTCCAACCTCGGCCAACAGCTCCGCCCCCCCCCCGGCAGCTACTCGCCCAAGCCTCTCCAGGTTCTCCTATATCCAAATCCAGATAGCAGATGTTCTGAAAGAGCTGCAAAACCTGGACCCGTACAAATCAGCTGGGCTTGACAATCTGGACCCTCTATTTCTGAAACTATCCGCCGCCATTGTTGCAACCCCTATTACCAGCCTGCTCAACCTCTCTTTCATATCGTCTGAGATCCCCAAGGACTGGAAAGCTGCCGCAGTCATCCCCCTCTTCAAAGGGGGAGACACCCTGGACCCAAACTGTTACAGACCTATATCCATCCTGCCCTGCCTATCTAAGGTCTTCGAAAGCCAAGTCAACAAACAGGTCACTGACCATCTCGAATCCCACCGTACCTTCTCCGCTGTGCAATCTGGTTTCCGAGCCGGTCACGGGTGCACCTCAGCCACGCTCAAGGTACTAAACGATATCATAACCGCCATCGATAAAAGACAGTACTGTGCAGCCGTCTTCATCGACCTTGCCAAGGCTTTCGACTCTGTCAATCACCATATTCTTATCGGCAGACTCAGTAGCCTCGGTTTTTCTGATGACTGCCTTGCCTGGTTCACCAACTACTTTGCAGACAGAGTTCAGTGTGTCAAATCGGAGGGCATGCTGTCCGATCCTCTGGCAGTCTCTATGGGGGTGCCACAGGGTTCAATTCTCGGGCCGACTCTTTTCTCTGTATATATCAATGATGTTGCTCTTGCTGCACTCCTTCCGTGGCCTCCAACTGCTCTTAAACGCTAGTAAAACCAAATGCATGCTTTTCAACCGTTCGCTGCCTGCACCCGCACGCCCGACTAGCATCACCACCCTGGATGGTTCCGACCTAGAATATGTGGACATCTATAAGTGCCTAGGTGTCTGGCTAGACTGTAAACTCTCCTTCCAGACTCATATCAAACATCTCCAATCTAAAATCAAATCTAGAATCGGCTTTCTATTCCGCAACAAAGCCTCCTTCACTCACGCCGCCAAACTTACCCTAGTAAAACCGACTATCCTACCGATCCTCGACTTCGTCATCTACAAAATAGCTTCCAATACTCTACTCAGCAAACTGGATGCAGTTTATCACAGTGCCATCCGTTTTGTTACTAAAGCACCTTATACCACCCACCACTGCGACCTGTATGCTCTAGTCGGCTGGCCCTCGCTACATATTCGTCGCCAGACCCACTGGCTCCAGGTCATCTACAAGTCCATGCCAGGTAAAGCTCCGCCTTATCTCAGTTCACTGGTCACGATGGCAACACCCACCCGTAGCACGAGCTCCAGCAGGTGTATCTCACTGATCATCCCTAAAGCCAACACCTCATTTGGCCGCCTTTCGTTCCAGTTCTCTGCTGCCTGTGACTGGAACGAATTGCAAAAAACTTCCAACATCTGCTATCTGAGCAGCTAACCGATCGCTGCAGTTGTACATAGTCTATCGGTAAATAGCCCACCCAATTTTACCTACGTCATCCCCATACTGTTTATATTTATTTACTTTTCTGCTCTTTTGCACACCAATATCTCTACCTGTACATGACCATCTGATCATTTATCACTCCAGTGTTAATCTGCAATATTGTAATTATTCGCCTACCTCCTCATGCCTTTTGCACACAATGTATATAGACTCTCTTTTTTTTCTACTGTGTTATTGACTTGTTAATTGTTTACTCCATGTGTAACTCTGTGTTGTCTGTTCACACTGCTATGCTTTATCTTGGCCAGGTCGCAGTTGCAAATGAGAACTTGTTCTCAACTAGCCTACCTCGTTAAATAAAGGTGAAATAAAATAAATAAAAAATAAATAAATAAAAACATTAGAGGCTGCTGCCTATAGGCATAGAATTGGAATCACTGCCCACTTAAAGGAATGGAAGACTTGTCACTTTAATAATGTTTATGTATCTTGCATTACTCATCTCATATGTATATACTGTGTTCTGTACTATTCTACGCTATCTTAGTCACTTAATGCTTACATATCTTGCATTACGCATCTCATATCTATACTGTATACTGTTTTTTCTGTACTATTCTAATGTATCTTAGTCCATTCCGCTCTGACATCGCTCGTCCATATGTATATAGTCTTAATTCATTCCTACTTAGATTTTTTGTGTATTGGGAATCTGTAATTGTTTAGATATTACTTGTTAGATATTACTGCACTGTCAGAGCTAGAAGCACAAGCATTTCGCTACACCCGCAATAACATCTGCTAATCACGTGTGACCAATACAATTTGATTTGATGCAGCACGCCATCACTCTCCTTCTTGGTCAGATAGCCCATACGCAGCCTGGAGGCCTGTTGGGTCATTGTCCTGTCGAAAAACAATTGATAGGCCCACTAAGCGCAAACCAGAAGGGATGGTGTATCGCTGCAGAATGCTGTGGTAGCCATGCTGGTAAGTGTGTTTTAGTAGTAGTAAGTGTGTCCTCCTCCATGCTTCACGGTGGGAACCACCCATGTGGAGATCATCCGTTCACCTACTCTGCGTCTCACAAAGACACAGCGGTTGGAACCAAAAATCTCCAATTTGAACTCATCAGACCAAAGGACAGATTTCCCGGGTCTAATGTCCATTTGCTCATGTTTCTTGGCCCAAGCAAGTCTCTTCTTCTTATTGGTGTCCTTTAATAATAGTTACTTTGCCGCAATTCGACCATGAAGGCCTGATTCACACAGTCTTCTCTGAACAGTTGATGTTGAGATGTGTCTGTTATTTGAACTCTGTGAAGCATTTATTTGGGCTGCAATCTGAGCTGCAGTTAACGCTAATGAACCTATCCTCTGCAGCAGAGGTAACTCTGGGACTTCCTTTCCTGTGGCGGTCCTCACGAGAGCCAATTTCTTCATATCGCTTGATGGGTTTTGCGGCTGCACTTTTAAAGTTCTTGACATTTTCCGCATTGACTGACCTTCGTGTCTTAAAGTAATGATGGACTGTCATTTCTCTTTCCTTATTTGAGCTGTTCTTGCCATAATATGGACTTGGTCTTTTACCAAATAGGGCTATCTTCTGTATACCACCCCACCCCTACCTTGTCACAACACAACTGATTGGCTCAAATGCATTAAGAAGGAAATAAATTCCACAAATGAACTTTCAATAAGGCACACCTGTTAATTGAAATGCATTCCAGTTGACTACCTCATGAAGCCACCACTGTCCCGTCGATGTGGATAGGGGGGTGCTCCATCTGCTGTTTCCTGAAGTCCACAATCATCTCCTTTGTTTTGATGACGTTGGGTGTGAGGTTAATGTAAAACATAGTACAAATAAAGAAAAACTCTTGAATGAGTAGGTGTGTCCAAACTTTCGACTGGTACTGTATATATATTCTTTGCTAAACAGGTGGGGCTCAAAACAGGTGGGCTCTGGGATGCAGACAAGATCCTCTGCCCTTATACCTTTAATTCACACAGAATCAAGCTTCTATCTTTCTGCCAGTCCACAACCCTATTAAAATAATATTACTTTCTGTTCAATGTGGGTACTAAGGTAAAGTAGGCCTATGTAGTCCTCCACATATAGCCTGCGTCTCAAATGGCACAAGCAACAGGACAGCAGACCCCCAGGGTCAGGACTGAGCAGCCCAGCAGCAAGGGATTGCCTAAATAGGTATCTCCCCTGACATGGGCATGTTTTCAATACAGACTTGTTTACTTGTCCTGTATTCCATATAAGGCATCAAATCAAATGTTATTTGTCACATACACATGGTTAGCAGATGTTAATCTGAGTGTAGCGAAAGGCTTGTGCTTCTAGTTCCGACAATGTAGTAATATCCAACGAGTAATCTAACCTAACAATTTCACAACAATTACCTCATACACACAAGTGTAAAGGAATGAATAAGAATATGTACATAAAAATATATATGAATGAGTGATGGTATAGAACGGCATAGGCAAGATGCAGTGGATGGTATAGAGTACAGTATATACATATGAGATAAGTAATGTAGGGTATGTAAACATTATATGAAGTGGCATTGTTTGTGGCTAGTGATACATTTATTACATCAATTTTTCCATTATTAAAGTGGCTGGAGTTGAGTCAGTATGTTGGCAGCAGCCACTCAATGTCAGTGTTTAACAGTCTGATGTTCTTGAGATAGAAGCTGTTTTTCAGTCTCTCAATCTCAGCTTTGATGCACCTGTACTGACCTCGCCTTCTGGATGATAGCGGGGTGAACAGGCAGTGGCTCGGGTGGTTGTTGTCCTTGATGATCTTTTTGGCCTTCCTGTGACATCGGGTGGTGTAGGTGTCCTGGAGGGCAGGTAGTTTGCCCCCAGGGATGCATTGTTCAGACCTCACTATCCTCTAGAGAGCCTTACGGTTATGAGCGGAGCAGTTGCCGTACCAGGCGGTGATACAGCCCGACAGGATGCTCTCGATTGTGCATCTGTAAAAGTTTGTGAGTGTTTTTTGTGACAAGCCGAATTTCGAGGCGCTGCTGCACCTTCTTCACCACACGGTCTGTGTGGTTGGATCATTTCAGTTTGTCCGTGATGTGTATGCTGTTTCCTGAAGTCCACAATCATCTCCTTTGTTTTGATGACGTTGAGTGTGAGGTTATTTTCCTGACACCACACTCCGAGGGCCCTCACCTCCTCCCTGTAGGCCGTCTCGTCGTTGTTGGTAATCAAGCCTACCACTGTAGTGTCGTCTGCAGACCTTATAAAAGTTGCCCAGTATCCCCATAACTTTGTAATAAATCAAATTTAGTGATACATGAACTTGACATTTCTGCCATCTATTGTGACATTGTTGGAGGATAACCAACCTTTTCTTAGCTGCTATAAATGCTCGGCTACACAGTTTCTTCAGACAACAGTCTCCGGTATCAACATTGCCAAGCAAACAAAAACAGGCAGAAGGGAGAATCTGTAGACATGCTGAGATAAGAGAACATACTCTTTGCCAGAATTCAGACAGCCTTCACAAGACCCTAACATATACAAACATGTCCCATGTTGTGTTTTACACCTCCAGCAGAGGAATGACATTTCTTTTTTTCCCAGTATAACTGGCATATAGTATGTTTACATTTACATTTAAGTCATTTAGCAGACGCTCTTATCCAGAGCGACTTACAAATTGGTGCATTCACCTTATGACCTCCAGTGGAACAGTAGTGCATCTAAATCTTTTCAGGGGAGGGGGTGAGAGGGATTACTTTATCCTATCCTAGGTATTCCTTAAAGAGGTGGGGTTTCAGGTGTCTCCGGAAGGTGGTGATTGACTCCGCTGTCCTGGCGTCGTGAGGGAGTTTGTTCCACCATTGGGGGGCCAGAGCAGCGAACAGTTTTGACTGGGCTGAGCGGGAACTGTACTTCCTCAGTGGTAGGGAGGCGAGCAGGCCAGAGGTGGATGAACGCAGTGCCCTTGTTTGGGTGTAGGGCCTGATCAGAGCCTGGAGGTACTGAGGTGCCGTTCCCCTCACAGCTCCGTAGGCAAGCACCATGGTCTTGTAGCGGATGCGAGCTTCAACTGGAAGCCAGTGGAGGGAGCGGAGGAGCGGGGTGACGTGAGAGAACTTGGGAAGGTTGAACACCAGACGGGCTGCGGCGTTCTGGATGAGTTGTAGGGGTTTAATGGCACAGGCAGGGAGCCCAGCCAACAGCGAGTTGCAGTAATCCAGACGGGAGATGACAAGTGCCTGGATTAGGACCTGCGCCGCTTCCTGTGTGAGGCAGGGTCGTACTCTGCGGATGTTGTAGAGCATGAACCTGTGTTCTATGGATGGTCTTAAACTACAGTAATGTATGTCTGAGATTATATGAACATGACTGGGTATTCAAACATATCTGTATCCATTCATCATCATCATCAATAGCTTTTCCTCAGATGTTTTGTTTTACCTGTCATCTGAAAAATGCCTGCGGGTGGCGACAGAGATCATTGCGACTTGGTCTGCATCTTTCATGCTGCGGGCGGTCAGAGAGACGTTTTTGGGATTAAAATATTTTTGTTGTCCTCTAGATTATTTGGAAACGGTCCGCTTTCTGCTTTATATGCGTTAGCCTATCTATTGTATTAAAAACACATCTTTATTCACACTCAGAATTCGCTGTTTCAATTTAGGTAGCCTACCTCTCCTAGTTGGGCGTGAGAGTTCAAGCGCGCCTAGTATGTCTGGTCTCGTTAAAATAGAGTAGGCTGCATACATGGGTGGAGAATCACGTGGTAGTTAATTTAAATATGAAATTAACTTAAATATGATTAGACTGTAGTTTACTACAGTGTCTGTAAGTAAATAGGCTTTTGATAATGGAAAGAAGTGGAGGGCGCTCAACCAACGTGAGTCAAAGTGCAATATTTTTTTGGAATCATCATTGAGGAAAAAAGAAAAGGCACACAACACGCGCAAAGGTTAGACTACTATGTTAAGCGAGCGTTGAACCTTTTCATTTTAAATAACTATTGATTATCCATTTATTTGTCTCTGCCTTGTAAAAGCTAGACTATATCCTATAGGCCTATGCAAAATGTAGGAAGTGTTGCTGTCATAATTCTTGCTGCTTCAAGTTCAGTAGCCATACCTGCGACATCAGGTGCGTGTGTGGTCTCAATTAAATAGAGTAGGCTATAGCCTATGCATGGGCGAAGAAGCACGGGGCAGTTATCTTTCCGAGGAAATGTACTTCCTAAAATACTTTACTACATTGCCTAGAAATAGATCACCCATATTTCTCCTTCTGATAATCTTCCAACTCCTAAAAGATAGGCTATACAAATAGCTCAAGAGAAAGTGCAAGTCTCTCCTACTCTGCTCTCTTCAAACTACATCTAGCATACTGGCTGCCCAGTAATACAGATAGCCTAATATTATGGCCATGTGCCGAATCTTTGGTAATTTAAACTATTTCTTAAGTTATTTTTGCGCATCTGATATTGCCTAAAGGGCGCAACATTTCAGGGACCATGGCTGGCAAGTAAACTGAGTCACATAAGCCTAAAATAACATTGAGGGACTGTGGTTGGGTTTGGGACAAGTTCTTGCAGTAGCAGGTGGGAGTCAGCGGTGCAGGCGGTTGCAGGTGGAGTGTGATATGAAAAACTGCAGATTAAGAAATCGGTCCTGCTCAGACCTCTACTGTGCAGTGGAGCCTGTAATGTTAGAGCTGTTTATTACTGTGTCAGTGTGAAAAGCAGGGAATTAGCTAGGGAAACTGATAGATCAATAAAGTTACATTGCCATACTGACTAATAAAGACTCACATTGCACTGAAAAAACATTAGAATATCAATTCTCAATCATTTGGCTGATGTTTTCATCATTTGATTCAGGTCTAGTGTGATCATTCAGGTCTAGTGTGATCAAAAATCATAGCTAACATTAGCCAACCTTTTGCCAGCTCTCTCTTTCTAACGGTACATCAAGTTGTGAAAGCTTGACAAGTTCATTTACTTCTGTTGAAACAGAACAAAACGAAGGCTAAAAAACATTTCCATACAAACAGCTGCTGTTAGATAGTAATAATAGCCACCTCATATCGCTATCTGATAGATAGCTAGATGCTAGAACTGACCAGGCTGTGGTAGCTACAGTACTAGCTAGCGTAGCTAATTCATTCACCTCAGTAGCTAACGTTACATGTCAGTTACAATACTAGCTCAGCACTGCGAATAAACACTAGTTGCCTTGTCAGTTACATCAGTCGCCTAAAGAGTAGCCAATTTTTACAACTCTGTGAAAAAGCGCAACACATACACACTGAACTATGCTCAACTCTCGCGTGCCGGTCCAGCCAGCCTTCCAGAAGCTTTGCCTTCAGACAGCCTGTCAGCCTGCTCTGTGGTATCCAAGCGGTCCTAAATCCAGCTGGCTGAACACTCCAAACAGCCTACCCGACCACTCAGAGGCATGGTCCTAAAGCACACCTTTGCCTCTTTTTGTATCACATTGCAATGATACAACTGGGGGGGCAAAAATGCCATTTCAGAATGTGGGGGGGACATGACCCCCCCCGTCCCCAGTGAAAGTTGCACCCCTGGTTGTGGGGGTCTCTGCTTCCCGGTAGGCAAAACAGCTGGGGAAGATGCCAATGTAACCAGCACAGTGTCCCTCAAGCCACTCTTCGTTGACTGGTAGACAGACGGGGGAAAGAGGGGGGGGATAGAGTCATTTGTCAGAACAGGAGGTTACGTACTTACTGTGCACTTAAAAAGCACAAGACTTCATAATTTCTCATTCTCCATTACCTTCACTGAGAATGTCAATAGAGTCTCCCTCACTGAACTCCAAGTCCTCTGGGCCCTCTGCTGCATAGTCATACAGTGCCACCATCTGGTAGAGAATGGTACGGTTGTCCAGGCGGTCCTCAGTCTGACACAGGGAGAGCAGAGGAACATATTTTTACTCAGAAATTAGCCACACAATACATTGATGAATTTAAATTCAAAATGGCCCTGTGCTACATACAGTATATTGTACTATTGATTATTCCAGAGGGATACACTATAGGTCTTTGTCCAAAATGGCACCCTATTCCCTATATGCTGCAATACTTTTTTGCCTGAGCCCTGTGGATCTCACCTGGCACCACAGTGTGGTTCTGCCTGCCTCTGCCACCTCCAGCAGGGCCCTGAGCCCCTCCTCCCCATCCAGAGGCTTCAGCACCTGGGAGCCATGCTGCCTGTGTCTGAGGGGAGAGGAGATAAGGAGAGGAGGAGGAAGGAGGGGAGGAGAGGGAATGGGAGAAAGGAAGAGAGAGGGGGGGGTAAAGTGGACACACATGAGGGTGAGTGGTTATATTTTTAGTGCGATAGCAGCACTGAAATGACAGAAATGGGTTGGCAGGTCTGCAGTTACCTGAGGCGCAAGTGTGAGGCTGGCTGCCCCAATTTGTGTGCAATTCTCTCCTGTAGGTCATCGTACGGCGTGCCTAAAGGGACACTCAGAGCCACGGTGTATCTGTAATGCACCTTTACCACCACAGACCCAGCCTCTGCTCCCTGGGGTGAAGTGGGATCCTGTGAGAAAACATGTATATTCTATGGCATGGGAAGTATCTGCACAAAAAAACGAAAACAAATTCTGCAAAAAGCACTTTCTACATGATTGTATAGGAAACAAACATGAGTGAATGATCATAAGGAAGCTTTCAGAAAAAATGTATCTCCTGACAGTATAACTGGATTGGCAGCTTTTGCCTGGACAGAGATGGGGAAGTCTAGTGTAGAACACTCTCCCTGAAACCTCTCTTTCCCCTAGCCAGCCAGTCAGGCATCATATTGGAAAGTATAGCAGCCTTCACACGAGAAGTCCATTACATTTTGGCACAGGCATCAGGGAGATTTTAAGAGGTCATTTCTTCTTATGAAAAAAATTCAGGTCACTGACATGCTGAGGCACAAAATAACATATTTTTTTATCTGACATCTCCCTCCCATAGGCATTCTCTGGACTTAATCAGGGCACATCATCAGCATTCTATTCATTACACCACTACAACACTTTATGAGTCATAAAATGATTTTCTATTTATACACAACTCCATCAGAATAATGTATATGTAAACCCAGCTGGAAGGAAGTATAGTATAACATAGTTTGTGGGTGTCAAGTGATTACTTCTGTACACCTGCACATTGAATAAGGTGCTGGCACTGACCTGTATATACTTGCATTCTCATGCTTCTTTAACTCACATTGTAGTTGTTGTGTGTTTTTTTAAAATATATATATTTCTGTAATTATCTATATTATTATCATCATCACTGCTTTGTTGGGAAATAGCTTTCAAGGTAAGAATTCCCTGTACTGTTTCATACCTCTTGTTTCCTGTGCACATGGAAAATAAACTTTGAAACCTTGACCCTTCTTTGAATCATGCTGATACACATTCTGTGAGATATCCTACAGTACAACTTGAGGACAGATCGACTAAATATTTTCACCTGCTATCTTTAGAGGAATAAATGACATGATCATAATCTTCATTTTATCTTTAAATGTATTATTTCGCTGGTGATTAACAGCTACAAACTCAGATACAAATACTGATTAAGTCAGGCCCTTTACTCACCAGTTCAGTGGGGCTGTCTTCTGTGGATGTGTACTTGCGTAGCGGGGTGGAACTGATTGGTGGGTGGGTGGCAGAGGCATAAGATGGTGGTGGTGTCTGTCTAACTGGGCTCTCTGCAGATCAATTACAGTACAACATTAAAACACTCAGTGAAGAGGCTTTCAAAATGATCACATTTATACCGGTAGTACTGTACATGGGCATGCCAGAATGACGACTGTTATAATTAAATGAACAACAAAAGGTGCTTTAGTTTAGATGGATTCTGGCCTGGCTCCATCCCCTTGTCCTGTCCTCTGCCAGAGGGGTTAAATGAGTTGAGCCTACCCAGAGGAGATGCTATGGGGCTGGGCTGGTTCTGTGGGCGAGTGGGCGGCCTGAGGCCCGGTGGGAGGGGGATCCCACTGGGAATACTCTGTGGAGGACACATCAGAACAGGGTAGTCAAGGTAACAGATCTCTCTCTGTGCTTTCCATTACAGCAGTGAACTATCCAGAGAGGCTGGGCTAATAATTGCTATTCCTTTTATGACACCTCTCTCCCTCATCGTTAAAATCCAAGGGAATTCAACAAGCCTGTCTGTCCTCTACATCTAGAAGTGTTAAGCAGGTGCAACTTTAGTACATTGTGATACAGCAACTTCTTCCCTGACACATCACTTTTCCCCCACTAAGTCCGGGGGGGGGGGTACAGTGGAGATAAAGCTCTGTTCAGCATTCCTCTAAAATTGAAAATTGAGAGATTAAATAGCCCAAATGTAAAAAAAAAAATGTAAATGAAGCTGCTCCTAAATGTAGTAGCACATTTAGTTCACCTCTATAACAGACATTGTCTTTGTAAAATAATATAGAAACAGAAAATCTTACTTTATTATTTCTCCTGCCTTTGGACTTCTTGATATCCACTGGGTCGAGCAGTGTCATGGGGACAAGTCCTTTCTAAAGGAAGAAAGACATTCAAAATGAAAGATGAGTGGTAACCAAATATCAAAAGGCATAGATACACAATCATACAGAAAGAAGACAGGCCACAATAAAAGGAGTAGGTGCACTGGCGTAGTGGAAACCCCCGCAGTCCCCATTGTCCAATTTATTTGTTAATTTTTTATAAATATTTTTTTGCATTTCCACACGTAGCAAGCAAAGTGTTTGTGTTGTCCAGTCTAGATGGTAGTAGGTGAGGCAGACAGACAATATAGTTGTCATGCATTTAATTTGCCTATTTCTCGGCCTTCTCACCTGATTGGTTATCAAGTATCAAAAAAGTTAAATGAATCAGGGTGCAGTGAGTGCGTTGTTCAAGATGGATAAACAAAAGGCAAGAAAGACCAAGTTGTGCACAAAAACGTTGTAAAAAATCAATCTTATGCCAAATTACTGAGGATAAGCATCATCAAAGCTACCACCTCGTCCTCAAATTACGAAACACCATCGCAGGTGGAAGCTAGTTGACCTAGTTATGCAGCAGCTAGCACAAGCAGCCTCCCATTCCCGACAGAGCCCCTGCTGCCCTTGCCCGGCAATGAGTGGCCTTGCTCCTCCTCTTCTTCCTCCCCTCAAGAATAGTGACAGTTACTCTAGTGATAGTCCCTCCTTCTCCTCCTCCTCTCCCAGAAAACCAAGCAGATGACTGCCAAAGACCCAGCGGCGCTCATGACAGCAACCTCCATTCTGTGAACACTGGTAAGCCTACGAGTGATGGAACGGAAATCCCCGACAGCATGGAGTCCAAGTTCCAATGTGTAATATAAATAGTCTATCAGTTAAATACTGTATACAGCTATAAATAGCCTACTAGCCTATCAATTGCCAGACAGCCTCGTCTGGAATGTGGAAGTATTGCATTGCTCTTATGTGCTTTGTAATTCAAGCATCATTGTTAGCTTCTACTATGGAGTAGCGACCACTAGTTACAGGGGTCTTTCACCTGTCCATCGTGTATGACCGTGGCCAGTCCATCTCTTTCCATATCACTGAAGACAAACACCATGGCTCCCCCTGGCACCGTCAGCTGACCAGGGCCCCCGGATATGTAGGGGGTACGCAGACACATGTAGCGAGAATCCCTACGGGGAGGCAAATACACCATTAGAAGTAAAGGGTAAACATGTACACTACCATGCTTTTCTCACTTGTAGTGCAGAGAGTGAAAACCCCCAAATGTTATTTTACCTTTATTTAACTAGGCAAGTCAGTTACGAACAAATTCTTATTTTCAATGACGGTGGGTTAACTGCCTGTTCAGGGGCAGAACGACAGATTTGTACCTTGTCAGCTCAGGGATTTGAACTTGTAACCTTTCGGTTACTAGTCCAATGCTCTAACCACTGCCGCCCCAAAAATAAACTCACCCAATTTTACTTTTGGACACCATGTCACTCAATCCACCATATTAACACCATATTATCTTCTTTGGATTCAAATATCAGCTCTGAGCTTTTCCTATGATGTCCCTGCTCATTTTCCTGCTCCAATGACATTCATTTTGGGAACATAATTAAATATCAATGTGAATAATGTAACTTACTCCACTCTATCCACCTTGGGCTCGTAGTATCCAGGTTTCTGTTCAGAGGACAGGAGTCACAGTCAGAGGGAGAAGCAGAAGGCATGGGCTTTGGGCTGTGTCCCAAATGGGAAACCTATTCCCTTTATAGTGCACTACTTGGGTGTGGGGTGGGGGGCAGAAAATAATAATAATGTGTACATTGCAAATTGACCACAACTAATCCCAAAAAGAGATTGCATTTGAAAATAACAATAATTTCATACCTTAATCACATTGAGACATACAGTATGTCTATTTTTTTATTTGGGGGAATACTTGGGAACAGATGTCCTAAAATAAAGTCAATTTCTGCTGAGCTATTTGTAATTTTACAGCCATTTTTTTTACCCCCCCCCCCCAAAAAAAAAACGCCTGTTGCCGACCCCTGAAATAGTGTGCCATTTGGGGTGCACCCAAGGTTCTGTGTAATTCCAATGCTGTTCTAACAGCATTATGCAGCCTTACCTGAACCCTGAGAGGTTCAAATCCACCAAAGTCATCATTGGGAATCATAGAGGAAATGACCTGAAAGCACAGGAAAGGCCAATCTGTGATTAAATCTGATTCAATTCGCACGCACACACACACACACAGAGACAGAGAGTGGTGTGGATTTACTGTACCTTTGGTTTGCCCAGGAAGTCTCTCTCTCCCAGCTGTTCTACGTCCTGTTTCCTGGGGCGGAACACCTGCCCCTCTGGCACCAGGAGGACAGGCAGCACCTCTCCCCTCTGGGGATGGACACACACGCACGCATGCACACGCACACACAAAGAGAGAGAGAGAGAGAGAGAGAGAGTAACTCAGCACAAAGAGAAATGTAGCCATGTAGAACAGGACACCACACACCATCATGCCAATGTCAAAAGACTATGTGGGGATATAGCCAGGACTTTTCCCTGCCCATGTGACTTGATCAGTGAGAAACAACCTCTGGTTCTTTGTGGGGAGATTTCCGATGTCTTCAGTGAATGTTTCTGATCGTGTACTTACAGAGATCATGTCTAAAGCCACCTCCATGTTCCCTCCTCGCCCCCCTCTTCCTTTCTCCTGGGAGGCTGAGATCAGAATGTCCCGGGCTTTGTCCAACTGGTCCAGTCTAGAGTGGACAGCTGCTGCGTTATACAAGACCTGGAGAACCATAGAGAGACTGTCACAACTGACACCTTATTCCTTATATAGTGCACTCGATTCCCTATCTTCTGCACTATGTTTAACCAGAACCCTATGTGCACTGGTCAAAAGTAATGCAGTATAGGAATAGTGGGCCATAATAACAAAATCAAATCAAACTTTATTTGTCACAACACAACAAGCCCTTAAGTAAGCATTTCATGGTATGGTTGTATTCGGCACATGTGACAAATAAAGTTTGATTTGATTTTGTTGTACACTCTCCATATGCTCACACAGACAAGTAATACTCAACAACAGCCCATGGAGAGAGCTAAATTATGCTGCAATTGAAAACTTTGGTGACGCCTCATCTCTTAACAAAAGATATAGATTTGTCTGGGTGCAGACAATACGTAATTCAACTTGAATCAATAAAGGTCTCACAAATGTGGTTAATAAACCAAAAACAATAAACACATTTGTTCTAGCTGATAGATTTGGGGAAATAAATTCCTATGCAATTCCTATGTCAAGAATGCCTTCGCCTGACAGACAGACACATAGTCAGTAGCCCAGATTGAGACAAACACAGCCACAGGTTAACATGGGGTAGGAATGTGTAATATGTCTTATCTTCATTATGAGAGGTATTTAATATTGTGTAACCTCAGAAACCCCCCTTCCTTCAATGAGGCTTTGTCAAAGATCCCTACCAGGTGGTGTATCTGGCTTCTGAACTGCACAATGAAAGTGTTGACATATTGGAACTGGGGATATTCTCAGTCATGAATTTCTCAGTGTACACCCCAAATGGCACCCTATTTCCTATATAGTGCACTTCTTTTGACAAGAGCCCTATTATAACAAGTCACAATGACCAACATTTGTGCCCTTTAAAGAGAATAGGGTGGCATTTGGGATGCAAACTTAATTCAAATATCTGACACCATTATATCTGACACTATATACATTTGGATTGTCATAGATCCATTTAGAATATTGTTTAATCATACTTTACTCCACTACTGGTACCTGGTGCACACATATAAGGTAAAAACTACACCTGCACGGAGATCATATTATATTAGAGTTATAATACAGAATGTAATTATATGTACACCTATAAGACTGTGGTGTAAGTCTACACCTATAAGTTACAAGTCCACCTATAGGATCACAGTGTTAGTATGATACAAGTCCACCTATAGGATCAAGGTGTTAGTATGATACAAGTCCACCTATAGGATCACGGTGTTAGTATGATACAAGTCCACCTATAGGATCACAGTGTTAGTATGATACAAGTCCACCTATAGGATCACGGTGTTAGTATGATACAAGTCCACCTATAGGATCATGGTGTTATTATGATACAAGTCCACCTATAGGATCACGGTGTTAGTATGATACAAGTCCACCTATAGGATCACAGTGTTAGTATGATACAAGTCCACCTATAGGATCACGGTGTTAGTATGATACAAGTCCACCTATAGGATCACGGTGTTATTATGATACAAGTCCACCTATAGGATCACGGTGTTATTATGATACAAGTCCACCTATAGGATCACAGTGTTAGTATGATACAAGTCCACCTATAGGATCACAGTGTTAGTATGATACAAGTCCACCTATAGGATCACGGTGTTAGTATGATACAAGTCCACCTATAGGATCACGGTGTTAGTATGATGCAAGTCCACCTATTGGATCACGGTGTTAGTATGATACAAGCCCACCTATAGGATCACGGTGTTAGTATGATACAAGTCCACCTATAGGATCACGGTGTTAGTATGATACAAGTCCACCTATAGGATCATGGTGTTAGTATGATACAAGTCCACCTATAGGATCACGGTGTTAGTATGATGCAAGTCCACCTATTGGATCACGGTGTTAGTATGATACAAGTCCACCTATAGGATCACGGTTTTAGTATGATGCAAGTCCACCTATAGGATCACGGTGTTAGTATGATGCAAGTCCACCTATAGGATCACAGTGTTAGTATGATACAAGTCCACCTATAGGATCACGGTGTTAGTATGATACAAGTCCACCTATAGGATCACGGTGTTAGTATGATGCAAGTCCACCTATTGGATCACGGTGTTAGTATGATACAAGTCCACCTATAGGATCACGGTTTTAGTATGATGCAAGTCCACCTATAGGATCACGGTGTTAGTATGATGCAAGTCCACCTATAGGATCACGGTGTTAGTATGATACAAGTCCACCTATAGGATCACGGTGTTAGTTTGATGCAAGTCCACCTATAGGATCACGGTGTTAGTATGATACAAGTCCAAATATAGGATCACGGTGTTAGTATGATACAAGTCCACCTATAGGATCACGGTGTAGTATGATACAAGTCCACCTATAGGATCACGGTGTTAGTATGATACAAGTCCACCTATAGGATCACGGTGTTAGTATGATACAAGTGTACGCTTTTAAGAGCATGGTGTAAGTCTGTTGTACCTGCCAACTGTAGAGCTTGTAGCGTAGCCCCAGCTGTTTGTAATCAATGACCATGTTCCCTCTCATGTGTTTCTGAGCCGAGGTACAGTCATTCAGAGCCTCCTCCAGCCTGCACACATACCCACACACACACACATACCCACACACACACACACACACACACACATACACACACATGCACGCACCACACACATACCCACACACAGCAGCAAGGAGATCTCAGATATAATGGCTATCAGCTAAACGTCTCTTGTAATCCAAAGAATGAATAAACAGTAATTTGCCTTCATAGGTTAACCAATGTCTAAAAACTGTACAGACTCAACCTGTTGTTTACTTTAATAAAAGACAGAACATCAGTAGACCTAAGAGGAACCATAATGTTTTACAGTGATCACTTACCTGCTAGCCATCATGAATGCTCCAGCTCTTTGGAAGAAGCCAACTGCAAGTCGCTCATCCTTTGCTATGGTCTGGTCTAGAGCCTTGGTAACACAGGGTGACAGATAAATATGACACACACACGTGCACACCCATATATTGATTAATCACTCTCCTCCAGACTGACCTGGATGGCAGGCTCCAGCTGTCCCAAGGCGAGGTGAGCTGAGGCAGTCAGAAACAGAGTCCGGGAGGTAGGTTCAGTGATCTGGTTGAGTTTAGACAGGGCTCCCTGCCAGTCTCTGGCATCCACTGCCTTTACCGCCTCATCCCACAACCGCAAAAACTCTGTGTACAACATCCTCCTCCTGTGGTATGAAGTTTTATATAAAGGACAAGTTATACCACAAAACATTTAGGACAAGTGGGAAGCAGAAGAATTGTATACACTGCAATTTTAAAGAGAATTGGGTACATCCATTTTCACACTTTTAAATGTTTGATATAGAGCCATTGTAGTTTATATCGCCCCTGTTGTTTTTCAAAACCCAGACTCCCTAATTAACCGATAACCTTGACTGAGTGCAATGAAGAAAATAACGAGATTACTCTGAGAATTTCATGTAGGCCTACAATGTAATAACTGGACGAACTGGTGTGGTAGCCTTTAAGAAGGGGGGGGGATAACGCAACAAATAAAATAATTCGCTGATCTTCACCATTAAACAAGAACAATCAGCTTTGTGCTCATACTCAGCAGATACAGCAGGGAGATTTTGATTGGGTGACTTTTAAAGAGTATGCCAGTCTTTCACATGTATTAATCAACCACATGCAAGCTAGAAGGACTTCCTTAAATATATCTTGCCTTTAAATATGTATTTAAATCATTGTTAAATCATTGTTAAATATATACAAAAAAATGGTTACTTACAGGTTCTCCCTCTAACACTTAAAACATAAACAAGAAGAGAATCCTATGGTCAGTTATAGGTTCCTGGTAAAGTATTCCACCTGAGCACCTTGAGTCTCCCTCAGGATGGTAGGGAAAGCTGCATAATTTGGCGACAGCAGTGAGTGAGCCACAACCCTGCTCTACAAGGAAGTCAGTCGCATTCCCTGGGGTGGGGAGGTTGAGCAAGCAAACAAGGCACGGAATGCACCTGGGCTGTTTCTCAAATGGAACCCTATTCCCTAAATAGGGCACTACTCTTGACCAGGGTCCATAGGGCAAAAGTCAAAAGTAGTATATTATATAGAGAATAGGGTGCCATTTGGGACATACTCCAGGAGACAGTGACAATAGCAAGAACACAATAGCTTCAATTACAAAGTTTTACTGATTCACAAAGGGCGATACTACAGTTGAAGGCACACACCCACTGAGGTTGACTTAGGTCATGGCTGATTCACACTTTTTATAACACACTCAGTATGAAACTAGGACATTTACATTCTTACATTCTTACATCCTGGTAATTCAAATTGACCTTTGAAACTTGGGACTTTAAATGGATGTTCAAGAAGAGGAAGATGGAAGGAAAATATATTTGCCATTGGGTTTTTACCTGTCTACCAGAGCTGCTTTCTTTGAGCGCTCACCTTTCCAATTGAATGATAGTTGGCTTAACTGTTTTACAAGCTATGTCGTGTTAAAGAACAGGTTCAGCTTTTTATAATTTTTATTTCACCTTTATTTAACCAGGTAGGCCAGTTGAGAACAAGTTCTCATTTACAACTGCGACCTGGCCAAGATAAAGCAAAGCAGTGCGACAAAAACAACAACACAGAGTTACACATGAACAAACGTAGTCAATAACACAAAAGAAAAGAAAAATAGAAAAATCTATGTACAGTGGGTGCAAATGTAGGAGAGTAGGGAGGTAGGCAATAGATAGGCCATAGAGGCGAAAATAATGACAATTTAGCATTACTACTAGAGTGATAGATGTGCAGATGATGATGTGCAAGTAGAGATACTGGGGTGCAAAAGAGCAAGAGGGTAAGTAATAATATGGGGATGAGGTTTCTAGCTTCTCTAGAAATGAAATTAAACATTTGTTTAAGTAAACTATGCATTTTTTTATGAATACCTATCCCTAAGGAATCATATTATTAATTAATCATAGACAAATTATTTTTGTCTATGAGATACATAGAGACAGAGAGAGAGAGAGAGAGGTCATGATCAGATGAGCTCCTGCATTTTTCAGCATTTTCTTTAAAAAACATAGGTTTAGAGTTAAATAAACTTGGATTTATTGTCAGGAACATATACAGGATGCTACCCTCTACACATAACCTTTACTCCAAATCAAAACTCAAAACCTACAACCTGATTTTGGACAGAATGACAGAATCACCTGGAAGGCTTACAACTACCAAGGATTATTATATTAGAAGACAAATACACTACATCACTTTATAAGGACTGAACGCTAAATTAAGGCTGCCATCTTGATACAACTTCAATTAGCACTGACGTGTCAAGTGAGAGGTGTCAAAGCCCTTTGCCCAACAATGGCAGGAGATTTGAACAGTCTACTCCAACCAAATGGAGAGGCCTTAGAAGCTGCCTCCCGCTGTTCAGAGGTACTTCAAATACAGTACCCTGTGTATGTAAAGAATGATAAGGCAAGAAAAGATCACAAAATGAAGCTCTTATGGAAAATCAAAAGACACTTTTTGATGACTATTACAAAAATGGGATCATCAGCAACCTCATATTCCACACAAACCATCTCCTGGCATGACACAGTGCTATATTAGCACACTCCCCCTTTGTTAACCTCTCTGGGATATGTGGGAAGATAGCATCCCACCTGGCCAAAAGCCAGTGAAAATGCAGAGCTCCAAATTCAAATAAATTACTATAAAAATCTAACTTTCATGAAATCACACCTGTAAGATACCAAATTAAAGCGACACCTGTTGTGAATCCAGCCAATATGTCAGATTTCAAAAAGGCTTTTCGGCGAAAGCAAACAATGCTATTATCTGAGGGTAGCCCCTCCCTATACAAAGAGAGAATATATTTCAACCCTGCAGGCGCGACACAAAACACAGAAATAAAAATATAAATCATGCCTTACCTTTGACGAGCTTCTTTTGTTGGCACTCCAATATGTCCCATAAACATCACAAATGGTCCTTTTGTTCGATTAATTCCGTCCATATATATCCAAAATGTCAATTTATTTGGCGCGTTTGATCCAGAAAAACACCGGTTCCAACTTGCGCAACGTGACTACAAAATATCTCAAAAGTTACCTGTAAACTTTGCCAAAACATTTCAAACTACTTTTGTAATACAACTTTAGGTATTTTTTTAAGTAAATAATTGATCAAATTGAAGACGGGATGATCTGTGTTCAATACAGGAAGAAAACAAACTGACGCTACCTTTCTGGTCATGCGCCTCTATCAAACAGTACACTTGAAGTGGCCCTCGTTTTGAACAGGGCTACTTCTTCATTACACAAAGGAAAAACCTCTGACTGCAAGCAAGTCCCTTAGAAATCTGGACTCCCAATGAAAAACCATTGAAAAGAGAGTGACCTCGGGGTATCGCCTGCTACATAAATTCTGTTATACTCACAGACATGATTCAAACAGTTTTAGAAACTTCAGAGTATTTTCTATCCAAATCCTAATACTAATAATATGCGTATCTTATCTTCTGGGGATGAGTAGCAGGCAGTTGAATTTGGGCATGCTTTTCAACCAAAATTCCAAATGCTGCCCCCTATCCTAGATAAGTTAATGAGGGGTGGAAACTCAGGATACTTGACAACTAGGACTCTGAGTCAGCTAATATAAATCTCTATAAGTCTGGAACAGTAATGGTACAGGGCAACCCCAAACCGTTTCAGATGGACTTTCACCTCATCAAAGAATAAGCCCAGCAGGAGAAGCTCTCCCTTGAGAAAGATATCCCCAACCGGAGCAGGTCAGACCAGACCTCTTCATTATACACTGCTCAAAAAAATAAAGGGAACACTTAAACAACACAATGTAACTCCAAGTCAATCACACTTCTGTGAAATCAAACTGTCCACTTAGCAAGCAACACTGATTGACAATAAATGTTACATGCTGTTGTGCAAATGGAATAGACAACAGGTGGAAATTATAGGCAATTAGCAAGACACCCCCAATAAAGGAGTGGTTCTGCAGGTGGGGACCACAGACCACTTCTCAGTTCCTATGCTTCCTGGCTGATGTTTTGGTCCCTTTTGAATGATGGCGGTGCTTTCACTCTAGTGATAGCATGACTGCCATTAGGTACCGAGATGAGATCCTCAGACCCCTTGTGAGACCATATGCTGGTGCGGTTGGCCCTGGGTTCCTCCTAATGCAAGACAATGCTAGACCTCATGTGGCTGGAGTGTGTCAGCAGTTCCTGCAAGAGGAAGGCATTGATGCTGTGGACTGGCCCGCCCGTTCCCCAGACCTGGATCCAATTGAGCACATCTGGGACATCATGTCTCGCTCCATCCACCAACGCCACATTGCACCACAGACTGTCCAGGAGTTGGCGAATGCTTTAGTCCAGGTCTGGGAGGAGATCCCTCAGGAGACCATCCGCCACCTCATCAGGAGCATGCCCAGGCGTTGTAGGGAGGTCATACAGGCACGTGGAGGCCACACACACTACTGAGCCTCATTTTGACTTGATTTAAGGACATTACATCAAAGTTGGATCAGCCTGTAGTGTGGTTTTCCATTTTAATTTTGAGTGTGACTCCAAATCCAGACCTCCATGGGTTGATAAATTTAATTTCCATTGATAATATTTGTGTGATTTTGTTGTCAGCACATTCAACTATGTAAAGAAAAAAGTATTTAATAAGAATATTTCATTCATTCAGATCTAGGATGTGTTATTTTAGTGTTCCCTTTATTTTCTTGAGCAGTGTGTAACCCCACAGACGAGCCACCCCCAGCGGAAAGTCAACCTCCCAGCACAGAGTACTACCCCCTCATTAAAATTAAGGATACATTTACCCAGCTGGAGGTAAGGCAGGTAGAGCTGGAACAGCAGGTGATTACACTCCAGTCAGCACAGACCCAGACAACAGTCCAGCACAACAACACTCTCCTAACTAGACCCGGAGAGCTGGAGGTGGAGAGAGACATATCTGCACTCTGGACAGTGGTGAGACAACTTCAACAGGAGAAAGAGCAGGAGCAGGAGAGGATCAGACTGCTGGAGGAGGGGTTGAGGGGGATGGCGTGTGACAGAGAACAACCCACTAGAGAGGTGGCCACCCCCGCAGAGAAGCCAGCAGAACAGCCCACCTCGACAACACAGCAGAACAGTCCACACCAGACCCTGACCATAGCGTCGACATCACAGCAGAACAGACAAATGAAGAACCCCAAGCCCAGGGGATCTCACCCCCTCTGAACACCCCCCTGTCAGCCACCCTGATAGCCCTCCTGACAACCCCCCCACACCCACTGAGGACAATCACAAGACGCAGATTGAACTCTTTATGGACTCAAATGGGAAATACAAGAAAAAAAGTTTTTCCCAAACAGTGTCTAAACTCTGGTGTCCAAACACCCAGTGCGCCCTAGACCTGCTGTCTGAGGACCAACTAGGGTCACCCAGCCACATAATAATACACACAGGCACAAATGACCTGAGAACACAGCAGGAAAGGGTTGCCACAGCACAGAAGGGAGTGATTGAAAAAGCTTCTTCTACTTTCCCCAATGCACAAGTGGTTATCTCCACCCTGCTACCACGAAAATACTTTCACCCTGCCACAATACAGCGGGTAAACGCAAGTATCTCCCGTGACTGTGCCTGAAAAAAACAAATGTTTACCTGGCCCACCACTTCACCCTGGACTTGAACAGCCTCTATGACCAGGTCCAACTTGGCAGCAGTGCCCACCTTCGCCCAGACTCTAAAGGACATCACTCTCAAACATAGCCCCAACACTTCACACGAGCAACAGATCAATAGACACCCTGCCCAGACCAGCGAGACACCCCCCCCCCCCGGACCTACACATAGAGGACCCACGCCAAGAGGACTTACAACCAGACCACAACACCACCAGCCACATACACACTCCACCCCCCCCCCAAGTCAACCATGTCCACACCCCATTTAGGCCTTCCTCAGATCAGACCTATGCCCCTCCTGCCCACCCCATGCACCCCACCCCGGCAAAGAGGGCCTCAACATGGAAATCACACATACGCCCAGGCTGTGAGCGGGCAAACAGGCCCAACCCCCACTCTTACACTAGCCCAAGCCAATGGCATGTACCAGATGCTCAGCAGGCTCTGCTCACACTTACTGGCTTGAAGCCAAACCACACGACCTACAACATTGGACACTTTATGGAACACAAAGCCTTCACTATCTCATCCTGGAATATCCAAGGCCTGAGGTCATCTGCCTTTGGCCTAAAGAGCAGGAACCTGGACTTCACCAAAGAAATCGGTAATACAGACATTGTCATCCTGCAAGAAACCTGGTATAGAGGAGACAGACCCACTGGTTGCCCTCTAGGTTACAGGGAGTTGGTAGTCTCATCCATCAAACTACCAGGTGTGAAACAGGGAAGGGACTCGGGAGGTATGCTAATTTGGCATAGAGCAGACCTAACTCACTCCATTAAATTAATAAAAACAGGAACATCTTACATTTGGCTAGAAATTCAAAAGGAAATTCAAAATTTCCTCCTATGTGCTACCTATATCCCCCCACTAGAATCCCCATACTTTAATGAAGACAGCTTCTCCATCCTGGAGGGGGAAATCAATCATTTCCAGGCCCAGGGACATGTACTAGTTAGACTGTGGCGACCTAAATGCCAGAACTGGACAAGAACCCGACACCCTCAGCACACAGGGGGACAAACACCTGCCTGCAGGTGACAACATTCCCTCCCCCATATGCCTCCCTAGGCACAACTATGACAACATAACCAACAAAAACGGGTCACAGCTCCTGCAGCTCTGTTGCACGCTGGGTATGTACATAGTCAGTGGTAGGCTTTGAGGGGACTCCTATGGTAGGTACACCTATAGCTCATTTTTTGGCAGTAGTACTGTAGACTACTTTATCACTGAACTCAACCAAGAGTCACTCAGAGCGTTCAGTCAGCCCACTGACACCCCTATCGGACCACAACAAAATCACAGTCTACTTGAACAGAGCAATACTCAATCATGAGGCACCAAAGCCAAAGGAACTGAGTAACATTAAGGAATGCTATAGATGGAAGGAATGCAGTTTGGAAACCTACCAAAAAACAATTAGGCAACAACAAATTCAATCTCTTTTAGACAATTTCCTGGGTAAAACATTCCACTGTAGTAGTGAAGGTGTAAACTTGGCAGTAGAAAATCTTAACAGTATATTTGACCTATCAGCTTCCCTATCAAATCTAAACATCTCAAATAGAAAACCGAAGAAAATGAACAACAATGACAAATGGTTTGATGAAGAATGCAAAAATCGAAGAAATTGAGAAACCTGTCCAACCAAAAACATAGAGACCCGGAAAATCTGAGTCTACCCCTTCACTATGGTGAATCACTAAAACAATACAGAAATACACTACGGAAAAAGAAGGAACAGCACGCCAGAAATCAGCTCAATGCAATTGAAGAAGCCATAGACACTAACCACTTCTGGGAAAATTAGAAAACACTAAACAAACAACAACACAAAGAATTATCTATCCAAAATGGAGATGTATGGGTAAACCACTTCTCCAATCTTTTTGGCTCTATAACAAAAAACAAAGAGCAAAAACATGTACATGATCAAATACAAATCTTAGAATCAACTATTAAAGACTACCAGAACACACTGGATTCTCCAATTACCTCGAATGAGCTACAGAACAAAGTAAAAACCCTCCAACCCAAAAAGGCATGTGGTGTTGATGGTATTCTCAATGAAATGATCAAATATACAGACAACAAATTGCAATTGGCTATACTAAAACTCTTTAACATCATCCTTAGCTCTGGAATCTTCCCCAATATTTGGAACCAAGGACTGATCACCCCAATCCACAAAAGTGGAGACAAATTTGACCCCAATAACTACCGTAGGATATGTGTCAACAGCAACCTTGGAAAAATCCTCTGCATTATCATTAACAGCAGACACGTACATTTCCTCAGTGAAAACAATGTACTGAGTAAATGTCAAATTGTCTTTTTACCAAATTACCATACAACAGACCATGTATTCACCCTGCACACCCTAATTGACAAACAAACAAACCACAAAAAGGCAAAGTCTTCTCATGCTTTGTTGATTTAAAAAAAGCCTTCAACTCAACAAATTTGTATAGGGTCTGCTATACAAATTTATGGAAAGTGGTGTTGGGGGTAAAACATACGACATTAGAAAATCCATGTACACAAACAACAAGTGTGCGGTTAAAATAGGCAAAAAACACACACATTTCTTCCCACAGGACCGTGGAGTGAGACAGGGATGCAGCTTAAGCCCCACCCTCTTCAACATATATATCAACGAATTGGCGCGGGCACAAGAAAAGTCTGCAGCACCCGGCCTCACCCTACTAGAATCTGAAGTCTAGTGTCTACTGATGATCTGGTGCTTCTGTCACCAACCAAGGAGGGCCTACAGCAGCACCTAGATATTCTGCACAGATTCTGCCAGACCTGGGCCCTGACAGTAAATCTCAGTAAGACCAAAATAATGGTGTTCCAAAAAATCTCCAGTCGTCAGGACCATAAATACAAATTCCATCTAGACACCGTTGCCCTAGAGCACACAAAAAACTATACATACCTTGAACCCATTGCCCTTTATGGTTGTGAGGTCTGTGGTACGCTCACCAACCAAGAATTCACAAAATGGGACAAACACCAAATTGAGACTCTGCATGCAGAATTCTTAAAAAATATCCTCTATGTACAACGTAGAACACCAAATAATGCAGAGCAGAATTAGGCCGATACCCGCTAATTATCAAAATACAGAAAAGAGACGTTAAATTCTACAACCACCTAAAAGGAAGCAATTCCCAAACCTTCCATAACAAAGCCATCACCTACAGAGAGATGAACCTGGAGAAGAGTCCCCTAAGCAAGCTGGTCCTGGGGCTCTGTTCACAAACACAAACACAAACACACTCCACAGAGCCCCAGGACAGCAACACGACTAGACCCATCCCAATCATGAGAAAACAAAAAGATAATTATTTCCAATGTGTCAAGTAATTAACAAAAAAACAGAGCAAACTAGAATGCTATTTGGCCCTAAACAGAGAGTACACAGTGGCAGAATACCTGACCACTGTGACTGACCAAAACTTAAGGAAAGCTTTGACTTTGTACAGACTCAGTGAGCATAGCCTTGCTATTGAGAAAGGCTGCCGTAGGCAGACATGGCTCTCAAGAGGAGACAGGCTATGTGCACACTGCCCACAAAATGAGGTGGAAACTGAGCTGCACTTCCTAACCTCCTGCCCAATGTATGACCATATTAGAGACACATATTTCCATAAGATTACACAGATCCACAAAGAATTTGAAAACAAACCCGATTTTGATAAACTCCCATATCTACTGGGTGAAATACCACAGTGTGCCATCACAGCAGCAATATTTGTGACCTGTTGCCACAAGAAAAGGTCCACCAGTGAAGAACAAACACCATTGTAAATACAACCCATATTTATGCTTATTTATTTTCCCTTTTGTACATTAACAATTTGTACATCGTTACAACACTGTATATATACATAATATGACATTTGTAATGTCTTTATTCTTTTGAAACTTCTGTATGTTAAATGTTTACTGTTCATTTGTATTGTTTATTTCACTTTTGTATATTATCTACCTCACTTGCTTTGGCAATGTTAACATATGTTTCCCATGCCAATAAAGCCCCTTGAATTGAATTGATTTGATCTTTGTTAACATGAGGCCAAAGTTACTGCTGGACAATTGACCAATAGTGTCCTCTAGTGGTGATTTCAAGAGCTACTGTGTTCTGAACTGTCTTGCATGATGGCACAGTATCCCTTCTATGGTTGACCCCCACAATGTAGCCTCAGAATCACTCAGGCAATAGCTTCACATGCCGTGCTTCTAGTCTTGAAGAGACTACCGGACATTCAAAACGTTAAACCACATACTCTATGGCAGGGACACTCAAGTACTATTTGAGAAGGTCCAGTCACATTTCCTAGGTGGTAAAGGTCCGGACTGATATGTCATTTATCGGCTTAGTAACAAACCCCCCACCTCACAACCCATGCAATCCCAAACTGTTCACATCCTTCTTGTCCTGTTCTTCCCGCTTTCATCACTCAGAATCAGAGCATCGTGGCAAAAACTGACAGACTGAATGGCCAAACCTTCAGGTTGCCGAATAGCCACAACTGTTCCCCGTTCCCCTCCTGCCCCACGTTTGTTTACAAACGTTGCCCCTTCTAACTGCAGCAACTGTACAGAATTTAAAAATAATTGTAAATATATACAGTGCCATAAAAAAAGATTTTTGCATATTTTTGATACCGAATTTTATCAGACCTTCAACCAAAACCTAATATTAGATAAAGGGAACCTGCGTTTATAAATAACAAAAATGGATACTTATTTAATTTAATTAACATAGTTATGCAAGACCCAATTCCCCTGTGTGAAACAGTAATTGCCCCCTTACACTTAATGACTGGTTGTTCCATCTTCAGCAGCAATGACAGCAACCAAATGCTTCCTGTAGTTGTTGATCAGTCTCTCACATCGTGGTGGAGATAACTTGGCCCACTCTTGCATGCAGAACTGCTTTAATTCAGTGACATTTGTGGGTTTTCAAGCATGAGCTGCTAGTTTCAAGTCCTGCCACAACATCTAAATTAGGATTAGGCGACTCCGGGATGCTGGCCTTCGAGGCAGAGTTGCACGGAAAAAGCCACATCTCAGACTGGCCAATAAAAATAAAAGATTAAGATGGGCAAAAGAACACAGACACTGGACAGAGGAACTCTGCCTAGAAGGCCAGCATCCCAGAGTCGCCTCTTCACTGTTGACGTTGAGACTGTTGTTTTGCGGGTACTATTTAATGAAGCTGCCAGTTGAGGACTTGTGAGGTGTCTGTTTCTCAAACTAGACACTAATGTACTTGTCCTCTTGAACCAAGCTCAATCTTAGTTTCATCAGACTAGAGAATCTTGTTTCTCATGTTCTGAGAGTCCTTTAGGTGCCTTTTGGCAAACTCCAAGCGGGCTGTCGTGCCTTTTACTGAGGAGTGGCTTCTGTCTGGCCACTCCACCATAAAGGCCTGATTGGTGGAGTGCTGCAGAGATGGTTGTCCTTCTGGAAGGTTCTCCCATCTCCACAGAGGCACTCTGGAGCTCTGTCAGAGTGACCCTCGGGTTCTTGGTCACCTCTCCCCTCATTGCTATTTTGGCCGCGTGTGTGCCTTTCCAAATCATGTTCAATCAAATTAATTTACTACAGGTGGACTCCAATCAAGATGTAGAAACATCATCGATGATCAATGGAAACAGGATGCACCTGAGCTCAATTTCGAGTTTCATAATTATGCAAAAAAGGTATGTTTTTCATTTCTAATCCTACATTTAAAAAAAAAAAAAAGTTTCACTGTCATTATAGGGTATTGTGTGTAGATTGATGAGGGAAAATAATTTAATCAATTTTAGAATAAGGCTGTAACGTAACAAAATGTGGAAATATTCAAAGGGTCTGAATACTTTCCGAATGCACAGTGTATATATATTTATATACAGTTGAAGTCAGAAGTTTACATACACTTAGGTTGGAGTCATTAAAACTGTTTTTTCAACCACTCCACAAATTTCTTGGTTACAAACTATAGTTTTGGCAAGTCAGTTAGGACATCTACTTCGTGCATGACACAAGTAATTTTTCCAACAATTGTTTACAGACAGATTATTTCACTTATAATTCACTGTATCACAATTCCTGTGGGTCTAAGTTGACTGTGCATTTAAACAGCTTGGAAAATTCCAGAAAATGATGTCATGGCTTTAGAAGCTTCTGATAGACTAATTGACATAACTTGAGTCAATTGGAGGTGTACCTGTGGATGTATTTCAAGGCCTACCTTCAAACTCAGTGGCTCTTTGCTTGACATAATGGGAAAATCAAAAGAAATCAGCCAACACCTCAGAAAAAAAATGTAGACCTCCATAAGTCTGGTTCATCCTTGGAAGCAGTTGCCAAACGCCTGAAGGTACCACGTTCATCTGTACAAACAATAGTACGCAAGTATAAACACTTTGGGACCATGTAGCCGTCATACCGCTCAGGAAGGAGATGCATTCTGTCTACTAGAAATGAACGTACTTTGGTGCGAAAAGTGCAAATCAATCCCAGAACAACAGCAAAGGACCCTGTGAAGATGCTGGAGGAAACGGGTACAAAAGTATCTATATCCCACAGTAAAATGAGTCCTATATCGAGATAACCTGAAAGGCCACTCAGCAAGGAAGAAGCCACTGCTCCAAAACCGCCATACAAATAGCCAGACTATGGTTTGCAACTGCACATGGGGACAAAGATGGTACTTTTGGAGAAATGTCCTCTGGTCTGATGAAGCACAAAAATAGAACTGTTTGGCCATAATGACCATCGTTATGTTTGGAGGAAAAAGGGAGAGGCTTGCAAACCGAAGATCACCATCCCAACCGTGAAGCACCGGGGTGGCAGCATCATGATGTGGGGGTGCTTTACTGCAGGAGGCTTTACTGCAGGAGGGACTGGTGGACTTCACAAAATAGATGGCTCATGAGGGGAAATTATGTGGATATATTGAAGCAACATCTCAAGACATCAGTTCAAGTTAAAGCTTGGTCACAAAAGGGTCTTCCAAATGGAAAATGACCCCAAGCATACTTCTAAAGTTGTGGCAAAATGGCTTAAGGACAACAAAGTCAAGGTATTGGAGTGGCCATCACAAAGCCCTGATCTCAACCCTGTAGAAAAATCGTGGGCAGAACTGAAAAAGCATGTGTGAGCAAGGAGGCCTACAAACCTGACTCAGTTACACCAGCTCTGTCAGGAGGAATGGGCCAAAATTCACCCAACTTATTGTGGGAAGCTTGTGGAAGGCTACCCGAAAAGTTTGACCCAAGTTAAACAATTTAAAGGCAATGATACCAAATATTAATTGAGTGTATGTAAACTTCTGACCCACTGGGAATGTGATGAAAGAAATACAAGCTGAAATAAATCACTCTCTCTATTATTATTCTGACATTTCACATTCTTAAAATAAAGTGGTGATCCTAACTGACCTAAGAAATTGAATTTTTACTAGGATTAAACATCAGGAATTGTGAAAACTGAGATTACATGTATTTGGCTAAGGTGTATGTAAACTTCCTACTTCAACTGTATATATATATATATATATATATATCCAGTATATGCCGTGTTATATTTTTTCATTCTATTATTTTACTTAGTATTATTACTATTATTGTTTCACTCACATCTCTTTGACCTGCACTGTTGAAGCTTGGAACATAAGAATTTCACTGTACCCTGCAATTACATCTGCGACCCTGTGCATGTGACTAATAAACTCAAGAGTTGTATTTGTATTTATTATGGATCCCCATAAGATGCTGCCAAGGCAGGGGTCTGTCAAAATTAAGGCAGTTCTACAATTTTAAAAACATTACATTCATAACAGATTTCACAACACACTATGTGCTCTCTCAGGCCCCTATTCCACTACCACATATGTAGAATACAAAATCCATGTGAGTATAGTGCGTATGTTATCGTGTGATGTGCTCTCTCAGGCCACTATTCCACTACCACATATGTAGAATACAAAATCCATGTGAGTATAGTGCGTATGTTATCGTGTGTGTATGCATGTGTCTGCCCCTATGTTTTTGTGTTTGCTTCACAGTCCCTGCTATTCCATAAGGTGTACTTTTATCTGTTTTTTAAAATCTGATTCTACTGCTTGCATCAGATACCCAATGTAGAATAGAGTTCCATGTAGTCATGGCTCGATGTAGTGCTGTGTGCTAGTCGTTTAAACAGACAGCTCAGTGCTTTCAACATGTCAATAACTCTCACAAATACAAGTAGTGATGAAGTCAAGCTCTGCTACACTTTGAGCCAGGAAAGATTAACATGCAGATTATTAATGTTTGCTCTCTGTGTTCATCCAATGGCCAGACGTGCTGCCCTGTTCTGAGCCAATTGCAATTTACTAAGAGTTGGTAAAAGGCTGATTGGTTGGCTATTTGAGCTAGTAAAGGGGGCTTTACTATTCTTAGGTAGCGGAATGACTTTTGCTTCCCTCCAGGCCTAGACTTTCTCGTAGGCTTAAATTGAAGGTATGGCCAATAGGAGTGGCAATATCGTCCGCTATTATCCTCTAATTTTTCATTCAAGTTGTCAGACCCCGGTGGCTTGTCAATGTTGATACCAATAATTTTTTCACTACTTCCACACTCACTTTACAGAATTCAAAATTCTCCATGGCTTATGTGTGTTCGTATGATACCAGGAGTCGAATCCTGAATCCAGTCCTTGTTTTACCCATTCTGGGTCGGGATTACGACCTGCGGTCCACCAGTTGAGAATGTGCTGTGACCTTGCCATAGAGCAGCCATAGGGGAAAATATATTCTTTATCACATTTAAAGAGTTGTAGCATACACCTGCAATTGACTCAAACTTCCATGAAAGGATGGAGAGGCACTACAAGGACAGGGAGCAGTTGGTTTTCAGAAAGCAGTGAATGGTAAACACACAAAATGAGCACTCCCGCGCATCAGGTAAGTTAAAAACCTTTATTGGTATTAACAAACTTGAGAAGTGATGTTACAAGGCTTTTCACATTTTTCCACAGTTGAGGAATGAACAAATTCACGTTAATTAAAATGACCCAGCGTGACAGCGGAATTGTGCAAAACTAGATCAGATAGTTAGTGAGGACTATCAGTTGGTCGTAATGTGCTCCATATCCCCCCCCCCCTCCTTTGGCCCTAACCCATTGATGTCTGTGGATATGAAGGCTTTGGAAAGGTATAAGCAGTGTAGTGGTGGAGGGTCCACCCTACAGATCTGCAGACATCCAAGGGTCAGGTTCACATACTGGTTAGGACCAAGAGCGTAGTGATAGGGAGCAAATTGGGACCAGCTGCAAGACAAGAGAGTTGGGCAAATAGAGGAGTAAGTACAAGAGCAGATCATCACCAGACCAATACAAAGTCACTGTGTTGATACTTAAATCAACAGAAGAGTCGTGTACGTGTCAGTGCTGCACACAACATGCATCTTGAGATCACACAGCAGCATAGGCTAATAAGTGCTTAAAGTGGTTTAATGCTAGAACAGAATGCCATCCCAGTTGAAACAAAACATACTCCCCATTTCACATAAACAAAGCACAGGATTCAAAAAGAATACTGCAACAGAAATGCTCTTAATGTAATAATGATTTGCATGACAGTAGCCCCGAGGGCGAGGCTAGTCGGTTTAACAGAACGAGAGATTATATTGCATTGGTTGTTGGTACCGGACAGTACTGTATGAACACACAGTGAACAATCCCAATTGCTAAAATGACTCACACACACCAAGAAGACCCCTAAGCACTGATCAAATGTAAATCGTTAAAGAATGGCGCCGGAGGGGATGGCTGCCGTTTTACGTGCTCTTCAACAATTGTGCTATTTTGTGTGTTTTTTCGCATTGTTTGTAACTTATTTTGTACATAATGTTGATGCTAGCGTGTCTTATGAAAAGAGCTTCTGGATAAGAACAGCGATTACTCACCTCAAACTGGACTAATATGTTTTCTTTAATGAGTCTGATGCAAAGGATATAAAGTTGCTCTCAGACAAAAGCCAAAATCTCTGTCATTCGCATGAAGAAAATAAAGAAATACAAGGGGCGGAGATCAGGGTACCTTGTGAGAATTTGTAGGTGAGTGGATAACCCGGCTCTACCATCCATTCTATTGGCCAACATGAAATCACTGGAGAGTAAACTGTATGAGCTCAGTTCGAGACTATCCTACCAACGTGACATTGAAAGAAGACACGGATAATATACAGTTGGCTGGGTTTTCCGTGCATCGGCAGAACAGAACAGCTACATCCGTTAGACAAGGGGTGGGGGTGTGTGAGAATTTGTCAATAACAGCTGCTGCGAGATGTCTAATATTGAGGCATTGCTCGTCTGAGTTAGTGTGGCCTACAGCTTATCATGAGGTACTCCATCTACCAAGAAGGTTTTCATCTATATTTTTCGTAGCCGTCTATTTACCACCACAAACCGACGCTGGCACTAAGAAAATGCTCATCCAGAAGCGACGCTCCTAGTGGCCAGGGACTTCAATGCAGGCAAACTTAAATCCATTTTACCTCATTTCTACCAGCATGTCACATGAGCAACCAAAAATGCTATACCACCTTTACCCCACATTCAGAGATGCGTATAAAGCTCTCCCTCGCCAACCATTTGGCAAATCTGACCTTAATTCTATCCTCCTGAATCCTGCTTACAAGCAACAACTAAAGCAGGAAGTACCAGTGACTCGCTCAATACGGAAGTGGTCAGATGATGTGGATGCTACGCTACAGGACTCTTTTGCTAACACAGACTGGAATATGTTCTGGGAGGATGTTCTGTTACATCCTCAGAAAGCATGAGCTCCTGAGCTGGGAAAATCTTGTGCAATACACCGACGCATGTCTTGTATTCAAGATCCTAAATGGCCTGGCTCCCCCTCCACTCAGTATTTTTGTTCAACAGAAAACCCAAACATATGGCAGCAGATCCACAAGGTCTGCCATGAGAGGTGACTGTATAGTTCCCTTAAGGAAAAGCACCTTTAGTAAATCCGCTTTCTCTGTGAGAGCTTCCCACGTCTGGAATACACTGCCTTCAGACACACATAACTGCACCACCTTATCACACTTTCACAAAAATGTATGAATACATGGCTAAAGGTCAATCTGATTTGTGATCATAATCCATAACTGTGTATTGCTGCTTTCCGTGTTGTCTGTAGCTTGTGAGGTGTGGAAACACTTTATACTTTTATGAAATTTGTCTTATGTTGCTCTGTCTGTATGCTACGTCTTGCTTGTCCTATGTTGCTCTGCGTGTGCTCACTGCTCAATGATTGTCTATATTGTAATTGTTTTTAATAACCTGCCCAGGGACTGCGGTTGAAAATTTGCCAGGTTGGCTAAAACCGGCACTTTTACTGAAACGTTGATTAATGTGCAATGTCCCTGTAAAAATAAATTAAACTCAAACTCAATTCATCCAATGTCATTGAGGAGTATACCACCTCAGTCACCGGCTTCATCAATAAGTGCATTGACAACATCAACCCCACAGTGACCGTACGTACATATCCCAACCAGAAGCCATGGATTACAGGCAACATCTGCACCAAGCTAAAGGCAAACGCTGCCGCTTTCAAGGAGCGGGACACTAATCCGTACCCTTATAAGAAATCCCACGATGTCCTCAGATGAACCATCAAACAGGCAAAGCATCGATACAGGACTAAGATTGAATCCTACTACACCGGCTCAGACGCTCGTCGGATGTGGCAGGGCTTGCGAACTATTATGGACTACAAAGGGAAACCCAGCCACGAGCTGCCCAGTGACGCGAGCCAACCAGACGGGCTAAATGCCTTTTATGGTCACGTCGAGGCAAGCAACACTGAAGCATGCATGAGACCACCAGCTGTTCAGGATGACTGTGTGATTATCCTCTCCGTAGCCGATGTGAGCAAGATTTTTTAAACAGGTCAACATTCACAAAACCGCGGGGCCAGACGGATTACCATCACGTGTACTCCGAGCATGCATTGACCAACTGGCAAGTGTCTTCACTGACATTTTTAACCTTTCTCTGACAGAGTCTGTAATATTTACATGTTTCAAGCAAACCACCATAGTCCCTGTGCACAAGAAAGTGAAGGTAACCTGCTTAAATGACTACCGCCCCGTAGCACTCACGATGGTAGCCATGAAGTGCTTTGAAAGGCTGGTAATGGCTCACCTCAACACAATCATGCCGGAATCCCTAGACCCACTCCAATTCGCTTGCCACTCCAACAGATCCACAGATGATGCAATCTCAATCCACACTCCCCTTTCCCACCTGGACAAAAGGAACACCTATGTGAGAATGCTATTAATTGACTGGAGCTCAGCGTTCAACACCATAGTGCCCTCAAAGCTCAAAGACTACCTGACGGGGCACCCCCCAGGTGGTAAGGGTAGGTAACAAGACATCTGCCACGCTGATCCTTAATACGGGGGCACCTTAGGGCTGTGTGCTTAGTCCCCTCATGTACTCCCAGTTCTTCCATGTCTGCGTGTCCAAACGCAACTCCAACACCATCATTAAGTTAACTGACAAAACAACGGCGATAGGCCTGATCACCGACAACGATGAGACAGCCTATAGGGAGGAGGACAAGAGACCTGGCAATGTTGTGCCAGGACAAGAACCTCTCCCTCAACATGATCAAGACAAAGGAGATGATTGTGGACTACAGGAAAAGGAGGACCGAGCATACCCCCATTCACATCAACTGGGCTGTAGCGGAGTGGGTTGCGAGTTAAGTTCCTTGGTGTCCACATCACTAACAAACTAACACGGTCCGAACACACCAAGAAAGTTGTGAAGAGGACATGACAATGCCTTTTTCACCCTCAGGAGACTGAAAAGATTTGGCATGGGTCCTCAGATCCTCAAAGGTTTCACAGCTGCACCAATTAGAGCCTCCTGACCGGTTGCATCACCACCTGGTATGGCAACTGCTCGGCATCTGATCGTAAGGCACTACAGAGGGTAGTGGGTACAACCCAGTACATTACTGGTGCCAAGCTTCCTACCATCCAGGACCTATTACACTAGGCAGTGTCACAGGAAGGCCCAACAAATTGTCAAAGACTCTAGTCACCAAAGTCATTGACTGTTCTCTCTGCAACCGCACGGCAAGAGGTACCGGAGCACCAAGTCTAAGTCCAAAAGGTTACTTAATAGCTTCTACCCCCAAGCCATAAAACTACTGATCAATTAATCAAAATAGTCCACCAGGACTATTTACAGTGCATTCTTGACCTGTATACAGAAAGGCTGCCAATATGGTCTAGAGCCTCTATACAAATGCATTGAACATTCAACAATGCTACATTTTCTCAAGGTCTATCTATTTTGTAAATAAATTGTATTTCAATAACTTGAAGGGCAGATTTCAGATTCTCGCAAATGTAATATTATTAATAAGAGCACGTAACTATTTTTGCTTAACTATAAATACACACAATTGAAGGAAATACTTATATATATATATATATATATATAGAAAAAAAAATCATGTTCAAATATTGCATTTAACAAAACCATACTTATTGACGCTCTGTTCAATAAACCACGTTACCATGGATTAGTTAAAGCCATAAAAGGAGTAGAGGTTTGGCCTCACAGTGGCATAGCTAGAGAAACAACAACAGCCTCCCTGAGGACAGTCACTTCAACAGCACATTTCAAATATTGAATACAAAAACTCAAATCTTGCAAAACACACCTCCCATTAGCCATGTTCTTCTTATAGACGAAACTCGCAATTAAATTAAAGGTTGCGTCCCACCATTCCCTAATATAGTGCACTACTACACTGAACAAAAACAACATGTACAGTGCTGTCCCATGTTTCATGAGCTGAAATAAATTATCCTAGAAATGTTCCGTATGCACAAAACACTTCTTTGTGTGCACAGACTCGTTTACACGCGTTAATGCGCATTTCATCCTTTGTCAAGATAATCCATCCACCTGACAGGTGTGGAAATATCAAGAAGCTGATTAAACAGTATCATCATTACACAAGTGCACCTTGTGCTGTGGAAAATAAAAGGCCACTAAAATGTGTAGTTGTCTCACACAACACAATGCCAGAGGTGTTTCAAGTTGAGGGAGTGTGCAATTGACATGCTGACTGCAGGAATGTCCACCGGAGCCGTTGCAAGAGAATTTAATGTTAATTTCTCTAGCATAAGCTGACTCCAAGGTTGTTTTAGAGAATTTCTTAGTACGTCCAACCGGCCTTACAACCACAGACCATGTGTAGCCACGCTAGCCCAGGACCGCCACATCTGGGTTCTTCACCTGCGGAATCGTCAGAGGGGGGAGGAGTATATCGATCTATAATAAAGCCATTTTGTGGGGGAAATCTTATTCTTATTTAAAAAATACATTTAAAAAATGTACATTTGGCTGGGCCTGGCTCCCAAGGCAAAGGGTGGCTACTTTGAAGAATAAAATATATTTTATTTGTTTAACACTTTTTTTGGTTACTACATGATTCCATGTGTGTTATTTCATAGTTTTGATGTCTTCACTATTATTTCTACAATGTAGAACATCGTAAAATAAAGAAAAACACTTGAGTGAGTCGGTGTGTCCAAAAGTTCGACTGGTACTGCATATATTTTATGGAATGGTGTGCCATTTGGGACGGAGCCCAAAATAATCGGTCATATTGATTCATCAAAAGCAGTACTAGCGAGTCGGAGTACACACTTACTATAAATTGTACAAATATATAGAATAAAGATATAGCCTTACTAACTCATTTCAATTCACACATTTCTGACACACTAATCAAATATATTTTTACAGGTCTCGTTAATTGCACAAAAATGCACTATTATTACAGGTCTATCTTATGACAAGGCAAGTCATTGCACAGTCAATAATAAGTGCATGATGTTTTGGTTAAACAGCTCACATCTAATTTACTCTCAAAAGAAGACTGGCCCACTATTCAACTAGCCGTTTCACTTAGCTCAGTATACCACTGCATGTCAAATTCTTCAATGCATTGGCTTGTATGTTTGTACTAAGATACCTTGTTTCGTTGCAGGAAGGAATGATATACCATCACTCAATCAACACACTTGCACTAATGTGACATCCGTGGATCAAGCATCATATATATATGTAGCCTGGTCCCTGATCTGTTTGTGCTCTTGCCAACTCCAACGCTCAGTGTCATTTTCTGCTATTGAAATCCTTGGGCGGCCCGCGTAAGCATCCAAACTGTGTAAAAAAGATAAACAGGCCGGTTGCGCCCATTGTCACGTCCACCACCTAATACACTTTTTGATCCTGAAAAACCCCTGCAATCAGTGAACAGGAGTTGGTCTAATAGCACAAACAGACAGCCACTCCGACTAATCAAACCGCCCATTGTCAGAAAATATGACTACATTTGTTCCTGGTGTAGTGAGTTGTTTTAAGAGCATTGAGACCAGGCGCAGAATTAGAGCAACACGATAACATTCAGAGCACAATGACAACTAATTAATACATACAGTACCAGTCAAAAGTTTGAACACCTACTCATTCAAGGGTTTTTATTTTTACTATTTTCTACATTGTAGAATAATAGTGAAGACATCAAAACTATGAAATAACACATATGGAATCATGTAGTTGCCAAAAAAGTAGCCACCCTTTGCCTTGATGACAGCTTTGCACACTCTTGGCATTCTCTCAACCAGCTTCATGAGGTAGTCAGCTGGAATGCATTTCAATTAACAGGTGTGCCTTGATAAAAGTTAATTTCCGGAATTTCTTTCCTTCTTAATGTGTTTGATCAGTTGTGTTATGACAAGTTAAGGGTGGAATACAGAAGATAGCCCTGTTTGGTGAAAGGCCATGTCCATAACATGGCAAGAACAGCTCAAACAAGCAAACAAACAGTCCATTACTTTAAGGCATGAAGGTCAGTCAATACGGAACATTTCAAGAACTTTGAAAGTTTCTTCAAGTGCAGTCGCAAAAACCAAGCGCTACGATGTAACTGGCTCTCCCAACACAGGAAAGGAAGATCCAGAGTTACTTCTGCTGCAGAACATAAGTTAATTAGAGCTACTTGCACCTCAGATTGCACCCCAAATAAATGATTCAGAGTTCAAGTAACAGACATATCAATATCAACTGTTCAGAGGAGACTGCGTGAATTAGGCCTTCATGGTCAAATTGCTGCAAAGTAACTACTATTAAAGGACACCAATAAGAAGAAGAGACTTGCTTGGGCCAAGAAACACGAGCAATGGACATTAGACTGGGGAAATCTGTCCTTTGGTCTGATGACTTCAAATTTTTGGTTCCAACCGCTGTGTCTTTGTGAGACGCAGGGTAGGTGAACGGATGATCTCTGCATGTGTGGTTCCCATCGTGAAGCATGGAGGTGGTGTGATGGTGCTTTGCTGGTGACACCGTTGGTGATTTATTTAGAATTCAAGGCACACTTAACCAGCATGGCTACCACACCATTCTGCAGCGATACACCATTCCATCTGCTTTGCGCTTAGTGAGACTATCATTTGTTTTTCAACAGAACAATGACCCAACACCTCCAGGCTGTGTAAGGGCTATTTGACCAAGGATATTGATGGAGTGCTGCATCAGATGACGTGGCCTCCACAATCACCCAATCAAAATGTTTTGGGATGAGTTGGACCGCAGAGTGAAGGAAAAGCATCTCAGCAAGTAATGTAGAAAATATTAAAAAAATTAAAATAAAGAAAAACCCTTGAATGAGTAGGTGTCCAAACTTTTGACCTGGTACTGTAGATATATATATATATATTTAAATCAAGACCATTACCAAGACAAACTTGACCTCAGACACTAAAAAGACACGTAAGCACGTAATACACTTTTCTAAAAAGAAAGTTGCCATTAAATAAATATTTGGGAGAAGGACAATGTCCTCCTTTACTTTCACACTTCTTTGAGTAGTGTCACATTGTGACTCACAGCAGGCAGACCACTAGGCTCCCAAGGTTGAACACACCGAGAGAGATTGTGAGCGAAAGCAAAATATAAAGTCAGTGTGTCTGACCACCCAAATCCACCTGTACCTCCACACTAAGTCCTGGACTTAATGTGATAAGCACAACCATTGCCATCACAGCAAGTGCATCCAAATACTTCCTACAAATCTAAAAGCATCAGATTTGTGGAGGCATGGACTAGAGGGAGTTTCAACCACATTTCTTACACCAGTCATTTCCTTTTCAACCACAGAAGGGAAGTGAACAAGTGCACAATTTAGAAGGAAGGAGAGGTTAACTGGAACATAGCCATAACCTGGGGTTTAATCATTCAGGAAGAATGGAACATTACACAACTTTAAGATAGAAACACGTAATTTAGAACAGACCTTATTTGTCACAGGGAATAATCAAATCGGATCCACTCTATACATTACATGTCTATCTACAACCTTTGGAACATTTTCATGTTCTGAAAAAACCTCTGGTTAGTACTGAACACTCATTTCATCATCACGCAACAGTTTGATGCATGTTCACTTGCAGTCTGACTTGTCTTCAACCAAATTATACAGGCTGCCTGGAGTCATTCAACTCACGCTAGAAACATTCACCTTTGAGGAAATGAAAACAATTTATGGAGACAAATCAAAACTAATCAATATTTGAAAATGGCAAAAGGGAATGTTTTTGAAGAGTAAACATTGGTTTGATGCCTGATGGTCTTTTTTTGTACATGGATAAATTGATCAAATAAATCATGTGCGTCATAACTATAAAACGGTCATTTTTAAAATGTAAAAAACAACAATAATTGTAATAATCATGTTAACATAGTTTTGTACAAGGTTTTCTGTGGTATAAATAAATATGTCTTTTACACTCCCCCCTTCTCCGGCTTTGACTTTTCAAGGCAAAAAACAATACTTGTCACAGCCGTGTGCACACTCACACGCGCAAGCTCACCCCACACGCGCAAGCTCACCCCACACGCGCAAGCTCACCCCACACGCGCAAGCTCACCCCACACGCGCAAGCTCACCCCACACTCACACGCGCAAGCTCACCCCACACTCACACGCGCAAGCTCACCCCACACTCACAAGCTCACCCCACACTCACAAGCGCAAGCTCACCCCACACGCGCAAGCTCACTCCACACGCGCAAGCTCACCCCACACGCGCAAGCTCACCCCACACGCGCAAGCTCACCCCACACGCGCAAGCTCACCCCACACGCGCAAGCTCACCCCACACTCGCAAGCTCACCCCACACGCGCAAGCTCACCCCACACTCACACGCGCAAGCTCACCCCACACTCACACGCGCAAGCTCACCCCACACTCACACGCGCAAGCTCACCCCACACACGCGCTAGCTCACCCCACACACGCGCTAGCTCACCCCACACACGCGCTCCCCCCCCCCCCCACACACACACACACACACACAAGCTCACTCACCTCCCCCACACACACTCACACACTCTACGTGCGGTTGAGTGTCTGGAAGATTCTGGAGATCTGCAGCATGACAGGCCCAGTCTCAGGGTCATTCATCCATTGGGTGCTGTTCAGAGGGTTCTCCAACATGTCCTCAAACGCTACACACAAACAGAAGGTTTTAGAGGGTTTTAGAGACTATACAACAATTCCATACGTAGCCTCGTCTGAGCCAGAACGGCCCATTGGACTGAAGCATGTTTCTGTAGCGTGATGCTTGATGAACAGGTCCACCCCCTCCCCTTATCCTCTGAGCTTTGTTATTTTTAACTGAACAACTTGTTTTACTCCAAACCTACCCAGCAGTGTTTTGGGATTGGTGAGGCCCAGCTGGACCACAGGGTTCTCCAGGATGGCCTGGAACAGAGAACTGTTGATGTCGATGCCTTTATCCAAGTCCTCCGGAGACGGCTTCCTGTCCCCCAGCAGCCACTCGCACTGTGGGTTTAGATCGGTGAGTTAACTTCTCTTAAACTAGGACGGTCAATGTAGAAACAGTTCTCATTCCAAATGACAACATGGGTAAGAGCTGTAAAAAGCAGTCCATTCATAGAAGACAGGAAGCAATGACTTATTTTGTTACTCAATAAGTGTGTGCTTCATTTTCTTTGATCCTTTATTCCTCAGTGTGGACAGTAAAACCTACTGCAGCATCATGTTGGTTGTTATTGACTCTCAGGGCATCGACCACTTCCTTCTCATCAAAGCCCATCTCCATCAACGCAATGACAGCCTGCAGAGACAAAGAACAATACGGAGTTTATCATTACACAGTCATTCTATAGAATAATCAATAGTTTATCACAGTTTGAAGCCAACATTCAGTAAGGGAGTAGCAGAGACACAGTTTACAACATTTTAGGTAAGCTAGCTAACAGCTATATACAGTGTACAAAACATTAGTAATTGCTCGTTCCAGGTGAAAGCTATGATCCCTTATTTATGTCACTTGTTAAATCCCCTTCAATCAGTTGACGGATTCTGTTCAAATGTAACATGTTTCATTTTAAACTATAGTTTGTTTGATTCTTGTTTAGTGAATAATCATTAACAAGTGAGTATTAATGGAGTTCAGGCCATGAAACTGTGTGTATGCTAATTTGGAAAAGTTGACCTAATCAGATAAGAGGAAATTGCCTAGGATCAGTGAGCAGGGTCAGGCGCAGGACAATGAAGATGGACGAGGTGTGATTCTGACATCAAGCTAAACAAAGAGAGGACCGTGGACATTCCACAGTCCAGATATGGGATACTCATTAGGGGTCATAAAATGTATAGCTGGGGTGGTGACTAAAAGGAGAGAAGAGTATAAGATGTGTTTTGAACTTTCTAAAAATGTATGCATTCAGCTGACGGCATCCTTGGTAATAAAATCTTAACTTCTCTTGAGCTTTCGGTCTCAATTCCAGGCTGCATCACATCCGGCCGTGATTGGGAGTCCCATAGGGCGGCGCACAATTGGCCCAGCGTCGTCTGGGTTTGGCCGGGGTAGGCCGTCATTGTAAATAAGAATTTGTTCTTAACTGACTTGCCTAGTTAAATAAAGGTTCCATAATTGTAATTTTTTAAACAATTCCTTATTGCAAAGAGGTTGCAATAGCAATGGGGAGGAGACAGGTTAAAGGATTTTTAAGCCTTGAAACAATTGAAACATGGATTGTGTATGTGTACATGTCAGAGGGTGAATGAGCAAGACAAAAGATTGAAGTGCCTTCCTTTGAACGGGGTACGGTAGTACGTGCCAGGCGCACCACGGGCCAGCATACCTGTGAAACGCTTTCGATATCTTGTAGAGTTGAGGCTGTTCTGAGGGTAAATTGGTGTGCAACTCAATATTAGGAAGGTATCTTGCCTGGTCACAGATTTGTTTGTCGTCTTGCCAAATCCTTCAGTTGACTATTCAGCACAAACAGATATGGGACCAGTCTAACATGTAACAGTTTTAGCTTGGTATATCCCAGGGCATTGGGACAGAGAGAACACTCACCCGTGACTCAGGCCTGAACTCTCTTTTCCTTCGGATCCTCTTGAAGATCTCAGTGAGTTCGTCCTGCCTGGCGGCGGAATCTGTGTTAGTCTGGGAGACGGTGCGGAGGAGGTTTGGAAATGAGGCAGAGATAGATGGGATCAGGGGTGGTGCTGTGGCTCCTACTGCTCCTGGGGTGCCCTGGCCGGGCAGGGTGGTGTCCACCGTGGGGTCGTCTACGTGCTCAATCAGCCACTCCATGGCCTGGGTCACTGACATGCTGCAGGAGAGGCAGTGAGGGAGGGGCATGGATGAATTTGTTGTTTCAGACTCATCGGATCAGACTGGACTCACTTGTTGTGATGGATAGAATCACAGGCTAAGTGTCTAATTGATTCTTTATAGACTTCACTGATATGACCACTGACCAGTATCATTGACTCAGACTACACTCCAGGGCAGTGGTCCATCCTCAGTGAACTCTAAAAAAACAAAACATGTATGTCAGACATTTATTATTTTTGGATAAAACTATACTAAATATAATCACGTCACCAAATAATCGATTAAAACACTATTTTGCAAAGAAGTTCTACAGTAGCCTCAACAGCACTCTAAGGTAGCGCCATGGTGTAGCCGTAAGACAGCTAGCTTCCATCCTCCTCTGGGTACATTGACTTCAACACAAAACCTAGGAGGCTCGTGGTTTTCATCCCCTTCCATAGATTTACACAGTAATTATGACAACTTCCAGAGGACTTCCTCCAACCTCAGAGTTCTTGCAGCATGAACTGACATTTTGTTCACCCAATCAAAGGATCAGAGAATTAATCTAGCACTGAAAGCATAAACTACAGGTAGCTAGCACTAGTGTATCAAATGTGGTGAGTAGTTGACTCAGAGAGAGAAAGACAATAATTGAACAGTTAAATTAATTTCTTCCAAAAGAGAGAAGCGAGAGAGTAATTTCTGTCTCTCACTTTGCTAGCAAATGCAGCTAGCTAGTTTAGCCTACTGAACACCCTGCTCAAACAGAGGGATGCTATGTTAGCTAGCTGGCTTTGACTTTCCAACAACACTGGAACTCAGGGTAAGCTTTCGGTTTTTACAAATGTATTGCCACCAGGGCCGCCGGTGTAACAGCTTAGTGACTATACAGTACACTAACATTACTGCATGATTGTAGCGGGTTTACTAACACGTTAGTTCAATTAGCTATGCTGACTATGACGGTACTTTAGCTAATATGGTGACAATGATGTAGGCTGAGTGTAGCGGTTTGGCTTGGAAAGGTTTTTTTCTCAGCTGATGTGTTGCACATTGAAGTCCACAAGCGAAAGGGAAGAGGTGAGAGGAGGAGAGCGCATAGATGCGAGAAGGAATACAACGTGGCAGCTATGAAAGCGAACTGTGTTTATGTGCGATTGGGGGTGAATTTATTCTGACGATTCTGTTGGAAAATGTTTCTTAAAAGGAAGCAAACGGAACAAAACGACTATAAATGTAGCTGAATTTGTCAATTAGAAACTTTCGTTTGCAACTATTGGACTAATGATTACACCCTATATCAGCTAGATGCAGGCAAGAGTGTGCAAGGCAGTATTTACATGGAACTATCTGTCCATGTATCAAAACCAAAAAAGTGTCACTGTCACCCTAAATTTGGTGTCTCGCCCTGTGTGCACCTACGTTGTAAACTTTTATTCATAGGCTAGGTTGTAGCAACCTCAAAAAAAATTGAGTATCATGTGGCAGCCTAAACCTATCGCAGTGACATTGAACATGAATGAGTGTCATCCAATATGCTGTAATAGAAATAAGGCCATGCTCATAAAATAACAATCTTCCCTCATCTTAAACAATACATTTTTTTTTGCTTCGCCTAGAAAAGTCTTGGGCGAACGGCCAAATAATTTGTTTAGGTCCAAACAATGTTTTCAGAGGGGAGGGTTCATTTTTTGGGATGGAGAAACATTCTGTGTTGTTGTATATAGAAAAAACTAAACAGTTAGTATCAAGTATGTAAAAAATAATGGACCTATATATTTTTAAATAACTATTTGAGAAATAAAAATCACTCAAATAAAAGCTAGACAAAAATAATGAATTCAGGAGTATTGGGCCAAGATAGCACTAACCATGAGCTGAGCATGCCCATTGCCACACCCCCGTCACGCCCCCTTTTGATTCAGAAAAAACCCTGCACTCCTTGTGTCAGTGATTATCTCATTTGACTTCAGGTGGTGATAAGTACTATTGATTGTGACTCACTGGTTGAGCCTGAGAGCTTTGATGGCTCTGCTCTCAGGGAAACCCATCTCAGTCAGCTGCTGAAGGGTCGTCTCATCCACCCGGTCCTCCTCCTCCTCATCCAGCATGGCTGACAAACCACACACACAATATTAGTGAATAATAGTATAACTATAATAATACTTCATGCCATGGCATTGCTACTGACTGAAGGGAATTCTAGAGCGTGCATTATTTAAGTGATAATGCCCGAGAAGCCGGTGTTTGAGGGATATATTGGCAAACCGTGCCAATATCTCCTCCAAACACCGGCTTCTCTGGCATTATCACTTTATACAAAGGGTTACCGAAATATATATACATATATATATTTTTTTTAAATGAATTTATTCCTACTATTTAATCATTCCACAAGATAAAGTACTGACACAAATCTAGGGTTGCTACCAAAGCTGGCTGGTCGGTCGTTCGTTCTATCGGTTCGGTTGCCAGAGATGTGACAGTCATTTAGCCTTTTTGTTCTCCATCTACAGTTGAAGTCGCAAGTTTACATACACCTTAGCCAAATACATTTAAACTCCGATTTTCACAATTCCTGACATTTAATCCTAGTAAAAATTCCATGTCTTAGGTCAGTTAGGATCACCACTTTATTTTAAGAATGTGAAATGTCAGAATAATAGTAGAAAGATTTTATTTCAGCTTTTATTTCTTTCATCACATTCCCAGTGGGTCAGAAGTTTACATACACTCAATTAGTATTTGGTAGGATTGCCTTTAAATTGTTTAACTTGGGTCAAACGTTTTGGGTAGGCTTCCACAAGCTTCCCACAATAAGTTGGGTGAATTTTGGCCCATTCCTCCTCACAGAGCTGGTGTAACTGAGTCAGGTTTGTAGGCCTCCTTGCTCACACACGCTTTTTCAGTTTCGCCACGATTTTTCTACAGGGTTGAGATCAGGGCTTTGTGATGGCCACTCCAATACCTTGACTTTGTTGTCCTTAAGCCATTTTTCCACAACTTTGGAAGTATGCTTAGGGTCATTGTCCATTTGGAAGACAAGCTTTAACTTCCTGACTGATGTCTTGAGATGTTGCTTCAATATATCCACATAATTTCCCCTCATGATGCCATCTATTTTGTGAAGTGCACCAGTCCCTCCTGCAGCAAAGCACCCCCACAACATGATGCTGCCACCCGTGCTTCACGGATGGGATGATGTTCTTCGGCTTGCAAGCCTCCCCCTTTTTCCTCCAAACATAACAATAGTCATTATGGCCAAATAGTTATATTATTGTTTCATCAGACCAGAGGACATTTCTCTAAAAAGTACGATCTTTGTCCCCATGTCCAGTTGCAAAACGTAGTCTGGCTTTTTTATGGCGGTTTTGGAGCAGTGGAGTCTTCCTTGCTGAGCGGACTTTCAGGTCATCTCAATATAGGAATAGTTTTACTGTGGATATTGATACTTTTGTACCTGTTTCTTCCAGCATCTTCACAAGGTCCTTTGCTGTTGTTCTGGAATTTATTTGTACTTTTCGCACCAAAGTAGGTTCATCTCTAGGAGACAGAATGAGTCTCCTTCCTGAGTGGTATGATGGCTGCGTGGTCCCATGGTGTTTATACTTGCGTACTATTGTTTGTACAGATGAACATGGTACCTTCAGGTGTTTGGAAATTGCTCCCAAGGATGAACCAGACTTGTGGATGTCTATCAAAAAAAAAATCCTGAGGTCTTGGCTGATTTCTTTTGATTTCCCATGATGTCAAGCAAAGAGGCACTGAGTTTGAAGGTAAGCCTTGAGATATATCCACAGGTACACCAATTGACTCAAATTAGGTCAATTAGTCTATCAGAGGCTTCTAATGCCATGACATTATTTTCTGTAATTTTCCAAGCTGTTTAAAGGCACAGTCAACTTAGTGTATGTAAACTTCTGACCTAATGGAATTATGATACAGTGAATTATAAGTGAAATAATCTGTCTGTAAACAATTGTTGGACAAATTACTTGTGTCTTGCACAAAGTAGATGTCCTAACCGACTTGCCAAAACTATAGTTTGTTAACAAGACATTTGTGGAGCGGTTGAAAAACAAGTTTTAATGACTCCAACCTAAGTGTATGTAAACTTCCGACTTCAACTGTATTGGCGCAACCCAGTCGTTCGTTCCAAATGTTCCATTGCCATACTGGCTGGCAACGTTCTTATCCCATGCTTGCTAGCTATTCAACTACGGCTAACTTACAGTCATGTCAAAAAGTGCAGCCAGAATAACAGCTGCACTTGCGTTTGTTTAAGCTTTCTAGTGATCTTTTTTGGGACACATCCATAACAATGAGCTAATGATGTGCGATTTCACCTGGCATAGAAAATGTACTCTCATCTGGACACTGTTGTTCAGAGGAGCTAGCCAACAACACAGCTAACACAATCACTTCAAACTGAAGCTAGAAAGACTGCTAACTAGCTGCACTTCATTTAGCTTTACCTGTTAATTGACATTTCTTTGTATCCATAAAAATGTATGCTGATTCATGATTTCGACTGGCTGAGAAAAGCTGCCTGTCTGTCTCAAATTTGAATACTGAAATGTTGCAAATGTCAGAAAGCAAGATTTATACAAATCTCCGCTGTTGAAAACTAAATGTTAGTCTAAAAGAAAGGTGAGATAATGTCTAGATTCTTTTTATAGTAGAGATCAAGTTTATAAATTGCCTGGCTGGGCTGATGAGACACGGGATTGCGCAGTCAGATGGAACAGAGTAAATAGGCATTTTAACGGCATAGATATAGCCAGTGGTAACTTGTGGAATAGACACCGACTGCAACGCAGTTTTAACCAATCAGCATTCAGAATTAGACCCACCCGCTGTATAATTAAGCGATAAGGCACGAGGGGGTTTGGTTTATGGCCAACATACCACTGATAAGGTCTGTTCTTAGGCACGATGCCAACCCACAAAGCCCAGAGGTGCCTTATTGCTATTATAAACTGGTTACCAATGTAATTAGAGCAGTAAAAATAAAATGTTGTCATACCCGTGGTATACGGTCTAATATACCACGATTTTCAGCCAATCAGCATTCAGGGCTCGAACCACCCAGTTTATAATTCCCTATAACGCACAGTATAATTCAGTGGCTATGAAATTCATACTTACATGTTCTGTTTGAGCTGCTTTTGAAAGCAATAGTTGATTTGAAAACATTATTGGCATTGTTGAATTAGATTTTTATAATAGCAAGCTAGGACTAATGCTTTGGCCACAGAAATCAGAATCAAATCATACTGATTTCTATGGATTTGGTTAGCTGAGCTAGCAAGTCTATTTGTTTGGTTACCAAGGCAACTACTATAGATATCTAGTAAACTTGCTAGCTACTTCAGTGGATGTTGAACACATTTCTAGCATCAAATGTGTTAAATTATAGCCATGGTATATAATAGGGATAATTAACTTTGGAGCTCTAATGCGTACTCTGGAAAATAATTTAACTCTGTGTAAGGTGAGTTCCACGTCGCACATTATTTTCCAGAGAACGTAGTTGATTATCGCTTACATAATGCACTATTCTGTCACTTATACATAAGCTCATTGACAATATGACTGTTACAGCTTCAACTTGTTGTTCATTAAACAATCATCAGGTAGCCGTTGGGGTGGCAGGTAGCCTAGTGGTTAGAGCGTTGGGCCGTAACCGAAAGGTTGCTCGATCGAATCCCTGAACTGACAAGGTAAAAATCTGTCGTTCTGCCCCTGAACAAAGGAATTAACCCACTGTTCCCAGGCCATCATAGTAAATAAGAATTTGTTCTTAACCGACTTGTCTAGTTAAAAAATAAACTAATGCAAAACCAGTCTCTTAGCCCTGCAAGGCAGTTACCAAAAACAATCTTTGATAATGAAATAATGTCTGCACACTGTACCATTGGCCTTTTTGAAGAGCTCCACAGCATCGGGGTTCAAGGCGAGAAGCTTCTGGGCCACTTCAATGAGAGAGACGAGGATTTTCCTGAGCTCCGTCTGAAACTGATGGAAAATGTATTTTATTTGTTTATGTTCCAATGAGGTCAGAAGACCTCATTCCCAAAGAACCTCATTCTTAAAGAGAGGTTATTCATTCTGGTTTATACACATAAACACATATACACATAAATCAGAATGAATAACCTCGCTTTAAGAATGAGGTTCTTTTGGGAATGAGGTCTTCTGACCTCATTGGAACTTCCGGGTTAATTAAACAAACAAAATCTTAGTATCGGGGATTTAGAATAGGCTTAATATGACCAAATTCACTAATTTTAATATGTCTCTGATAAGTTTGCAGGTGACATTTTAGGACTAGTTAAATTTCAGTACAATAGTCAGTGGAAAGCTCCTGAAGTGCTTTGAACTATGCATTCTGACAGGTTATTTACTGTATTGTGCTGTACTTACATCTCTGATGTTATGCTGGGTGACAGTGCGGTCTGTGTGGCGGGTGGACAGGCCGGCGGTGGCCTTCAGGATGGCATCTTTATCTGGAGCCTTGTTATCCTGCTTCTTCTGACAGACAAGGAGGAAACACACATTAAGATAGTTGCAAACAGTACAACAAGTTGGACGTAATACGTTTCTTGTTGTGTTGTCCCTGGTTCTAGCAGTCTTAACAATTCATTAAACATTTTTGTCTGATGATCGGAGTTTAAGTGCCGAGTTAGATAAGCCACAAACCAATACAATTAGGGAGAGTATTTAAATCTGTTTGGCCTACCTTTTCCTCTGCAGTTATGTCAGCTATTTTCAGAGGGGGTGGCAGTGGTCTCTTCTTTATCAGTAGAAGAAAATCTAAAACCAAAGGAAAACATTCACTTTATGGCATGTGGTAGCATTGAACATATCGTCTGTTTGATTGGAAAATATTAACATTGAGACAACTTCAAACCTTTAAATCCATAGAAGTACCTTTATCTTTTAGATTTTCATCTGCAACCGTTTTAGTTTCTGTGAGGATCCTCTCCGTGGCAGCATGGACAAGTTTATGGTGTGTGATTGTTTTGGGGTCTTCGAGGCTTCCATGTACATACTGCAAAAAAAACAACCACCCCCCCCAAAAAATAAGAATCCCATCGACAGGAACAAATAGTACTTTTACCCTGGTAATTATATTACTGTTGTTTTTATTTAACCACGCAAATAATTGGTAATGGATAGGCTAGCTAGCCCTATATCAACAGCCAAACATATTTCCAAAGGTACCAATAATTTCTGCATTAGCTGGGTCTCTTACTGTCTAAATTTGTACTAGGAGGATGCAGTGCAGAAAGAGACTGGCAGCCATATGGGGTAGGCTAGCTGCATGCGGGGCATCATACTGGCACTTACAGACGAATCAAGTGTAAAAAATGGGTAGCCCTAAATAGCAACAGTACAGTATAGTCTGTGGAAGAAATATGGAAAACTCAGAAGGCAGGAGCCTAGGAACATAAAGAGAGTAACTTAACTTACATAGTTACACCAACAGACACGAGCATTTGGGCTAGGCTAGCTATCACATTTTGCCAAGGAGCTCATGGGGTGCGCCTAGTTTGCAGGGATTCTAGGCTCGCTAACTTGTGAATCAACTTGCTAAATTATAAATAGCAGTGTCTACCCAGTTACTCTAAATACGGAACGACTGACACCGACATTGACTATTTCAACTAGGGCTGCAAACATCGGCGTTACAATTTCACCCGGGCAAACACCAATCAATGAGCAAGTAAGAAAATAAACAAGCATACATGTTTCAAGCACTTCTCTTTGAGTTGTTCAATAGTGGTATCCTCTGTTACTTCTTCCAACCACTCTGTACCCTCCATAGTACAAATGTGGATTTTTAATATTTTTCCAGCGAATATCTTCTCTTCTTGCACAAACATAGCTGTAGTTTTGTGTGTAACTATATAGCTAGCGAGCCAGTTCAGTGATGGCTACGTTAGTTTGCTAACATTAGCTAGCGCCTTCGAAAAACAGCGACAATAGTGTAAACACCTACACTTATGATTTTCAAACAGTTTGATCGGACTTCAATGCTATAGCAGTCGAGTGCTGTTAATTTCGCAAAGAAGAGTTGTTTATCTTTCTCCAAGAGTCGAGCAACTTGCCAAGTATACTATTGTGTTGGTTATGATTAACCTTTGAACCTAGGCAACGTTTGTCCCTGTGCAAAATGGGAATTGTAGTTGTTTTAAATTGTGTAGTTTCGCGCTCATTTAGCTGAGCTGTTAATCCTAAAATGTACCACCAGAAGAGGGAGACAAAGCCTGCAGTGCCTGGGCCTACTACACTGAACATAAAAATAAATGCAACATGCAGCAATTTCAAAGATTTGATTTACAGTTCATATAAGGAAATCAGTCAATTTAAATAAATAAATAAGGCCCTAATCTATGAATTTCACATGAATGGGAAAACAGATATGTATCTGTTGGTTAAAGGTAGAGGTGTGGATCAGAAAACCAGTCAGTATATATATATATATTTAACCTTTATTTAACTAGGCAAGTCAGTTTAGAAGAAATTCTTATTTACAATGACGGCCTACCCCGGCCAAACCCTCCCCTAACCCGGACGATGCTGAGCCAGTCATGCGCCGCCCTATGGGACTCTCTCGATCACGGCAGGTTGCAATTACAGCCCGGGATCGAACCAGGGTATGTAGTGACGCCTCTAGTACTGAGATGCAGTGCCTTAGACCGCTGCACCATACCCAAGTATATGGTGTGACCATCATTTTCTTCATGCATCTCCTTCGCATAGAGTTGATCAGGCTGTTGACTGTGGCCTGTGGAATGTTGTCCCACTCCTCTTCAGTGGCTTTGTGAAGTTGCTGAATATTGGCGGGAACTGGAACATGCTGTCGTACACGTCAATCCAGAGCATCCCAAACATGCTCAATGGGTGAGTATGTAGGACATTTTCAGCTTCCAGGAATTGTGTACAGATCCTTGTGACATGGGGCCGTGCATTATCATGCTGAAAGATGAAGTGATGGCGGCACGACAATGGGCCTCAGGATCTCGTCACGGTATCTCACGGTATTCAAATTGCCATCAATAAAATGCAATTGTGCTCAATGTCCGTAGCTTATGCCTGCTCATACCATAACCCTACTGCTACCATGGGGCACTATGTTCACAACGTCGACATCAGCAAACTGCTTGCCCACACAATGCCATAGGATTCATCCGTGAAGAGCACACTTCTCCAGCGTGCCAGTGGCCATCGAAGGTGAGTAATTTGGCCACTGAAGTCATTTTACGATGCCGAATTGTAGTCAGGTAAAGAACTTGGTGAGGATGATGAGCACGCAGATGAGCTTCCCTGAGACGTTTTCTGACAGTTTGTGCAGAAATTCTTCGGCTATGCAAACCCACAGTTTCATCAGCTGTCTGGGTGGCTGGTCTCAGACGATCCTGCAGGTGAAGAAGCCGGATGTGGAGGTCCTGAGCTGGCGTGGTTACACATGGTCAGCGGTTGTGAGGCCGGTTGGACATGTTGCCAAATTCTCAAACGACATTGGATGAGGCTTTTTGGTAGATAAATTAACATTTAATTCGATGGGAACAGCTCTGGTGGACATTCCTGCAGTCAGCATGTCAATTGCACGCTCCCTCAAAACTTGAGACATCTGTGTAATAAAACTGCACATTTTAGAGTGGCTTTTTATTGTCCCCAGCACAAGGTGCACCTGTGCAATGATCATGCTGTTTAATCAGCTTCTTGACATGCTACACCTGTCAGGTAGATGGATTATCTTGGCAAAAGAGAAATGCTCACTAACAGGGATGTAAACATGGAACATGTTTGTGATTTTTGATTTCAGCTCATGAAACATGGGACCAACACTTTACATGTTGTGTTTTATATTTTTGTTAAGTATAAATATTGCCTTACTGAGGCATCCTATTTTGGCCACAGAAGGATCAGCCTTTCATGGGAAACACATTACAATTCAGATTCTACACATGTCACTACTTCCAGTATCCCCTTAACTTTTTTCTGTAGGCCAATATGTATTTCATAAACAGTGCAATGCATTGGGTTGAATGGGCCCAATGGAAACACACTGGGTCCATACTTGCCAACGTTAGAAAACATTTTTAATAACCAAAAATATTATATTTATATATATATATATAATCAGTAATTAGTATCAGTGTCACAGAAAACGATCACATAAATCAATGATATTACAGCAATACATAATAAAATTAACAGTGAAAAATAACTTACATTACAGATATGTAAATAGAAATGTACCTCTGAATAGAACCAGTTGCTCATCCACTGTTGCTTCAGGCCCAGGGTTATAGAGGTATGGCAGACGCTCCAACCACTCCTCCCAGACCTCTCTTATGGCCGCCAGTTTGTCTCTCACATGTCTTGCAGGTCTTGACTCACGGTTATCAAAACATAGCATTCTTGAGGAAGTGTTGAAGACTTTGAGAGGCATTGTGGCCGGAAAATCGCCCTTCCACTCTCTGCATCCCAGAGACTAAATGTAGCCTAGCCTCGGGACCTATATATACACCCGCTAAGATTAGCATCCTTATGTAGGCACGCAGGTCAATCTCATCAATCCTTTTCCAGTTGTCTCCATATTTACAGAAACCCTCCAAATTTGTCATCTCCAGTATTTTTGGCTGGTGTGATGAACATGTACAATGTTTTGGAGATGTCCTGGACATGGGCAACTAACTACATGTCTTGTGGGCCCTGGGGTCGTCCTTATGACATTTTGTCCTGCCATCTTGCTCTGGTTGTCATATGGTGACAAGGACAATGTTATTTTGATGTTCTTTGACAAAAATGTTTCTTTCAGCTTGGGGGATTTAATCTTCATCTGAAGATGATGCATTGTGCTCTGGGTTGTAATTCTTCCCCATCTTCTAATTCAGATACCTCCTCTTCTAAATCATTGCTCACTTGTTCCTCCTGGACATCTGAAAAAAATCTGATTTACGACCTCCTGTTGGGCACTGAAACGTGCACTCATGGCTTCAGCAAAGTGAGAACTGGGGGGGGACTGTCATCTGCAGCACCTCTATAGCCTCTGACTGCATTCCCCATTAGTACACAATGCTTTCAAGAAATGTTTATTTAGTCTGAAATTGTTTTTATTTTGTCTGTGAACTTGAGTCATGTGTTGGGTCGTGGAGGAGAGCTGCACATGCACAAGAAAGTTTTAGTTTTGTCTGAGTTCAGTCATTGTGTGTGTGTGTGTCTTTGTGGTTTTTGTGGTGTGTAATTGATTTTACAACTGCTGGGTCAAAAATTACCCTAAGACAATATTTGTACCCTGGTGGTGTACAGCTTTCATGGAAATATGACCAAAGGCGATGTTTATTTTTTTTTCTAATGTTGGGGTCACTCTAGGAAAAGTCATCCAATTTCAAGTTGAAAAAATATCATTTAGGGGGTTTTCTCTGCTGTTAAACATAGTGGTGGGTCATTTTTCTACCCTTAAGACAACACAAGGGTTTTAAACTTTTCCTGGGACCCAAGCTTTGGAAAATATGCAACTGTATTACGTAAATATCGATACATTTCATTGCCATTATGCCTAAAACAAATGCAATATAGACAATAACAATTAAATGAAATACCCATATAAATATCTATTCATGCTTATTTTCCCCCATTAAAAACACTTACATATGGGGTGGCAGGAAGCCTAGTGGTTAGAGCATTGGACTGGTATCCGAAAGGTTGCAAGATCGAATCCCCGAGCTGACAAGGTAAAAATCTGTCGTTCTGCCCCTCTGTTCCTAGGCCGTCATTGAAAATAAGAAATTGTTTTTAACTGACTCGCCTAGTAAAATAAACATCAGTCTAGGTTCGAACTGTTGCTGTTAAAATACAATTCATTTTTTTGTTCAGAACTGGAATAAACTGATTGATCACATCACACAGATGTGAACCAGAAAACACACACCCACACAGTCATAATGAGAGGTGTATGGCTGGTTGAAGTTTTCAACAGGCATGTCTATTCTGGGCTCAGTTTTTGACAGTGCAGGTCAGGCACAGCATTGAGACTGTTTCTGTACACATAGGTACAGTTGAAGTCGGACGTTTACATAAACGTTTTAATGACTCCAACCTAAGTGTTTCAACCACTCCACAAATGTCTTGTTAACAAACTATAGGTTTGGCAAATTGGTTAGGACATCTACTTTGTGCATGACACAGGTAATTTTTCCAACAATTGTTTACAGACAGATTATTTCACTAATAATTCACTGTATCACAATTCCAGTGGGTCAAAGTTTACAAACACTAAGTTGACTGTGCCTTTAATCAGCTTGGAAAATTCCAGAAAATTATGTCATGGCTTTAGAAGCTTCTAATAGGCTAATTGACATCATTGGAGGTGTACCTGTGGATGTATTTCAAGGCCTACCTTCAAACTCAGTGCCTCTTTGATTGACATCATAGGAAAATCAAAAGAAATCAGCAAGACCTCAGAAAATTATTGTAGACCTCCACAAGTCTGGTTCATTCTTGGGAGCAATTTCCAAACACCTGAAGGTACCATGTTCATCTGTACAAACAATAGTACGCAAGTATAAACACCATGGGACCACGCAGCTGTCATACTGCTCAGGAAGGAGACGCGTTCTGTCTCCTAGAGATGAACGTACTTTGGTGCGAAAAGTGCAAATCAATCCCAGAACAGCAAAGGACCTTGTGAAGATGCTGGAGGAAACGGGTACACAAGTATCTACAGTGGTGCAAAAAAGCATTTAGTCAGCCACCAATTGTGCAAGTTCCCCCACTTAAAAAGATGAGAGAGGCCTGTAGGTACACTTCAACTATGACAGACCAAATGAGGGAAAAAAATCCAGAAAATCAAATTGGAGGATTTTTAATGAATTTATTTGCATATTATGGTGGAAAATAAGTATTTGGTCAATAACAAAAGTTTATCTCAATACTTTGTTATATACCCTTTGTTGGCAATGACAGAGGTCAAACGTTTTCTGTAAGTCTTCACAAGGTTTTCACACACGGTTGCTGGTATTTTGGCCCATTCCTCCATGCAGATCTCCTCTAGAGCAGTGATGTTTTGGGGCTGTTGCTGGGCAACACGGACTTTCAACTCCCTCCAAAGATTTTCTATGGGGTTGAGATCTGGAGACTGGCTTGGTCACTCCAGGACCTTGAAATGCTTTTTACGAAGCCACTCCTTCGTTGCCCGGGCGGTGTGCTTGGGATCATTGTCATGCTGAAAGACCCAGCCACGTTTCATCTTCAATGCCCTTGCTGATGGAAGGAGGTTTTCACTCAAAATCTCACGATACATAACCCCATTCATTCTTTCCTTTACACGGATCAGTCGTCCTGGTCCCTTTGCAGAAAAACAGCCCCAAAGCATGATGTTTCCACCCCCATGCTTCACAGTATGTATGGTGTTCTTTGGATGCAACTCAGCATTCTTTGTCCTCCAAACACGACGAGTTGAGTTTTTACCAAAAAGTTATATTTTGGTTTCATCTGACCATATGACATTCTCCCAATCTTCTTCTGGATCATCCAAATGCTCTCTAGCAAACTTCAGACGGGCCTGGACATCTACTGGCTTAAGCAGGGGGACACGTCTGGCACTGCAGGATTTGAGTCCCTGGCGACGTAGTGTGTTACTGATGGTAGGCTTTGGTACTTTGGTCCCAGCTCTCTGCAGGTCATTCACTAGGTCCCCCCGTGTGGTTCTGGGATTTTTGCTCACCGTTCTTGTGATTATTTTGACCCCACGGGGTGAGATCTTGCGTGGAGCCCCAGATCGAGGGAGATTATCAGTGGTCTTGTATGTCTTCCATTTCCTAATAATTGCTCCCACAGTTGATTTCTTCAAACCAAGCTGCTTACCTATTGCAGATTCAGTCTTCCCAGCCTACAATTTTGTTTCTGGTGTCCTTTGACAGCTCTTTGTTCTTGGCCATAGTGGAGTTTGGAGTGTGGCTGTTTGAGGTTGTGGACAGGTGTCTTTTATACTGATAACAAGTTCAAACAGGTGCCATTAATACAGGTAACGAGTGGAGGACAGAGGAGCCTCTTAAAGAAGAAGCCAGACATCTTGCTTGTTTGTAGGTCACCAAATACTTATTTTCCACCATAATTTGCAAATAAATTCATTAAAAATCCTACAATGTGAATTTCTGGATTTTTTTTTCTCATTTTGTCTGTCATAGTTGAAGTGTACTTATGATGAAAATTACAGGCCTCTCTCATCTTTTTAAGTGGGAGAACTTGCACAATTGGTGGCTGACTAAATACTTTTTTGCCCCACTGTATATCCACAGTAAAACAAGTCCTATAATCGACATAACCTGAAAGGCCGCTCAGCAAGGAGGAAGCCACTGCTCCAAAACCGCCATAAAAAAAGCCAGACTACGGTTTGCAACTGCACATGGGGACAAAGATCATCCTCTGATCTGAGGAAATAAAAATAGAACTGTTTGGCCATAATGACCATCCTTATGTTTGGAGGAAAATGGGCTTGCAAGCCGAAAAACACCATCCCAATTGTGAAGAACGGGGGTGGCAACATCATGTTGTGGGGGTGCTTTGCTGCAGGAGGGACTGGTGCACTTCACAAAATACATGGCATCATGAGGACAATTATGTGGATATATTGAAGCAACATCTCAAGACATCATTTACATTACATTACATTTAAGTCATTTAGCAGACGCTCTTATCCAGAGCGACTTACAAATTGGTGCGTTCACCTTAAGACATCCAGTGGAACAGCCACTTTACAATAGTGCATCTAAATATTTTAAGGGGGGGTGAGAAGGATTACTTTATCCTATCCTAGGTATTCCTGAAAGAGGTGGGGTTTCAGGTGTCTCCGGAAGGTGGTGATTGACTCCGCTGTCCTGGCGTCGTGAGGGAGTTTGTTCCACCATTGGGGGGCCAGAGCAGCGAACAGTTTTGACTGGGTTGCGCAGGAACTGTACTTCCTCAGTGGTAGGGAGGCGAGCAGGCCAGAGGTGGATGAACGCAGTGCCCTTGTTTGGGTGTAGGGCCTGATCAGAGCCTGGAGGTACTGAGGTGCCGTTCCCCTCACAGCTCCGTAGGCAAGCACCATGGTCTTGTAGCGGATGCGAGCTTCAACTGGAAGCCAGTGGAGAGAGCGGAGGAGCGGGGTGACGTGAGAGAACTTGGGAAGGTTGAACACCAGACGGGCTGCGGCGTTCTGGATGAGTTGTAGGGTTTAATGGCACAGGCAGGGAGCCCAGCCAACAGCGAGTTGCAGTAATCCAGACGGGAGATGACAAGTGCCTGGATTAGGACCTGCGCTGCTTCCTGTGTGAGGCAGGGTCGTACTCTGCGGATGTTGTAGAGCATGAACCTACAAGAACGGGCCACCGCCTTGATGTTAGTTGAGAACGACAGGGTGTTGTCCAGGATCACGCCAAGGTTCTTAGCGCTCTGGGAGGAGGACACAATGGAGTTGTCAACCGTGATGGCGAGATCATGGAACGGGCAGTCCTTCCCGGGAGGAAGAGCAGCTCCGTCTTGCCGAGGTTCAGCTTGAGGTGGTGATCCGTCATCCACACTGATATGTCTGCCAGACATGCAGAGATGCGATTCGCCACCTGGTCATCAGAAGGGGGAAAGGAGAAGATTAATTGTGTGTCGTCTGCATAGCAATGATAGGAGAGACCATGTGAGGTTATGACAGAGCCAAGTGACTTGGTGTATAGCGAGAATAGGAGAGGGCCTAGAACAGAGCCCTGGGGGACGCCAGTGGTGAGAGCGCGTGGTGAGGAGACAGATTCTCGCCACGCCACCTGGTAGGAGCGACCTGTCAGGTAGGACGCAATCCAAGCGTGGGCCGCGCCGGAGATGCCCAACTCGGAGAGGGTGGAGAGGAGGATCTGATGGTTCACAGTATCGAAGGCAGCCGATAGGTCTAGAAGGATGAGAGCAGAGGAGAGAGAGTTAGCTTTAGCAGTGCGGAGGGCCTCCGTGATACAGAGAAGAGCAGTCTCAGTTGAATGACTAGTCTTGAAACCTGACTGATTTGGATCAAGAAGGTCATTCTGAGAGAGATAGCGGGAGAGCTGGCCAAGGACGGCACGTTCAAGAGTTTTGGAGAGAAAAGAAAGAAGGGATACTGGTCTGTAGTTGTTGACATCGGAGGGATCGAGTGTAGGTTTTGAATCAATCATCATCAACATCAATCTGGAAGTGAAAACTTGGTTACAAATGGGTCTTCAAAATCGACAATGACCCCAAGCATAGTTCCAAAGTTGTTGTAAAATGGCTTAAGGACAACAGAGTCAAGGTATTGGAGTGGCCATCACAAAGCCCTGACCTCAATCCTATAGAAAATGTGTGGGCAGAACTGGAAAAAGCATGTGCGAGGAAGGAGGCCTACAAACCTGACTCAGTTACACCAGCTCTGTCAGGAGGAATGGGACAAAAATCAGCCAACTTATTGTGGGAAACTTGTGGAAGGCTACCCAAAATGTTTGTCCCAAGTTAAACAAACAATTTAAAGGCAATGCTACCAAATACTAATTGAGTGTATGTAAACTTCTGACCCACTGGGAATGTGATGAAAGAAATAAAAGCTGAAATAAATCACTCTACTATTATTCTGACATTTCACATTCTTAAAATAAAGTGGTGATCGTAACTGACCTAAGACATGGAATTTTTACTAGGATTAAATGTCAGGAATTGTGAAACACTGAGTTTAAATGTATTTGGTTAAAGTGTATGTGACTTCCGACTTCAACTGTATGTGGTGCCAAACTGGATCAGAACATATACTGCTTTCTCAGTCAGGCAGGAGACTGCTTCTTGGAGATTAGCAACCCAGAACTGTGTGAGTGTTTGCCTCAAAAAGCATCTAGCTTCAATCAGTTTATTCCAGTTCACAATAAAATTATTACTTGTATTTTAACAGCAACAGTTCCAACCTAGACTTGTTTTCAACAATAATTTATACAGTAAAATGTACAGTAGGCCTGATCATTTTTTCATCTTCATCTGCACTGTTATTAGTGTCGCTAGCTCGCTTGCTTTGGCTAACGTTAGCTATTAGCTGTGTACAAGGGCAGGGAACTGTTTGAAAGAGAAACTCAAATCTACTACGAGATAGTACTCACTTATTTCACCTGTTATAAAATGACAACAATGCCTCTCCGCTGTCGAGGCACTGTTTCCTAAAGCATTCTGCCCTGTTTAGTAAGAACTCCCTGAGTTTACCGTCATGCTGTGGATGATGTATCATATTAATTTGTTCGTTTTGAGACTAATTACTAAGCACTTCATCGCACCAAACACATTGTGGGCGCTCCTCGTTATTTCTCAAAGTTTGTATGAAAGAGAGAGAAACTCATCGGCGTATTTGCGTTTCATGACGATTGCGCTCAGTCAGAACATTTGGCTAGCATGAGTCCATTTAATGACAGCGGTGAGTGGGAATGACTACTCAGTGACAGCGCATCATCTGCTGCTGAACAACAGCGCTGCAGCGTGTGTCGCGGAGTGACGTTCAAGAAAACTGCAGAAAAAAAATCTGGTAAACCGCGAAGCACACGGGCATCTCCCTCTCCCAGTACAGTCGCACAGCTGCCAAACCGAGCAGAGACCGCTGCTAATCAGAGAGTGCACTGAACAGAGAGCGCAGTTGCACTTGGCCAAATCAATCCCAGTAATTCATTAATTAATTATACTGTAATGAAACAGCAGGGAGCAGGTCTCGAACCCTCGACCTTCGAGCCCGAGGTCCGGCGCGCTATCGACTGTGCCGCAAAAGCATGCAGGGTCGATTTCCGCGCTGATAAACCCAGGGTCGTTACACTACATTTACTCTGATACCTCGCGACCCACTTTGGAATGACATATCTGTAACTGTCATTTCTATGTGAATTTGGTCGTGTCTCCCAAAAAGTTACAGCTTTAAATTTAAACTTTTTTTCTTCTCAAAATGTGCACCAGCCAATTAAAATCGTCAACGGTGGTTTACGAAAATCCCTGTGTTTTTCCCTCACCGTGGGGAAATTGTGAATAGCGACTTGGAGAAGGCCTATTGGCTGATGCAGAATTTGTTACAGGAAATAATACATGTTCAAGGTGTTGTTAGAATGTAGGGATAAGTGTGCCAGGTTTAGGCTAAATGGTAAAAGCTAACATTTAGCGTTTTATCATGTGAAACTACCAATTACAAATGTTATACATGATCGAACGGAATGTCTATGGATCAAACCTGAGGGGATTCTATTAATGCCCCAGGCCTGCCCGGGTGAACAGGGTGACACGGAACCCAAACCGGCTGCGCGTGTGCGCCATCGTGCAGTAATGTATTTTGTCCCCCTACACCAAACGCGATCACGACATTTGGGGACAGGTCGAAAGCATTAAACATTTATGGCAATTTAGCTTGCACTTGCTAGCTAATTTGTCCTAATTAGCTAGCTTGCTGTTGCTAGCTAATTTCTCCTGGGATAGAAACACTAGGTTGTTATTTTACCTGAAATGCACAAGGTCCTCAATTAATTCACACATAAAAACGGTCAACCGAGTCGTTTCTAGTAGAGGTCGAATGATTATGATTTTTCAACGCTGATACCGATAATGATTATTGGAGGAACAAAAAAAACAATACCGATTAATCGGACGATTTTTATATATATATTTGTAATAATGACAATTACAACAATACTGAATGAACAATGAACACTTTTATTTTAACCTAATATAATACATCAATAAAATCAATTTAGTCAAATAAAGAATGAAACATGTTCAATTTGCAAAAACAAAGTAAAAGTGCAATATGTGCCATGTAAAAAAGCTAACGTTTAAGTTCCTTGCTCAGAACATGAGAACATATGAAGGCTGGTGGTTCCTTTTAACATGAGTCTTCAATATTCCCAGGTAAGACGTTTTAGGTTATAGTTATTATAGGACTATTTCTCTCTATAACATTTGTATTTTATATACCTTTGACTTTTGGATGTTCTAATAGGTACTTTAGTATTGCCAGCCTTATCTCGGGAATTGATAGGCTTGAAGTCATAAACAGCGCAATGCTTGAAGCATTGTGAAGAGCTGCTGGCAAACGCAGTAAAGTGCTGTTTGAATTAATGCTTTCGAGCCTGCTGCCTACCACCGCTCAGTCAGACTGCTCTATCAAATCATAGACTTCATTATAATATAATAACACACATAAATATGAGCCTTAGGTCATTAATATGGTCAAATCCGGACCATCATATATCTTACAATATCTGACTACTATTGGCAGCAGCTTTACATGTCCATGATTGGATGCATCAATGGACAGGGACACAAATTCAACCTGGTCTAGGTCCTGTGTTACCAAAGTAGTTGCCCATGATACTAACACGTAACACGTTACTCACTATTGCGTCACATTTTGTCATAGCATATGCAAACTTTGGCTCATAAAGCTTCCGTGTCAGTTGTGCTGTGCAGTCCATAGATCTGTAACTATGATTGTGTCGCATGTTGTGGTATGCAAAGACACCCTCCTGCACAGCTAAACCATATTCTTCTTGGGAAGGCTCTACCTTCTTGAAGAATGTGGTGACAGAGGACATACCAGCACGGGCAATCAGAGAGGCTTTATGCTTTTTCGTCTGCTGATGTTCTACCACTGCCGTTCTTCTCTGGCTGCCAATTGAAAGAGAGGAATTACAAAGGGTGCAGTGAACCATTCTATCGTCTTGACCTGAGCATATTAAATGGAAAATCTCTCATCATGTTTATCATAAAAAGTGCATTTCCGTTTCTTGGAAAGAGTCATTGTATCTCCTCTGTCTGCTCTTCTTCACTCTCCTTGTGTCACTCTTCTAACTCTCAACTTTTTCTTCTCCTCCAATCTTACTCCTCTTTTCTTCACTCGTCTTCCTTTCCTTCTCTTCACCTTTCCACCTCACTCTTCTACACTCTCCTTGCTTCACTCTTTTTACTCCCTTCATTTTTCCTTCTCCTTCCTCTCCAATCTGTATTAATAAATAGCATACTATTAGATAACCAAAGTATTTTAACAGATTCCCATTGCTTGCCTCATGTTTGTATTTTATCTCAAAAACATTGTTTGGAATAATAAATTGGCAGGCTCTGTAACCATATCTTTACCTTTCCTCCTCTGTCTCCTTCACTCTTCTTTCCTATGCAGTCTTCTTCCTCTCCACTGCTAATGCTATCCATGAACATTTCTAAATATATTTTCCAAATGACTTATTATAATGCCAAACCATTAAAATTGTAATCTACAACATTTTTCTCTGAATAAATTGTGCATTCATTTAATATAATCATATTTTCAAAATAGCCCGTCCACTGCATGTTTACATGTGAACGTTTTTTAACCTCGCTACCATAACAGTAGCTAGCTAACCTAGCTAGCTAACTTAGTCTACATAGCTAACGTAAGTTAGCATAACATATTTAAAACATTATAGAGCAGATCATCTATCTATATAATAAATTGTGACATTATAACATCACTAGCTAGTATCTTAAACGAGTGTAACTTACCTGGCTTGAAAAGACGTTTGTGGTGATGTTGTGGATTCACTTGATACTTGCTAGCTTCTGGCCGAGTTTTCCACAGCAGTTTTCTCTAAAACTATCGCGAGCAAGTAGTTAGTAGAAGAAGAGTGAATGAAGCTGCTATAGCAAGCAGCCCCCCTGTTGGCCTAAACAAGCACAACGCGATTGAGACCTCAACCCGTAGGCTCTGCTGCCCAGTCTTTCTTGCCAAGTAAAATATTTCACTTTGCAGTCTGTTTTTAACGCAGTTAGAAACGGGGACATTTCCGGGGACAGCTCCAGCCGGGGACAGGCCACCAAAAACGGGGACTGTCCCCGTTGTCACCCTACCTTACCTTGGCTCCTTGCTGCACTCGCATAACAGGTTGTCGGCCTGCCATGCAGTCTCCTCGTGGAGCGCAATGTTATCGGCCATGATCGGTGTCCAAAAATGCAGATTACCGATTGTCATGTAAACTTGAAATCGGCCCTAATTAATCAGCCATTCCGATTAATTGGCCGACCTCTAGTTTCTCGTCATCTCTCCTCCTTCCAGGATTTTTCATCGTTTAACTTATATGGGGATTGGCACCTAAACTTTCATAGTATTACCATGACAACCAGCAAAAGTTCATCTTTCAACCACCCACGTGGGTACAATCACCCAATGAGGAGATGGCACGTGGGTACCTGCTTCTATAAACCAATGAGGAAATGGGAGAGGCAGGACTTGCAGCGCGATCTGCGTCAGAAATAGGAATGACTTCTATTTTCCCTTGGCAACGCAGACGCTTGTTGACGCTCATTTTCAGATCAAGCTTAAAGGTTATGATACTGAGTTTGGGGTAATCCAGAAGTTGTTACTGATTACAATTTGAGTGGTAACTAATATATGTAACTGATTACATTTAGAAAGTAACCTACCCAACCCTGTTCAATATACTATAATTGATTGATAAGTTGAAGGGCCATATAAAGTACTTATTAACGAATGCAGTTTATATTACACTGTTTCATTAAATTTCCATGGACTAATTTCAGAACATAACAAAAGTTGTTGGTATGGGCATACACACCATATACAGACCGTATTGCATAGACATGGGCTGGGTTGTTCCTGATACTTTTTTTGCAAAAAAACATACAATGTAACATTGTTTCATATCTACCTTCATATACGCCCTTCTTTGTCACTGAATGAATGGTTACTTTGAATCTCGGCTGCGTGATAGTTTCAGCATCCACGCAGGCGTAGTGATTACTGGTTACCTAGCTATGTATGTATTGCTAACCGTCTGACTATTAAGATTTGTAAGGGAAAGCGCAGACACGGAGGTAGACAAGGTGCTTATTGCGAATAAGTCAAATTCTTCGGCCTAAAATGAGACATTAAATAGAAGGGATAAACGGTAAAACGCCGAATGATTAAATACTGTGTTCCGTAACCGCCATACATTTATATCTGGCATTGGTAGTAAGTAAGCGCTCCTCGGGTTGCGGTGGCCGCAAATTTCTCAGGCCGCAAATTTGTTTTTTTTGTTGCTGGGGAGGAGACCGTTCGTTCACCTCGCTGCTGTTATGTGCTGCTTGGGCTTTGCTCGAGCAATTGCATAAGAACGTCCTTATGTTGAATCCATTATCCTGTCGGATCTAAAGGGTGGATTGAGGACACATCGCGGCTTTAAAGGTATATTGAAAATATTGTTTGATTCAGCTAGCGAATGTCCGCTTGATTCACTCAGTTGCTGTAACCTAGCGTAGATACTATCAGGCAGGCTGTTGTTTTTAACCTCATAGGTAGCTAACGTTTGCGCCTGTGTTGGCCAATGTGCTTTCTAACTTAGCTAGCAAAGTTATTTTGTAAAACATGTAATTTACGACACAGATTGAACATAACAGCCCACCCAGTTGTCAGCTCGCTAGTTAGCCACCTGTCCAAGGATGGGCGCCCAATGAAGCTACGCTAGGAAGCTAGCGTTAGAGGGTTAACGTTAGTTAGCAGGCTACAGTAACCAGTTAGCTAGCTAAGAACATTTCTTCATTGACTACCTAGTTAACGTAATGCACTCATTAAATCACTTGTAGTATGTTTCATGTAAAAAGGCTTTATAAATACATTTGATTATAAGTACATTTGACTGTTTTACAGGATGGATGTGGAATTGTGTGCTGGCGGGCACAGCACCCGAAGAAAGATGGATTCAGCTGGCGAAGGGACAGTGGAGGTTGTACCTTTGGAATTGTACGACTCTGCCAGAGCAAAAATAGACGCCAACCTACGGTGGCTGTTCGCCAAAGCCTATGGCATTGGTAAGTTATTACACGCACACAACATAGGCACTGGAAAGTTCCAAAATAGTCTCCTGTCACACACAGCGCAAATGTCTGAGTTACAGTTCATATAAGGAAATCAGGCAATTGAAATAAATGAATTGGGCCCTAATCTATGGATTTCACATGACTGGGAATACAGATATGCATATCTTGGTCCCAGATACCTGGAAATAAAGTAGGGGCGTGGATCAGAATCTGGTGTGACCATTAGTTGCCTCATGCAGCGCCACACATCTCTGTCGCATAGATTTGATAAGGCTGTCAATTGTGGAATGTTGAACTCTTCAATGGTTGTGCTTAGATATTGGCGGGAACTGGAACACGCTGTCACATGTAAATTCAGAGCATCCCAAACATGCTCAACAAGTGACTTGTATGGTGAGTATGCAGGCCATGGAAGATCTGGGCCATTCTCAGCTTCCAGGAATTGTGTACAAATCGTTGCGACATGGGGTCGTGCATTATCATGCTGAAACATGAGGTGATAACGGAAGATGAATGGCATGACAATGGGCCTCAGGATCTCGTCATGGTATCTATATGCATTCAACTTTCCTGGTTGGACCTACTGCCAAATTCTCTAAAACAACGTTGAAAGCGGCTTATGGTAGAGGAATGAACATTAAATTATCTGGCAACAGCTCTGGCGGACATTCCTGCAGTCAGCATGCCAATTGCAAACTCCCTCAACTTGAGACACCTCTGGCATTGTGTGACAACATGTGCACATTTGAGTGGCCTTTTATTGTCCCTAGCACAAGGTGCACCAGTGTAATGATCATGCTGTTTATCAGTTTCTTGATATGCCACACCGGTTAGGTGGTTCGATTATCTTGGCAAGGAAAAATGCTCACTAACAGGGATGTAAACAAATTTGTGCACAACATTTGAGAGAAATAAGCTTGTTGTGTGAATGGAACATTTCTGGAATCTTCTATTTGAGCTTTTTTATTTAACCTTAAACTAGGCAAGTTGGTTAACCTCTTCAGTCGACCCTCTACTTTTTTGAACATTTTGTTAAAAATCGCGCAACATTTCAGCGCCCTGCTACTCATGCCAGGAATATAGTACGTTCATATGGTTAGAATGTGTGGATAGGAAACCCTCGGACGTTTTTAAAACTGGTTAAATCACGACTGTGGCTATTACATAACGTGCGTTACATCGGAAAGCGCAGGAAAACCTGATCACAGAAAATGGAAATAAATATCCTTGCGCCACTTCCAGCAATTGTTAACAGTGAGCCGAATTAGATAAGACCGAGCATTCAACTCCCACAGCATCCCCATGTTGTCTAGAGTCTTGTGAATTGAATCCTCTTTGATTCTTGGTTGAACCGAAAGAGGGGCACGACTTACCTCCGGTCTCCGCCCAGATCATTCCGGAAGAGCTCTCTCCTGAAATTTTTTCCAAGACGACAGCTAATGATATTTACATCGCCTACGGATGATTTTTATCGCTTATTAACGTTTACTAATACCTAAAGTAGCATTACAAACGTATTTCGAAGTGTTTTGTGAAAGTTTATCGTCTACTTTTTGAATTTAAAAAAATGACGTTACGTTGTGAAATCGCAGTTTTTTTCGTTTATCACACAGTCTACATATAACGATATCTTGGCTTTATATGGCCCGATTTAATCGAAATAAAGACCCAATAGTGTTTATGGGACATCTAGGAGTGCCAACAAAGAAGATGGTGAAAGGTAATGACTGTTTTCTATTTTATTGTGCGGTTTGTGTAACGCCGAAATGCTAATTATTTTGTTTACGTCCCCTGCTGTGCTTTTCTGTTGTAGTGTATTGGTGCATGCTATCAGATAATAGCTTCTCATGCTGTCGCCGAAAAGCATTTTAAAAATCGGACTTGTTGCCTGGATTCACAACGAGTGTAGCTTTAATTTGATACCCTGCGTGTGTATTTTAATGAACTTTTGAGTTTTAACTAATACTATTAGCATTTAGCGTAGCGCATTTGCATTTCCAGAGCTCTAGTTGGGACGCAAGCGTCCCAAGTAGAGGCAACAGGTTAAGAACAAATTCTTATTTACAATAACAGCCTACCCCTGCCAAACTCTTCCCTAACCTGGGTGATGCTGGGCCAGTTGTGCGCCGCCATATGGGACTCCCGATCACGACAGCCCGGGATCAAACCAGGGTCTGTAGTGACGCCCCAAGAATGACACATTGGACCTACACTTTACATGTTGTGTTTTATATTTTTGTTCAGTATAATTTTCTTTTACTGTTCTCACTAAGGCACTTCTGGGTGTTTACCCTATATGAACCAAAATGTTATCGAGGCGTGAGGTTTTTAATTACCAGAAAAACAACACTGCCCTAGCCAGTGTCCATTGAACCTGGAATTGAAAGTGAGGATCAGCTGTCTTTATCCCTCATCTGCAAGGCTGGTAGAGTTGGTTCCAAATGTTTTTGGACAGGAAATGTGTCTGTGTGTTCATCCAGACTAACAGTTAGCAGTTAAGATAGTATTAATGAGCCACGCTTGGAACAGACCTAGATGGTGGGAACCATTCTGAATGAACCATTCTGAAACCATTCTACATTTACTCTGTTATTCATCAAAATGTGTGTGTGTGTGTGCTGAACTGGCTGCCGCCCCCCCACCACCACCCCAGTATGACTTGGCAAATGATCTGCCTCCCCACTGACTCACCAGATTTTGCCATTCTGTTTTTGTGCAGTGACCCTTAGCAGCAGTGAGATGGGACTCACAGGAAGCTGATGTATAAATCCACAGAATCTACTGTCAGACTGTCATCAGGTCATGGAAAATGCAGAACAAGACATTAGCCTTTCTCACTCTCTTGTGAAGATAGCCAACGGTTGTTGGCTTGTTATAATGATGTTTTATTTAGGTAAAGAACATTTTTGACAATAAATTGGCTACCTGGATCTAGTGCTAACTCCAACCGAACCCTCTTTTGACCCCAAGGCCGACCCACTCATCCCTTCAGACACGACGTCTGGGCTTTGCCTGGCCAGAGAGGGGGGCACGGATATGGGGGTGGCACTCCAGGCCTGGCTTACTCTTAGGGACCACTGTAGCAAGTGTTGACCTTTAGTATTAGCCTTTTCCAGGTGCCCAAGTTCTCTGAGTTGTTGTGGGTAACCACTAGAGCAAGGTAACCACTAGAGCAAGGTAACCACTAGAGCAAGGTAACCACTAGAGCAAGGTAACCACTAGAGCAAGGTCATGGTAACCACTAGAGCAAGCAATAGTTTGTGGACGGCAGGTAGCCCAGTGGTTAAGAGCGTTGGGCCAGTAACCGAAAGGTTGCTCGTTTGAATCCCAGAGCCGTCTAGTTGAAAAATCTGTCTGTGCTCTTGAGCAGGTCACTAAACCTTAATTGCTCCTGTAAGTCGCAATGGTTAAGAGCGTCCGCTAAATGACCCATGTACATTTGTCAAACTTCATAGCAAAACAACCTAAATATTATGACACTTCTGGATTTCCAGTTGGTTGCAAGATTCCTAATCTCGTTCCCCGACACTTCCGCACAAAAGCACAAAGTTTTCTGGATCTATGTGTCAGACATGGCCTTTGTTAGCCAAAACAGAGCCAGGATGCAAAGATAACTTTGTCTGTGCATTCATGTGATATGAGTGACACACAAATGACTATTTCTCTGGGATAAAAAAAAAAAAAAAAAACATTAGCTGACATGGTCTGGTTGACCTGGACATTTCTGACAAGTTATAAATCGCTCTCTAAGGTATGCAATGATTAACATGACAAGAGGAACTGATGGTGCACTACCCAATTTTATAAATTGCACCTTGTGCATTCTACTACTACAACTTTCAATCGTAAGTTTAAAGTTCCTTTAAAAAGAAAAACCTGCGAGCCCCACAGTTTGGAAACAACCGTCTTAGAGGACCAAAGAGTTTGGTCTGCTTTGTGTTTTCATTTCTGCCATGGGAAAAATATTGTGAAACTGGTATCGTCAGTCCTAAAAAGGCATTGGCTTAATCTACCAACCAATCATCTCCCACAACACCTTCCCCTGCACGCTAGCATACTACAAGCACAAAGCTACCCCTCAGTCATGTGATTTGCCGAAATGACATACTTTACTCAGTAGTTCAGTTCCATTAAGGCCAACTGAACGAGTGATTATCCCAGACTTAGGCTATATCAAATAAAATAAAATAGTATTTGTCACATGCGCTGCATACAACCTTACCGTGAAATGCTTACTTACAAGCCCTTAACCAACAATGCAGTTTTAAGAAGATTCAAGAAAATATTTACTAAATAAGCTAAAGTAAAAAAAATAATAAGTAACACTATGAGGCTATAGACAGGGTTACTGGTACTGAGTCAATGTGCGGGGGTACAGGTTAGTTGATGCTGTGCGTAATAGCTTGGGGAAGAGGTTACAAGATTTCAATGAGTGTCACTGTTTTGTAGCTCATCAGTTACCCTCACCCCCAGTATTTACATTGTTTGTTTGGGAGCATAATTGCATAGATACAGGTAGGAAATCCTTTAAAATAGCAATCAGGCCTAGCATTGTTTTTGAAGGCCTGTGGCTGTTGTTACTTGCTAAAGACATGCTAAGATGTTGTGGAGGCGCCAGAGCTAGGTCTGTCTATCAATAGTAGAGAACCTGTCATGTGTGAGACGCGTGACCTAATTTCACAGAAAGAGCACTTACTCTGGCCATGAATCTTTAATTGCTGAACAGTCATGTCAATGGAGTGTGTCGTCTGTGCCTGTTGTCATTGGAAGAACAGAATGACTCCGTCCATTGTTTTCATATTATGGCTTCTTTGGATTGCCGTTCATATTACCACTTCTGGCTTCAAGGGTCTATTTACCTTAGTATTAACTTACTGTTCAGGCCTCACTAATGCTGAGGCCTGTCACCTCCTTTAGTAACATTTAAGCGCCTGCATCTTTGCAGTCTATTGTAGTATATGATAGCCTACATTGTTCTTATTTAGGCCTAGGTTCCATTTCATGATCCCACCCTTTAGATTTCTGCATTCATTACTGTGATTTCATGATGTCACTCAGACTCAAGCCTGCACAAAGAAAGCAAATGATCCTAGATTTAGTTTATAATGGTTATCTATATGGATGGTTTGAATGCTGTTCTCCCATTTTAAGGATGTTTTCCTGCTTACTCTCCTAAAAGCTCCCTGTGTTCTAACAGCGAGCTGTGGTCCCAGAGAGCTCAGAAACAGTAATTGGCTTTTGTCCTGATGACGAACTCTGCCTGGCACTCATCCTCCTCTCCCCCTCCTCTTCTCTCACTCTGAGGAGTCTCCCCATTGGCTGTCTGTCATCTGCTCTAAGGGCCCTGGCTAAAGCCATGCAGGCAAATCAAATCAAAGTTTATTTGTCACGTGTGCCGAATGCAACAGTTAAACCTTACAGTTAAATGCTTACTTAAGGCCCTAACCAACAGTGCAATTTTTAAGTAAACAATAGGTATTAGGTAAACAATAGATAAGTACAGAAATAAAAACAACAGTGAAAATAACAGTAGCGTGGCTAATTTAGGCAAAATGTAGGTATAGTTAAAGTGACTATGCATATATGATAAACAGAGTAACAGCAGTGTAACAGAGGGGTGAGGGGGGTGGTGGGACACTAGGCAAATTACATATTCAGGAGTCTTATAGCTTGGTAGTAAAAGCTGTTGAGAAGCCTTTCGGTCCTAGACTTGGCGCTCCGGTACCTCTTGCCATGCGGTAGTAGAGAGAACAGTCTGACTGGGGTAGCTTATCATGAGATACTCTACTTCAGGCGAGCAAAATCTAGAGTAGAGACTTCCTTAGATTTCATGCACCAGCTGATGTTTACAAATATGCACAGACCCCCCCCCCCTCGTCTTACCGGAGTATGCTGTTCTATATAGCCGGTGCAGCATATATCCCGCGAGCTGAATTTCCATGTCGTCTTTCAGCCACGATTCGGTAAAACATAAGATGTTCGTTTTTTATGTCCCATTGGTAGGATATTCGTGACCGTACCTCGTCTAATTTATTGTCCAATGATTGTACGTTGGCAAGTAATATTGACGGTAAAGGCACTCGCAGTTGGCGGATCCTTACGAGGCACCCCGCTCTGTGTCCTCTGTACTTGCGTCTCTTTCCCTTGCCAACTGTGATTTTGGCCTTGTCGGGTGTTCGCAGTACATCCTGTGCTTCCTGCTTGTTGAATAATAAAATCTTAGTCTAATCCGAGATGCGTGATCGCTGTCCTGATATCCAGAACTTCTTTTTTTTGCCTCAGAAACATTATGTACAAAATAAGTTACAGATAACATGAGAAAAAATACATAATGGCACAATTGGTTAGGTGCCTGTAAAACAGCTGCCATTTCTTTCCGGCGCCATTTAAAAAAGAAAAAGAAAAATGAGGCAGAGACTGAGCACAGTACAGTCGCATGCACAACAACATCTATCTGCTATCTTCAGTTGAAGTCGGAAGTTTACATACACCTTAGCCAAATACATTTAAACTCAGTTTTTCACAATTCCTGACATTTAATCCTAGTAAAAATTCCGTCTTAGGTCAGTTAGGATCACCACTTTATTTTAAGAATGTGAAATGTCATAATAATAGTACAGAATTATTTATTTAAGCTTTTACTTCTTTCATCACATTCCCAGTGGGTCAGAAGTGTACATATACACTCAATTAGTATTTGGTAGCATTGCCTTTAAATTGTTTAATTTTGGTCAAACGTTTCAGGTAGCTTTCCACAAGCTTCCCACAATAAGTTGGGTGATTTTTGGCCCATTCCTCCTGACAGACCTGGTGTAACTGAGTCAGGTTTGTAGGCCTCCTTGCTCGCACATTTTCCAGTTCCGCCTACACATTTTCTATAGGATTGAGGTTGGGGCTTTGTGATGGCTACCGCCTGTGAGTTTGTATCCACCCAGTGCCGACACAGACGGAACATGGCTGGCACAGCTCCTCATACCAGCGGCCAGCCATCCAGTCAGAATGCCACCCGTTGGGGAAAGCTGGTGTTCTGCTCTCCTGACTGGTCTGATGGTGATTGGGGGATGCACTACAGCTGGTCCTGGCAATGGAGCGAAAGGGTGTTTACCATGCAGAGCCCTCTCCCTGTCCCAGTAGTTGGCTATCCCAGCCCACTGTGCAGAGGGGGTAGGAGAGGGGAAGCTGCTGCCACACAGTATCAGCGTCTCCAGGGGGAAGTCAAACATGAAGACCCATCCGGGTCCCAGCCAGGCCAGACCCCTTTTGTTTTCACTCAATGCATTATATAAAGTGCATCCCTCACACATTTATTTCTTGCAATGACTGACTGTTATACAATAACATGATTATTATTGAATCTGTTGTAATGCCCAGACACACTCCTCTACAGGAATCACACGTTGTTATACAGTCCCAGGTGTATTATCCATCCCTACTTCTCATAACGGGGCGGCAGGGTAGCCTAGTGGTTAGAGAGTTGGACTAGTAACCGGAAGGTTGCAAGTTCAAACCCCCGAGCTGACAAGGTACAAATCTGTCGTTCTGCCCCTGAACAGGCAGTTAACCCACTGTTCCTAGGCCGTCATTGAAAATTAGAATTGGTTCTTAACTGACTTGCCTAGTTAAATAAAGGTAAAATAAATAAAATAACAATATTGTTATGGGCATTGAGCGCCTACTCAGACTGTGTATTGCAGTGAAATCCAAATCAGACTATCTTACCTGCTGTGTCGTTGACTGGTTCAAGGAGAGCTCTGCTTGCCTCTTCCTGTTAGTGTGGTTGGATGGGAGAATGCTGACGATCCCCAGACGATTTAGGCTCTGCCTCTATGCCGTCAGTCATGGCTGGGACTGGAGTTGGGAGGGTGTCATAACACGCAGATGTAGGAGTTTAGATATTGAGCTCAGCCTCACAGCCACAACTGAGTGCGAGCTGTCTGAATAACGGAGTTCATCAGGGTTATTTTTGCCCTGAAGAACATCGCACCTTTCTGAGAGGGTGTGCATGGGCTTGTCACATGCAAGGGGCCGCTGTGGTTTTTCTGTTTTATGCCTACGCTTTACTGCTTTAAGCTCATAAAGTCATGGATTGTATGCACATGTTTCCTATTAGATGACCAGAGTATGACATCAACAGACATCAATTATCATGATTGGATTCCTATCTTTCAACACTGGAGTCATTTAGCCTAATATGGTGGGTTTTCAAGTCATTGCAAATGCAAAATAGACTAGGATAACTTCTAGATCAGTGTTTATTTTCCTCCTCTGTGGTGGAAACTAGAAAGGCTTTGTTGCAGACTAGAACAACCGGAGAACCCAGCTCTGCTCTCATTAGTGTTACTGTAGCCCATCTGTTTCTGAGTGGAACTCCTGAGTGGAAATATAGGTCCCAAGCCGTGACTATATTTACACCGAGTAAACTGAGCCCTCCTTGCAGAACAAATCCGCTACATGGCTAAAGGTATGTGGAGGCCAGCTTGTCGAACATCTCATTCCAAAATCATGGGCGTTAATATGGAGTTGGTCGGCCCTTTGCTGCTATAACAGCCTCCACTCTTCTGGGAAGGCTTTCCACTAGATGTTGGAACAACACTACAGGGACTTGCTTCCATTCAGCCACAAGCATTAGTGAGGTCGGGCACTGATGTTGGGCGATTAGGCCTTGTCCGCAGTTGGCGTTCCAATTAATCTGAATGGGGTTGAGGTCAGGGCTCTATGCAGGCCAGTCAAGTTCTTCCACACCGATCTCGACAAACCATTTTTGTATGGACCTTGCTTTGTGCCCGGGGGCATTGTCATGAGGAAACGGGAAAGGGCCTCTCCCAAACTGTTGCCACAAATTTGGAATCACCTAGAATGTCATTGTATATTCACAAGGGAGCTGCTGCTCCAGGTTCAACTGTTCTGCCTTATTATTATTCGACCATGCTGGTCATTTATGAACATTTGAACATCTTGGCCATGTTCTGTTATAATCTCCACCCGGCACAGCCAGAAGAGGACTGGCCACCCCACATAGCCTGGTTCCTCTCTAGGTTTCTTCCTAGGTTTTGGCCTTTCTAGGGAGTTTTTCCTAGCCACAGTGCTTTTACACCTGCATTGCTTGCTGTTTGGTGTTTTAGGCTGGGTTTCTGAACAGCACTTTGAGATATCAGCTGATGTACGAAGGGCTATATAAATAATTTTTATTTGATATTGTAGCATTAAGATTTCCTTTAACTGGAAATAAGGGGCCTAGCCCGGATCATTATTCCTCTTCCACCAAACTTTACAGGTGGCACTATGCACTCGGGCAGGTAGCGTTCTCCTGGCATCCGCCAAACCCAGATTAGTCCGTCAGACTGCCAGATTGGGAAGCGTGATTCATCACTCCAGAGAACGCGTTTCCACTGCTCCAGATTCCAATTTCAGTGAGCTTTACACCACTGCAGCTGATGCTTTGCAATGCGCGTGGTGATCCTAGGCTTATATGCAACTGCTCGGCCATGTAAACCCATTTCATGAAGCCTCCGATGAACAGTTCCTGTGCTGACGTTGCTTCCAGAGGCAGCTTGGAACTCTGCACTGAGTGTTGCAGCTGAGGACAGATTTTTTTTTTTACGCGCTTCAGCACTCGGCTGTTCCATTCTGTGAGCTTGTGTGGCTTTCCACTTTGTGGCTGATCTGTTGTTGCTCCTAGAAGTTTCCGCTTCACAATAACAGCACACAGTTTTACCGTTGCAGCTCTAGCAGGGCAGAAATTTGACGAACTGACTTGTTGGAAAGGTGTCAGCCTATGACGGTGCCACCTTGAAAGTCAATGGAGCTCCTCAGTAAGGCCATTCTACTGCCACTGTTTGTCTATGGAGATTGCATGGCTGTGTGCTCGATTGTTATACACCTGTCAGCAATGGATGTGGCTGAAATAACCAAATCCACGAATTAAGGGGTGTCCACATAAACCAAACTACACTGCTCGAAAAATAAAGGGAACACTTAAACAACACAATGTAACTCCAAGTCAATCACACTTCTGTGAAATCAAACTTAGGAAGCAACACTGACAATAAATTTCACATGCTGTTGTGCAAATGGAATAGACAACAGGTGGAAATTATAGGCAATTAGCAAGACACCCCCAATAAAGGAGTGGTTCTGCAGGTGGTGACCACAGACCACTTCTCAGTTCCAATGCTTCCTGGCTGATGTTTTGGTCACTTTTGAATGCTGGCAGTGCTTTCACTCTAGTGGTAGCATGAGACGGAGTCTACAACCCACACAAGTGGCTCAGGTCACATCAATGCGAGCTGTGGCAAGAAGGTTTGCTGTGTCTGTCAGCGTAGTGTCCAGAGCATGGAGGCGCTACCAGGAGACAGGCCAGTACATCAGGAGACGTGGAGGAGGCCGTAGGAGGGCAACAACCCAGCAGCAGGACCGCTACCTCCGCCTTTGTGCAAGGAGGAGCAGGAGGAGCACTGCCAGAGCCCTGCAAAATGACCTCCAGCAGGCCACAAATGTGCATGTGTCTGCTCAAACGGTCAGAAAGAGACTCCATGAGGGTGGTATGAGGGCCCGACGTCCACAGGTGGGGGTTGTGCTTACAGCCCAACACCGTGCAGGACGTTTGGCATTCACCAGAGAACACCAAGATTGGCAAATCCGCCACTGGCGCCCTGTGCTCTTCACAGATGAAAGCAGGTTCACACTGAGCACGTGACGGACGTGACAGAGTCTGGAGATGCCGTGGAGAACGTTCTGCTGCCTGCAACATCCTCCAGCATGACCGGTTTGGCGGTGGGTCAGTCTTGGTGTGGGGTGGCATTTCTTCCGCACAGCCCTCCATGTGCTCGCCAGAAGTAGCCTGACTGCCATTAGGTACCGAGATGAGATCATCAGACCCCTTGTGAGACCATATGTTGGTGCGGTTGGCCCTGGGTTCCTCCTAATGCAAGACAATGCTAGACCTCATGTGGCTGGAGTGTGTCAGCAGTTCCTGCAAGAGGAAGTCATTGATGCTATGGACTGGCCCGCCCGTTCCCCAGACCTGAATCCAATTGAGCACATCTGGCACATCATGTCTCGCTCCATCCACCAACGCCACGTTGCACCACAGACTGTCCAGGAGTTGGCGGATGCTTTAGTCCAGGTCTGGGAGGAGATCCCTCAGGAGACCATCCGCCACCTCATCAGGAGCATGCCCAGGCGTTGTAGGGAGGTCATACAGGCACGTGGAGGCCACACACACTACTGAGCCTCATTTTGACTTGTTTTAAGGACATTACATCAAAGTTGGATCAGCCTGTAGTGTGGTTTTCCACTTTATTTTTGAGTGTGACTCCAAATCCAGACCTCCATGGTTTGATAAATTTGATTTCCATTGATAATTTTTGTGTGATTTTGTTGTCAGCACATTCAACTATGTAAAGAAAAAAGTATTTAATAAGAATATTTCATTCATTCAGATCTAGGATGTGTTATTTTAGTGTTCCCTTTATTGTTTTGAGCAGTGTATTTTTACAGAGTGAGCAGTTGCAGTTGTCACATTCCCTTTCATTGTTGAAAGGTTTGATATTCCCTAAGAAGCTTAATACTACAGAGACACTTGTGGAGTTTTCAAAGTAAAAAGTTAATTATTTCACATTTGGCTATCCATGAAACATTAGACTCTTGTGTATATAGCCCTATGCATCTTAGTCATCACAGCAGTGTTTCCCCTAGAATATTCCTGAAGTAGGCAAAGGGCTGCGTGCACCAAAATATTCCATTGAAACCAATAGCAACCAAATATTTTCATGCAGGTTGCCATACAAATAGATGGAAGAATTGGGAACCCAACCAGTCTGTTACATAACTAACCATGCCTCTTCCCCTCCAGACCACATCCCAGAGGACCTGCGGGACCCATTCTACACAGACCAGTATGAGCAAGAGCACATCAAGCCCCCCGTCCTCCACCTGCTGCTGTCCTGTGAGCTCTACTGCCGTGTGTGTGCCCTCATCCTAAAGACGGACCAGGCCGCCTCGCTGCAGTCACACCTGTCAGTCATCCAGGCCCTGAGCCGTAAAGGGATCTATGTCATGGAGAGTGATGACACGCCAGTCACAGAGGCCGACCTCGCCTGTGTGCCCATCAAAATGGTGAGTGGGAGAGAATGGGTAGTGTGTGTAGGAAGGGTGAAATAGGCCTACTGTTCAGAAGGTAATGGCAGCATCTCAATAGTCTTAAAGGTCGACTTTGGGCATGAAGAACAGTCCAACTCTGCCTCCTTTTGGAATTTTCAAACAGAAATGGGGTTTTCCTTTGGTGGTTCATCGACGCGTCATTCTAGTCATGCGTACCGCGACTGACGTAGTGCACAATAACTGTTCCAGCATGTGTTGATGTCATTTCTCAGGATTTGTTTTTGGACGGGATCTATTTTGATCGGTAAGAAATTGCACTTCTGTAGCAAAAAAATCTTATGCATCCATTTTTTTTAGACAATATAATTAAATTTCATGGTATAATGGTGCGTTTGTCAGTTATACAGTTTAAAGCTGTTATTTTTGCATTTTTGCCCAATGTCGACCTTCAAGTGGTTCAAGTATTTCTCATTGTCTCCTCTCCTTAATCTGCACTGAAAACATTGGAGAGAGAAAAGCAATTTGGTGGATGCCTCACATGAGTACAGATTATGGACAAGAAGCGATTGAGATGCACCCAATGGCCTCTTCATCACAGACTAGGAGCTCCCTGTTTGGGGCGTTGGGACTGATATGGTAGGTGATCCATGTTGTTTGTGGGAGTCTTTGCCAGAGGCTGCTCATGATTTGTGGGCGAGAGAAGTTGTTCAAATGAATTAGCCCCTGTGCAAAAACGGATATAAATCAAGTCAGAAAAGCACACACTGCCTTTCTGCTGGTGCAGTGTTGCATTTTTAACATGGCCAAGGATGAGCGAAGTCAACAACCTCCGACTTCTGTTTGGTAAATCTTTGTGTAGGTACACTGCCCTTTTTTATATAGACGTCAAGCTGGCCAAGGCAATGTGAGGGAGAGGGAAAGGAGTTTGGAAATGTTACAGGGGCCAGTATTGCCTGTATCAGTATCCCTTCCTGCTGTAGGCCTTCTCTTATCTCTTCTGATTTATCCAATGAAAGTAGCCATTGTTCTCTTCTCTCTATCAAACGATGGCATCTCTCTACAGCCCTAAGCCTCTAACACTGGAATACCTCATCTACTAGATCTTGGCAAACAGCCTTTGACCTCTAGTCTTGCCTTTGACCTCTAGTATTTTGTTGTTGACAGTAACTTTCTCATCATAACATTCCGGCTTACAGTAATATACATGTTCTTCATTTGTTTAACCTATTTAATTAGTTCCAGACCATTTGGCTGCTTCCTTATCTTTAGCTACCTTGGTGATTTTAAATTTGTCTCTGATTCGTGTCCATATAAAGTCATTGCCTATTCCTTGTACATTCACAACAAAGCTTTTGGCCCATTCTGATTCTTTAGGCCATTGTGAAGTGAACACTGATTCAGTTGATCTCGTTTGATAATAATTTCCTCACAGCTGGATGGAGAAAGGCTAACAGGCCTCTCCATGGTGAGAGGAGAGAGCAGTGTTGAGTTAGGCCTAATATGAGCTAAATGACCCAGTGGGGTTCCATCTGTCCTGCACTACCTTTTCCACTCTACTGTAGTGTACCCTTGTCCCTATAACAGGACCATTTTCCATGTTGACTAGTCAATATGGAAAGTCTGGTGCAGCAGTTGCATAATGATTGATTGAACATTTCAGCGCTCTATTCTGTCTCCATTAGCTCATGTAGCCTAGTTCTCAGGAAGCACAAAGCTTCTCCTTTATGACTTTAAAATCTGTGACTGGTATTTTTTTTTATTGGGCTTGTACTTCTCTGAGGTCTCGATTTAATTCCTGAGATGGCACAGGAAGGTGAATGTTTTGACACGAGTCACCCTGTAGATGTCTATTAGGTCAGGAAACACAGATTTGGACTACTGACCCATAGCAACATCTCCAACTAGCTTTGTGGAATGAACACCACTCCCTCCATGCTTGTTTATGTTGAATTGAATACATTACACCAGTATTTCATAAGAGTTCCAATAATATGTTTCACTGAAAGCACTTAGAGTACCAACACCGGTGTTTGGCAGCGTTTAAACATTCTATCCTGTCATTGTCACGGAGACAGACACACGTTGTAGCTGAGGCAGCTCCGTTCTGGTGTGTGACTAGTCAAGTTTGTGTCTCTAAGTCTAGGTTGATAATCCAACCAAGGTGCTATGTAAGGAACCAGACACACATGCTTAGGAAAGTCTGAAATCCTCCTGACCAGAGAACTGCTGGTCTTTGATAGACTAGGCAGGTCTGTATAAGGGTTGAGAACCCCCCCCTGGTTGCTGAGTTGGCAATGAGGTGTTTCCATGGCAACACCAATGTTCTTCCGCGACTCCTCATGTGCAGCCTCTGGGCTCGTGTGTGAGGAGGCTGAAGAAATTTAGCTTGGCCCCACAGACCCTCGCTTCTACAGATTTACCATTGAGAGTAGAGGTCGACCGATTAATCGGAATGGCCGATTTAATTAGGGCCGATTCCAAGTTTTCATAACGATTACTAATCTGCATTTTTGGACACCGATCATGGCCGATTACATTGCACTCCACGAGGAGACTGCGTGGCAGGCTTGACTACCTGTTATGCGAGTGCAGCAAGGAGCCATGGTAAGCTAGCATTAAACATATCTTATAAAAAACAATCAATCTTAATTAACATAAACACTAGTTAAATACACATGGTTGATGATATTACATGTTTATCTAGCTTGTCTTGTGTTGCATATAATCCATGCAGTGGCTGTTAATTTATCATTAAATGACTTAAATGTAAATGTAAAATTGAATCACAGCCTACTTCACCAAACGGGTGATTTAACAAGCGCATTCGCGAAAAAAGCACTGTCGTTGCACCAATGTGTACCTAACCATAAACATCAACGCCTTCATTAAAATCAATACACAAGTATATATTTTTAAACCTGCATGTTTAGTTTATATTGCCTGCTAACATGAATTTCTTTTAACTAGGGAAATTGTGTCACTTCTCTTGCGCTCTGTGTAACAGAGTCAGGGTATATGCAGCAGTTTGGGCCACCTGGCTCATTGCAAACTGTGTGAAGACTATTTCTTCTTAACAAAGACCGCCAACTTTGCCAAGTGGGGGATGATTTAACAAAAATTTCAAAAAAGTATTTTTTATTTTACCTTTATTTTACTAGGCAAGTCAGTTAAAGAACAAATTCTTATTTTCAATGACGGCCTAGGAACAGTGGGTTAACTGCCTGTTCAGGGGCAGAACGACAGATTTGTACCTTGTCAGCTCAGGGATTCGAACTTGCAACCTTTCGGTTACTAGTCCAACGCTCTAACCACTAGGCTACCCTGCCGCCCCAATCATTGCACGAATGTACCTAACCATAAACATCAATGCCTTTCTTAAAATCAGTACATAGAAGTATATATATTTAAACCTACATATTTAGTAAAAAGAAATTCATGTTAGCAGGCAATATTAAACTAGGGAAATGGTGTCACTTCTCTTGCGTTCATTGCACGCAGAGTCGGGGAATTTGCAACAGTTTGGGCCGGCCTGGCTCGTTGCAAACTAATTTGCCAGAATTGTACATAATTATGACATAACATTGAAGGTTGTGCAATGTAACAGGAATATTTAGACTTATGGATGCCATCCGTTAGATAAAATTCGTAACGGTTCTGTATTTCACTGAAAGAATAAACGTTATGTTTTCGAAATGATAGTTTCCGGATTTGGCCATATTAATGACTTCAGGCTTGTATTTCTGTGTGTTATTATGTTATAATTAAGTCTATGATTTGATAGAGCAGTCTGACTGAGCGGTGGTAGGCAGCAGGCTCGTAAGCATTCATTCAAACAGCACTTTTGTGCGTTTGCCAGCAGCTCTTCCCTGTGCATTGAGCTGTTTATGACCTCAAACCTATCAATTCCCGAGATTGGGCTGGTGTAACTGATATGAAATGGCTAGATAGTTAGCGGCGTGCTCGCTAATAGCGTTTCAATCGGTGACGTCACTCGCTCTGAGACCTTGAAGTAGTTGTTCCCCTTGCTCTGCAAGGGCCACGGCTTTTGTGGAGCGATGGGTAACGATGCTTCGAGGGTGGCTGTTGTCAATGTGTTCCTGGTTCGAGCCCAGGTAGGGGCGAGGAGAGGGACGGAAACTATACTGTTACACTGGCAATACTAAAGTGTCTGTAAGAACATCCTATAGTCAAAGGTTAATGAAATACAAACAGTATAGAGAGAAGTAGTCCTATAATTCCTGTAATAACTACAACCTAAAACGTCTTGCTTGGGAATATTGATGACTCATGTTAAAAGGAACCACCAGCTATCATATGTTCTCATGTTCTGAGCAAGGAACTTAAACGTTAGCTTTTTTACATGGCACATTGCACTTTTACTTTCTTCTCCAACACTTTGTTTTTGCATTATTTAAACCAAATTGAACATGTTTCATTATTTATTTGAGGCTAAATTGATTTTATTGATGTATTATATTAAGTTAAAATAAGTGTTCATTGTTCATTCAGTATTGTTGTAATTGTCATTATTACAAAGAAAACAAAGAAGAAAAAAACATTGTCCGATTTTAATCGGTATCGGCTTTTTTTGGTCCTCCAATAATCGGTATCGGCGATCTCTAATTGAGAGCTGACATTTGGACCAGCGATGTCAGCCCCATGAGCATGCAGAGTTTGACAGTACAGTGGGTTGACAATGATTTCGTACTGAGGAAAGCTGTATTGCACGCTCAAGAATGTGCTGGTTCTCATACCGCTGCTGCCATTTCAATGGCATTTGAGAACATGTTTGAAACATGAACACACTTCTACCGCCATTTGAACAACTGACTCGAGAAATAAGCTCAACTGCATCTGCAGCAGACGCGATACCCTCTGTCATGGCATTGAAACACCTGCTCGTTGGGTTAACTTGGAAAAGTACTGTACCAGAGGCTGGGAGAACAAGCCAGTCAGTGGCATTCTCTCTGAGCCTCTTTACTGTGTCGCCACCTTGCCCACTACTTCGATGCAGACAAGAAACAGGGTTTACGTGAAATGTTACACAGCTGGACAAGCTGTAAACGGACAGTGACAGTGCGCAATGAGGAAGAGAGGCCATGGATGTATGATGAAATCCTGGTTGAGACTGAACAAAAGAACAATGAAACAGCACAGCAAGTAAGTGAAAGATAGGTTTTGATTATGTTTACTAGTAAATGGGACATGTGTAAATGCTAACAAATAACTTTTTGGTTTGTGTGTTTCAACTATTTAACTGCACGAGAATGCTTGAGGCTGTTTTTGGGGGGGGGCAAAGAAAATATATCTGTATCGGCCAAAAATGTCATACCACTGCATCCTAGCGATAGCATCTGCAAATGTGTAAGCGACAATTCAAATTAGATAGAGAGCGATACCTGCGCAGTGCTCTGCCTCCTGTTTGACTCCTGCTGCCTAGCAGCTGGGGCTAATAAAACAGCAGTGCATCATTCCCTGGGTCTGCTCCGATGGGTTGGAGGAAATGCATTGTCTTTGTGAGGGGGAGAGAGACGGGAGACTTGAAAGTCAGCTTGGGGCAATATAACAGTAGTAGTTCATCCATACTCTCCTGGGTTCCTTTCTTTCAGACAGGTCTGGGGAAGGGGATTGTTGGTTTTGTGTGTGTCTGGCATATTCATTGTCTCCTAACACTAGCACATGACAGTTAGGCTATGCTGTTTTTGCTAGTATTATTATTTGACTCAATATTTTCTATGTTTAGATACAGGGTCCTGAGGATGAATCAATAACATTGTAGTTACTCAAATACTTAACTGATTGACAGGGAAAAGAAGGAAGCCTGTACAGAAATATTCCAAAACATACATGCTTTTTGCAACAAGGCACTAAAGTAGTACTGCACTTTTTGTTCTGAATACACAGTGTTGTTTGTGGCAAATACAAAACATTACTGAGGACCATGCTCCATATTGTTAAATAAAATCACATTTTATTTATAGAGCACATTTCAGACATGGAATGCAACGCAATGTGCTTCACAGGAAAAAAAACTAAAAGAAAATAAAAACAAATGTACTACACAACAAACAAAATAATAATAAACTGAACGACCAAAAAAATGTAGAATAACCACCAAGACTTTTCCTAGAGCTGGCCGCCCGGCAAAACTGAGCAATCGGGGGAGAATGGCCCAAGAACCCGATGGTCACTGACAGAGTTCCTTTGTGGAGATGGGAGAACTTTCCAGAAGGACAACCATCTCTGCAGCACTCCGCCAATCAAGCCTTTATGGTAGAGTGGCCAGACGGAAGCCACTCCTCGAGTAAAAGGCACATGACAGCCGGCTTGGAGTTTGCCAAAAGGCACCTAAAGGACTCTGACCATGAGAAACATTATTCTCGGGTCTGATGAAACCAAGATTGAACTCATTGGCCTGAAAGACAAGCGTCATGCCTGGAGGAAACCAGGTACTGCTCATCACCTGGCCTATAACATCCCTATGGTGACTAGTCAGGATCGAGGGAAAGATGAACAGAGCAAAGTACAGAGATCCTTGATGATAACCTATACCAGAGCACTTAGGACCTCAGACAGGGGCGATGGTTTACCTTCCAACAGGACAATGACCTCAAGCACACAGCCAAGGTAACACAGGCATGACTTCGGGACAAGTCTCTGAATGTCCTTGAGTGGCTCAGCCAGAGCCTGAACATCTCTGGAGAGACTTACTCTGGAGAGACACCTACTCATTCCAGAGTTTTTCTTTTCTTTTTTACATTGTAGAATAATAGTGAAGACCTACAACTACTAAATTACACGCACTACTAAAGGACACCAATAAGAAGTGCAATGGACATTAGACCGGTGAAATGTGTCCAAATTTGAGATTTTTGGTTCTAACCGACGTGTCTTTGAGAGATCATCCTTTCACCTACTCTGCATGTGCGTTTCCCACCGTGAAGCATGTAGGAGGTGTGGGGGTGTTTTGCTGGTGTCACTGTCAGTGATTCATTTAGAATTCAAGACACACTTAACCAACATGGCTATCACAGCGTTCTGCAGTGATAGCCAAAACAAGATTTGATAGTGTTAGTGGGACAATCCATTTGTTTTTCAACAGGACAATGAACCCAACACACCTCCGGGCTGTGTAAGGGCTAATTGACCAAGAAGGAGAGTGATGGAGTCCTGCATCAGATGATCTGGCCTCCACAATCACCTGACCTCAATCCAATTGAGATGGTTTGGGATGAGTTGGACCGCAGAGTGAAGGAAAAACAAGTGCTCAGCATATGTGGGAATTCCTTCAAGACTATTGGAAAGCAATCCAGGTGAAGCTGGTTGATTGAATGTAACACGTGTGTAAAGCTGTCATCAAGGCAAATGGTGGCTACTTTGAAGAATCTGAAATATAAAATATATTTTTATTTAACACGTTTTTGGTTACTATGTGGTTCCACACACTGAGTGCCCTGTGCCCAAAGTTGATGCCCCGACTTTGGCGTGACGTGATTGTTGTTCTGGCTCGTCCTGCCCCCACACAATGCCAACATACCCATGATTGATCAATACCCTACTGTTTTCTGAACTGACCTATCCCATGATTGATCAATAACATGGTGTTTTCGGAACCGACCTACACCTATGTATCCCTCGCTCCCACTCCATCTACCAGAGTTCCCACATGCCCCTACGATGACCTACCTTTACACAGTGTGTGTGTTTTCTGATCTAATCTGTGCCATCGTTTCCCTCCTCCAGAGTGCCCACATGCCGATGGTTGATGCCCTGATGATGGCCTACACGGTGGAGATGATCAGCATAGAGAAGGTGGTGGCCTGCGTTAAACGCTTCTCCACCTTCAGCGCCTCCAAGGAGCTGCCCTTTGACCTGGAGGATGCCATGGTATTCTGGATCAACAAGGTATGGTGGGGAATACACAAACATGTATTTACCACACGCACAATATTACAAGAGTGGAGGTGTCTGTCTGTGTGTTTTAACGTACAGGTTCTTATTTTAGTTGTCTATCAGCAAGAGGCATTCCGAAAATAGCACTTTAAGAACTAAGAGTGAATGTTGCTTTTGTTGCAGGTGAACCTGAAGATGAGGGAGATCACAGAGAAAGAGCTTAAAGTCAAGCATCACCCGCTGGAGTCTCCCAATCACCAGAAGGTAAGTCTGGAGCAGCACAGCGCTCTCATGGCACTACCATAGATAGACAAGGAAACTGAAGCGCTAGAGCCAAAAGGGCTCCCATGGAGCTTGCTGCTCTTGATGCATCATCAGTCTCTATACTGCAGTCTATACATCCAGGACACATTCCAAGAATAATTGCTGTTGTAAAACCAATTTATTTGTATTTTTGCAGGGTAGTCTCATCGACCATATCTATTTTTCAAGAAAGACCTGGTTCAAGTCAACATAGCTCTTTGTCTACTGCCATTTGGGGTTGAACCCTGATTGACCTCTGTTCTCTTAACCCGGAAGCAGATCCAATCCTGTCTGACCTTTGACCTTTCTGCTCCTATTCTTCCTGTCTGTCTCCTCCCCCCTCCCCTCTCTCCTGCTACTTGGATAGTCTCCCTCCAAATGGTATTGGAAACTAGTACCTGTAAGTTGGCTGCTAATAGTCCCCCCTCTCCTCCCTTTTGCACGCATAGTTCTGTGTCTATGTGCACACGCACCACACCACCATGGCTCATCCAAGCCCTTTCTGTGCTGCTTGTAGCCAGTGAGTCAGCCAGCCAGTGGGAGAAGGCTGGTGTTTTTGGTTATTCCATTTTTTAGTTGAGAATGTCACACACTTGTCTAGTCCGGTGGTTTTGGATATTTGGTGACAATGTATATTTTGGGTGAACAATGTTTTTTTGCCTTTCATTTCAAGCTGCTGCAAACTGTGGAGTCATAATGGCGTGTGGATAAGAGAGAAAGATGTGTGTGTGTGTGTGTGTGTGAGTAAAGGAAAAACAGAAAATGTGTAAGTGTCTTGAGTGAGCGAGAGCCATGTATCCATCGCTCAGCCCTTGCTTTCCTTTGCTCATGCGCTGAGATATTGATGCCATTTCCACCTGTGCCCACAACCTTTACCATGCCCACCCCTCCTATGCTCTCTCTGTCTGCTGTACCCATGTGGTCTCTCCCTGGCCTCTCACGGTGTCTCTCTGCTCTGCCCGCGGTCTCCTTCGTACACTCTGCTGTCTGTGCGACTCAATCTGATTTCATGCACGCCCTGGCCCACTGCATGCTGGAGCCAGAGGAGCTGGAGCTCTCCACAGTGGTAGTACACCTGCAGCAGTCCTCCTTACTGTAGATGTCCCTGCCTCCCTAAAGATCTGGAACCTTCTAGTTGATCTTTTTCTGACTTGTCACTCTAGTTAAGCCTACCCATGTAGAATTAGCTACTTCCCCATTAAAGATTAGTGTGTTGTTTTTATGGTAGTTACACTTGAATAATTTAAGATTTGTATATTCAGATTGCAGGATGGGTTATTTTATTTGCTACTACTGTGGCCAAGTTGTGATTAGACTGGGAGGCCTATGGATTGAGATCCATTTAGTATCTCTTATCAGAAATTCATTCTGTAGGCCTTGTATTTGGTTGATGGTTGGAGTTTAGTTTGATTAATCATTAAGTTAATGTGGTTCATGCTGTTCAGCTAGTCCTGGCCAGTAGACTAGAGCATTAATGAATACAATAGGCTAGTTCAGTTTATTTTTTATTTTTTACACCACACAGTTAGCCAGCAGAAGTGGGCCAGTGATTCCCATGTGACCCTCTTCTGTATGCTAGTGGCCTGGTTTGACTGTGGGGACCGTGACACTGCATTCACAGAGAGGTTTGTGAGGGTTGGTGGCAGACCAACCATGGCACCATGTCACACTTTATGAAGGACCACTCCACCCATCTCCACCCTTACACAGACCGATTGGGGCTTATTCAGGGAGTGCCACTGAATGAATTCCGATAGAAATGCATTGTCTAGACCGAACATGATTCTGTTTTATTCAATAGGGACCCGTGTCTGCCTATGTCATTACATTCCTATCTACTCTTGTCATTATATTTCTATCTGCAACCTTATAAACATTGCCGTCCACTGAATAAGCCCTAGGCTGTATGGTAGGACTATAATAACTCAGAGGGGCTCAAGCCATAGAGATGGTCTGACTCTCTCCCTCCCCCTGGTGGTCAGGTACGGTACCGCAGGGAGCACACGTCAGGGCGCCAGTTGCCCTTCTTCCCCCTACTGGAGGACCTGATGAGGGATGTGTGTGATGGAGCCGCGCTCCTCACCGTGGTCCACTACTACTGCCCCAACCTCATGAAGCTTGACGGTAGGACATGGACGCCTTCCCACTCAACAAACTTCGGCTAATCATTAGATATGTTGAATGACTTTGATGGGAAGAGGAAGCCTATGCAATTTGATTCCCTGGTTAGGCCTAGTTAGAAGGCCTTGATTGAACTAAGCAATCACGAATGTCTTTCATCTGATTTCTAATTGAAATAGACCACGGCAAACTAGTGTTCTCTTACTGTAGTACACCGAGTTGTGTAATCCTGTGCTCCTATGTGATATCTAAGCAGCAGGTCTTTCAGCTCCATCCTGACCTTTTTGACCTGTGTGTCTCCTATCAGATATATGCCTGAAGGAGGTGACCTCCATAGCTGACAGTCTGTATAACATCCAGCTGCTCAAGGAGTTTGCCAACGAGTATCTCAACAAGAGCTTTTACCTAACAATAGAAGATATGCTCTACTCTCCACTGGTGCTCAAGGTAAATATTCCATATATTAGTGTTTATGAGCCGTTGCATGTACCAAACTACTTCTGGGATTTGATACCATACTCACAACAGTACTCTGCTAGCCCACAAAATATTGGTTGTTAGGGCGATAGTACCTAATCTCTCATGGGAGAAAGGCAATGTCATTGTGCGAGGCTAAGCTAGCCACGGATAGCTAGCTGCCAGGGCATTAGGCTACATGTCTGTTGTCTAACATGGTCCCTATTCTCTCCCTGCAGCACAATGTGATGGTGTTCATTGCGGAGTTCTTCTGGTGGTTTGAGACGGTCAAGCCAGAGTTTGTCCAACCCAGGACTGAGGAGTTCAAAGATGGTGAGCATCATCTGCTCTGCATCTGGTTCAGTTGGGGATTGGGTGGGTGTGTCTGCTGTAACCAATAAGCTTGATCGTGCAAGGGAGCTACCTAGCTAGCAAGTTAGCAAACCAAACGCAATAGCTGGAGCACTGAGCTTGAGATAATTTATTTGACACATCTTAAGTGGTGAACCTATATTTTTAATCAAATCAAATGTATTTATATAGCCCTTTGTACATCAGCTGATATCTCAAAGTGCTGTACAGAAACCCAGCCTAAAACCCCAAACAGCAAGCAATGCAGGTGTAGAAGCATGCACCCCTTGAGCTTCAGGGGGCCCCAAATCCTATATCTATCTATCTTATCCATCTCTATGATATTGAGAATCATACCATTGGTATTTCAAAATACCCCAGTATACGGTGTACCGCCAAAGCCTAGTTGAGGTATAGTGATGTACTGTGCAGTATGTTGTATTTGTATGCGCAGGGAGGGTAGTGCCAAATGGGTGGATCAACTAAAGCTGTTGAACCTGTAAGATGAGGAAGAACAGTATTAATGGTTTCTTACTTATTTGGTTAAACTGAAGTGTCAATGGTCTTTAAAAAAAAACATGTATTACTGTAATTCCCATAGCTTTTCATTGCACATTTGTAGGTAATCCCCTTGGAATTTTCAATAGTCTGTTATGTACGTTGACTTGCAGATTTAGCTGATCTTAACATAATACATTTAGACAGAACATGACTGGGAATGAAAATAAGCAGCTGCAGTTTCAATGAGACAATTTATAATATTCTCCACTCCTTACCCACCCACCTCTGTTTTGATTGATGCCTCTCCCCTCCTCTCACAACAGCCCGAGCCATGGCTCAGCCGAAGAGTGCCCGCCCCTCAGTGCCCATCTCCAACGCCACCAAGCGTAGCTTCCAGGTGACCCCTGGCATCACCGAGGCCTCTCTGTCTGTCTCTGCCCAGAGCAGCCCTGATGTCTCCAACAGGTACTTCCTGCACCCTGCTGAAGACTCTGACCCTCTGTAAGTCTCTCCTTCCTCTCTGTCCACCCTTCTCATTTCATATTTCATCAACCTGTGTTTCCCATATAGCGATCTTGGAAAATATGACATTGTTTCCTCTCACCTTACACATGCATTTGCTGGCCCTTCTAATTTTTGCCCTCACTTTCTCCACTGTTTATCGATATTAGTTCATTTATGTTCCACAATCATTCCAGCCTTGGAAGAAAGCATATTGCGTGAACATTGTGTATCGTGTTTGTTGGTTGAACTGTGGGAGGGTAAAAGATTAGGATTAAAGGGACAGTAGGTCAGATTAACAAAGACTATAGAGTCAACTGACTGATGGGTTGATTATCTGTGTGGAGAGTGAGTGGTTATGGGGTGTCTCTTCCTGATGTTTGTTTACTTTTAGTGTAAGAAGAACTGTTTGAAAAGGGAGCCTGAAATGTCAGCCTGTTTTGGTGGGATGGAGTTTTGGTTATCCATGGTGACATCACCATGCAGTAAATGAGTTAATAGACCAATAAGAGAGTTCCAAACCTCTCTGCTAATAACAGCTCATTTTAAGTTTTCCCCTTCCCACTCAGACCACCCCCAGACAGTCCTAGCAACATTTTTGCCTAAGAAATTGTCCTTTAAGACATCTATTGACCATTTGAATTGAAAACAATCACAGTAAGGTACTTAATTGTTACCCAGAAATGATTTTATATTGAGATAAAACCGTTGCATTGGACCTTTAAAAATGTGAGCAATAAGAGACAGCTAAACCGATAATGTGGATCTAGGGAATGTGGGTCAATCTGCTTTACCGAAGGTGTAAGAGGGGCTAATCCCTTAAACTGTCCGTGTACGTAAGACCTCAATGAATTCACATAGTCTAGGAAAGGATATACAGTGCCTTTTGAAAGTATTCAGACCCCTTGACTTTTTCCACATTGTTACATTACAGCCTTATTCTAAATTGAGGGGGGGAAACAATTTCATCAATCTACACACAATACCCCATAATAACAAAGCAAAAGACAGGTTTAGAAATGTTTGCAAATAATTACAAATAAACTGAAATCACATTTACATAAGTATTCAGACCCTTTACTCAGTACTTTGTTGAAGCACCTTTGTCAGCTATTACAGCCTCGAGTATTCTTGGGTGACGCTACAAGCACACCTGTATTTGGGGAGTTTCTCCCATTCCTCTCTGCAGATCCTCTCAAGCTCTGTCAGGTTGGATGGGGAGCATCACTGCATGCACAGATATTTTCAGGTCTCTCCAGAGACATTAGATCGGGTTCAAGGCCAGGCTCTGGCTGGGTCACTCAAGGACATTCAGAGACTTGTCCCAAAGCCACGCCTGCGTTGTCTTGACTGTGTGCTTCGGGTCGTTGTCCTGTTGGAAGGTGAACCTTCACCCCAATCTGAGGCCCCGAGCGCTCTGGAGAAGGTTTTCATTAAGGATCTCTCTGTACTTTGCTCCATTCATTGGCTTCCGTCTGGCCACTCTACCATAAGCGCCTGATTGGTGGAGTGCTGAGGAGATGGTTGTCCTTCTGGAAGATTCTCCCATCTCCACAGAAGAACTCTGGAGCTCTGTCAGTGACCATCGGGTTCTTGGTCACCTCCCTGACCAAGGCCCTCCTCCCCCGATTGCTCAGTTTGGCCAGGCGGCCTGCTCTAAATCATGTCAAATCAATTGAATTTACCACAGGTGGACTCCAATTACGTTGTAGAAACATCTCAATGATGATCAATGGAAACAGGGTGCACCTGAGCTCAATTTCGAGTCATAGCAAAGGGTCTGAATACTTCGATTTATCATTATGGGGTATTGTGTGTAAATTGATGAGGGCAAAAAATTATTTAATCAATTTTAGAATAAGTCTGTAACAAAACAAAATGTGGAAAATGTCAATAGGTCTAAATACTTTCCGAATGCACTGTAATCCAGCAGACAACATCCAAAGACTGACTAGGTAGGTAATCGAAATGGTTTGTGTGCGTGTGATTCACAGTACTAAAGGAGGTCCTGCTGCAGCCTTCAGCACCTCCCACCCACTCCTCCCTCTGAGGCAGAGACAACAGAAGCAGCAACAGGGAGAGGATGGATCGGGTGAGGGCACCACACGACACACCACCACAGCTACCATTTACCATAGAAGACAATCCAAAACCATTCATAGGCACATTTTAGAAATTACATTTATACTTTGGTTATACTGATGGTTTTCTCTAGTTGTGTAGCTTTGTGTTGTAGTGGAATAATACTGCAGCGCACATTTCAATATCAGATGGCTTTTCTATTGTGTATTATAGGTAGCTGTATGGTCAATGTTTTGTCTGTGTGTGTCTAGGAATTAGAAACCGCTCCAACTCCTTGGAGAACAGACAGCCACGAGGTTCAGTGCAGGCCTGGCCTGACAAGAGACAGAGGTATAGTGTGACAACACCTTTCTTGATTAATAATACAGTTTATCAGAATCGGGGGATCTCCGATTTTGATTATTTTGTTTAACTCCAGATAGCCTGATTTCTTATCCTTTACAAACTCTGTTTCTAATGTTATGCTGATCATATTCATGATGTATGGTGTCTCACTCTTTCTTTCTTCCCCCTCCAGGCCAATGTCAACGCTCAACCCGTACACGTTTGGTATCTCAGCCACTGACAGCGACGCTGATATAGCCTCTGGGGACAGTGTGAGTCTGGCCCGCTCCATCAGTAAAGACAGCCTGGCCTCTAACGTAGCCAACCTCACCCCCAAACACCAGGGTCTCACCCCCCAGGGCCACACCCTGATCGGCCCCGCCCAGGTAGGCCGCACCCCAGTCAGCCCTGCACCCCGCCGGGTCAACGGCCACGGCCTGCTGGGAAACGTCAACATGGAGGAGGAGGAGGAGGAGCAGCTTGTGTCTGTGATGAGGACTGAAGCGTCAACCGCTCTCCCCAGTCAGGGCGAGGCGACGCAGCCAACTGCTGGGGCCAGGCCCAAGGATAGCTTTTACTTAGAACCACTGATGCCTGCTGTGTTGAAATCGGCAAAAGAGAAGTCTGTATGCCTGAATAAGGAGGAGGAGAGTGGGGAGGTGGGGCGATCGTGGGGAGCGGGGTCCATCCGGAGAGTAGAGGGGGTGCCTGGACTCGCGGCGTCGGCCAGGAGAAAAATCCCCACCAGCCTAAATCGGACCTCTACTCCCACTTCTAGTGGGGAGTTTGCCGTGTCTGCTGAAGCTTCATTGGCTGGGCCACCCCAGGGACAAGGAGCCTGTAAAAACCTGGTCACCAGTAGTGTGGACCCCTCCTCCAGAGAGCCACCTGGGGGCTTCTACCTCCACTCTGACAGTGACAACCAGAATCCTGGTCAGGACCTGGAGCCAGACCTGGACGAGGCTGATGAGGAGGACCTGGATGAAGCTCTCACCACCAAGGACCCAACCAGGCCTAGGAAGGCCTTCGATGAGGAGGAAGAGTCAGCCAAGCTGCAGGAGGACCTGAAGGAGAAAGAGGACAAGGATAAAGGGGATGATGGTGGTAGTGGACGCTCCAGCCCCTGTCTCAGCACCCACTCCCAGGCCAGCAGCCTGGCCAGCGGCAGTATACGCATGACCAGCTTCGCTGAACGCAAGGCCCAGCAGCGCTTTGGCAGCAACCATGACCTGCGACCCAGCGCGTCCAGCTCCCAAAGGACCACCCCAGACGGCTCCGAGTGCAGCGGGCCCCTCTCTCTGCCCACCTCCTGGAGGCTGAAGAGGGACCAGAGCCCCTCCTCGCCCCAGGGGGGGCGAGGGGACGGTGGCACCAACTTGTTGGCTTCTGAGCTGGTCCAGCTCCACATGCAGCTGGAGGAGAAGAGGAAGGCCATCGAGCACCAGAAGAAGAAGATGGAGGTGCTGTCAGCCAGACATAGACAGAAGCTGGGCAAGGCTGCCTTTCTGCACATCGTCAAGAAGGGCAAGAGCGACACCCTGCCCCACCCGCTCAAACCAGACTACAACTCCAAAGAGGAGCTCAACGGGGACAAAGGGGGGAGCTCGAAAGATGACTCGTGCCTGGACGCACTGAGAGTGGCCAAAGAGACAGGGTCTGCCACCTCGCCAGTCCCAGATGCCTTAGAGATGGTGGAAAGGAAGTGCAGCGGTAGCACTGGTCTGCTGCTGGACGAAGAACTGGACCTGAACGAATGTAACCGCTCCATTGAGATGCTGAATGATGCCATCGGCAGCATCCAGCAGCAGATGATGCAGCTGTCCCTCCAGCAGGACCTGCTGATGAAACAGAATGTACAGTCCCCTCCCGGCCCCCCTCCTCCCAACGACAAGACCAGCGGCTCTGAACCAAAAGCCCAATCTGCCGCCCACTTTGTGGAGATGGGCAGCGGCGCACCAACCACCGGTACCGCACCAACCAGGAAACCCCCCAAGCTGACCTCGGCCAGAGGCCCAAGGTCCAAGCCGTCTGAGCTGAAGCTGGTCAAGGAGCACGGGCGGCAGGGCCTTACCTCCAGCAGGGCAATCACCCCCACCCACAGCCTGGAGACCCTGCCCCACTTGAGGCAGTTCCCCGGGGGCAGGTCCCCCAGGGCAGACCCCCCTGACACCAGAACCCCCTCTGTTGGTGGAGAGACAATCGGTGTGCAGGACAAGCCTGGACGGAGCGCCACCTTTAGGCTCAACGATGAGGCTAACCTGCGCACAATGGCCCGTATCGACCCGGTAAATGTCACCCCAGAAGTGTCCTTTGAGTGCCTGTCCAGTACCTTGAGGGAGGGGGAGCTGAATTCCTCGGACAGCTCTGGGAAGGAGAACGTCCCCTTGGAGGAGGTGTCATGGAGCAAAGCCCCCTGATAGAGGTGGACCTGTCAGACCTGAAGGACCCAGAGGAGATGGAGGGAGACTGTGATCAAAACAGCACCATGGATGGGGAAGACGGAGAACAGAAGTCTGGCCTGGGATTCTTCTTCAAGGTGTGTGTGTGTGTGGTTTTCTGTCAGAAAAATTTGCGGAGGGACAATGTGACTGGGAAGATTTTAATTTACCGGACATTTGAGGAATTTACCAGACGTCCATATGCGTTCCAATCTGAGATTATCCATATTTACGTGTCCTTAAAAACAGCCTGTGTTTCGGAGTGTATGAAATGCAAAACGCCTATTGTTTTTTACTTTTCTAAAATAATGATTGTCCACCTCACGGTTCAGCTGTCTGAGATTTGAGCACTAAATGCATCGGGGCATGCGGCCTATAGGCTTAGCGGTCCAGTGTATGATATTAATATTTAAAATATATAAAGGAAGAAAAGCTTAGGCCTTGTTCCAGAGCGATAGAGATATCCTGGCGGCATGCTACATCACCAACGTTAATTTCTTTATCCTTGTCAGATGGGCTACTGTGTCTGCTATAGAGATTAAGACGTACAGAAGGAGGCTAATTACTTCATTTTTTTATCTGAATATTTTTTTTTTATAAAAATGATCATTATGTTGTTAGATTATAGGAGTAACTCTGGTAGGCCTAAAACATTCCTAACCTCAAGTTCAACTGTCGAACTCTGTTGGATTGCCGGTGCGCAATGCCTTCATATCATAGGCCTGCAGTAGCTAAAGCATAGCTTAATTTAGCCAATGACAATGTCTCAACAGAATGAAACAAAACATGTTTGCATATTTAAAGAACTCGTTTAGATTAATACCCCTACAAAAATTAAGCAATAAGGCCCGAAGTGGTGTAGTATATGGCCAATATACCACAGCTTAGGGATGTTCTTAAGCACGATGCAACACGGAGTGCCTGGACACAGCCCTATTGGCCATATATCACGAACCCCAGTGGTGCCTTAATGCTATTATAAACTGGTTACCAACGTAATTGGAGCAGTCAAAATATTTATTTTATCATACCGATGGTATATGGTTTGATATACCACAGCTTTCAGCCAATCAGCATTCGGGACTCGATCCACCCAGTTTATAATAAGTGATGTACAATAATAATGATCAAACCAATGATTGTACTTTCACCCAGGATGCAACTATTTTTACGCTGTAATGTTAAAACAAAATCGGACAACCCTATAGAAGAATAGTTTACATATTTACCTAGTCGGGTTGTTGTGTTCTGTGCGGGATAAATATTATTCTCGAGGCGCTTTCAAGTTGAGAGCCATAGGGAGGGAAAAATGTATTCTGATAAGCAGTCAACGCACAACAATTCTTAACACAATCGCTGGAAAACCCATGTTTGTTTATTTATTTGTTTTATTGTTACGCATTTTTTTTCTTTGTAATTTTCCCCCATTTTTCTCCCCAATTTCAGGATATCCAATTTCTAGTTACGATCTTGTCTCACCGCTGCAACTCGGGAGAGGTGAAGGTCTAGACATGCGTCCTTCGAAATATGATCTGCCAATCCACGCTGCTTCTTAACACACTGCTCGCTTAACCCGGGAGCCAGCCATACCAATTTTTACAGAGAAAACACTGTTTGACTGAACCCAGTTTGCAGGCGTTAGAGCTTGCAGGCGGAGTCGCTAGAGCGCGATGAGCCAACGAAAGCCTCCCCTAACCTGGATGGAGCTGGGCCAATTGTGCACCTCCCTCTGTATAGGGATTAAACCCCTGGCTGTAGTTGCGCCTCAGCAATGCGATGCAGTGCCTTAGACTGCTGCGCCGCTCGGGAGGCCCACCACAAATGTATTTTGAAAAACAGTTTTGGCCTTTTAAGAGAGGGGATCCCAATTTTTCCATTGCTACCACGTTTATTTCTCTACTTCGATTGTGCGAGTTGCATCGTTTTACAAATGCATTTACAACCGGACTTTCAAGCATGGTTTAGGCGCAGCTGCGCAACACAGAGCTTAATGGGGACATGGTATCTTAAAAGGGCGATGGCATAATTTCATTATAGAAACATATATTTTTTTGTTTATATATTTATAATAAAATAATTATTAACAATCAGGATGTTGTGTCTAATGGGGTAAATGTAGATAGGCTGAATCCTGGGATTTGTCCATGTAAATTGTATAGCCACTATGTTGCATCAGTTGGGCTACAGGCAATTGCGATTTGTGCATCTAAGAATATAGACCATTCATAGGTTATTATTTCATTTAGGTTAATATTTAATTTAACCTTTTATTTAACTAGGAAAGTCAGTTAAGAACAAATTCTTATTTACAGTGACAGCCTAGAACAGTGGGTTAACTGCCTTTTTTCAGGGGCAGAATGACAGATTTTTACCTTGTCAGCTCGGGGATTTGATCCAGCAAGCTTTTGGTTACTGGCCCAACGCTCTAAACCAGTGGTCACCAAACTACGGCCCGCGGGCCGGATACGGCCCGTCAGCACATTTGGCCCGGCCCTCTGAACAATACCAGAGACGCTATCGAATTTTTTTCCTATTTGGCCTCCAGAAAAAAAATCCTAGGCCCGGCCCTGTCAAAGAGAGAACAGAATAATGGCGAAATGGTTAGGTAAGAGAAAAATTGATTCAGAATGCAGGGTATTTAACCTGCAGTGGACAAACAATTTTTTTTGTTCAATGCAAAGAAAAGGCTGTTTGTCTCATCTGTCAAGAGACTGTGGCGGTATTCAAAGAATACAATCTTCGCCGACACTATGAATCCCGTCACAAAGACAAGTACGATAGCTTGCAAGGCCAAATACGAGCAGACAAACTCTCAAAGCTAAAAAGTGGACTACTATCTCAGCAGAATACATTTGTACGCCAAGCTCAGCTGAACCAGGCATCCGTTCGGGCCAGCTTTCGGGTTGCTAAACTGATAGCAAGAAGCGGTAAGCCTTTCACTGACGGAGAGTTTGTTAAGAAATGTATGGATGCTGTCGCGGAGGAGGTGTGTCCCGAGAAGAAAGATGCATTTAATGCCGTAAGTCTGTCGGCGAGTACAATCACCAGACGCGTTGAAGAAATCGGGAGTAATGTATATGCCCAGCTGCAGCAGAAGACGAAAGAATTTGACTTTTTTTCATTAGCACTGGATGAGAGCACGGACGTGCAAGACACAGCGCAACTGCTCATTTTTATTCGTGGAGTTAGCGCAAACTTTGAGATATGCGAGGAGCTGGCAGCCCTCCAAAGTCTCAAAGGGACTACAACGGGAGAGGATATTTTTGACAAAGTGTGCCAAACCATGGAGAAGTTGGACCTGGACTGGTCAAAGCTAGCTAGCATCACGACTGACGGGGCTCCTAGCATGGTGGGCGAAACTCGCGGTCTAATAGGACGCATGAACCGGGAGTTGGAAAAAGGGGTCTCACCGCCCCGCTCACGAGTCCACTGCCTAATTCACCAGCAAGCACTGTGCTGCAAAGTGTTGAAGTGGGATTCTGTAATGAAGGTTGTGGTGTCGTGCATAAACTTCATCAGAGCAAAGGGACTTAAACACAGGCAGTTCCAAGAATTCCTGTCTGAACTGGAGTCTACGCACGGAGATGTGCTGTACTACACAGAGGTCCGATGGCTGAGCCGGGGCAGAGTTTTGAGGCGTTTTTACGAGCTGCTACCCGAAATTAACGCATTTCTTCATTTAAAAGACAAAACGGTCCCAGAGCTGATCGACCCAGAATGGAAATGGCACCTCGCATTTTTAACAGACGTGACAGAAATACTTAACAGCCTTAACTTGCAGCTACAAGGCGAGGGGAAACTCATTTGCGACATGTATTCACACATAAAAGCATTTGAGGTGAAATTAGCGCTGCTTTTGGAACAAGTGAAAAAGCGCAACTTCGTCCATCTTCCTGCTACCCAAAACCTGTCGACAGAGAACCCAGCGGTCCCGTTCCCAGCTGAAAAGTGCGTGGAAGCACTGGAAATGCTGAAGGCGGAGTTCGGTGTGCGATTCAGTGAACTACATGTTCATGCAAAAGAAATCCGTCTTTTTCAGAACCCCTTTGTTGCCGACATTGATGAAGCCTAGCCTTCATATCAGTTTGAGTTGGCTGAGTTACAGAACTGTGATGTTCTGAAAGACGCATTCAAGCCCAACAGTCTCATTGACTTCTATGCCGCCCTCCCAAACGACACATATCCAAACATCAAAAAACACGCAATGAAAATGTCCACAGTTTTTGGCAGCACGTATATCTGCGAGAAAACCTTTTCTCGCATGAAACTGCTGAAAACCCGATCAGATCAAGATTGACAGATGAACATTTGCATCAGTGCTTGAGACTGGCTGTAACTAGAATGGAACCTGATATTCAACTTCTCACCAGCCAGATGCAGGCCCACAGTTCACACTGATGAACATACATAGGTAAGCTCACTTTTCTGACTTGAATGAGTCATTCTGAGCATAAACAAATATAATCATAATAAAATCTACTGGGATAAAATCCATCTTTACAACCATACTGGTAGTGAAATGTATTGTGCTGTGTAGGTGCTGTATCACTTAGTTCAGTTTCTCAACCTGCTTCTTTTGTGGTTTTCACAGGGAAGTTGATGAGAGAGAGCTGCAAACAGCGGTGTCTACAAGCCTACTGGAACCTACAAAGGATTATAAGGAAGGAACACAAGAACTTTAAGAGACTGCTCATATGTGTCAGAGAGATTCTGCTCTGACAACTGAGCTGAACTTTTATCTGTTAAGATTGTGCATGGCACGACAGAAAGTTAATGTTCCATGGCTTTTTTTTCTATGAAGAACCCAGAGAGAGTTATTTAGTTATTATTTATTTCCTGTTTTTTCTGTGAAGAACTCAGAGAGGGTTATTTAGTTATTATTTATTTCATTAATAGTGTTATTATTTGTTTCCTGACTTTTTTTCTGTAAAGAACCTGGAAAGGGTTATTTGGTTATGTGTGGCTTTCTGGAAAACAATAAAAATTTTAAGCTCCCCTACGATCGTCACACTTTTTCTGTTACAAACTGACACCGGCCCCCCATCAGAGAAGGGAAAAGTTATGTGGCCCTCACAGGAAAAAGTTTGGGGACCCCTGCTCTAAACCATTAGGCTACCTGCCGTTATCTACATGGTCCAATGTGTAAAAAATGATTTTAAATTTCCAATGCAGCTGTTTTATCTCAATATCAAATAATTACTGGGTAACAATTTAAGTACCTTGTAATAGTTTTCCATTAAAATTGACAAAAATAGCTGAACTATTTTACAGTGCTCGTTTCATCAGCTGTTGTACAATATGATACAAATCACAGGAAACAATGTATTTTGACTGCACTGGACCTTTCTAAAATCATTTTTACTGATATGTTATTGGGCACATTGCTGGTGGTGGAAATTATATTTTAGATGGTGTCAGCGTAATTTTATTTAAATTCATTTTGGACTAGAATGTATTTTTTTAAGTCACCAGGACTGAGCTTCTCAGTTCTACATAAAAATGATCTCCGGGAGGACCCAGGACCACCTAAGCAAGGGAACTGGAATTGACAAACTTGCTGTTTTTAAAAATGGTCCTCTTTCCCTAAAGGCATGATGGTCATGCCTTTCTCACATGAAAGGGGAGGTTAACAATCGATCTGAGATTGATTTACTTTTCAGTCATGGGATTATTTTGTTGTTGCTTTAATCCTTGTAATTACGAAAATAAATGAAAGTTCCAAAATTGCATTCTACCTTAAGAGCGATTTGCACACAGTAACCTGCATTTGGTTGTGCTAACGTTCTTCTCACCTTTGTCCACTACAATAGGCATTTTCACTAAAGGCAAACTTTTTTCTTTTTTTTTCAGCTTTCATTTTACTTCAATGAAAAAGGCCTCCATCTTCACAATAGCAGTAGCCTAGGCCAGGGGTAGGCAACTGGATTCAGCCGCGGACCGATTATTATAATTTTTTTAATTGTCCGAGCGGATGGTCAGGGGGCAATTATAATAATTTGTAAGCTGCAAATTGACCATAACGAAGCCTAAAAATAGATTGTATTTGAAAATAATTTAATATCTTGAATTACATGAGACATGATCACATACAGTATGGCTCTTGGGAGCAGATTTCCCCCAAAAATGTGTTGCTAAATTATTGTGGGCCAAGGCTCCTCTCACTAGTTCTTTCTCTCAGCAGAAGGTGCACGTAAGGCTGTGCGGGAATGGTGCTGTAGCACGAAATCACGTTGTATGATTGGTAGCCTAATTGGGAGATTGTTTTTCTCCCGGCCAGGCTACAATTGTATTTTTTTTATTGGCCAAAAGCCGGCAATTACCGGCTGTGTGTGTGTGTGTGTCATAAAGTGGACAAGATATAAGGCCTATTCTCATCTTTTGGGTGGTCGAATGTCTAGGACAGGGAAAGGTATTACATCGTTTTTATAGTACAACATTTTCCGGGAAGGAATAAAATAAAATTCTACATTTGACTGAATAAATAAAGCAAGAGACGAGGGAGGAGACAGGCAATTGTTTGTGGCGTAAATCAATTGATTTGAATGTCATTGAGTAAAATGCTCCTAGTAAGTGTGTTGTATTGTGCCACAGGATGAACAGAAGGCGGAGGATGAGCTGGCTAAGAAGAGGGCAGCGTTTCTCGTAAGGCAGCAGAAGAAGGCTGAGGATGCCCGGTTACGCAAACTACAGCTGGAGGCAGAGACTGAACAGAAGCGGGAAGAGTCCAGGTAACAAACATGACGTCTTTACAACCAAATCAAAACTATGTCTGCTAGATCAGTCATAATGCTCAGGTAGGATAAGACTGTTTTTAAGCACTAGCTTAAAAACCACCAAAGCCCTCCCACAATAGCGTGTGTTACCGGTATAGTCACAAGTTTTGCACACCTGTGTATTGGCTCTTTACACCTCAAATGTAGTGCGTACGGCTCAGTACATGCCTGGGGCCAAGCTTTCTGCCATACAGGACCTATATACTAGGCAGTGTCAGAGGAAGGCCCCAAAAATTGTCAGACTCCAGTCACCCAAGTCATAGACTGTTCTCTCTGCTACCGCAAGGCGAGCGGTACCGGAGCACCAAGTCTAGGTCCAAAAGGCAGCTTCTACCCCCAAGCCATAAGACTGCTGAACAATTAATCAAATGGCCACCTGGACTATTTAAGTTGACCCCCTGCCTACATGTACAAATTACCTCGACTAACCTGTACCCCTGCACATTGACCCATGTATATAGCCTCGTTATTGTTATTTTATTTTTTACTTAAGAACTGCTTTGCTGGTCAAGGGCTTTTAAGTAAGCATTTCACGGTAAGGTCTACACCTGTTGTATTCGGCGCATGTGAAAAATAACATTTGATTTGAAATGTTAATTCATAGAAAAACACCGAAAATGTCAGTATTGTCCCTCCGTCCTCTTCCGTGTTAAGTCTTTTCAAATTCTGCAGTTGTTGAGCCTGTGGTCTGTCTCCCCCCCTAGGCGGAAGGCGGAGGAGGACCGGATGAGGAAGGAGGAGGAGAAGGCCCGTAGGGAGCTGATCAAGGAGCAGTACCTGAGGAGGAAGCAGCAGGAGCTGATGGAGGAGCAGGGCCTTGGCAGCCCAGCCAAGCCCAAGACCCCCAAGACCAAGCCTAAGAAACCCAGTCACCAGACTCACAGACCCAAGTCTGCGTTCAGCAGAGAGGAGTCGTCCAGCGACACCTTCTCTTCCAAGTGCTCTTCATCTACACGTAATAACCACCACACTTTTGTTCATCTTACTAGGCCAGGGGTTAATAACTCCTGTCCCAGAGGACTACAGTGTGTGCCGACTTTTATTCCAGTCCTGCACTAATACATCTCATTCAGCTACGCTGGGAGAAAAAAAACCCTGTTAACACTGTGGTTCTCTGGAACCAAGATTGGTTGACATCCTTGGTCCAGGTCAGTTTCATGTCTCCCAATTCCCTTTGAGAAAATATTGCAGATTTTGCAGTCATGCGTTTCTGTGTGGGGATAGGAGTGTAATAGGAAGAGTTAGCTATACTAAGATGGTCTATATTTTGGTGCTCGGTAGCTGACAACCTGAGCAGTGCCCAGTCAGGCTCCAGTCTGTCCCTGGCCTCTGCTGCCACCACTGAGGCAGACAGCGTTAACTCTGGAGGAGCAGGATCCCAACGGTAAGTGCCCCAAAATATGTAGCTGGGTGCTTGTGTAAGAATTTTGGTTTGGGTGTAATTGATGTCAGTGTTTTCTACCTCTCGTGTGCCATTTTTAAAACTCTTCTTCTTCTTCTTTTGTTTTTGATCGTCATTCGTGTGCTCTGCTTTCCGTTGCCAGTGGTGAGTCTGAGTCTTTCCCAGGCCTGAGTCGAAACGCCAGTCGAAACACTGAGAGAGACTGGGACAACGGCTCCACTGCATCTTCAATCAACTCCATGGCAGAATACACTGGTCAGTACACATGAAAGTCAGTCTCTTGTCATACTGGGAAACAGTCTTTCCCATAACGTTCCAATAATATTCCCATAACACCCCTACAATGTTCCCATAAAACCATTGCTCTGCTCACGTTCTCCTCGTCTCTATTAATGTTAGCATAAGAGCGTCTGCTAAATGACTTAAATGTAAATGTTAAATGTCTAAGACTTGTCGTTCCACTGTGTCCCTCAGGTCCCAAGCTGTTCAAGGAGCCCAGTTCCAAGTCCAATAAGCCCATCATCTTCAACGCGATCTCTCACTGCTGCCTGGCTGGCAAGGTCAATGAACCTCAGAAGAACACCCTCTTAGAGGTAAAGCTTTACCTAACTGTGAAATGCTATTAACGTGCACTCCAGAGCAAATGGTCACGCGCACCCAGGTGAGCCATCATTTCACTGGTACGATGGATATGGATATTCAAGATAATTTACTGATTTAAATTACTGGAATAATTGATCTAATTTGAATTAATTTGGTTATCCTATCCAAATTCATCTGAGGGGCACCATTTAAGGGTTTTGCTATAAAGACCCCTTGAATTAACACTATCAGTAGTTATTAACTGTTATACCATTGTAATCCTATATCGACAGTAGTCATAATCAACAGTCAATTTACTATATTTTCATTCTGAACGGTCATCTGACTTCAAGAATCGAATTGCTCCTTAGGGACTTCAATGCAACAGATATACGTCAAAGTTGTATTGCTAGACTCAAATGGATTGAAAATGAAGGTTGGTACAGTTGTCTTAATAGACACAAGATACAAAGGGAATGCAGTACAATCACTGAAGTAGGAAACTCTACAGCTTTGTTTCAGGTTAATGTACTCACAGGCAGATGTGATGACACTTGAACAGGACTTTGGAGAATTGGACATTTTGTTATTTGTGAAAACAGGAGAAGTGAAAGCGGCTACATCAGTACAGTTTCACAGCCGTGAAACTATAGGCTCCCCAATCAGGGGTATACCGGCCCGGTTACAGGTTAACACCTGCTGTGGGCAGCGCTAGCACAGTATTGGTTATTAATTCAGACTAACAGTCTTACAATAATCAATCACTGCCACGTTTACACACACAGCATCATCCAAAGGGAAATGAAATACAATGCATTTCCATGTATTTTTAGCTGAGTGTCACCTGGTTCAGGTGGATTTCTGTTATGACCGAGAGGAAACAGGAAAAAGGTCAGTGGTCCTGGCATTGGAGTTTGCAGCCGAAGAAGCTTCTTCCCTCGTCGGAGCTCTTTCTTTCTCAGTCCTCAATTCCATTCGGTCCAAAGAGAGTACGTTTAAGGCACTCGGGGGCAGTAGAATGTTTGGGTCCTCATTGGGAGAGAGAGAAACTCAGCGGTTCGTTGTGAGTGAGCAGAGTGTGTCCAGCCAAGTTCCTCTCAGGAGATGGCCACCTCTGTCAGAGTTGGATTGTGGAAGTCAAAGTTGCGTTAGGTTCTCGAGGAGATGGATCATTGCCTCTAAGGCGTGGCCGCACCTCACGAAGAGCTGATCTAATTTCTGTTTAGTGAGTCCTCTCACTTATAGGGATACTCGCGGAAGGCTTTCTCTAATGGTCGGATAGAGTGACATGGGAACTCACATCTCATAATTTTCACAAGATAAACCTGAGATTTCCTCATAAGTGGTCACAGAATGGTATGTAAATGTGTTTATACAAGAAAAACTATCTCTTGGATGAAGTACATACAGTAGTCCCCCCCCCCAACACACAAAAAAACAGGCTATTCAGTCAAAAAGGGAGAGCAGTTTATTTTTCTTATAATAGCCTTTAAAGGGGTACCGTCTAATACAAACTAACTTTTGACCTGAAATGTGGTACTTTAAGGATTTTAGTTTTTCATCCCCTCTCTCCCCCCCCTTTTGGGCTCTTCGTCACAACATAGTCAAATTGCAAGGTAGGGATGTGAACCACAAAACTCAAGAGTTTAGTTCTTCTGTCCTATTTATCAGTAATTTAGTCCAGCCAAATCCCATGCTGTGTAAATGAGCACAGTAACATGTAGGTCACATTTAGTGGGCCAGAATGTGCTGCTCAGCTCAATATTATCCAGCTGTAGCACAGCATGTTCTTGTCCTAAACACACACTGATGTCCTGTTTTTAAAGTGCTCTGAGTTTTACTGATTTAAAACCGTAGACTAAAACTTTAGTCTAGAGTTTTTGCGGGTCAATCAGGTGGCCAGGAAGGGAAAACTCCCGACCCTTCCCAGGAGGACATCCAGGCATCACTGTACCTGGGAGTGTCAAATTGCTTAAAATGTGAGACTGCTTCTCAAGATAGTTGTCAGCCATACAAACTAACAACCCCCCCCCATCTCATCCCAGGAGCTGGAGAAGGTTGAGGCCCACCACCTGATGATCCTGTTCAGGGACGGCGGCTGCCAGTTCCGGGGAGTCTACTCGTTCTTCCCAGACACGGAGGAGATCCTCAAGCTGACTGGCACGGGCCCCAAGAGCATCAGCAAGAAGATGATTGACAAGCTCTACAAGTACAGCTCGGACCGCAAGCAGTTCACCGTCATCCCCGCCAAGACTGTGTCGGTCAGCATAGACGCCATCACCATCCACAACCACCTGTGGCAGGCCAAGAGAACCACTGTGCCAAAGAAGAGCGGGAAATAATCTGTGGAGGCCCTTGGAACTCTGGGGTTCCGTTCCACTCCATGGTTGTCCTAGGTTCCATTCCACCCTGCTCTCCTGGATAAACTGCATTGATGTCCACTGCCAATAAACTCCCTCTATCAAGCTGAAAGAGAGGCCACATGTATGGGCAGACACGTGGCCCCTTCAGTTCACACTAATGTGGGGACATGGATGGATGTATGCATCTGTGCTGGTGGCCTGCGAGTGGGATTGTCATCTGCATGAACCAATATGGAGGGTCCTCTTTGTCTGGATCTCAATGTATTCTGTTCAGGGTGTCCATCGATCAATTCATTCGGTTCTGTTTTTCTAAAGACTCTTAAGAGAAGCATGTGGCATTTTTTCATGTGGTGGGTTTCTTTTTACTTGAAGTATTTATTGGTTTGGCACTGAATGGTTGAGCTCAGCTGCAGTAGTCCATTCAACACTACCCCCCCCCCCCCTCGCTCTTATTGGACTGGTTATGACCCTACGAACACCCCTCTCGCTCTTGTTGGAGGGGGTGGGTTGTTCATAATCTCTCTACTGCAAAATCTGACCTGAAAGGACCTTATGTCCCTTCAGGACTTAAAAGGGCCGTTCTGCTGCAACAAAACAATCTGCAGTCGAACAAACTGGACCTTATCTACCAGACAAGCATCGCCAACCTTGCCTCTCCAGTTATCTTTCTGTCCAATGTGCTGCTTTGATCTCCTGTTTGTTACCTGGGCTCCTCCCAGACCATCTGCTGGCCTTCTTCATGCGTCATAGTGGTACTGTCAACTGTCTATTTATTCAAAGTTCAACCGATTTTTAAATGCATATCAGCCTGTTGTAGCACTGTCTATCTGGTGTGTAGAATTATGATGGTCGTTTTTAAACTACTCGTCTACTCGCCTTTTAACCCTCTAAAACGAGGGTGTGAAGACGAGGAGTAATAGGCTTTGGTACTGTAGAAAAATGTCAAGATGCTTATTTTTTTTTTTTTTTGTGTTATTTTGTTTTATATTGAGCAGTGTGGTTGGTTATACAGCAATTGAGCTTATGTTATGTGTGTTTCATCATCCATGAATCTGTCTGACGTACGTCAGCTAGTTAGAGCTAGTCGTGTTTCTCTTCACTGGGCACTACTATGTCCTGTATAAAGGTGCACTCCACTCACGATCACGTTTCAAAGGCTTTTATCATGCAATGTACCCCCCCTCCCTTCTATCCCACAAGTGATCGGCTACCCACCAGGGGTGGGGTCCATTTCAATTCAGGGAGTAAACTTATCATTTCAAGTCCATGGGAATTAAAATGTTGGCTTCGTTCCTAAATGAACTGAATTGACCCCAACCCTGCTACCCACCCAGCCTCCTCCCCCTCTCCTTCTGCAGCCCTTTCCCCAGAGAGCTGCATGCTCTTGTTCTGAAGAGTGCGTGCGTCCTGCTGGAACCGGTTTGAATGACATTATTTAATATATTCATAATGGGTTACTCTGTGGGACTGTGGTCTATTTTATTTACCTACCAACCAACATTAAAGAACATTCCTGAAAGGTGTCAACAAACACTGCCACCATTTTCCATTTTTCTCTGTCCAAGTGCTTATTATTAGATACCATATGTTGGCCTCAAGAACAACTATAAGTGTTGCACGTGCACTTTACTTACTGAGTACAAAAAGTGGAATTAGACTTTAAACGGACATTTGAAACGTATTGCAAACAAACAGAACATGGTTAAGTTTTTTTTAAACAACTCCTTTACACTCCCAACAGAGAAACACTACCCTTCCTGAACTAAAACAAAGCACTAAGATTTAACACTGAGCAGTCGATTTAAGAAGTCCTCGTTTCTTCACTACTACGGCTTGTCTCCAAAAATACGTAGAATACTTGATTATAATTTGCTGCATTTGGTTTATTTTTTTAATAGATCTTTTCAATGTTAGTGTTTTTATGTTTACTAAAAGATTGTATAGGCATCGATTACCATTTGTTGTTACTGTATGCAATTTCCATGCCTGTTCATTTGACTATTTCTTTCAGATCATACCATCTATTTATTTTAAACGAATGCACTGAAACAGAATAAAATTTTCAAGTTAATAAAACACATTTTCATCTTTTTTTTTGTTCACATTGTTTAGAATACATTTGACTTAAAATACATGTTTCAGCCTACATCACCAGCAGTTCAATGTATAGTTTGGCATTCACGTGCATGTTTCACGACTATTCAGACACCTACAATACCTATTTTGCATATTTACATATATTTTTGCATGCCCTGTTTTCACTCCCGCACCAGTTACCTAGGGTTATTGATGGCATCTTTCACTTAAATTGAATATCAAGTAGATCTAAAGTTTTTTTTTTTTTTTTTCACCGGTGCTGAGCCAAAAATACTAATAAGTGAAGTTAAACCCAGATCACAAGTAACCTACAAGGGTGTTAGTGAGATGTGCTGCTATCCTCCAAGCCTCCCTGGTGTTAACTGTCTCCCACCACCCAACTGGAACAACGGTGTCCGGCATGCTTCGCTTGCAGCAGGACTCATAACCATGGTAAACATCTACAGACATACATAGGCCTGCCATGGCAACAGACTTTATTCTCTGCAGGTGGCTCAGTGTCACGTATTTTGTCACAAGATTATCTGTGACTTGCAGGTCCCATCTGAGAGACTAGTTCTAACTCTGTTCTGCGTCTGACGACAACCTTTTCAGAAGCAAACCAGATGCCTGGCATTTGAGGCCACATTGAATTCATCATGACCGGTGAGTTCTTATTCCTTGTTTTGATGGTTGTCACAGCCATGTATTTGTATTGAAGGTACACTATGAGCTGAGGTTCCCTTACTGTTGCTTATCCCACAGTGTCTGCTGCTGGCCTTTCTGTGATGATGCTGTGTGGGGTTCTGGTCTCGGTGCGCTCCAACATTTGTGCTCAGGAGGTACAGATTTACATCTGTCAAGGGATCCCACAAAGTAAGTCCTTTTTAGAAACAAAGCTATTTGATCACAAAACTAAACAATAACATGGATCTTTTGGCTCTCATCTATGGCATTTTGATATTGCATATTTGGGTCAATCTACTCTCTATGATCAACATTCTATCAAATACCTATGAACAAGTCTTAACGCCCCTACACACTTGTATTTTTATTACCTCAGGTTACCCTGTTGGCCTGGCCTCTCTGGTGCTCTTTGTAAGTAATGTTGGAGCAATCAACCGTACTGTGTTCAGTAGTGACAACCTGGCCTCAGTCACCCGCTTCACCATAAACAACGCTGGTATCACCAACATCACATCCAGAGCTCTCTGGTTCTTCCGTGACCTCAAAACCCTCAGCCTGGACCGCAACAACATCTCCCAGCTCAACCCAGCCTGGTTCAGCCAACCAGCCATCCTCCAAAACCTCACCCTAATTCAGAACCATATTGAGGTGGTAGAGGACTCCATGCTAAGTGGGTTAACTGGTCTAATTAGCCTAAACCTGACCAGGAATATGATCCAGAGCATTGCTCCTGGTAGTTTTAGCACCCAGTCCCATCTGGCCAGTTTGGACCTGTCTGGTAATAGGATCGTAACCATCAGTCCTGGTAATGTAGCATGATGTACTACATTACCCATAATGCACCGTGTATGATATCCTGTTTTATCTTAGTAAATAAGTTCCTGAAGCTGACAATGGTGTACTGTCTTATCAATACAGGTAGTTTCAGTGGACTCACTGGCCTAACTAGTCTCAACTTGGCCAGTAATAGGATCAAGAGCATCAGTCCTGGCTGTTTTAGCGCCCTGACCAGTCTGGCCTACTTGGATCTGTCTGGTAACAGGCTGACCAGGGTTAACCCCCAGGATCTGCTCCCACTCTCCCCCTCCACACATGTCAGGCTGGATGGCAACCCCTGGGACTGCTCCTGTGGAGTGGAGGACTTTGTCATCTTCCTCAGAGGTAGCGTTTTCTAGTAATTTGTGGGTAGGGGTTATTTTTGGGTATAAGTACTGCAATGCTGTAAAGTGATCATATTTAGTATATTTTTATTGCAAAAAGCTTCAATTAATTCGTTTTTTTAAAATGTATCTGCCAATGCTATGAAAATTGTAATGAGTGAAACTAATTAATTAGGCTTGAGCCACCCACACAATGACTACCACACACAACCCACACACATTATGTTCTAGATGTCACTATTGTGTATCCAGGTCTGCAGAATGCCTCTCTGCTGGAGTGGGAGATGGAAGTGATGTGTGCCAGCCCATCAGCCCTGAGAGGCCAGCCTGTGTGGAACGTGTCCAAGTGTTTGATACCTAACCCACAGCCTCAGGAGGATACCCACATACAGCCCCCAGCCATGTCCATCACTGTCTCCACACTCATAGCAGTGATCGGTAGGTTCTGGAGCAGTGCTGTACAGTGTACACTACAAAGAAATCCGATAGAACACAATAGTATTGCCTATACATATCTATGGTACAGTATGTTAAGACTGGTTTTAGTCGATCTCATAACGAACCATTTACACTATTATGCTATCAGGCAAAATATGTATCGTGGTCCATTCATATAACACAACAGAATCAAGTGTGAACATAATAGCTTGTCTTGTCTTCCAGTGGTGCTGTGTATCCTGATCTGTGGGGTCTGTGCCCTGGCTGTAGTCTGGAGGAGGAAACGTGAGACCAAACAGGTGAAGCCCAGTCTGGAGACAAAACGGGAGGAGGAAGCCGCAGAGCAGCCAGACAGTTCCACCACCACCCTCCACCGACAGGTGGCTTCTTCAATAACTGACTGGGATCCAGAGCTCGCTGCAAGGACTTACAGATCTGGAGTCAGAGCCAAGTCTGCTGATGCTGTCCTCTCCACGTCCCAGTTCGGCAGAGCAGAGAGAGAAGCACACAGGGTGGTGGTGGAGACTGAGCGAGAACTATACAGGAAGGAAAGTGTGAGAGAGAGCCCGTTAAAAGAGATGAGGAACTCCGAGGTAGAGGACAGCAAAGAGCCAGGAGATAATGAGTCCCAGGGGGTAGATAGAAACCTGACAGGAAAAGATGATATTAAGGGTGAAGTGAGTCAGGAAAAGGACAGAGAGGAGAGAGATGATGATGGAACTGTGAATCTGCAAGATGGCGGCCAAAACATAATATGTGTATCCCAGGATTCGGAGACCATACCGTACCTGACCATCGGTGCTGACCCGGCCGAACCAAACCTTGAACGCCACAAAGGTCCAAGTCCACAGAAAGTCATGACAAGGATTTCCACTTGGCCCCCCACCTCAGCTCAGTGGCAGACCCACTTCGCCATACAGAGAGAGGGGATCTGTGTCTTCCCTGAGAATGACCCTGGCCAACAGGTCAAAGGTGAAACAGAGAACCAATCACCTGACCAAGAGTTCGAACAGATCCAGTCACCTGACCCCGGGGAAACCGAGAACCAATCATCTGACCTCGAGCAAGAGTTTAAAGATGACACAGATAATCGTTCAGCTGATGTTTCTGTCAGTGTTCTGGAGTCTTCACCCCCAGAAGGGGTGATGGGTGAGGTCAATGCTGAGGAGAACTGCAGCACGCCACCAGACTTAGAGACATCCTCTCCAGAGTATGATCCAGAACCTCTTATTGAGATAAGCGAGACCCTGTCAGACCTGGTCGACACTTCCCTGTCTAGTAATGTCCTGACCCAGACTGAGACCAATCCTGGTCAAGAAAATCCTGAAGAATTGGATAACAAACCCACACAAATTATAAACAGGGCTGTACAGAGTGAAGGCAAATCAAACCGAAAGGGGGTGCCAAAGAGAGCAGGCAGGAGCAGAGAGAGTAGTGGAGCTCCCCCTAGTGGTGTCTCCCCCAGTGACGACAACCTGCTACTGGATAATGAATACGCCTATATTGACTTGCTGCACGAGGTGGTTCAGAACCAGGGCAGATGGACCAGAGAGAGGTGGAAACAGACTCACCTCAACAAAGCAGCAAGCAAGCCCCAGGGACATTAAACTACAGACTGTGGCTTTTATGATCTGGTGTTGTCTTGTGTTTTTACTTGTCCTGTCTATTGGTGTATGTAATAGTCTGTGTTTTGAAAAGTGCTATACATAATAAAATGTATTATTAACTGTGTTTTTCCCCTTTCCTGTGGTGACAAAGGGTGAGCAACCCCACCATTAGAAGTGTTTGAGTGATCATTTCTCTCTGTGATTAAACTACAGGAGTGTTTTTCCATTCCAATGTTTCTGGCTGCATGCAGCATTTATTGTTCATATTTTACATCACGATAGAGAAGTACACGTACTTCGGAATAAGAAAAAGTACAAAATGGATAAAACCTTTTTGACAATTAACTAAGAATATGATAAAGGTAAACAGAAGATTTTGTCTGGAGGACATGCATGGTCCCATATAATGATATGCAGACAAATAACAAGCGGGAGATATGATTAATTTTCTAGTTGTGATACTTCACACAGGTCACCTAACTAGGAAAACGTATCTGGTTTGGCAAACTTTCTCTCAAAACATGCTTTGTGTTTTCATGCCCCTTTCTATATTACAGTATGAACTTCAAAAACATATTTTTTTACTGAACAACTCCGATAAGAGAATTCCCTTGGGGTTCCGTTCACATACAACGACGATGGGGGGGGGGGGGGGGACACGAGGTGATGATCTGTAAACTGCCCTTCTGGGGGCCTGGCTAGTATGGAACATATTTGATCTACACATACATACAGTACTTCAATGGGAATGGGGACACATTGCGTTACATTTACATCCCAAAACACATCAAGGACTACTCAAGAGATATTCAAACTGCTAAATAATGTAAAAGCCTGACATGACCCACTTTTTTCCTTATCTAACCTTTCCATCAACTTAATCTCATTCTGGCAATGCATGTTCAGAACTACTTCCCTAGTACATTTTATAACAAACAAGCAGAAATGGCACATATCAAAATATATTCTGTTTACAAATGACAATGATCATTTAAAACTTTGCAAATGTACTTAACAAAGGCCTAGGGCTCTCTTCAATCTTTACAGCTGAAGCGTTAGACTCCGCGATAGAAATGTGAAGGTAATATGCAGTGTTTACCGGTGAATGCCGTCTCCGCTAAATTGGGAATAGCCAATGTCCTCTTTAGGTATGCCAGGAGCTGCTTGTGGATTTGATAGCGCTAACACCGAAAAACAACCGCCATGTTGAATACAGCCCTTTAAAAGTTGATATACTATATATAACACTGACTGTATGGAGGCTGATTCATACTGTGCAAATACTAAAGTATTTTATTGTATAGTTAAAGTTTCGGGTTAAAGGGTCATGCTATAATGCTCTATTAACGACCACAGAGCTTAGTGCAAAAATATTTCAAGTCCCATTTGTTTTCATTTGACTAATAATGACCAAAAGAACGTTGAACCAAACAATGAGGATAAAAAAATGTTTACAATGATATCACCACACATATTAGTCCAAGCAAACAGTATCAGAAATACAACAGATAAATATCTTAAATAATTATTAAAATATATAAAGCACACCCAATACTACATTTACTGTACAAGTGAAATGACATATTGGAAGGCAGCTTGCAACACTGCACTCCAAGCCCAGGTACTGGCCATATTAACAGACTTCAAGTAATAGTTCACTCCAACTCAACATCAGATTACTTTTGATATCATTTTGGAGTGACCTATCACTTTAACTATGCTTGTCTCTTATTGTGCAATATAAGTACTCATACGTGTTCATAACATAGGGTTGCCACTGTAAACAGCTCCGAAAGATTGTTCTACTGTAATTAATCAAATCCTGTCAGAAATGAGGAATGATTGAGCATTGGCTTTCGTAGAACATTGACTGATACATAAAGAACCAGAAACTGTATGGCACAAATAGAATGACGTAGGTGCGTGGCGTAATCTATTAAGGTTCCTCCATCCATTAATTCTATACTTTTTAATAACAAATAGCATGATATTTGAAAAAAAAAAGTTATGCAGAATGAGCAGTAAAAGATAGTGTTTAAAAAAATTGCTTATAAAAGTCTTCACTTTTTTTAAAACATAATTTCAATTAAATTACATTGAACCAACGTGGAATAGATGTTGAATTGACGTCTGGGCCCAGTGGGTTGTGCTCATAGGGAAAATAATAAGTTATCATGTACTTTCATGATTGATGTGTAAGAATACTGCCAGGAATTCTTGTTAAGGAATAACAATTTCTGTACATGACTTGATTTTGCAACTGATATTCACACAGTCTACACACACACATGCCAAGTGTGCTTGGTGTAGCTCGCAGGCGCGCCATTTGAGCAGAGTTTGCCCTTTTGACACCTTTCTATTGGTGCTAAAGCGTAAGCAAGCTCCACCCACCTAGTATGCCGACGAACTAAATCAAACAAACCTCTAAATATTCAGAGCATCACATGACCTCCGACATAATCTGTCTCTCCTCTCCTTTGGTTGGTTACCAGTATGTTTCCATCGTCTGGTGCATTGTTCATGTTTTATCTTTTGCAAAGAGGGCAATGTCTGAGTCTGTGTGTCTGATGCTCTCTAAGAGGTTAGGTAATGACGAGGCACTCTTCATGCATCCTCCCATAGCAGCTCAGTGACACGTGTCTCTCTGTAAGTCTGACATAGGGTGAAGGGGGATTGGAAGGTAAGGGTGGGCAAGGGCAGTGGGGATCTTCCCCTTGTATGGCACAAATAGAATGTATCATGCAAAGGCGGTGAGACAAGGGGGCAAGAGGTCCGTGGGTGGAAAGACAAGGGGGCAAGAGGTCCAGGGGTGGAGAGACAAGGGGGCAAGAGGTCCAGGGGTGGAGAGACAAGGGGGCAAGAGGTCCGGGTTGGAGGACAAGGGGGCAAGAGGTCCGGGGGTGGTGAGACAAGTGGGCGAGAGGTCCGGGGGTGGAGAGACAAGGGGGCGAGAGGTCCGTGGGTGGAGAGACAAGGGGGCAAGAGGTCCGGGGGTGGTGAGGCGAGGGGATTTCAGAGGTGGGTCTCATCCCTGGTCTCTGTGCCAAAGTCCTGCCTCGTCTGGCCGCCGCCGCTGCTCTGCCCCTGAGCCGCATCCTCGGGCACGTCAGGCCCTGCCAGCGGGTCGGACCGGATGATGTAGCTAGAGAGAGATGAGGACAAAACTAACTCTCTTGGGTCAACATCCAGATATTTAAAGAACACACTACTAGATAACTGTACTGTCCTATACCCAGGCTAGTGACCAGTCGACACAGTTTGGTACAGTATAGTACCGATACTGTAAAGAAGAAGGGATGAAAAGAGAAGAGACGCCTGTCCTGCTGGTACTTACACAATGTCATTGAGCTCCAGCATGGTGTCTGGAGGGGGGTTGATGAGAACGTAGGACAGACTGTTCTGGTGGTCGTTCATCTCATCTGGAACAGAACAGATACAGGGACAGCTCTTAGCAGCTGCTCTGGCTGTACCAGTTCCCTCACATTCACCAATTACACACAACATTAGACAACTAATGGTCCATTTAGAAAATGGAAGTATAGGATTCCCTGATCTTCAGTAAACGGCTGACTGACATAATAAATCATATGCATTTCCAGTAAGAGCCATTTTAAGGGCCGTTCTGGCTGGACAAGGCTTATTTATATATAGTAAGCCTATAAGTCCTGTATGATATAAGCCCTGTGTTCATTTTCTTAATGTCTATCCAAATACAGTTTAATCAATGGTGTGTAACTGAATATCCCTTGACATGGGATACCTTGATGTCCTGTTCTTGTCTTGGAGTAGGATCGGGTTGCCCCTGGACACTGATCTAAGGTCAGTTTCCCCCTGATCTTAGACCTTTGCCTAGGGGGGGCAACATCTATTCAGAGTGAGTGTCTGTGAGTGAGAAGTGATTGTGTTTTACCTGTTTCGCGTGTATGAGTGAGAAACTGTGTACCTGGGACAGAATGAGGCTCAAGCTTGGGGGTTGGGGGGGTAAAGTGCATCTGCTTCTCCAAACCCACCTGTGTTTGCCCCTTATAATGCCAGGCGGGGTGGGTAGGAGAGAGAGAAGGTCTAACTGTTACTGACAGGGCATAGCTGGTACAGGGTAGGCCCATGCTGCCACAAGGCAAGCGCATCCCTCCATGCGCAGTTTAAGAAAGACATGCAGACACTGTCCGCATCGATTCATCTCCTGCGCATTCCACACGTCGGGCCTGGTCACTCACGGCGACAGGTCACCATGGTTGCCATGCCAACGACACTCAGCCCCCATATAAAAATGTTGACACACCCACAAACACAACTAGAACATGCTCTTGGCATCCGGCAGGGCAGACTCAACCAAACAAAGTGAGGCTCAACCAATCTAAGAGTGAAAGCAAAATACATTGGGTGTGTGGGATTAGAAGGGGGTCATAAATATAGCGTCAATCTAGGATAGTCTTACAGAGGGACTAAAACGTGGTGAATATTTTGAAATCATATTGTATTTAGGCTAATAAAATGCTAAAATGTTTTTCCTGTTAGCAACCATTGTTATATTCTACCAGATTCTCAGTGTAGCTTTGGTTTGTCGACAGTAATGTACTGTTGACCTTCCGAACAACACAGTCGCAATGCTTTCTGCTCCACTCACTCTGTCCCATCCCTGCCACACTGTAGTGTATCCAACACTCTCCACGCCCTGCAGTAACTTGGTAGTCTGTCTGGCCGTCTCTCACCTGCCATCACCAGTCGATAAGTCCTAGTTCACACAGGTTGTACAACTGATGTACAATGCATTTGAAACAACGCTTGTGTTACATCAGTTGTACAATTTGAACTAGGCCTAAGTCACCCACTTCAGTCCACACAACGCAGGGGACAGAGAGAAAGAAAGGCTGCTCGTCTGCCGACCACCACAGCCATCATCATTATCACACAGAGTCATGCAGTAGTGCTGTATGATTATGATTCTCCATCTAACCTGTTCTGGTCTCTTCTCTTAACGGAGGCTCTGAAATTCCCTGCAACTCTAAGACAGTCAAAACTGTTAAGCCACAGGCTACTGTCGTACTTTCATTCAATAACACAACATTCTGACGGCCTATACTAACATACAGTAGCCTAGCTCTTCGAAGCAGGTACTAAACTACTAGTATGACATCGATCCATCCACTATGTACTGTAATGAATATGGTACCATCTTCAACCGATCTCGCCTTTTAAAGGGATGGTGGTATATCCACCACTTGAGATGTCTTACAAAGTAGAATATTAGAAGCATATACAGTGCCTTCGTAAAGTATTCAGAGCCCTGGACTTTTTCCACATTTTGTTACGTTACAGCCTTATTCTAAAATGGATTAAATTACAAACAAATCCTCAGCAATCTACACGCACTACCTTATAATGACAAAGCAAAAACAGGTCTTTAGAAATTGTTGCAAAAAAAATAAAAAATAAAATAATAAACAGAAATACCTTATTTACATAAGTAATCTGACCCTTTTCTATGAGACTTGAAATTGAGTTTCCATTGATCATCCTTGAGATGTTTCTACAACTTGATTGGAGTCCACCTGTGGTAAATTCAATTAATTTCACATGATTTGGAAAGGCACACGTCTATATAAGGTCCCAGTGAAAGCAAAAACCAAGCTGTGAGGTCGAAAGAATTGTCCGCAGGGCTCCGAGACAGGATTGTGTCAAAGCACAGATCTGGGGAAGGGTACCACAAAATGTCTGCAGCATTGAAGGTCCCCAAGAACACAGTGGCCTCCATCATTCTTAAACGGTAGAAGCTTGGAATCACCAAGACTCTTCCTAGAGCTGGCCACCCGGCCAAACTGTGCAATCGGGGTAGAAGGGCCTTGGTCAGGGAGGTGACCAAGAACCCAGAGCTCAAGAGTTCCTCTGCGGTGATGGGAGAACCTTCCAGAAGGACAACCATCTGTGCAACACTCCACCAATCAGGTCTTTATTGTAGAGTGGCCAGAAGGATGCCACTTCTCAGTAAAAGGCACATGACAGCTTGTTTGAAGTTTGCCAAAAGGCACTTAAAGTCTCTTAGACGATGAGAAACAAGATTCTCTGATGGTCTGATGAAACCAAGATTGAACTCATGTCTGGAGGTAACCTGGCACCATTCCTATGGTGAAGCATGGTTGTGTCAGCATAATGCTGTGGGGGTGTTTTCCAGTGGCAGGGACTGGGAGACTAGTCAGGATCAAGGCAAAGATGAACGGAGCAAAGTACAGAGAGATCCTTGATGAAAAACCTGCTCCAGTGCACTCAGGACCTCAGACTGGGGCGAAGGTTCACCTTCCACCAGGACAATGACCCTAAGCACACAGCCAAGACAACCCAGGAGTGGCTTTGGGACAAGTCTCTGAAAGTCCTTGAGTGGCCCAGCCAGAGCCCAGACTTGAACCTAATCTAACATCTCTGGAGAGACCTCAAAATAGCTGTACAGCAATGCTCCCCATCCAACCTGACAGAGCTTGAGAGGATCTGCAGAGAAGAATGGAAGAAACTCCCCAAATAGAGGTGTGCCAATCTTGTGTAGCAGCATAACCAAGAAGACTCAAGGCTGTAATTGCTGCCAAAGGTGCTTCAACAAAGGACTGAGTAAAGGGTCTGAATACTTTTTGAAGGCACTGTATAATTTCCCTAACAACATTCTTCTCTGAGCAATGATCATAGTTTTCAGGAAAGTAGCACTACACTTGAACATATAGAATGAAATTATAATTTCACACCACTTGACATATTTAAGAGATGGGAGTGATGACTAAATTAAATGTGTTGCATTGCATACTGTATGTGAACACTACTGTATGTGGGATTACCTTGTAAATATCCTAGATTTACTCGGTTCATGACATCACTCGCAGTAAGATTAGCAACATCCTCTACAAGACAGAAAATAAAAAGGGGGGAGAATGAAAAGATTAGGCAAGCAGCAAAAATGCAATTGCAGTTTTCAAAAGGGGATGCAAAAATGAACTAACATGCAAACAAATGTGTTTTTTGAATTATTTCATAAATATTAGATAATTTATTATGTAAATATTTACAGTATTTCTGTCTCAATCACCCAATTTAAAATCACCAGTAAATAATTTGTTAAGTATTTAATTCTTCAGTATTTTTTATGCGTCTCTGGCAGTATTACATAATGAGCATTTTCCCTCGACAGGGATTATATGAATGAGTCATCATAATGTTTTGGCATGAGCTATTGTATGGAGGATTATATAGGGAAATATTTTTGGGGGTTTTGCAAAAGAAGGCGAAGGAAGTTGAGGAGAGTGGAAAAGAATGAAAAGAAGTTAGAGGGGAGGAGATGCAGTCTGAGGGGAGGCAAAATGCAGTCTGAGATGAAATGCTTCATTGTACTTCAGTTGTCCATCCATCCATAGGCTACAAGTAACATGAAGGTTAATGCACATTCATAAAGGAGGTTAATGCAGGTACATTATCATACTATGTAGAATAATGTGAATAATGGAGAATAGTCATTGCCATTCCATACAGCACCAATTCCCAAACTATGACAGTTGACTAGGGTTGCAAAATTCTGGGAACTTTTAATAAATTCCCTGGTTTTCCAGAAATCCCGGAATTTTTAAACCCTACAGGTGACACATATAAGACCACCAAACTAAATATGACACAGCACCCTATAATGTCACTCAGTATTACCAGGGTGTCCTGTAACTTTCCGCTCACCGTATCCGACAGTGGGCAAGCCTAGGTGCTTCATGCGGTTCTTGACCAGCTCAGACAGCTCCTGTCTCTCGGAGCGCCGGTACAGGTTGAGGCGCTGCTGGGAGATCCGCTCGGTGCGACTCGGTGGCTTGGTGTTCTTACGGCTCAGACGCCGCGCCCACTGGAGGCTCTTCTTCCTCAGCAACGGATGCTCTGATTGGTCGCTGGTGGTGGAGTTCCGCTGAGCTGTTTTCTCCTTCCACGACTCGCGACGATTGCTTCTCTGGTCGTCACCACCAGTGTTCTCTACGTTGATGGATACTTGAGACTAGGGGAGGGTGAAGGGTTAATACCAAATGAACTGTGTGGACAGTATGAGGATCCAATAGGATGTCCCGGTGACACTTTACATAGAAGCTCTAGATACGCATTTATAATGCATTATGAAGAAGCGCTTGACTGACAGCATTACTGAAGTGCCAAACAAAACACAACGCATACTTTCATTTTGTTGTACTGCAAATATGAGCAGATAATGACAGTCATGTTATGTAAAATGTCAAGACAAGGATGTCATCTTAACTGTAGGTAACTAGGAAGGAGGAGACTTTGACAGACCAACAAACAAAAACACGATGGATGAAATAAAAAAAACTTGCACAGAGTAGCATTGGCAAAAGTAAATATAATGTACTTGACCAAGAATGTTTGTTTGTGAATGGTTGCACCAAATAGTTCAATGACGCATATAAAGCATAATTACAATGATTAGCAGCACAATTATAGCACAAATACACTGAGTGTACATTCCATGACATAGACTGTCAAGGTGAATCCAGGTGAAAGCCATGATCCTTTATTGAGGTCACCTGTTAAATCCACTTCAGTCAATGTAGATGAAGGGGAGGAGACAGGGTTTTTAAGCCTTGAAACAATTGAGACATGGATTGTATATGTGTGCCATTCAGACGGAGAATGGGCAGGACAAAAGATTGAAGTGCCTTTGAACGGGGCATGGTAGTAGGTGCCAGGCACACCGGTTTGAGTGTGTCAGGAATGGCAATGCTGCTGTGTTTTTCACGCTCAACAGTTTCCCGTGTGTATCAAGAATGGCCCACCACCCAAAGGACATCCAGGCAACGGCTGGCCAGTAGTCGGAAACGGGTACTTGATGAAAGAGGACAAAGAAGGCTGAGACAAATTGTGCAGAGCAACATACAGTTAGTCAACTGACGGTCCAGTACAACATTGGTGCCCAAAGACCCATAAAAGAATGCACAACTCATAGTACCTTGACATGAATGGGGTATGGCAGTCGACGACCTTACAGAGTTCCACTTCTTTCAGCAAAAAAAAACAAGAAATTGCGGTTGCCGTGTGCTAAGGAACGAAAACACTGGACACTGGAGAATTGGAAAAACATGCCTGGTCTGATGAATCCCGGTTCCTGCTGCTTCACGCTGATGGGAGGACTAGGGTATGGAGAAAACCACATGAGTACATGCATCCATCATGCAGCATGTCAACATTGCAGGCTGGTGGTGATGGTGTGGGGAGAATTCTCATGGCACACAATGGTCCTCTTGAAGGAAGTGCCGCAACATTTGAATTCCACATGATATCTGAACATCATTGCCAATAAGTTGCATTCCTTCATAGCAGCACTGTACCCATCTGCAAATGTATTTTTTTCAGCAGGAAAATGCCCCATGCCACAAGGCTAGGATTGTCCAGGAATGGTTCCACGAACATGACAGTGAATTCAGCTTACTACAGGGGCCTGCCCAGTCACCAGATCTCAATCCACATGAGCATCTGTGGGATGAGATGGAACAATCTATTCGGAGTAGAGATCCACTACCAGCTAACTTGGAATCAATATGGAACAGCATCCCTGTGGAACGCTTTCGACACCTTGTAGAGTCCATGCCCCAACGAACTGAGGCTGTTCTGAGGGCAAAACGGGGTGCAACACAATATTAGGAAGTTGTTCCTATTGTTTTGTACACTCAGAAATCTACTGATGACTCAGAAGTGGCTTTGTTCAAATTATTATTTTTTTAGAATGCATCCTTCTTTCTTTCCATCCTTCTTTCCTTGAGCGAGTCATTTATCATTCAGTGATTTGACCAGCGAAAGCAAGATCACTACCCCTATTGCTCTCATTTACCTCAAGGAAGAAATTAAGAGAAAAAATAAATAGGGGAAGAAAGGAAGGAAGGAAGGAAGGAAGGAAGGAAAGAAAGGAAGGATGCCTCTCTAGAGTATTTGAACAGGGACTGTCTCTATCTTGTCTTACCTCTGAGGAGGAAAACATGTGTGACTCTGTACGGTAGATGCCTATTGGAATCTCTGCACTGGAAGAACACAGTTTTTGAAATAACCTGCCATACGTCCTGATCCACAGGTCCTCCTCTGTCACCTTCATCTGGGAAGGAGGAGGGAGCACATTCAGTATACACATCACATCACACGCACGCACGCACACACACACACACACACACACACACACACAAAAAGGAAGACCCAGTTGTGCGTTGACCTATGATATCTCCCTCCCAGACGAACTCAATGCCTTCTATGCTCGCTTCGAGGTAAACATCAAGTCTTGCATGAGGGCTCCCGCTGTTCTGTATCTTGCTTAAAACTGGTAAGGCTGCAGGACCTGATGGAATACCAGGGCAAATTCTCAGAGCATGCGCAAGCGTGGCAAGAGGTGGCAAGCGTCTTCACCAACATTTCCAACCCTTCCTTGACCTAGTTGAAAAACAAGTCTTAATGACTCCAACCTAAGTGTACGTAAACTTCCAACTTCAACCGTACATATTACCTCAGCCTCCACCATATCCCTGCACATTGATATGGTACTGAACTGACCTTGTATATACAGTTGAAGTCAGAGGTTTACATACAATTAGGTTGGAGTCATTAAAACTCGTTTTTCAACCACTCCACACAATTCTTGTTAACAAACTATTGTTTTGGCAAGTCGGTTAGGACATCTACTTTGTGCATGACATAAGTAATTTTTCCAACAATTGTTTACAGACAGATTATTTCACTTATAATACACTGTATCATATAATACACTGTATAATTCCAGTGGGTCAGAAGTTTACATACACTAAGTTGACTGTGCATTTAAAAGGCTTGGAAAATTCCAGAAAATTATGTCATGGTTTTAGAAGTTTCTGATAGGCTAATAACATCATTTGGGTCAATTGTAGGTGTACCTGTGGATGTATTTCAAGGCCTACCTTCAAACTCAGTGACTCTTTGCTTGACATCATGGGAAAATCAAAAGAAATCAGCCAAGACCTCAGACAAACAATTGTAGACCTCCACAAGTCTGGTTCATCCTTGGGAGCAATTTCCAAATGCCTGAAGGTATCACGTTCATCGGTACAAACAATAGTATGCAAGTATAAACACCATGCGACCACGCAGCTGTCATACCACTCATGAAGGAGATGCGTTCTGTCTCCTAGAGATGAATGTACTTTGGTGCGAAAAGTGCAAATCAATCCCAGAACAGCAGCAAAGGACCCTGTGAAGATGCTGGAGGAAACCGGTACAAAAGTATCTATATCCCACAGTAAAAGATGTCCTATATCGACATAACCTGAAAGGCCGCTAAGCAAGGAAGAAGCCACTGCTCCAAAACCTCCATAAAAAAGCCAGACTACGGTTTGCAACTGGACATGGGGACAAAGATCATACTTTTTGGAGAAATGTCCTCTGGTCTGATGAAACAAAAATAGAACTGTTTGGCCATAATGACCTTCCTTATGTTTGGAGGAAAAAGGGGGAGGCTTGCAAGTCGAAGAACACCATCCCAACCGTGAAGCATGGGGGTGGCAGCATCATGATGTGGGGGTGCTTTGCTGCAGGAGGGACTGGTGCACTTCACAAAATAGATGGCATCATGAGGGAGGAAAATGATGTGGATATATTGAAGCAACATCTCAAGACATCAGTCAGGAAGTTAAAGCTTGTCTTCCAAATGGACAATGACCCCAAGCATACTTCCAAAGCAGTGGAAAAATGGCTTAAGGACAACAAAGTCAAGGTATTGGAGTGGCAATCACAAAGCGCTGACCTCAATCCTATTGAATCTATTGAATCCTCAATCCAGAACTGAAAAAGCATGTGCGAGCAAGGAGGCCAACAAACCTGACTTAGTTACACCAGCTCTGTCAGGCGGAATGGGCCAAAATTCACCCAACTTATTGTGGGAAGCTTGTAGAAGGCTACCTGAAACATTTGACCCAAGTTAAACAATTTAAAGGCAATGCTACCAAATACTAATTGAGTGTATGTAAACTTCTGACCCACTGGGAATGTGATGAATGAAATAAAAGCTGAAATAAATAACTCTACTATTATTCTGACATTTCACATTCTTAAAATAAAGTGGTGATCTTAACTGACCTAAAACGATGAATTTTTACTAGGATTAAATGTCAGGAATTGTGCAAAACTAAGTTTAAATGTATTTGGCTAAGGTGTATGTAAACTTCCGACTGCAACTGACCTGTTGTTGCTTTTTTTAAAGATCCTATTCTTGACTCTATTTCATACATTTGATATTGAACTCTGCATTGCTGAGGAAGAGCTTGTAAGTAAGCATTTCCTGGTATAGTTTACACCTGTGCATGTGACAAATCAACTTGGATTTCCTTTGAAACACACACACACACCCAAAACAGGTGTGCTGGAAATGTTTATGTTTGTGCTTTTCTAATAACCAACTTCTGTGTTCATGCAAGTGACTGATTGAACGTGCCTGGGATAAATCCTCACTGTAGTATCTGCAATTTGGCAGTACACCCAGACCCTTGTTTGAAGAACAATATCTCACTTTCAAGGTCTCAGCTTGGAGAGAATAAGTCTTGTGAGGTATTGGTCTCCCACATTCATGAACCAGTATTGGTCGGTCACATGAATGAAGCAAACATTAATGCTGAATTAATTATGAATAATGAATATGCTAAATCATGCAAATATTACTTTCTGTGTAAGTATATAAGAGAACTAACGGGACTGTACATGGTGCATTGAGTTGGTTGGAACCTCTCCAGCGTGCTGATAATAAAGAATGATTCATTTAAGATTGACTTGGAGTGTCCCTGTGTAAGAATTTCCACGACACAGATATCCATACTTACTGCACATAGGTAACCAGATCCTGGTGTGGTATCCAGGCCTAGTAAAAGTCTTGCTATGGGTATCATATAGTCCTTTACAAATGACTGTAAAAAAGCAAGAGAATGTATAAACAAACAGGAGGAACCAGCGGCTGAAAACACACTCATGTCTAGTTCCAAAGAAAACACTATTGAGGAGAGGTGAGAAACTACTGAATGATCATTGCGCCCAAAAATACTTTAGCTCTCCCTCTCTCTCCCTTCAAAGACAGTGCAATATCAGATGATTTTCTCAGTAAGGACTGGAGTAAGATTACATCATACGCTGATACGCTCCACACACCCCTGTGAACAGAGTATTCCCTCGAGACACGGATCTAATATCAGTTCTGCGGTTCTCCACCTAATAGTTAAGGGTTAGGATTTAGAGAAGTTAAGATGATCATAGCCTCAGGGAGTGACTCAGTGATCAAACAGTCCACTCTGCTGGCTGAGATAAGGTGAGGTTTCCTAGCTACGTCTCAAATGGGACCCCGGTCAAAAGTAGTGCAGTATATAGGGAATAGGGTACTATTATTTCAATTACATCTGGTAACCCACCTGGTAGAGCAGCGTATCCAGCATACTGATACTGAACACTCTGCCTGCAGCGAACGGCAGGCGGAACATGAAGGCCAAGTTGGAACCCTTATCGCGCTCTATCTGTAGGGGCGAGAGGGGAGGGGCGGGAGAGAGTGCGGGGGGAGGGAGCAGAGGGAGAGTGGGGGTGAGGAGAAGAGGGAGGGGAAAGAGTTAGGAGAGAGAAAGAGAGTGCACGTGAAATGTCACCAGCTGGCTTGCTAACCCAGCCCCAGGGCTCTATATATTCATGTCTGAGTCTGTATAAGAGTGCACCTCCCAGACGACACCCGCTGAAGCCTGAGATCTAAAGATGGAGGAGTGACATGCCCCTGAACTGCTCTGCTCACCTTCTCTAGCTTGGAGAGAGCCAGGGAGTAGCAATCCTTAGCCCTGAACTGCATAAACCTCATGTTGGAGGGGTGGGTCAGCTCGGTGATGATACTGAGACTGGGGAACAGCCTGGACAAAATGGAGAGAGAGAAAGAGATCGAGGTGGAGGAGAGGGGGGGGAGAGGGATGAGGGAGGAAGGGAGAGAGAGTGGTAAGGAGTGGGTGGGAAGAGGGGATGGAGGGAAGAGAGGATGAGGGAGAGAGAGAGGGATGAGGGAGGAAGGGAGAGAGAGTGGTAGGGAGTGGGTGGGAAGAGGGGATGGAGGGAAGAGAGGATGAGGGAGGGAGGGCGAGAAGGAGGGGATGGAGTGAGAGAAATAGAGAGCGAGAGAGAGGGAAGAGGGGGGGGAGCAAGAGGGAAAGAGAGAGAGGGAAGAGGGAAGGAGAGAGAGAAATAGAGAGAGAGAGAGGGGACAGAGATTAAATGCTTTGGGCTCATGGGTAGGACCAAGCTGGCAGTGATGCATAGTTTACATTTTAGGATGTTGAAGAAGAAAACTTTGCAGAGGTTTTCTACCCTGATAGATGCTGTTTAATATAGTTTCACCCAGGGTTTTAATAACTGTAGAGACTTTTCAGGGAAAAGCAACTACAGTGGGTTGCAAAAGTATTCACGCCCCTTGGCATTTTTGTTGCCTTACAACCTCAAAATAAAATGCATTTTTGGGAGGTTTGTATCATTTTTTTTACCTTTATTTAACTAGGCAAGTCAGTTAAGAACAAATTCTTATTTTCAATGATGGCCTAGGAAGAGTGGGTTAACTGCCTGTTCAGGGGCAGAACAACAGATTTTTACCTTGTCAGCTCGGGGATTTGAACTTGCAACCTTCTAGATTCTAAGAATAGTTTTTCTGTCTGTTCCATGCTTGCAAAACAAATGTCCCTCTTGGATAATACAATTGTTGTTCATAATAATGCTTTACTAGACTACAAGTAGTCCACACAATAGTTTACTCAAAATGGAGAGCTAAAACTCTGTGTGCAGTCGATAATTTAACATGCCTCCCATACCATACCTGAACATTGTCTGTACGTTGACGATAGTCTTGGCGTCTGCCATATAGTCCTCCTCAGCACTCATGGTGCTCTCCTTGTCCACCACCACCAGGTTATCAGCATAGATGATGCCACACTGTAGCAGATTGTCCAGGCTGCCACAGAGAGAGCAAAACACAAAAGAACGCATAATGAAGATCTGCCACAAAGAGAACCCAACACACCATATTATGATATTCATGACTTTGAAATTTAGCAGCCTATAAAATAGGCACGTGTAATTGATTTCACTTGATAATTGTAAATCCCTGGGATGTAATAAAATGGTACGTCATATGATATGATATGTGCTTTATTGTGGCCTGTCCGTGCATGACGTCATTTGAATAGAGAAGAGTAATTGTAATTCTGCTAGGAAGGGCATTATGTTTATAATGATTGAGTAATGAACACCTACTTATCTATGGTTCCGCCCATGAAGTAGACCATTGGGAAACAGCAGATGGCTTCTAGGAAGTGGTTGTCAGGCCTGCAAATAGGAAAACGCATATCAATAGGGACAGGACAACTGCAACCACACACAGATTAAATACAGGTAACTGCCAAAAATAAAGTAAAGGATAGGGCATTGGGCCACCACGAGCCACCAGAACAGCTTCAATTAGACTTGCCATAAATTATACAAGTGTCTGGAACTCTATTGGAGGGATGCAACACAGTTCTTTCACAAGAAACTCCATAATTTTTGCTAATGGTTGTGGAAAACACTGTCTCAGGCACCACTCCAGAATCTCCTATAAGTGTTTAATTGGGTTAAGATCTGGTGACTGACACACACACACACACACACACACACACACACACACACACACACACACACACACACACACACACACACACACACACACACACACACACGTATACCCTTTTAAACCCCCTATGCTCCATTGAAACCCCTTTTTAAAAGTCACTGAGATCCCTTCCTCTAGCCATGGTACCAAAAAGATTGGGCAACTGGGCAGTTTTATACATGACACCAATACCCTGACTACACCGCTCGTGAGTGCGAGCGTTGCAAAATAAATGTAGAAATCTATGTTATTCAATTATTGCACCCACACTGCTAGTGCACATCTGCATTACCAAGGGCAAAAAGTCCTTTCTATGGTTATACCCACGTGGGTGATTGAAAGACGAACTGTGTTGCCGGTCGGTGTAGTAATACTATGAAAGTTTAGATGCTAATCACCATATAAGTTCAAAGATGAAAAAGCCTGGAAGGAGGAGAGATGACTAGAAACGATTCGGTTGACCATTTTATGTGTGGATTAATTGTCAGAGTAGAGGACCTTGTGTATTTCAGGTAAAATATCAATTAATGTTTATAACCCAGGACAAATTAGCTAGCAAGTGCAAGCTAGCTAAATTGCCATACGTTTAATTATTTTCGACCTGTCCCCAAATTAATGTAATTGGTTCAGAGTTTGTTTTGATATTTTAACCTGCGTGTCGTGATCGCGCTTGGTGAGTGGGGACTAAATAAATGTATGCACAATTACGCAAATGCGCAGCTGGTTTGGGTTCCGTGTAAGTGTGATGTTAATTGCTTACAACAGGAACCACACCTGTGTGGAAGCACCTGCTTTCAATATATGTTATATCAATCCATTACGCGTTTCCTTTATTTTGGCAGTTACCTGAACATACAAGTGGGAATTTAGACAATTAGAAACCACAGCGAATCATCATAGCAAATCAATTTGCCTTTGGCTGTGCATTGAATTGCATAATGCCCTAAAATGCGTATGTAACAAACATGTATTATGTTAACTGTTTGCTCACTGGATTACAAAATACTGCTTCCTCATAATTACTCAGGATATATGCAATATGGCCAATTAGACTGTTGCCATGATAACCCCTCATACAGTAGGCAGCTTTTAATTAAGTGGCACTTGGCTAGATAAACAGACAGTGTTAGTCTCTCTGCTTCAGACTCCTACCTATCGTTCCGATTTGGTCCTGCCGTACATACCTACACGTACGCTACGGTGTCGTGTCTTTGGAGTCATTAATAGGTGAAGAATTATTTTATCAATTCAATTCTCTGTAATTATTATTACGCGATTAAACTAATCATGTCAATTTAATTAACTAGGAAGTCGGGGCACCACCGAAAATCTTCAGATTACAAAGTTATAATTTTCAGAATATAATTCTTCAGATATTTTAATATCTGATCAATTAGTCTTCTATTAATGAATTATTCTTTACCTCACGTCAGTCTCATCTGAACGTCGTAAATGGTTGATTATCTGCACGAACCCAGCCTTTACTATAAATCATCCACACACCAATTGGCTTAATCATTTATTTACTAACTAATAATCAGAGAAATGCATAAACAAACAAACAGTAGATATTAGTTACTAACAAATGATAGGGAAGATTCCCTAGTGGTTTAAGCCGATATGACGGCTTGGTGGACAAAGGGAAGTGGGTGTGGACTGAGAAAGAAGCGGGAAAGACAAAAGGGATCACTACACACAGTTGATAATTATATTAATTCAAATGCTAATCCTTTGCACATGAACGCTCACTCATTCGGGATTCATTGCAAACAATATATATCTATGCCCATGTGTCGTTGTGATCTTCTCTGTTGGAATCTGGTCCGTCTGCTGGAGAGTCCATCAGAGTTTCGCTTGCTCTCTTTCTGTTACCTTGAAGATCAAAGTCTTTCGTGGTTAGAATGGTTACTTCAGAGTACCATTCGGAAATGTTGTCCTAGAATAGAGGTTTCGGCAGTTATATCTGTATTCTCGTCCCAGGTTTACATAATTTCTAGCTGCAGACTAGTAATTAGTATCTAATATTTGCTCTTATTCTGTAGGGATCGATAGTCTCAGAGTTTAACCATTTCCAGCCATGTAGCCAATGCTCCACGTGGTATGGTTAGGAATTCAATAACTATTCGCAATCACAGCTCACGCTGTGGGTTTGCTCAGTCTTGATACTCAAACCTGTGCCACCTTAGCTTACACCGAGGTATGCGTGGTCTAAACTATTCGCAATCACAGCTCACGCTGTGGGTTTGCTTAGTCTTAAGAGAATTTTCTTAGGAGGGGCTTTTATTCGTAACAGTAGAAGAGGCGGTTCCATGACGCCTGATCATGTCTGTGTTCACGGGGGCAGGCCAATGACTTAGTTAAACTTTAAAGGGAATGCAATTCTCTCACATTAAAGGTTTTACATCACATCATTTCACAAATAGTTCATCTTTACTCATTCATTTGATACAATAATTAGATGCAAGCCTCATAACTGAGGAACCGGTATAAACAGAGTTAGGGTAATGTGGCTGTATTGTCTTTCATGAGGTCACAAACATGAAACAAAATGGACCGGGTCGTAGCTGGCTTCTCCACCGACCGTTTACACATTCTCCAAAATATGGATATGGTTCAATTCTGGAATGTAGTATAATTTGGCGGGAGTTCCTTTGTTCTACTGTGAAACTCTCTCTCTCTCCATACTGCATGGCCAGGAATTTATGACCTGAGATAACAGAACCTGGGTGTAGCAGACAGTGAGAAGCCACGATCTATACCCAGAAAGGGTCACGTCATGACAACGGTCACAAGACGCAGGCCTCCTTATTGTCCCTAGAATTTCTAAGCAAACAGCTGGAGGCAGGGCTTTCTCCTATAGAGCTCCAATTTTATGGAATGGTCTTATTTGACCCTGCTGGTCATCTATGAATGTTTGAACATCTTGGCCATGTACTGTTATAATCTCTACCCGGCAAAGACAAAAGAGGACTGGCCACCTCTCAGAGCCGGGTTCCTCTCTAAGTTTCTTGCTAGGTCCCTGCCTTTCTAGGGAGTTTTTCAGAGCCACCGTGCTTCTACATCTGCATTGCTTGCTGTTTGGGGTTTTAGGCTGGGTTTCTGTATAGCACTTTGTGACATCGGCTGATGTAAAAAGGGCTTTATAAATCAATTTGATTGATTGATATTACCATAGACTAGGCCTGGGCGATAAATCAATTATTATCGAGGTAATTACTTCCCTCAATAACGATATAAAAACGTTTAGAATCATTTTCGAAAATGTCAATATAGAATAATTAGGTGCAGCAGTCCATTTGACCTCTGACACAGCAGGAACGTGTGGAGAAGTGACAATATGCACGTGGAGAGGTATACGCCCACTAAAAAACACTTAGCACCTCGAGTGATGGAGTAGCCACTATTACCCACGAAAAATGAGTGATGTAGGCGAAAACAGTGGCAGTGATAGCCATGGAGAAGGAGCAGCTTCCAACAAAGAAATGATTGATGAAAAAGGGTTAAACTGTTTAAGTTATTTGGAAGTGGTTTGGCGTTTTGAAGTCTGGCAAAGAGCAGAGCAATGTTCGGTGCAAATTGTGCCATAGACAGGTGGCTACCAAGTCTGGTAATACAACAAATCTTTTTTACCATCTGAAGCAAAATCACTCTTTGGAACATGCAGAAAGTTGAGTTTGCGCCACGGTATTGATAAACGCCCCTCAAGCACCAGCCAATTTAGGGATGTTTGCCCGAAGCAGTAAACACTGACAGCGTTTATGCCCCAAGGAGCAAACATTGAAAAGACACAAAGACATCACAAATGCTATTATGCATGCTACCAATTAGCACAATCGAAAAGCAAGGTTTCAAGAGAATTATCAATTTAATTGACCCCAGGTACGTGCTCCCTGGCCGCAAACATTTCTCACAACGCACTGCCTAAACTCTACGCCTAGTGTAGGGAAAAAGTTGAGGAACAGCTCAAGACAGATTTTGCTACTACTACCGATCTGTGGTCTAGTCGCACATCAGAGCCTTATATTAGCCTCACTACCCACAATATTGACAAAGACCGGAATCTTCTAAATAAATGCCTTCAAACATCATACTTTCCCGACTACCACACGGGTGAAGCTATAGCAGAGGGGCTCATTGACGCTCTCGCCTCCTGGGGACAGATAGTGGTGCGAACGTGGTGAAGGCAGCTCAAATCAACAAATGGACCCAACTGCAATGCCTTGGACATAGGTAAGTAACCTTGTCAATTGTGTAAATTGAAGTGATTGGTTAGACGAAACTAAATGTGCATTTTTTTTAAATTAACTGATTAAGTAAAATATTACATTTGTACATAACTAAAGGGTTTATTGTGATTGAACATTTTATTAAAATCTCTTGATTTCTCTTAGAGTGGGTAAAGATAAACGGGTGGATCGAGCAATTTGAGTATGCAAGAAAGTGGTAGGTGCCTTTTCCTATTTGTGGAGAAAGCAGAGAGACCTGGCATTTGCTCAAAAAGAACACAACCTACCCCAGCACAAGTTGGTGACAGAGTCACCTACCAGGTGGGGATCACGTCAAAAGATGGTGCAAAGAGTACTGGAGCAGAAGAAAGCCATTTCACAGGTCTTGTCCAGTGACAGGAAGAACTGGCACTTAGCTCCCACCTATACAGATATAGATGTTCTTGAGTCCATCAACCAGGCATTGACCCCACTCCTAGAATTCACAGATGCTCTGTCTGGTGAGTCTTATCTGAAGCCAGTACTACACCTGTTCAATACAGCGGTCATGAAACCTGATGATGGTGAAACAGAACGATAGTCATGGACTATCTGAATGAGAAATATGATGACCTCCTGGACTTATCCTCGTTGGTCGACCCTCGGTTTAAAACACATTACATCAAAGAGAAGGTGGACCACATAAAAGCAAGAGCTGTCTCAGAGATGGTCAATGAGGGACTTGAAAACACAAGCCCAGCACAGGGAGACATTGCTGCTGCTTCACCACAACTGACAGCTAATTAGAGAAAGTCACTGGGCAGTTTTTTCAAAAAGCCATGCTCCACCACCACAGGTCTTACTGAAATCCAGCTGATAGAAAAGGAATTCAGCTGTTACCTTCCAGTCTCCTGATGCTGACAGTGAAACCAATCCACTGGACTGGTGGAAGATCTACCCAAAAAAAGCATTCCCAAAGTCAGCCACCTGGGAAAGCGCTAACTGCGCATTCCTGTGACCAGCTCCCCCTCAGAGCGTGTTTTTAGCACAGGTGGCAACATAGTGACCTACCATAGGGCAGCTTTAAAGCCAGAGACCGTAGACAGACTTGTCTTTCTTGCTTGTAACACAACAACCCCAACTGTGATGTACCATTAGGCTAACAGTTATAATACATAGACTTGCACTATTTGTTCGTTTTTATTTTATTTCTTGTTCATAACTTGTTTAGGGTCTATAGCTTTAAAAAAGTGGAGTTAACGTTATTTGTGAGTTCTTCTACTGCTGACAATAAATAAGAAAGATTAAAGCCTTCGGTTTGTTCAGACAGGCTTGAGTCTGAAGCAAAAATGACCCTTTTAAACATGATTTTATTAAAATTGTGACAATTATTATTAAAGACAGTGGATAGACTGGTCTTTCTTGCAACTTGTAAGACAACAACTACCCCAACTTCAACTGTGATGTGCCATTAGGCTAACAGTTATAATGCATATTGACTTGCACCATTTTATTGACGTATTTCTTGCTCATGACTTGTAAGGGTTTACAAGTTAAAATGTTATTTGTGAGTTCTACTTCTGACAATAAATAAGAAACATTAAAGCTTTTGGTTTGTTCAGGCATTCTTGAGTCTGAAGCAGAAATGACCCTTTTAAGCATTATTTGATTAATATCGTGATAATTATCGTTATCGAATGAAAAATATATACATCATGATAATTTATTTGCCATATCGCCCAGCCCTACCATAGACTGTATGTTATTACAGAGCAACATGGTTCTCTGTTTATCTACACAAATAAAACTTCGCTGGGGAGTCTTTTGAAGTTATTGTAATGAAATCCCTACTGAATTATTAGTGGCAAAAACATAATACACTTACATGCGCACGCACACACACACGCGCACACACCTGAGTGCTCCCCAGCGCTCCATTAATCCAACAGAGGCACTGCCAGCAATGAATAATGCAGAAATCATTTCTCAACCTGCTTCACTAAAGTTAACCCCAGGCTACTGCTATATAATAACCTCTCTCTCGCTTGGTAACACTTTCTTTTGAAGCTACCATCGGTGTGTAATATATTTTACTGCTATAATTAAGCAATAAGGCCTGAGGAGGTGTGGTACAGCATATGGCCAATATACCACAGCTGGAGTGCCTGGACGCAGCCCTTAGTCATGGTATATTGGCCATATATCACTAACCCCCGAGGGTATGTTTTGTCATACGGTCTGATACACCACGGCTTTCAGCCAATCAGCATTCAAGGCTTGACCCACGAGGTTTATAAGTAGTTTACCAATTGAATGTAATGCATTATGAAAAGAACATACAGTATATATATAAGCAGGAATACTGTGTTATGCATTTATAAAGGCTTTTATAAGATTCCATAAGTCATTACCAATGCTTACAGTCTTAAAATGCACTTTGAGTGTTCTATAAAGCACTATAAATACATTAGAAACAGGTCGTTTTTCAAGGATGTGTTAGCTAAAACCCTTATAAAGAAGCAGAGTGATTTCTTACGGGTAGTCTAGTAGCAATACAATAGGGTTGAGCTCTTTTCTGGGGCGGTAGTAAGCACGTAGAGGGACGATGAAGTTATAAAGGCCGTTCCCTGCCGTCTCCGCGGATACTATGATCAGCTTGTTCTTAAAACCATAGGCCTTGGCATCCTCAAAACTGTTGTGTCTGCAACCCTGGATATGAAAATGAAAAAACATGTTTTTTAATTATGTTTAAAGGTTGTTAATGTCTGTCATGTATGTCAGTTTTATTGGATAAATCTTCAGGCAACTTTTGTTTCCATAAACAAACTATTCCATAAACTATTGTGTTGGCAATATACAATTATATGTTTCTGCTCTATTCTATTATTCAAGGCTACAAAGACTAATTATATTATTCATACAGTCAACATAACAAAGAGGAGCCATACAATTGTTTAGACACAGCACAACACAATAGGATACAATGTAATTGTTTACGGTCCTTGGGATAGGATTATGTGGCTTAACAAGAGAATAAAACCACGTTTGTTTTTGCACAACAGGCCTCCTCGTGTACTTGTCTCCACTCACCTTGTCCAGCCGAAGGCAGCAGAATGAGGCTTTCTGAGGTAGGAGATGGCACAGGGTTGGAGAGCTGCCAATGTATGGGGAGTTGGGAGGGTATCCTTTCACAAAGCTGAGGTAAAATAACAGCAAAAACACACACATGCAGAGAAAGGCTTGAGAAGAAGCAAGAGACCAGAAACTTTAGCAACAAGGCAATCGATTGAATAATCAAATTGTATTCGTCACATGCCTCGTAAACAACTTGGTGCATCCATACTGCTTTTACTGCTGGAGTCTTTGAAACATGCATGTGCCTTCCTCTGACGTCGCCTAGCATAGAGGTCCTGGATGGCAGGGAGATCGGCCCCAGTGATAAACTGGGCCGTACGCTCTACCCTCTGTAGGTGTCCAAACTTTTGAATGGTACTGTATATATATATTCAAAGCTTTGCTGTACTGAAGGCTAGCACAGAGGAGTGATGGATTGCTACATACAGTATTGTGCATATTTTTTCCAAAGGCTTGTCTATCACATGACCATGCAGGGGCACTGTAGAACAAAAAGCTCAATTTTAGTCTCATCTGACCAGAGTACCTTTTTGGGGAGTCTCCCACTTGTCTTTTGGTGAACACCAAATGTGTTTGCTTATTTTTTTTCTTTAAGCAATGGCTTTTTTCTGGCCACTCCTCCGTAAAGCCCAGCTCTGTGGAGTGTATGGCTTAAAGTGGTCCTATGGATAGATACTCCAGTCTCCGCCGTGGAGCTTTGCATCTCCTTCAGGGTTATCTTTGGTCTCTTTGTTGCCGCTCTGGTTAATGCTTTCCTTGCCTGGTCCGTGTGTTTTGCTGGGCGGCCCTCTCTTGGCAAGTTTGCTGTGGTGCCATATTCTTTCCATTTTTTTATAATGGATTTAATGTTACTCCGTGGGATGATCAAAGTTTCAGATATTTTTTTATAGCCCAACCCTGATCTGTACTTCTCCACAACTTTGTCCCTGACCTGTTTGGAGAGCTACTTGGTCTTCATAGTGCCGCTTGCTTGGTGGTGCCCCTTGCTTAGTAGTGTTGCAGACTCTGGGGCCTTTCAGAACAAGTGAAAATATACACATACTGAGATCATGTGACACTTAAATAAAGTCCACCTGTGTGCAATCTAACAAATTATGTGATTTCTGAAGGTAATTGGTTGCACCAGATCTTATTTAGGGGCTTCATCGCGAAGGGGGTGAATATATATATATATATATATACACTGTATATGCACGCACCACTTTTCCGTTTTTTATTTTTGAGAATTGTTTGATACAAGTATTTTTTATTTTTTATTTCACTTCACCAATTTTGACTATTTTGTGTATGTCCATTACATTTAAATTACAGATTGTAATGCAACAAAGTAGGAAAAACGCCAAGGGGGGTGAATACTTTTGCAAGGCACTAAGTGACTGTTGAGAGGGTGTGAGGGGGAAATGCCCATAGGGGGAGTAGCAGGGAGCAGGTAGCTGACTAGTGATGGCTGTTCAGCAGCCTAATGGTCTAAGGGTAGAAACTATCTGCCAGTCTCCAGTTTTTGTCATGATGCTTCTGTACTGCCCACGTATGAGTGATTGAAGCGGGGAGAACAGGGCATGGCTTGGGTGGCTGGGGTCCCTGATGATATTCTTGGCTTTCCTGCGCTACCTGGTCTTGTAGGGGTCCTGTAGGGCAGGCAGTGTGCACCCAATGGTGGATTAGGCTGCACGTATCACCCTCTGAAGCACTTTGCGGTGAGAGGTGGTGAAGTTGCCATACCAGGCTATGATGCAGCCCAACAGTATGCTCTCAATGGTGCTCCTGTAGAACACTCCCGTCTCTCTCTTGTCCTCCATCTCTCTCTTTTCCAGGCAGCAGTACATCCAGCACCACGCAAAGCATGGAAGCTAAACATGCACCATGCATGGAAGGCAGAGAGCATAAAAGAGCCTGGAGGCTAGGAGAGGCTAAATCGTGTATTGGTCTGCGAGAGGAGAGCGTGTAGTGGCCAAGACTGCCCTAAACTGCTGTGTGCTGAGTTGGGTTGTATGGGCTGAGACAAGCACTGTGACATTGCCAGAAGCACAGCCAGACACATGCAATATGTTCTGAGTAGTAGCAGTCTCTTGCCGCAGGGTGTCATGGCAGAGAGTGTTATTTATGTAACTGTGGTCTAAGGGCTCAATGTTATGCACTGAAAAACAGAAAGAAAGGAAGAAAGGCATAGAGAGAGACACAAAAAGAGAGAGAGAAACCAATTAAGAAAATGAACGAACGAAAGAAGGAATCCAGTAGTCTAGCCTACTCTAACACACAGATAGATTGAGACAGGACAAGTTACTCAGATCCTATGATTTATGATTTGAGAAGGAGCCATATCAGGTGGAGAAGCATGCTACCTTTCATTCATCAGACACATCCATCACCCACACGCCACCTCAGTACCTTAAGACATCACCACATAGGTTACTTGTCATTACCTACACATTCCAACTCAATCCTTTCAATCTCACACCTATTACCTTTGTGACATAAAGTCAAATGAGCGTAATCCACAGTCACCCGCTCTAACCCCCATCCATCCCACACACAGTAGGAATTTATTGCAATCCACCAATTTATTCCCGACCCACCAAAATAACTCCTACACCCCTCCCAATCCTCTCCTCCGTGATCGGACACTCACTCTGACACCGACGAGCCCTCCTCGTCTGAGTGGTTGGTCTCGTCCTCTGATTGGTCGCTGAGCAGGTCGCAGGGCAAAATGGAGGAGGAGTCAGCTATCTCCAGGACGGGGGCAATGCTGGGTCGTCTGCTCCCAGCCCCGTTCTCTGTAGGCAGGGTCAGTTTGCTGCAGTCCTCTGGGGGGTCCGCCGGGTTCTGGAGGTCCATGGCGACCGTCCCTGGAAAAGGTGGTAGAATGGACGGTGAGACAATTATATGTATGGGGTGGTGCTGTAAAAAGCCCTAGTGTTAGATAGATGGAATTCATTGTCAATGACATTGTCCATTTATTGATAACTGTTTGAAAAAAAACTTTGGTGATACTTCCTATTAAAACACTACACATAGAGCATTTTAAGCACATGATGTTGTCTAGTGATGATACTCACGATTCTTTTTTTAATTGAAATTAACCCGCACAGCAGCCATGTGTCATTACTTTTGGTTGAATTAGAAATCTTTGTCTTTTGTCCTTCCCCAAAGCGGCACAATCATCCATCAAACTCATATTCCCTCTACATTTCATTTTAGTTTTAGTGGACTTTACAGACTACTTAACAATATCTGGGTCGTTCCACGAAATGGATGCCTTTTTTTACCCCCTTTTTCGTGGTATCCAATTGTCTCATCGCTACACCTCAAATCAAAATCAAACTCCAGTACGGGCTCGGGAGAGACGAAGGTCGAGAGCCATGCGTCCTCTGAAACACAACCCAACCAAGCTACACTGCTTCTTAACACAGGACACATCCAACCCGGAAGCACCAATGTGTCGGAGGAAACACCATACGCCTGGTCAGTGTGCACTGCACCCAGCCCGCCACAGGAGTCGCTAGTGCGCAATGAGACACGCTAGGCCAATTCACCCCATGGACCTCCCAGTCGCGGCCGGCTGCGACAGAGCCTTGTTTCGAACCCAGAGTCTCACTGCGATGCAGTGCCTTAGACCCCCTGCCACACCCGGGAGGCTTTGAAATGGATGCCTTTTGCGTCCCTTTGATATTTTATGTAGAAATTATGCACCAATATTGAATTTCCATTTTTATTTTAAAAGCATGTTATATTAAATGAAGTGCACTTTAATATAGACCTCATTCAATAAGAATTCAATGAATCAAATGGTTTATGTAATTAAAGGCTTGCTAAAGTGCAAAATTAAGCATTTTCAACCCACTTAATCCAAAAAAATGTCTCCAAGTTTCACCATCTATGTAAAGGCCTAGTTATTCTGCTGCTTTGACAAAGTAATTTCAGAATATTATTGTTTATATTCAGATTAGTGATGCATTTACGTCTGTCCTTCATTTTAAAGTATAAACCAATTTACACCTTTAAAATAATGTACCATTCCACCAAGATAAATTATTCACAGCAGGTTACATCCTTTGGGTCTTCTGAACAGCATGGTGGAACGGGAAGTCAGTCTTCTCTCTTTTTTGGTCTATTTATAATGGTTCATTCTAGCAAAACTTCAATTTGATTATATTTTCATTATATGTGGAACATACAGTATGTACAGTTGAAGTCAGAAGTTTACATACACTTAGGTTGGAGTCATTAAAACTGGTTTTTCAACCACTCCCCACATTTCTTGTTAACAAAATATAGTTTTGGCAAGTCAGTTAGGACATCTACTTTGTGCATGACATAAGTAATTTTTCCTACAACTGTTTACAGACAGATTATTTCCCTTATAATTCACTGTATCACAATTCCAGTGGGTCAGAAGTTACATACACTAAGTTGACTGTGCCTTTAAACAGCCTGGGAAATTCCAGAAAATTATGTCATGGCTTTAGAAGTTTCTGATAGGCTAATTGACATCATTTGAGTTAATTGGAGGTGTACCTGTGGATGTAGTTCAAGGCCCACCTTCAAATTCAGTGCCTCTTTGCTTGACATCATGGGAAAATCAAAAGAAATCAGCCAAGAAAAAAAATGTAGACCTCCACAAGTCTGGTTCATCCTTGGGAGCAATTACCACATTCATCTGTACAAACAATAGTAAGCAAGTATAAACACCATGGGACCACGCAGCTGTCATACCACTCAGGAAGGAGACACATTCTGTCCCCGAGAGATGAACGTGCAAATCAATCCCAGAACAACAGCAAAGGACCTTGTGAAGATGCTGAGGGAAACAGGTACAAAAGTATCTATATCCACAGTAAAACGAGTCCTATATCGAGATAACCTGAAAGGCCGCTCAGCAAGGAAGAAGCCACTGCTCCAAAACCGCCATAAAAAAAGCCAGACTACGGTTTGCAACTGCACATGGGAACAAAGATTGTACTTTTGGGAGAAATGTCCACTGCTCTGATGAAACAAAAATATAACTGTTAGGCCATAATGACCATTGTTATATTTGCAGGAAAAATGGGGAGGCTTGCAAGCCGAAGAATACCATCCCAACCATGAAGCACGGTGGTGGCAGAATCATGTTGTGGGGGTGCTTTGCTGCAGGAGGGACCGGGACACTTCACAAAATAGATGGCATCATGAGGGAGGAAAATTATGTGGATATATTGAGGCAACATCTCAAGACATCAGTCAGGAAGTTAAAGCTTGGTCGCAAATGGGTCTTCCAAATGGACAATGACCCAAGCATACTTACAAAGTTGTGGCAAAATGGCTTAAAGACAACAAAGTCATGGTATTGGAGTGGCCATCACAAAGCCTTGACTTCAATCCTGTAGAACATTTGTGGGCAGAACTGAAAAAGTGTGTGTGAGCAAGGAGGCCTACAAACCTGACTCAGTTACACCAGCTCTGTCAGGAGGAATGGGCCAAAATTCACCAAACCTATTGTGGGAAGCTGGTGGAAGGCTACCCGAAACGTTTGACCCAAGTTAAACAATTTAAAGGCAATGCTACCAAATACTAATTGAGTGTATGTAAACCTCTGACCGACTGGGAATGTGATGAAAGAAATAAAAGCTGAAATAAATCATTCCCTCTACTATTATTCTGACATGTCACGTTCTTAAAATAAAGTGGTGATCCTAACTGACCTAAGAAAGGGAATTTTTACTAGGATTAAATGTCAGCAATTTTGAAAAACTAGAGTTGAAATGTATTTGGCTAAGGTGTATGTAAACATCCACTTCAACTGTATAATTTCTTATTTCATTAACACTATGTGGTCACATGCTTTTCACCACATGAGTAGTAATGTCCGATTTTTACCTAAAACTTCAACTCTGTTTTGTCAACTCTGTCAGAGGCCCAACGGCAACTTTATCGGTGTGATATTATGTGAGTTTATTTGTACAAGGGATGCTTAAACAATGAGAAAATTTTGGATTTATCTCAAACATGCTTTTAATAGTGAGGAAGTTACATAAGTGTCCGTAACAGGGTTGACAGACATTGTAGTACAAATGCAGATAAACGGCTCTTAGTTCATAGGATGTTTTATGCCTGAGATAGGAAACAGTGTTTTTATGTAGACTAAACCATCTTTGATGGACTAGACTATCTTTGATGGTTGTACAGTTATCTCAAATAAAACTGTGAAGGACCTTACTCTGCATTACTCTGGACCCTGATCTCTCTTTTGACCAACATATTAAGAATATTTCAAGGACAGCTTATTTCCATCTTCGTAACAGTATAAAAATAAGTTACTTTTTGTCCAAAAAGAACAATCTGGCCTTAAATGGTAATGTACTCATATCTCCACCTGGCACAGCCAGAAGAGGACTGGCCACCCATCAGAGCCTGGTTACTCTCTAGGTTTCTTCCTAGGTTCCTGCCTTTCTAGCGAGTTTTTCCGAGCCATCGTGCTTCTAGATCTGTATTGCTTGCTGTTTGGGGTTTCTGTATAGCACTTTGTGACATCTGCTGATGTAAAAAGGGCTTTATAAATCAATTTGATTGATTGATTGATCTTCCATGCAATTGAATGTTGAAAGGAGATATATTTTAAAGTTAATTTCTTAAAAGTTTGCATGTCCAAAAGGTACCCATTTCATGGAATGACCCATCTACACTGTACCATCCTTCTATAGAATTATAAAGTATCTGTCACAGCTGTGCTATACACAACCTTGACAAAAACAGTTGAATACAAAATGACTTCAATGCCATCACTGAATGGATGGATGCCCTTGAGTTCACTGTCAGCATGGTAAATGACAAGTTCTAAAGCCATCCATTCAGAGCAGATGTGTCCACCTTTGGCATCTCATTTCTGAAAGGCTACAAATGCAGGCCAAACTTTATCTCGTTATAGTGGGGAGTAGCTTCATCACCTGACTTTAGGGTTTTAAAGGCACTATGCTGAAAGTAAAGGAACCCTACAACACATGCAAAACCACATAGATGTGCTTATGTCAAAAGTATATATGGACTGCATTACTGTATGAAAAGTCATCCATTCGTATCACAGACAACATTTTGACAGGACAGTTCATGATTATTTGAAAAACAGAACTAAAACGATGCAAAACGTGCAAAAACCTGTCAAGAAAACGCTGATTAACAGCAAATACATTTTTTACAGAACATATCAAGCTTTAACAATCACACAAAAAATGACCCTACATAATAGATAGCACAATGATGTGGTAGCAACATGCACAAACTTACCATAAAAATTGGCCTGATCAACTTTAACAAGTGAGAATAGGAAAAAAATAAAAAGTCAGCCCAGAAAAGGAAAAAAGCCAATAGAGTCAGAAAGGAACACATGCGTGCCATGTAAGAGAGCACAACCACACAACAACCACCAAACAATCACCACCATGTCTATTCCAGCATACGGGTCATTCCACCAATTTGAAGCCTTTTGAGAAGTGTAATGTTTGATTTCACACAATTTTAACATTCTGTCATAAAGAGCACATGTTCAACTTCATAAAAAAATTTTTTTCCATCTCAAGAGGTTGAATAAATCAATTTAAAAAAATACTATAGTAAGTGTCTATTAAGTTCCAAATAAAGTAACAAGGTTGAACGTAACAGGGTTGATGATTTCTCCTTAAATCATCCATAAATCCCCTTGTGATGGGGGAATGGAAGCTTGTTGTGTGCAACAAAGAGTGGCAAGCTTCACAATAAAAAATGTAAAAATTGGTATAACATTTCTAGCCTGTCTATCTATGGGTAACAGGGTTGACGTGTTATGCTCGACCCGCTCAGTTTTCCACCACAAAACACCAGTAAATGGCCAAAAAGAGTAGAACCAGCTCACCTGCTTGTACTCTATGATTTGACTATTAGATGGTCAATGTTTCTTTAGAAATAAATTTTAAAAAATGTATAGTTTCACCATCTTAAAATAGAATTCAGTTCAAGTTACAGGGTTGACCTTAAAATGAGGGACGAACATAAATAAATCACTAATCATGAAATAAATAATAATCTTCAGAAATTAACTTGTCAAAGCAACAAAATAACTAGGGCTTTACAATGATGGTGACACTTCGATCAATTTTGAGATTAAGTGGGTTACAATCTTCCTGGAAGTGATACAGGGTTGATGGAAGGACATGTCAAAATGCTGAATATTGGCACCTTAGCAAGCCTTTATTCATATAAAAACCTTGGATTAAATTTACTTTGTGCATCTTATCTTTTGTGTCCAACAATCCTTGGTTCCTGTCTGTGTCTGGTCAAGAGAGGAGGGGGAGGGCCCCTCCGAAGGAACATCTGGCAGAACGGCCAGAATACATGTGACCAGATTCTGGAAACTAGACGAATATGACAAGTAACCACTACACAGGAGAGCCGTTTGAGCGTAATTTAAAAACAAAATCAAAATACGTTTTTTTTGGCCAGAAATGCCTTCTCGAACATGTGAACTTTCATGTGCCTTAATAACAAACTTGTATGCCATCTGTAAATACGAATACATTTCATATTTTCCGTATGTTAAATTACGAGCCTTGTTGGTTAAGCCACAGAAAAAGAGGGGCAACCTTCCCACTAGTCATGATTGGCTGAGATAATGAATAGGCTGGACATGCCAAGAGAGGACTTTGGATTGGTCTGCCATATTGAAGGCATCTGTCTATTTGAGCTCGTCAGTCTGTGTTGGTAATCCTGTCAAACGCGGCTTTAATTTTTAAAAATTGTGTAGTGGAGCTGCATAAGTTTTGAAATCAGTGGATTTAGAGTATGATAACTAAAGAGATGGTGAAAACACCCGTCTCCGGATTACATCTTCAAACTAAGGGCAACCCATGGTATGGCATTCCTGACAGAAAGATGCGTCCATGATGCATGTTGATGTATGCTGGTAAGATAGCTAGCTACATATTCATATATTACACATTTTTAATTTTGACAGAAAGTGGTTTCATTTCAAGCTAAAGTGTACTGTTAGCTAGCTAGCTAACACTAGCTGGCTGGCTCCCTAGTTGACGCTATTATTTGTTTCCCAGAGCTGTTTGCTTTTCTAGTTAGAGCCTAATGTTAGCTAGCTAACATTGGACCTGGTTGGTTAGCTCCCAGCACTGTGGCATTGTTGCCATTTTGTTCATTGTTTTTTAACTAGCTAACATTAGCTGGCTTGCTCGTTAGCTAACGTTACGTGGTGTGTGTGGTCTTAAACATTGTTTACCTAGTTAGGTTCATTGTTTACCTAGCTAGCTAGCTATACGTCTTAAGCTAAAGTGTACTGTTAGCTAGCTAGCTAATGTTAGCTGGCTGGCTCCCTATCGGACGTTACTATTCATTCCCCAGAGCTGTTTGCTTTCTAGTTAGAATCTAATGTTAGGCATTGTTGGCACTTTGTTCATTGTTGTTTAACTAGCTAACGTTAGCTGGCTGGGTCGTTAGCTAACGTAACATGACGTGTGTAAAATACCCGTTGAATATGGCCGGTGTCAGTAAACATCTGCAAAAAAGCATAATGAAATTGATGCCAACAGAGCTGGTTAGGCTGTTTTCATGTTATCCAGAGGTAAACAAATCATCGGCCAGAGCATCACGTGTGCACTCCGAGATGGGTGGGGATAAAGCTAAGAGGGTGTGAACGATGCTGAATGGGTGTAGGTAGACAAAGAGGAGCTCTTCACTAGATACCAAAACATTCAAAGGCGATTTTCTCAAAAGTGAGTTTACAAGTTCATCAACTTTCAAATAATTACTTTCCCATTGATCCTCAAATGCAGTGTATGATATACCATTTTGTAGCTCTGAGTCTCTACTTTTATCAAATGTCAAAAACACCATTTCACATTTTACTATATAAGACCGAATCCAGGTGGTGAGTCACATATGTTCTTTAAGTTAAGATAGACGGAGCCAGTCACATGTGTAAACAGATCAAATTAATCGTGTAGGTGTCACGCCCTGATCTGTTTCACATGTTTTTGTGCTCGTCTCCACCCCCCTCCAGGTATCGCCCATCTTCCCCATTATCCTCTGTGTATTTATACCTGTGTTCTCTGTTTGTCTGTTGCAAGTTCGTCTAGCTTACCAGCGTTTGTCCTGTCAGCTCCTGTTTTCTCCCAGCCTCTCTTTTTCCTCGCCTTCCTGGTTTTGACCCTCACCTGTTCCGTCTCTGTACCCACCTGCCTGACCACTCTGCCTGCCCCTGACCCTGCCTGCCGACCTGTACCCTTGCCCCAACTCTGGATTATTGACCCCTACCTACATTGACCTGTCTCTTGCCTGCCCCATGGACTATTAAACCATTGTTTATTCTACGTGTCTGCATCTGGGTCTTACCTTGATTCCTGATAATAGGTTTAGATAGCAGTATATAAGGCTTTATGTAAGGAATGCCCTTTAGAGCTCACTTCAGACTGGTACTTATGCATCTAAGTTTGACTGTGACCTCTTCAGCTCGCTGACAATAAAGAGTGATTAATTTAATACTGTCTTTGAGTGTCATATATAAGAATTTCCATAACATGGTCTATATTAAAGGGCACTTCATTTAATATGACAGGCTTTAAAAATACATATATTGGTGCACAACATCTACTTCAAATATCAAATGGACGCAAAAGGCACTCATTTCGTGGAATGACCCATACAGCAGGTGCACTGTGAAATCTTTGACCCGGCAAAAGATGTAGCTAAACTCATACACAGCAGTGAAGAGTGAAGAAATAAAAACAAAACTCAGTCATCCCTCTCCTTCACCCTCGCCATATCTTCCCCAATCTCTTCTTCCTTCCTCCAATAATAGAACACCCCATTCCCCTCTACATGAGACTTTCTATCACCCCCACTTCCTCCCCACTAACCCCTTTATCAGACTCACCCATCCCTCTTCTCTAACCAACATAGAAGATATCGACCCTGCTCTCTCACTCTCTTCCCTCTCCCCGTTTCTCACCCATGCTGGCGATGATGCTGTGTACAGGCAGCCTGGAGGGGGCGTCATACAGCCCGGTCACCGGCAGGCCCTTCTTGTCTTTCTCCTCCTGTTTGAAGATGAACGAGGAGTTCTCCTCCTTGGTGATGTTGATGTAGTAGCAGGTGTCTGTGGCGGACATGATGTGGCGAGGACCTGGGTTCAGCAGGATGCTCTTGTTGTCTTCCCTCTTCACCCCGATCAGACACACACCATACCTGAGGGGAGATGGACTAGATACTTTATTGTCTGTTTGGTTAGAACATAAATTAGCCTTCTGGCTTTTTTCCAACACCCCCAGAGAAATGAAGAGTAGGCTCAGTCATCTGATATGTTGCAGTTTAATCCAGTGGTGTGCAACTCTGGACCTTGAGGGCGCCTGCAGGCTATCCTGGTTTGTCTTTCATACAGAGACTGATACATTCCTGGGTTACCAGGATAATCAGTAAGCCTGTCTACTCACTTTTTGTGTGCGTGGAAGGAGGCGTAGGTGAAACTCTTCCCGTCGTACTCCCCGAAGAACTTGCTGTCGCACAGGCGGATGTGGTAGACCTCGTTCCCAGAGCAACGTCCATACGTCCTCTGCCACTGCTCTGGCGACAGCTGGCCCTCCCTGTAGTCAAGGACAGAAGAAGTCGAGGAAACTCATTGTGGCCTTATGTCCCAACGGGGACAAAGGTGATTGAGCAATTAATTGACTCTCTCTGTAATAGCAAGCAGTACCTGAGAAGAGAGACTCAGGGGTCTTATACCTGACAACACATTGACCTGAGATGCTAAGACAATGTTAGACAGTGATGAACTACTAGCTATTATGGAGATAATCTGATACACTTTTCACAGTACAGTCTCCGCCTGAACCGTAATGTGCTGGCTCAGATATTTTATTTTCACATTGTCCTTTCCAGCACAGTTCCAGCAACTATGGTGTATGGATGTGTAAATTGGCCAGCACAGTACAGCTCAGAACGGCATTGTTCGCCTCAGTAGTGTGAAAAATATATGGTTCTTCTTCTTAATGTATGAAAAATGGCAGACTGAACGCTTTCAGACTGAATGCTTTTAGGGGTATTGATATACACTCTGGTTTGGCTCAGTTACCTCCACTCCCATAGCACTCCTTTGGCTTGATTTGCAACCCAGCACTTTCCCTTGAATAATTGCTCCATCTGGCCAAACAAATTGTTTCTGACCTTTTATGAGTTTGTACTCATCCATACCCTCCTTCTATTGTTCTTCTCTCTCTCGCGCGCTTCTCTCTCCCTTTCACATTTTCACTTTTAATCAATCTGATGACTTCAGAGAAACTTTTCCATAACAACCTGTCACGTAAAAAATAAAATAGCCTATCCAAGTTTCCAATAAAGAGGATTATAATAGCTTTCCTGCTAAGTTAAACTGTGGATATTATGACGGTGTTGAAGTTATCACCTCGGCTTGGTGTAGATGGAAGCACACTGAGAATTATGAGTGTGGAAGCACAAGGTAAACTCTATGGCAGTGCGGTAGCTTTCAGGAAGGAGACCATAATAGGGTAAGGCCTTTGGACAGTGCCACATTTGTTTGTTGTTGTTGTGGCTTCCTGGCACTTGTGTAGAAAGAAGGAAACCTCAATGTATAGGTTACAGTTTCACACTTCAAAACCTGCACGTATAATAATGGATTTTATTTGTATAGCACTTTCTCACAACCCCAAAGTCTGAGGTGTGTGGTTTCAATATTTATGCTTATTTGCAGTTTTCAGTAGGAGGGAGAGTATCATTAGTGTTTTAATGGGAAGTTAATGGGGTGTACTCACTGTCCTCTGGAGGTGTGCACCAGGAGTGTGACCAGTGTGGATGTGGCTGGACATACACAGTTCAGAGCCAGCATGGCATACTTGAATTCCTCCTCACAGACCACATGATCTAACAAATGAACCAGAATACTCTTAAGTCAGAGCAAATAGGCGTTGTAAAATACTTGTTTTTTGTAAGGCTTGCAAATGAAGGAGACAGAAATTGAGAGAAAGAGTTGTGGGGAGGGAAGGAGCGACCAAGTTAGAGATTAAGTGAAGCATGTGGGGATTTGGAGAATGGAGTAGAGAGAGAATGTAAGAGAAAGAGACAAAGGGTGACAGGGCGACAGAATAAAAGAGACAGGGAGACAGAATGAAAGAGACGGGGACAAAATGAAAGAGCGCTATTTGAGGTAAGCTCACCAGCAAACTTTACATGGAATTTGTTCTCTGGTTTGAGGATCTGGACGTACAGGGGGCAGTTTGGGGCAAAGTCCTTCACAGCCCAGGCTCTCAGTATGGTCTGGTGATCCTGCAGGAGAAAACAACATCCTTTACCATCTGACACTTCTGCCATTTCCACCTTCAATATTGTCATCATCCCTCAACCGTAAATGTAATCCAGATTTTATGAGCCCTGAGAATTGGAGAGCTAGGATGTAATGTGTGACCAATATGGGTATATAAATCCAATACATATTTTTCATTTTCTTCCCATTTCTGTCCATCTTGAAATAATCAGCTGATTGGAAAAGTAAAAGAGTACTTGAGCCACAGATCCAATCAGCACGATCTAACTGAGAGGGAGTTGGAGTGGAAATATTCAGTTCATTGCCATCGTAACTCTACTCATATTTGGACATGTGTTGAGTTATGACTGCAATGAGCTGAATATGAAGTCATGAATCTGATAATGAACTTACAGCAGCAGTGCGGTCCACCTCGTTCCTACTGCTCAGGATAAAACAGGCTTCTGCATCATCCATCCTGTAGGAAACACACTGTATTAACAGAATCACACACACACACACACACACACACACACACACACACACACACACACACCAAGCCAAGCCAAGCCAAGCCAAGCCAAGGAAGCTTCAGACAGGTAATATTAGCGAGAACTACCTGTGAGAAAAGCTAATAGGCTAACAGCACCATGTTGTTGTAATGTGAACTGTACCATTACTGTATTTCTGTATCATCCTGAGTCATTTCATGTGTGAAAAGGGCAGAGCAGAGGGATGAGCTGCTGGAATTATGACTCAGTTTTCACTGAATGGCCAGGCAGCGCTGCAGTTGATAGAGGGTCAATTTCACTCCATCCCAGTTTTCCCTCAAGGGGACCAGCAGTATTACCACAACTCAAACCACCATTCCTTAACATCCACTTCATGGCCACAATAAAAACTGGAGCGATACATTAGAACAGCTGCATATATCAAAGGATGCCTGTATTGTGTGATTGACAGGTCAGCCCGTGCCAATGCCAACACGTTATGGTGTGATATACCCAGGCAAAAATGTGTGCTGATGCTTATGAACTTGGCTGTCATGACGAGGATGAGCAGTAGTGAGAAATCCCATTACACTGACATACTGTACTAGGAGAGGACAGCCAACTAAATGAATACCGTCGGCCGCCATTTTCCTGACTTCACTGTTCTCACATCTGCCAGCACCACAAGGTACACAGACTCACTCACAGACGCTGGACTAATATCTGAGATAAGAAAGCCTATCAGCCAGTAAGTATGAGGACTCAATGACAGGTTCATGAGAGGTTGGTCCTTATCTGAGGTAACCACAGCCGACCTCTGGGACCTCAACCGATGGTGTCATTAACTTTTCTGATCCCCCTTGCTTCCCCTTATCATTGCAAATAGAAATGCTATAGTATGGAGCTGACCGAGAGACGTGACATTTGTACCTATAACGCACCACAGCATTGGGCCCTGTTCAACGCTGCCCTTCTCTCCCATTGAGACTCTTTACTCCCCGTGGGTTGTGGGTCACTCACTTGGCCCTCATGAGGTCTGTGTCTTTGAGTGCTGAGCCCTGGAGATAGATGACCCTCTGGGACCACAGGGGGATCTGGAGGATACGACGCACCTGGATGTCCATCTCTGTAGGACACAGGATCACCACATAGTAGTCCTGCAGGAGAGCAGGGTAGATACCTGTCAGAACCCTTACATCTAGACTGAATGTTTGCATTTTCACATATGATATTTTGCAAGCTAATTGCACATGTTGTTAGGCACGATTTGATTGTCTTAATGACAGGGGTGACAAAAATAAAAGGGAACTATTGAGCGCTGTCCTTTAGCTCGGTCTTTGGAGTACACACCAAATAACATGGCCTTCCTCTATTCCCGTAGACCTACCTGTAATCTAGGATGAGCGTAGAACTCGTTGAGGAAGTCCATGAGCAAGTCTATCTTCAGAGAGCTGACGCACAGGACCGCATGTTTCTCTGTCTGGGCCCGGTGTCTGCTGTAGTTCCCTCCTGACTTCTGACGCTCCATCCACAGATAGGCCAACTCCTCAAACTGACACACACACACGGGGTTACAACAACCTGCTGTACGCTACTGTAAGTAATACACTTATAGCCTAATGATGTTCTTTTGGATGGTGACAGAGTGAGAAGTTAAAATGCTGATGCAGAAGTGAAGTTCATAAAATGGATTTCTATGGATTCTATTCATTAGCTAATGTATACTGTGGGGATTTTGGCAACATATCAAAATACTTTATGAGGAGGGTTGATGCTTTGTGAAGTCCTTCTTTCGTTTCTTTCCATAACTTTTGAGCGTGCGGTCTCTGATCAACTCTCTCGTTATCGCTCTCAGAACAAGCGTCTTGACCCTAACCAGTCAGGCTTCAAGACGGGTCACTCAACCCAGACTGCTCTCCTCTGTGTCACGGAGGCTGTCCACACTGCCACAGCTGACTTTATCTCCTCTGTTCTCATCCTCCTAGATCTATCCACTGCCTTCGACACTGAGCACACACCCCTGAGGGGCTCCAGTGTTGAGGATCAGCGTTGCAGATGTGTTGCTACCTAACCTCACCACCTGGGGGCGGCTCGTCAGGAAGTCCAGGATCCAGTTGCAGAGGGAGGTGGTTAGTCCCAGGGTCCTTAGCTTAGTGATGAGCTTTGAGGGCACTATTGTGTTGAACGCTGAGCTGTAATTAATGAATAGCATTCTCACGTAGATGTTCCTTTTGTCCAGGTGGGAAAGGGCAGTGTGGAGTGCAATAGAGATTGCATCATCTGTGGATCTGTTGGGGCGGTATGCAAATAGAGGGGGTCAAGGGTTTCTGGGATAATGGTGTTAATGTGAGCCATTACCAGCCTTTCAAAGCACTTCATTGCTACGGGCGTGAGTGCTACGGGTCTGTAGTTATTTAGGCAGGTTGCCTTAGTGTTATTGGGCACAGGGGCTATGGTGGTCTGCTTGAAACATGTTGGTACTACAGACTCAATCAGTGACATGTTGAAAATGTCAGTGAAGACACCTGCCAGGTCGTCAGCACATGCCCTGAGTACACGTCATGGTAATCCATCTGGCCCTGCAGCCTTGTGAATGTTGACCTGTTTAAAGGTCTTACTCATGTCGGCTACGGAGAGCGTGATCACACAGCCATCCGGAACAGCTGATGCTCTCATGCATGCCTCAGGGTTGCTTGCCTTGAGGTGAGAATAGAAGTGATTTAGCTCATCTGGTAAGCTCGTCACTGGGCAGCTCACGTCTGTGCTTTCCTTTGTAGTCTGTAATAGTTTGCAAGCCCTGCCACATAAGACGAGCGTCGGAGCCGGTGTAGTACGATTCAATCTTAGCCCAGTATTGGCTCTTTGCCTGTTTGATAGTTCGTTGGAGGTCATAGCAGGATTTCTTTTAAGCTTCCGGGTTAGAGTCCCACACCTTGAAAGCAGCAGCTCTACCCTTTAGCTCAGTGCGAATGTTGCCTGTAATCCATGGCTTCTGGTTGGGGTATGTATGTACAGTCACTGTGGGGATGACATCCTCGATGCACTTATTGACAAAGCCAGTGACTGATGTGGGGTACTCCTCAATGCCATCGGAAGAATCCCGGAACATGTTCCAGTCTGTGCTAGCAAAAAAGTCCTGTAGTTTAGCATCTGCTTAATTTGATCACTTTTTTATAGACTGAGTCACTGGTGCTTCCTGCTTTAATTTTTGCTTGTAAGCAGGTATCAGGAGGATAGAATTGTGGTTAGATTTACCAAATGGAGGGCGAGGGAAAGCTTTGTCTGCGTCTCAGTGTGTGGAGTACAGGTAATCTAGAATTTTTCCCCATCTGGTTGCGCATGTAACATGTTGATAGAAATGAGGTAAAAATGATATAAGTTTCCCTGCATTAAAATCCACTAGGAGTACCGCCTCTTGGTGAGCGATTTCTTGTTTGATTATTTACTTACTTATACAGCTGACTGAGTGCAGTCTTAGTGCCAGCATCTGTCTGTGGTGGTAAATAAACAGCCACAAAAAGTATGGATGAAAACTCTCTTGGCAAATAGTGTGGTCTACAGTTTATCATAAGATACTCTACTTCAGGTGAGCAAAATCTAGAGACTTCCTTAGATTTCGTGCACCAGCTGTTGTTTACAAATATGCACAGACCGCGTCTTTCCGGAGTGTGCTGTTCTATCTTGCCAGTGCAGCGTATAACCCGCTAGCTGAATATTCATGTCATCATTCAGCCACGATTCCGTGAAACATAAGATGTTACAGTTTATGAAGTCCCATTGGTAGGATATTCGTGATCGTACCTCGTCTAATTTATTGTCCAGTGAATGCACGTTGGCAAGTAATATTGACGGTAACGGCAGCTTTCCCACTCTCTGTCTGTGGATCCTTACGGGGTACCCCGCTCCGTGTCCTCTGTACCTGCGTCTCTTTCGCTTGCCAATGACGGAGATGTTGGCCTTGTCGGGTGTTCGAAGTAAATCCTGTGCGTCATGCTTGTTGAATAAAATAATATTTGTCTAATCCGAGGTGAGTGATCGCTGTCCTGATATCCAGAGGCTCTGCTTTGCCGTAAGATACGGTGGCAGAAACATTATGTACAAAATAAGTTACAAATAACGCAATAAAAAACACAATAGCAAATTGGTTAGGCGCCTGTAAAACTGCTGCCATTTCTTCCCGCTCCATTTTAGGTATACTTCACACAGGAAGCAGCGCAGGTCCTAATCCAGGCACTTGTAATCTCCCGTCTGGACTACTGCAACACACTGTTGGTTGGGCCTTCCGCTTGTGCCATCAAACCCCTGCAACTTATCCAGAACGCTGCAGCCCGCCTGGTTTTCAACCTTCCCAAGTTCTACCATGTACCCCATTCTTCTGCACACTCAACTGGCTTCCACTCGAAGCTCGCATCCACTACAAGATCATGGTGCTTGCCTACAGAGCAGCAAGAGGAACTGCCCCACACTACCTTCAGGCTATGCTCAAACCCTACACCCCATCCCGAGCACTCCGTTCTGCCACCTCTGGTCTCTTGGCCCTCTCACCAGCTCCTCCTTAACCCAGTTCAAGCTCTTCTCTGATATGTCACCCCAATTGTGGAACCAACTTCCACCTGAAGCTAGGACAGCAGAGTCCCTGCCCATCCTCTGAAAGCACCTGAAACCCTACCTCTTCAAAGAGTGTCTTAAACAGTTAGTGAATGCAATAACTGATAAATCACTCAAATGTCAAATGTGTTCTCATTTCTGAGTTCCAAAAACAGAAGGACAGTGCATGATGTCAGAGTATGACAAGGAGGTTAAGTTAAGTTTTTACACCAGATGCAACTACGTCTGTTTCTTTTTTGTTCTAGGTCATGATGTTTGTTCAAATCATCTTAGCATTGAGGATGTTACTTTATGGTTACTACTATGGGTATACAGCTATCATTTCCAAACAGCTCTGATCGGGTACTTCTTAAATGAAATGTTGTGATACAGTGTTTGAGAACAATCAACAGTCAATCCAGGAAACATTATGGGAAATCATTTACAGCCTCAATTATCTTTCAAAAAACATCTGGGGCCACACATTCTATTTTACCATTGTATAAGCTCTGTTATATTTAGTCTCATACCTGTAGCGGGAGCACCACAAGGGCCACACAAATGAGGATGACCACCAGCAGCTGAGAAGGCCAGATATGAGGTGTGACGTCACCATAGCCCACCGTAGAGAAGGTGACGATGCAGAAATACAGAGAGTTGAACAGAGTCAGGTTCTTTCCGGCCCTCTCTAGATGCTGGATACCACATGCCCTGGAAGGAGGAGAGGGATTTCACATTTAGGGGGAAATATTTTGCACGAGGTAGTCTTGCGAGCATAGATGCTCAATGCTCAATGTTGTACGTTTCTGAATCTGTATTATGGAGAACCACTATAACTCTGGAACTAGGCTATGCATGAGGAAAAAGCAGTGCGCTTATTTGAATAAGGATAGATTCAATTAAAATATAGACCCGTTGAATTAACAAAGAGAAAGGTGAATTACACTATCATGTAATGATAATAGGGTGATGAGCCAATATGACCTACTCATTTCCGATAATATTTCAACAGAGGCTTTGGCATACATCTACATTGAAATTCAGCCTGGCAGATTAAGGATCAAAATCCTACTTTCCCCACGATCGATGCACCATAAAACCTCTGCTCTGATCTGTGTAATCAGTGAGAATGACACCATTGATTCTGCTGTCTGTTCTGCCTGACGTCCTCAGTTAGTTCTCTGTATTGGATAATGACATGCCAAGATGACAGAGGTAGGAGGAGAGGAGAAGGTCTCAGGGAGCTTCAGGGATAAGTGGCTAAGATCAGGGGCTGCATTTCATTTCACAAAGTTGTTTCCTCCTCTCCGATCTGCTCTTGTTAGTCCCCTTCGCAGATCTGGCACAACTGGGCAAGAGCAAACTATGTCAGTGGGCATTACAACCAGTTTCTCCTATTTTAATAGCTTCACCTCATTTTTTCAATGTTTCTTACACCTAACCAGATTCTATCAGATCTGTGTGTGGGAATGGACAGATGGGAGGGAACATGTTTGTGGAATGAGATGCTGCCCATGGTGCCAGATCCATGGAGTTTCAAGGGAAAAGGGTCTGGGATCAGGTGGCACATACCCAGTGAAGACCAGACAGAGAAGGGTGCAGATAAGTATGAGGACCTGGTTGAACATGGCAGAGTGGGTCCTCTGGATGGCACGATGGAGATCGTTCTGAGGAGAAAGAGGGGTAGAGGGAGAGTGGGAAGGAGAAAGACAGTGAGAATATTAAATCGGTTGGTCAGTCAATTGGTCTGCTGGTCAGCCAGTCTGTCTGCCTATCTATCTACGCCAGTGGTATTTAAACATTTTCAGCAGGCATCCCGTTTGTTCTGCTAGAATTTCTGGGGACCCCATTTTTTCATTTTATCTGGTTACTTTGATACTGATGCAACCATTCAATAAACACGACCTTTCCTCAGATGTACCAGTGGGCATGCAGTCCATGTCACACCTTGTTAATGTTTCTGCCTGGCTGATTTGCTACCCACCATCTCTCCTCCAATCTCTTCAAGCTACCCACCCACCACGTCCCTTCATTACGTGTTAATGTTTCTGCCTGTCTGACTAGCTACTTCCCTCCAACCTCTCTAGGCTGGATCTGTTCTCTGTTCTCTCTCACAGCACTGATCTCCTTGGCCCAGGACCTAACCATCTGCCCACAGAGAGATGCCGCTGGCGCTGCCTCAAATCTACACTCATTGACGGTTTGCTTTACTCAATACAAATAGGAACTGGGTGTCTTTTGACTCTTTATACCTAGGGAATTTCTACCCACCACTGCTTTGGACTGTCTTCCCACATAATGCAGACAGAGTTTGGCTATTGTACTGGTAGACTACTGTATATAATCTCTTAGAACGGATAAAAAAATAAAAACAGATAAAAAAAACATGTATTGTCATGTGTGCTCCCTCTCCGGCCTCTAGGTCACCAGGCTGCTCGTTAGGGAGCACACCTGTCACCATCGTTACGCGCATAATGACACTCACCTGGACTCCATCACCTCCTTGATTACCTGCCCTTTATATGTCACTCCCTTTCGTTTCTTCCCTAGTCGTCATTGTTGCTGTTTCATGTCAGTGCTCCGTTTGTGTTTCTTGTTTTGTTCATTTATTAATTAAACGCATTCACTCCCTGAACTTGCTTCCCGACTCTCAGCGTACATCGTTACATGTATTCTCCGCAAGCGAAACTGGTTGAAATGACGTCATTGCAACTAGTTTTGTCCAGTTTTGCCTGCTGCGTTATGGTTATAGCATATACTCACAATCATATTCTCCAGGGCACACTTGGCTAACCAGCAGTTGAGAAACACTGGGATGAAGATGTTTCTCAACGGAGGCCAGAAGATCTGAAAAGACAATTGAATGAGTGAATACTCGAGCCTAGGTCAATATGCACATGTACAGTGTAGGCCTATGCTCCCATCATCAAGTTTCGATACTCATAGTCTTGCGTTACCATACTCCTAAGTCTCGAGAGCCTGAAATCGACACCATAAACATTGCAAAAAGTCATATGTTTGCTAATTGGCCTCGTTTGCTTGTGGAATATAGTGTGTGTGTGTGTGTGTGTGTGAGAGATCAGGTGGAAGAAGACTCACAGTAATTATAAATGGCACGGTATTAATCATCTCCAGGATGAAGGAGATCTGGAACATCTGCTCCCAGATGTTCCCCTGAAACAAAGAAACAGGATCAATGCAGTGTAAGCCAAGGCTGTGTATTAATTACAGTAATAGTGACCAGATCAGAACTATTATATTTTATTTAACTAGTCAAGTCATTTAAGAACAAATTCTTATTTACAATGACGGCCTACCGGAGAACAGTGGGTTAACTGCCTTGTTCAGGGGCAGAACAACAGATTTTTACCTTGTCAGCTCGGGGATACAATCCAGCAACCTTTCGGTTACTAGCCCAACGCTCTAACCACTAGGCTACCTGCCGCCACGAATGACAAAATAACTATGATCGATCATACCTGGGTTCAAACACCATTCTAAATCATTTGAAATACTTTAGCTGAGCTTGACTGAGCTTGCCTGGTGCAATGGAACCAATAAAATAGGGACAAAACTGCGAAATCCGTCCATCTGGTAGACTAGAGCAAACGTTCAAAGTGTTAGCCGTGGCATTGGCTCTGTCTGTGTACTAATTACAGTAATAGTGACTAGGTCCGAATACCAAAACAACAACACCAATATCGTTGTAGTAATGACAAGCCCTCATAACTTATTATAATACAAGGATTCATTAAAACAATTGGGGATGGGATCTATCTGCCAAAACAAACTAAAACTAAACCCAATCTACTTTGTCCTCCTGAAGTAGATCGAACTTCACCTAATTCATCAAAGAGACATAGCACTGTGGCACTTTAATTAATGGGCCTTTTGAGGAAATAAAATCAATGTAGGATGGACACCTAATCTTTTATTCATTTTGATTCCAGGACTTTGTTCAATGGGATAGCATATTCATTATCTGTTCTTCTGAACCAATTTAGAGCTAAGTGAAGGTGCATTCACACTGGTCGCTGCAAAAACGTTGCCAGAAAGTTCACCAATTAAATGCAATCTTCCTTCTAGCTCATACGACCCTGGCGGAGTACAGCTGAGGTGGCTTTACCTTGTAGCTGAGATACGTGAGGAGCATCGCCTCCAGGAAACTGATTAAGGCCACGGTCACCTGGTGCAGCACAGACAGAAGAAACGTATTAACCAGGGCTGCAATCTAACCGAGGCGCCCAGGCAATCCACTACCTGAGAGAGATGTGTTGTAAAGTCGTTCCTGTTCTAAAAACATTCCGGCTGTAAAATGTTTTCAGTTTATATGCTGTGTGTTAAGATGCTACGTTTTAGTTGGGACTACAGTACCAATAAACTATGTTTGTGACTATCAGTCTCCTCTTACCTGTATTGCCCAGACAGGAACCCTTCTGTTCACCCAGAAAATCAACTCCCTTTCACAAAACAAAATAACCTTATTGATTATACAGTATGTGCTGTATATTTATCATTAGACAAAATTAATTCTCCCTTTCACAAGACAAAACAATATTATTGAGTAGGCTATAAATACACCATATGGGTTAGACAATATTAATTCCAAAACACCACCTGATATCTATGGAATTAGCTGAGCACATTACAATCCAAAACACATTCAAAGCCCAGGGTCAAGTCAATGTGCAGTGACCCTCATAACTTACCAGTTGATTTCTGTGATTTCTGTGGATTCTGCTGTGGCTGTGCTTGTTCTATTCTGACAGTTGACACTGCAAATGGAATGCATAGGAAAGGTGGGGGGAAGGAAGTCATTCAGAGTGTGTGTGTGTGTGTGTGGTGAAAAATATACCCTGTGGGTAATAGTCACCATCACTCACTCAGTACTGTATGCTGCCATGGTGATGGCCGGGAGACAGAGAGACTACGTCTTTAAGAGCTTCTGGCGGCGGGATACACAAACAAACATATCCTGCTTCCACATCACCACACTAAGACTGAGAGAAAAGCTGCCCCATCACTAACGCTGCTCTTTCATGCTTTGTGTCTCACACTCACAAATAAAAAAAACTCATTTCAGAGTCATAGAAACTCGGAATCTTTTTTATCTGGACCAAATAGTTCTCTTTTCAACTGTGTAAAAGTTAGATTCTCTGAAACAAACTATACCCACATGGATGAATACCACATGTATCAATCAATAGGAATAAAATACCTAATCAGTAAAGTACGTAGGTATTCTGTCTCCAAGCGCCCACACAAGTCTGTATTCACCAGCTTAAATGACAAATCACAGTTTAGCATACATGGTGAGTCACTAGTAAGAGGTGAAATAGCAGGACTCTAGTAAGAGATCAATGCAATTGTAGGAGTCTCACCATACTCCAGTGACCTGTTCAGGGTCGTCCAGAGCCACTCTGATGACGTAAAGGGCACACGTCAACAGCTTCAAGGAGAAGTTAAACAGACGGATCCTCAGGCCTGCAGGGGAGCAAACACAATATAACACTAAAGGCCAGATTTACTAAGTAATTGCATTGGGAGCAAATCTGTTCACCTGTTTTCAAGAGGGAATTAAACGATTATAGCTGACAAAGGTCAAATCAAGCTTAATAACGTATTATGGTAAAGAGTAACTGAATTTGTGCTGATTTATCACCTATTAAAAAACGAATATGCTTAATCCGGGCTACTGTATTTTAATAAATCTGGATGATGTTTGCAGTAAAGTTTTTGTAATGCAAGACATTAGTATAGGGATATACTAGTTAAGGAAATGCGTTTTTAACTCGAAAACTGACCTCATCCCGGGCCAATGAAATAAGAGGTGGGGACATTTAATCGAATATCCGGATATCCAAGTGGACATTAGTATTCGATTCCTTGAGTGAGTGTTCATTTTCGGAGAACAAAAATGGTAGGCCTATTTTGACGATAAAAAAATATTTATTATAAATTAAATGATATTATCCTTGTGACATTGTTACCTACCATGACATTTGAAATACTTAATAAAATATATTATATTTTTAGAACCATGCTGAGCTAATGCTGCACATTTAGACTTCCAGTCAGAATCAGTTCTATCATGGCAAAAATATCTTTCATTGTTGCTTTTAGCCAAAAACTACAGAGAAAAGCAGCCAGTCCTCTGTTAATTACCTCTGCCATGTGCATTTGCTGCATTCTCATTTTTTTATTTTATATTTTATTTTGACTATGCTTTACAGATTTCCGAATGTTTTAAAATGATTCTACCTGACAGATGTATAATCTCTCACCTGAACCTGTTAGAGTGCTGCCCGTCTGTTTGCTTCTCTGTCTGTTTCTGGCCAGAAAAAAGTGATTATATCTGTCTACGGACAGAGGCAGTGATTCTACCTTACCGGACATCACTCCTCCCCTGAACCCTATCTGTCTAAGTGCCCAGGCTGTGCTTTCTGCTCTCTCTCTCTGACCAGTCTAAAGTGACAATATACGTCTATGCACAGAGCCATGACTAACACGGCTTCATGCTGGTCTGGCAAGCCTTCACAACTGATTTACCCCGACTCATCTTTATCACACACAGCTCCCAGCAACAACACATCACAGGTGTCACTGCTTTGAAGTAGGGGGAGGTCGTGCTTGAATGCTGTATGTTGTGGCAGGTATATAAAGCAGTGGAATAGAGGATGAATTATTATGATAATTGGGGAAGAAAACACAACCCAGAGTACGGTGACAGTAAAATCATTACAACAACACTGTGTTTGCACAAAGCTGAACACACACACACACACACACACACCTTGCCTGGCTGTAGATACACATGTAAGTCAGAGGATGGTGCTAGTTGCTTCACAAAGACAATGTTCACTTTTCATTCATCCAAGCCTGCCTACCATTGAATCTCTTTTTAATATAAACTCACCAGGGGACACAGTGACAACATCAAAGCTTCACAATGGTTCTAAACTGAACAGGCCAAAACAATCATTGTAAACAGCTTGCTGGCTCAACAGTAGGCTCTATACAGGTTGGATTTGCATGACATTTCGTATTTGGCCCTGATGCTTTTTTCTATAACTGATGGGAAGTTGCTCAGAGATAAGGACTAATACATTGCAAACAGTAACAACATACTGCAACCACACACACACAGACCGAAGACTGATGTCTAACACACACATTGTGCATGGCAAGTTGGACAGATATGTCCATTTTAGAAAGCCTACTGTACCACTGCCTTATGTCCTAATCAGAAATGATAATACCCTCTCCCTCAACAAAAAAACGAAAGTATTGTCTTCCTTTCACACTTACATGGTGTGTAGATGCAGCACCATGAGTCACGACAACTAATTGAAAACCCTGACTGGAGCTGAAATTGGATATGCAATGCACCTTATCACTTAGATTAAAGTTATTATCCTTCTCGTTTCCAGGTGTCTGACTTCCTTGTTATTTTGTGACGGTACTGTACATCTGTGCTGTAATCTACTTACTTGACCTTTGGTTTTTGATGAAGAACAGCTTGAGCCTCTCCTTGAAGGTGTTTTCATTCACATAGAACTCCACCTGCACCCTGGACAGAAGAGAGACAGTCGGTACAACTACCATGGAAGGTCACATGCATCCATATAGATACAAGGACCATGGTTTTGTCGTTAAATTCTGAACGGAGTCATGATATTAGTGAGTAAATTAACTTTATCAAGATGCATTCTGGTGAATACTGAGATGCTCTGTTTTTGTGTGTATCTGTGACATCCATTGTTGCATTAGAGTACCATATGGGGCATTCAACAGTGTGAGACAAGGAACATAGCTGGTCCTGGATGGGAGAACAGATGCTGCTGGAAGTGGTGTTGGAAGGCCAGTAGGAGGCACCCTTTCCTCTGATCTAAATAAAATACCAATGCCCCATGGCAGTGATTGGGGACATTGCCCTGTGTAGGGTGCTGTATTTCGGATGAGACGTTAAACATGTGCCCTGATTCCCTGTGGTCACTAAAGATCCCATGGCACTTATCGTGAGAGTAGGGGTGTTAACCCTGGTGTCCTGGCTAAATTCCCAATCTGGCCCTCATACCATCACGGTCACCTAATCATCCTCAGCTTACAATTGGCTCATTCATCCCCCCTCCTCTCCCTTGTAACAATTCCCCAAGTTGTTGCTGTAAATGAGAATGTATTTTCAGTCAACTTACCTGGTAAAATATAAGGGTTAAATAAAATAAATAAAAATGGGTCACAATTACAAAACCAGTTCCTTTCATTGATTCTGTTTTCCTGGAACGGGTAGCTAGACAGATACTGCTTAGATTTAAAGAACTAATACATTGTAATGGCCCCTTTATAGTCTCTTATTACCCACAGTGGTCCAATTACGACAACAAAGTTTAATAAATTATTAAAGAGATGAACAGTAAGCATGAGAATTTGGAAACATATAGAGGTTGAATATTGTTATACGACAGAGCAATTGATCTGATGTTGGAGAACAACACATTGAGAATGGAATCTGTTTTAACATGAGTGCCTTCCCTGTCTGCAGGGATGCAAATTGGTGAGGGCCCAAAAAGGTGATTTTTTTGTTTTGTTTCACTGAAACATGCAAAAAAAATCCCTGCTAGGGGGAAATGCAGGTTAACTAATTAAACAACAAAGAATATGATCTACATGATCAGTCTCTGTGTGAAAAATAAAGTGGTTAATGTGAACCTAACTCGCAGCTAAAAAATGAAAAGAAAGCAATCCAATGTTATTTGTTGCCTAGACTTTACTGCAAATGACACTCAAGTCTTGAGAAAAAAACAATACACTAAAATTGCAGTGACAACCTTTATAATAGAACACTTGTGACCACACACACATCTAAATATTGCACTTGGGAATAAACCATCTTAAAGTAGAAATAGAATGAAAAAACAGGCATTCTATTTTTGCATTATTATAGTGCCCACTATAGTTGACAGGCTACATATGTGCAAAAATTATGTTCACTGAGTAAAAAAATGTAATAACCCTCCCTCACTCACACGTGTTACCCGTTTCCCGGGGACAGTCCCCGTTTTTGGTGGCTTGTCCTCGGCTGGAGCTGTCCCGGAAATGTCCCCGTTTTTAACTGTGCGTTAAAAACAGACTGCAAAGTGAAATATTTTACTTGTCAGGAAAGACCAGGCAGCAGAGCCTACCGGTTTATGTCTCAATCGCGTGGTGCTTGTTTTGTCCAGCAGAGGGGGCTGCTCGCCATAGCAGCTTCACTCACTCTTCTTCTTCTACTTACTACTTGCTCGCGCTAGTTTTAGAGAAAACTGCTGTGGAAAACTCGGCCAGAAGCTAGCAAGTGTCAAGTGAATCCACAACATCACCACAAACGTCTTTTCAAGTCAGGTCATCGTTTGAGATACTAGCTAGTGATGTATGACACAATTTATTGTATAGATAGATGATCTGCTCTATAAGGTTTTAAATAGGTTATGCTAGCTAACGTTTGCTATGTAGACTAAGTTAGACTACGACTAAGTTAGCAGCTACTGTTATGGTAGCTAGGTTAAAAAACGTTCACATGTAAACATGCAGTGGACGGCTATTTTGAAAATATTATTATATTAAATGAATGCATAATTAATTCTGCTAATATTTTTGTAGATTACAATTTTAATGGTTTGGCGTTATAATAAGTAGTGTGAAAATATATTTAGAAAAATTCATGGATAGCATTAGCAGTGGAGAGGAAGGAGAGGAGGAAGACAGGAGGAAAGGTGAAGATATGGTTACAGAGCCTGCCAATTTATTATTCCAAACAAAGTTTTTGAGATAAAATACAAACATGAGGCAAACAATGGGAATCTGTTAACCAAAGTATTTTATCTAATAGTATGCTATTTATTAATACAGATTGGAGAGGAAGGAGAAGGAAAAATTAAGGTAGTAAAAATAGTGAAGCAAAGGAAAGTGTAGAAGAGTGAGGTGGAAAGGTGAAGAAAATGAAAGGAAGACGAGTGAAGAAAAGAGGAGTAAGATTGGAGGAGAAGAAAAAGTTGAGAGTAAGAAGAGCAGACAGAGGAGATACAATGACTCTTTCCAAGAAACGGAAATGCATTTTTTATGCTCCATTTATACGCTCCGGTCAAGACGATAGAATTCCTCTCTTTCAATTGGCAGCCAGAGAAGAATGGCAGTAGTAGAACATCAGCAGACGAAAAAGCATAAAGCCTCTCTGATTGCCCGTGCTGGTATGTCCTCTCTCACCACATTCTTCAAGAAGGTAGAGCCTTCCCAAGAAGAATATGGTTTAGCGGTGCAGGAGGGTGTCTTTGCATACCACAATATGTGACACAATCATAGTTACAGATCTATGGACTGCACAGCACAACTGACACGGAAGCTTTATGAGCCAACGTTGACATGTGCTAGGACAAAATGTGATGCCATAGTGAGTAACGTGTTAGCAACATGGGCAAGTACTTCGGTAACACAGCACCTAGACCAGGTTGAATTTGTGTCCCTGTCCATTGATGCGTCCAATCATGGACATGTAAAGCTGCTGCCAATAGTAGTCAGATATCTAAGATATATGATGGCAGAACATCTGTGGAAGTAAAACTGCTTGATTTTGTTGAATTGAATGGAGAAACGACAGAGAAAATTGCAGCTGAGGTCCTGATGGTCATCCAAAAATGTAACCTGGAAAACATTCTCTGCCGACAACAAATACCAATTTTGGAGGACTGAATAGGCTGGGGAGGGTCAATGTCCATACCAAAGTTTAAAATTCTCTGCAGCGGGAGGTGATTGGCTTAGGTTGTCCTTCCCACATCATTCATAACACGGCCAGAACAGCTTTGGATATGATGTTGAGTACTTGCTCACAAAGATATTTTGATATGTTTCCTATTTTCACCGTCAAGAGTAGAAAGACTGAAGGGCTTTTGTGAGTTTGTTGGCCAGGAGTACCATAACATTTTAGGACATGGCAATGTTTGCTGGATGTCCATGCACCCTGCTCTAGAAAGAGTGCTGAAAATGTAGGTGCCATTGAAATCCTTTTTTATTTCTGAAGACAAATGCTCTGTTGTCCAGCGAACAATGTTCGAAGATCCACTGACTGAACTTTGGCTGGCCTTTGTCCATGGAAACTTGACCGTATTCAGTGACACGGTCAAGATGCTTGGAGGCCAGGACCGCTGTGCTGTGGAGTCCGCTGCAATTCTGAGAAACGTTGAGGCAAAATTGACTGCAAGACGTAATGACAACTTCATTCCAGTTTTGGTCAGAGGACTTCTGAGAGAGCTAGAGGAAAATGGAGCCATGTCTAAAGAGAGCTTTCTCAAAACATCCCAATCATTCTTCACTACGGCTGTGAACTACGTGCAAGCATGGGGAAAGCACACAGATGATCTAAAGATTTACATTGTCTCCTTTTAAAAAGGCAACCTCTGCATGAAGAGATCCAGAAGGCAGCAGTCACACTGCAGGAAAAATGCCCCAATGTGACCATCAATGAGGATGCATTGTGTGACGAGGTTACTGGCCTGCAAGAGTTCCTAAAGGGGGGATCGCTTAAAGAATGGAAAACATCAGAGACACCGCTTAGTCACAGATGGAGCACGGTGGTTACCCACTTCAAAGAGAATGACATCCCACACACTAACCTGGCTAGATTAGCCTCTGTCATGTGCTTACCTGGAAGTAATGCACCAGTCGAGAGAGTGTTCTCCCAAATGAATGATCTATGGACAGCAGCAAGAAATAGGTTCACTGTTCCTACCATCAAGGCCATGCTTATTGTGAAGACAAACTTCAACCTCCCCTGCCAGGAGTTCATGGAGAAGCTGGCCAAAGACAGAGCAATCCTGAAGAATATACATTCTTCTGAGAAATATACAGATTAGGTTGGTATAAATATATTATGTAGTTACCAATCTCATCAGCATCTTATTTATTTATTATGTTAAGTATTTCACATATAGTATTGTCTGGTTTTTTCAATTTTGCTCATGTTGTCTTCTGCTCTTATTCTACCCAGACTAGCAGGACTACTGAATGGCTGTTCAGATCGGACAATTCTGTCTTGTCTGTAGTGTTTCTGTAATATACAGTGGGGCAAAAAAGTATTTAGTCAGCCACCAATTGTACAAGTTCTTCCACTTAAAAAGATGAGAGAGGCCTGTAATTTTCATCATAGGTACACTTCACCTATGACAGACAAAATGAGAAAAACAAATCCAGAAAATCACATTGTAGGATTTTTAATGAATTTATTTGCAAATTATGGTGGAAAGTAGAGTTGTATACCAGTTAATACTATAGCGAATTGGTTAGCAGCCAGCTAATTTTCACACCATGAACTAAATTATTTGATCAGTTAAAGTTGGCTAATGTTGCTCAACATTTCTCTGGCTAGCTAACGGAGAATTCAATCCAGCTAGCAAGATACCTCATGCTAACAATACTTGTTCCACCACACTTTCTCCCTCACCCCAAACCTTCCAAATGCCAGCTGTTTTATGTTATAGCTCAAAACGTACGCTTCGTCACATTCTCAACCCCTGTCTCTGCGGTCAGGCACCTACCTCTTCACATCGTTATACAAAGCCCCCCCAAAACTATTCTCATCGGATCTACACGAAGCACATAGCACACTTATTTTGGATTCAAAAAGGCGAATTTAGCCGAAAGGTGATTAGTTTGCATCCCTGCTGTCTGGAAGAACTGTTGCCTGTCTTGTTGAAATGTGTGGCATTTAAGCTACACGCCACATTAATCTTCAATTTGACACTGATAGCTATGGAGTAACATCGTTTCCGGTGGAGGATTTGAACAGACCTTAAATAATGTATTTCTTTAAAAGTGCAATGGATCCTCTTACTTATGTCGGCCTTGAGCATAATTGTTCTTCCATGATGCAATTTAAAACCACATATCCTACATCCTTAGGGAGCCTAGAATTTACCCTAACAGCTTACACACATAACTGTATGTGGTTTAATAACTTAGGAACATCAATAAATTAGTCATGTTGACTTTCTGTGATTGTTCTTCCAACTTATTTCTTTATTTTACACCGACTACCTTGAGCATAAATTTGATCTACTTCTTCTACTACTCCCATGATGCAATTTGCTAAGCCACCCCCTTAGTTGGCCTACAATACCATTTATCCAAGCAAGTTACATACTGTACTAGTGTGAGAAGTTCAGTAATGTAAGAAGTAGGAACTCTCATTAAGTTCAGTCATATGTTGATTATAATGCTCTGTGAGCTGCAGTACTGAAAATGCATATGACCTAATGATCAACACATTACATAGCTGCGGCTCCTATCTGTAGAAAGCTTTGTTGTGGTGTGAAGAACTTTAGTGTACTAAAAAAGGAAGAGGCGAATTCGGTATTTCTGGTGTTCCCCAGGGTAGCACATCCCTACCCATCCTTTCCTGTGTGTGACATCCTCAGAGACCAGAGGTCTATTTATATCCTGCACTGTTAGAAAGAAGGTTCTGGATAGAACCACCAAGGGTTATATGCACGCTTCATATATATCACCCTGCAATTGGTTCCATATGGACCCTTATATGGAATCCAAGGGTTCTATATGGAACCAATTTTTGTTCAGTGAAGAAGAACCCTTGGGGTTCTGATCAGAGAACCCTACAAAACGGTTCTATATAGAACCTTTAGGGGTGTCGTATATGCAGCAATCACTATAACCCTTATTGGTTCTATCCAGAACCTTTTTTTCTAAGAATATGCACTCTGATTGGTCCTTCAGCTATTCCATGTATTTCAATTGGACTCTCCTAATCCATCATGTCATGAAAAGTAAAACGGAACGGTGTAGTCACTGTGATTTATGGATCACCCATGTGGTACCACTTATTCAAAACTGACAAGCTAGTCACTCTAAAAATATATATTTCATTCTATACAGTTGCATAGGCATATACTGTAGCTATCTAATGAAACACATTGACGTTCATGTAAAGCAATTCCATTAATAAGGGCCCATGGACTGAACGTTGCGGTGTGTCTGGGAGGTTACAAATGATGGGAGAGCTAACTGTGACTAACTGTTAGTCAACTAATCTAAAGTGGGGGTGAAACAGATCTATTTGATCTCCTTCTGTAATAAAATGGTTACCTCCCCTAACTCCTGCAGAGGGTAATAATAATGGGCTGTAAGCTCCAGCAGGGACCTTGGAGCCTTGTTTGTGCCTGACAGGTTAGATTGTATACTAAGAGATGTGCAGCTATTGAGCCACAATCTTCCTCAGCATCTCGCTTTCATTCATTTCATGTTTCATGAGCTGAAATAAAAGATCCCAGAAATGTTCCATTTGCACAAAAAAATGTATTTCTCTCAACTTTTGTGTACAAATTTGTTTACATCCCTATTAGTGAGCATTTCTCCTTTGCCAAGTTAATCGATCCACCTGATAGGTGTGGCATATCAAGAAGCTGATTAAACAGCATGATCATAACACAGGTGCACCTTGTGCTGGGGACAAGAAAAGGCTACTCTAAAATGTGCAGTTTTGTCACACAACACAATGACACAGATTAGCGTGCTGACTGCATGAATGTCCACCAGAACTGCTGCCAGAGAATTTAATGCTCTTTTCTCTCCCATAAGCCGCCTCCAATGTTGTTTTAGAGAATTTGGCAGTATATCCAACTGGCCTCACAACCACAGACCGTGTGTATGGTGTCGTGTGGGCGAGCGGTTTGCTGATCTCAACGTTGTACTCTGTGTACATAATGGTGGCGGTGGGGTTATTGTATGGGCAAGTTACAAACACAATTGTGTCACACCCTGATCTGTTTCACCTGCCCTCGTTATTGTCTCTACCCCCTCCAGGTGTCGCTTGTTTTCCCAGTGTATTTATCCCAGTGTTTCCTGTCTCTGTGCCAGTGCGTCTTATATGTCCAAGCCTACCAGCGGTTTTCCCGGTTTCCTGCTTTGCCTTTTCGCCTTTTTCTAGTGCTCCTGGTTTTGACCCTTGCTTGTTCTGGACTTTGTACCCACATGCCTGACCATTCTGCCTGCCCTGACCTCAAGCCTGCCTGCCACTCTGTACCTCCTGGACTCTGACTCACGACCATTCTCTTGTCTATTCCCTTTGGATTTATTAAACATCTTTAACTCCAACCATCTGCCTCCTGTGCCTGCATTTGGGTCTCGCCTAGTGTCATGATACATTTTATCAATGGCAATTTGAATGCACAAAAATACGGTGATGAGATCCTGAGGCCCTTTGTGAGGCCAATTTATTTTTAAGGTATCTGTGACCAATAGATGCATATCTGTATTCCCAGTCATGTGAAATCCATAGACTAGGGCCTAATGAATTTGTCAATTTACTGATTTCCTTTTATGAACTGTAACTCAGTAAAATCTTTGAAATTGTTGCATTTATATTTTTGTTCGGTATACATGCACACACAAATGTATATTTAATTAGAATTCACAATTTAACTTAAATATTGCATTTTCATTCACATTGAACACACGCACGTGTGTGCATGCAAAGACATGCACACACACACACACACTATTGCCTACGAGAAGATTACGATTTCAAGCCGCTTTGAAAATGACACACTGAAGTGAAGACTGTGCACTGGAAATAAACATCAAAGAGCTTTTTGACAGCAGGGCAATCTGTCTAAAAGAAGAGAACAAAGCTGCTTTAAATGCTCTGTTATCTGAGTCACTATCATCTGTTGGGAGAAGTGAAACCATGATAAATGAAAGAGACAGATGTTTCCTTCCATATGTCTTGTTTTTAAAAGGCGTAGAAGTAACACACACAGATGACAGTGTCAGTGATTGCTACTTCTCTAACCATGGGGGGGGGGGGGGGGGGTGCAACCAAACAGTTGGACACTTGGAAAATTGTCTAGGTAATTTTCTACACGTTCAGAACAGAACACATCCCATTGGCTGAGCCGAGGCTTGTTTGATAGGAGACACACAGCGATGTTGATTTTCCATGTTATCTTCCTACATACATTTATTTGCATACTGAACAATGTTCTATATCTCTCTTTCTCTGTCTAGTCAACCAACTCCACTGCTCCAGTCAACCAATTTCTATCTTTGATGGCTGTGGATAGAGTAAAGTCAGACTATCCATAATATACACAAAGTGATCAGAAATAGAAATAGCAGTTCTTACTCTAAGCACAATGTTGAGATATGTTGCAAGTAGAGAATCTGGTGCACATGCAAATACAAGACTTAAAACTTTCAAGCATAGGCTATGTTTAACTTTCAAATGTACATTTATTGATCAACAGAACCAGCCTTCCATCGCCTTCTGGTTTGGATCGTCCAGCCCAGGCTGACTGAAGGTGTATCACAACACAGAGACTACAGCTTTCAGGGAAACAACCGAGCCAGTCCCTGCAACTCCTACTTGGAAGTCTTGTTCCGTGGTTGCCATGGCATGTTGATGAAGCCTAGGCAGAGAACTATGTCAATATTGTCATATTTTACTGTTTTTAAAGTGTTTTTTTTAATAAATAAATAAAAAATAGACCCCTTTATAGGGGGCTTTTCCAAACAACCACCAAGTGAGGTGGTCTTACTGCTGCTTTTACAGTCACCGCTGCATCACCCAGGTGGGTGGTACACTTTGATAGTGGATGATCCAGCCCACGTACTGTCATGCCTACTCCCTCTCTCCAGCGCTCGACGTCGCCGGTCTACTAATCACCGGCCCTGGCAACCATTATTACGCACACCTGCTCCCCAGCATTACGCCTGGACTTCATCACCTTGATTATATTCCCTTTATTTAGCCCTCAGTAGCCTCAGTCATCAGGCAGTATTGGTTTGTTGTCCTGTTTAGTACGAATCCCCTGTTTTTTTGCACCTGTTTCCTGACTCGTATTCGTGACAGCATACTGCCTCGCAATATGGAAGCAGCAGAGGAGAAAACCATCTTCTAGAAGGTCCAGGAACAGGGTCATCTGCTCCACCAACCTCGCAACCAGCTGGCGCAACTGGGTAAGGCCATGGAGGAGGTTCTCCACCGCCTCAACACTACCAGGGAGGCTATCCATACCCCTATCAGAGGGCCTCCTACCAAGGGTCGTCACAGTCAGCCAGTCCCCCAGCCTACCCAGGTCAGCGAAGCCCTACTGTCCCTTCCGGAGAAGTATAACGGTACTTCATCGAAATGCCGTGACTTCCGTCTCAAGTGCTCCCTCTATTTCGCCCATCAGATGGGAGCCCCTACCACCGAGAGGTCCAAGGTTGCCACGGTCATCTCCCTACTGACCGGGCAGGCGTTGAAGTGGTCTACGACTGTCTGGGAGAGAGGAGTGGAGGAGCTGGGTTCCAATGAGAGGTTCATGGGTCTGTTCTGGATGGTTTTTGACCATCCTCCAGATGGCAGAGAGGGAGGTGAGCGACACCTCCAACTCCAGCAGGGTCCCCAGACCGCTGTGGAGTACGCCCTTACCTTCGGACTGTGGCAGCCTGTAGCGGATGGAATGAGACGGGCCTCCACACTCTCTTCTGGAGAGGACGGTGCAAAGAGGTCCAAATGGAGTTGTCGTGTCGGGATGACAACCTATCCTTGGACGCACTCATCACAATGGCTATCCGTCTGGATAACCTTCTTCGGGAGCGCCTTTGCTCACCTCGCCACTCGCCTCCCACCTTTGTCTGTCCCGAGTCTGAGCCTGAACCCACACCTCTCCCTGGCAGAGTGGAGTTGCCAGAGACAGCTGGGGCTCTGTCCCTATTGCGGCCAGGAGGGGCACCAGCTTCAGCGGTGTCCGGTGCGTCCCAACCCGGATTCCACTAGGGCAGAGGTGATCTTCCGTCTCCCAGGGTAGGTGTGCGTATTCCATCATCGTTTTCTGCCAAACCTTTCTGGTTCCCATTTCACTAGCTGGCTGTCTCTCAGGTGTTGTCTCTGCAGCTCTAGTGGACTCGGGTGCCACAAGGAATTTCCTCGACCAGGCCCTTGCCTCCTCCCTGAACATAAATCTACACACTCTCCTCTCCTTTTCCGGTCCAAACACTGGATAAGCAACCATTGGGATCTGTCACAATCACACACATCACTCACCTTCACCGTGGGACCCATGCACCAGGAAAGACTCCCCTTCCTCATCATCATTCCTCATCGTTTATTTAGCCCTCAATAGCCTCAGTCATCAGGCAGTTATGGTTTGTTTTCATGTTCAGTATGCATTCCGTTTTGTTAATTTGCCTTGCATCATTGTAATTAAACTCTCCCACTGCAGCTGCTTCCTGACTCCCTGCGTATATGTGACACTTACGAAGGAGGAGCTGCAAACATCGAAGATGACAAGGTGCACGATGAAAAGCTCCTGGGCCGTTCTGTCAGATGTTTTCCAGACAATTCCCTGCCTGGCTGCACCATGAGTGCTCTCTTCGCTCAAGACACTAATTTTCCAAACTAACTAGCTTCATCTGAAGTTGTGGAAGACCATCGCCCAAAAACCACCAGATCCCAAAAATTATTTTAGCGCCTTTGAGATTTTACTTGGAATGAAATCTATAATTATTATTACTTGTACTGTAATTAAGACTGCTAGCTAATTATTGATTTCTTCACATGCTCCACATTCATTAGGGAGGAATTCATAAAGCATCACATAATCTATTTCCCGTGTTCAGCCCCCTGCATTAGACTGTGATGATGATACATCTTAAAGAAACACTGTTGCTGTGAGTGGTAACATGGATCAAAATTGATTATAATCATGTTTTCCATTCTAAATTGGTGTTTCTGAGTCAATTCCAAAGCCTGGTCAGATCACATATCACATTATGTAGGACCACTTTGCTCTCAAATATCCACTTTGACCACAAGAGCAAAATACAATTTGTAAGCTATAACTGCTTGTTTTTTTCGAGTGCCAAACGCTCAAAAGCAGAATGCCATCATATGGAAATATTGTGAGGAAAATCGTGTTTTGTTTAAACATTTTGCCACCCACTGCTCGATTGATTCTTTCTCCATAAATGGGAAACAAATAGGGCTGGAAATTGCCAGGGACCTCACGATACAATATTATCATGATACGTAGGTGCTGATATGATGTGTATTGCATTTCTATATGTATTCCATTTTTATACTACAGTTTTATTGCGATTCAATGTTCCAAACATATTGCTCACTATATAAAGGTCTGCTGCAGAGGGACAAGAAAGAACCATCATAAAAACGAGTTTTGATCGGTCATGGAAATAAAAGTGCTGAAAACATGTTGACTCACCATTTAAAAAATAAGATTGAGGCCAAGCTATAGGGGGAGAATCATTTTTGGCGCAGGTACATCCGACTAGCGATAGCTAGCGTTAACTACGTTTTTTGAAAATCGATACTTGGGATAATAGAATCAATATATAATATCGTCCAAAATAATCCCCTTTCTAGCCCCATCTCTAGAGCGGAAGAGAACACTTGTGCCAACATTTAAGCTCCGCTGCATGCCTCTGACACCGCACCATCAGCACTTATAGCATCCCTAAGGAAACCTATTCACCATCCATTTCCTCGACAGACAGACAGACAATACAGAAACCACAGAGAGCACAGGAAGCATGTTATCAGTTATCATTTCCAGCCTGCCAGGCATAGAAGCCCACAGTCCACACGCGCACTACATCAAAATTGCTGTTTGACTTGGTAGCGTTGGTGATTGTTCTGCCGCCCGGAGGGCTGTATTTATCTTTTTTTAAATAGGCGATAATGTGATTTTAGTAACCAGTAGCCCGTTTAGCCCACTTTGATAATGATCTCTCTAAAAAGTCATTTGCAATAAAATGCTGAGGGAGCACTTATCAAACCGACTGACAATGGTTTATAAGCGTTCCTCTACGAAGACAATCCATTACTCATTTGCAGTTCTTCTAGAGAGCACTATACAATATGTACATTGTAATGCCTACGGTACGCTGCAATAATTTATAGGCAGGCAAGCAGACAGTCAACGTACTCCAACCATATCCACTGACTGCATCACTGAACAAAATCAAATAATCTCGAGGTTTTAGCACCTAAAGTACTTCTCTAAACTCCTCCAGTGGTTGATGACACAAGCTCAACGGTTTTATCTGGTGCTGTGACTAAGTCTACATCCCAAATGGCACACTATTCCCTTTATAGTGCACTACTTTTGACCAGGGCCCATATGGCTCTGGTCAAAAGTAGTGTACTCACTGTATAGGGAATAGGGTGCCATTTGGGATGCATAGTCAAGTCAAAAGGGAGGGATAGAAGAAACAAGCTGTGTGTGTTTATCAATCTCCCATAGTGGACATAATCACAGGACACATGCCATGCCATGCTAGCATGATGCTGGATGTGTGTCCCAAATGGTACCCTATTCCCTACATAGTGCACTACTTTTAAGCAGAGTCCTATGGGCCCTAGTCAAAAGTAATGCACTATATAGGGAGTCGGGTGCCATTTGGGATGCATCCTGGGACTTACTGGGTGTTGGTAGAGTCCATACTGTACTCCTCCTGATACCTATAGGCACAGCACACATGGACATAGATAGGGAGATGTTAAGAGGAGAAAAGGAGGAAAGGAAGAGAGGGAGGGATGGGGGGCAGGGCATGCTTTTATAGAGGACACGTAACACCAGAAAGACAAAAGGGTCTCAGAGTAGGAGTGCTGATCTATTAGCAGGTGCCATGATTTACAAAAATGAAAAACTGATCCTAGATCAGGATTACACATTAGGATTGACAGGTATTCTCACATACAATGCTTTGATTGGTTTAAGAACAGACGGGAGACTCTCATTGCAAACCACAGGAGACTACAGGACAGCAGGAAGGAAACCCACTGGGTCAATCGCAATGGCTTCAGCATTCACATGATGACAAATTGGACAGATTATATTTCGTTCTGTAGCAGGTTGAATGAATGTATCATGGTGACATTGAGCCGAGCGGTGCCATGGACACATTAATAACCTATGGTGACAGCAAACAGAGAAGGATAATGTTGAGAATCAAAGGCTCAATGTCAAACATGGAGGATATGAGAATAGTCATGGAGGATATAAGAAAAGTGAGTCAATTAAATAAGAATTTGTTCTTAACTGACTTGCCTAGTTAAATAAAGGTTACTTTTAAAAAATAAAATAATCGGAATGAAATCGTATCGAACAGATTTGTATAAAATGACTGTACCATACTTTATACTGATACAATATGCTAGCTAAAGGTATAGACTTCCTGAAGTTTGCTAATGAGAATCTTAGTTATAAGAATCAACAGCTTATAGAGACCTTGGGGAGAGACCATTACTTTACTTCCAATGTACTTTTGATCAAACATAGTCATAAAAATAAATTAATATAGACAGATTGAGTTCTTATTAGGAGGGGCACGGTAATTCCCTAGATATAGTACCTGACAAATGAAAAAGATAGAATGGGATAAATACCTTTTATGGATTTGTCACTTCCTATACTTGTAGATGGATAAAAATATTCAATTTTTATTTGGAACCCGTACCTGACCAAGCAGGGTTCGCTGCTCTGGCCCCCCAATGGTGGAACAAACTCCCTCACGACGCCAGGACAGCGGAGTCAATCACCACCTTCCGGAGACACCTGAAACCCCACCTCTTTAAGGAATAGGATAAAGTAATCCTTCTCACCCCCCCCCCCCCCCCCCCCTTAAAAGATTTAGATGCACTATTGTGAAGTGGCTGCTCCACTGGATGTCATAAGGTGAATGCACCAATTTGTAAGTCGCTCTGGATAAGAGCGTCTGCTAAATGACTTAAATGTAAATGTAAATGTAAGCGACACTTAAAATAGGCCTACTACACTACCGTTCAAAAGTTTGGGGTCACTTAGAAATGTCCTTGTTTTTTAAAGAAAAGCACTTTTTTTTTGTCCATTTAAAATAACAACACATTGATCAGAAACACAGTGTAGAGAATTGTTAATGTTGTAAATCCCTATTGTAGCTGGAAAGGGATGCTTTTTATGGAATATCTACATTATCAGCAACCATCACTCCTGTGTTCCAATGGCACGTTGTGTTAGCTAATCCAAGTTAATCATTTGTAAAGGCTAATTGATCATTAGAATATCCTTTTGTAATTATGTTAACACAGCTGAAAACTTTTGTGCTGATTAAAGAAGCAATACAACTGGCCTTCTTTAGACTCGATGAGTATCTGGAGCAAACACCAGTCTCAGCGTCAACAGTGAAGAGGTGACTCTGGGATGCTGGCCTTCTAGGCAGAGTTCCTCTATCCAGTGTCTGTGTTCTTTTTCCCATCTTAATCTTTTATTTTTATTGTCCAGTCTGAGATATGGCTTTTTCTTTGTAACTCTGCCTAGAAGGCCAGCATCCTGGAGTTGCCTCTTCACTGTTGACGTTGAGACTGGTGTTTTGCAGGAACTATTTAATGAAGCTGCCAGTTGAGGACTTGTGAGGCATCTGTTTCTCAAACTAGACACTCTAATGTACTTGTCCTCTTGCTCAGTTGTGCACCGGGGCCTCCCACTCCTCTTTCTATTCTGGTTAGAGACAGTTTGCCCTGTTCTGTGAAGGGAGTAGTACACAGCGTTGTACGAGATCTTCAGTTTCTTGGCAATTTCTCGCATGGAATAGTCGTAATTTCTCAGAACAAGAATAGACTGACGAGTTTCAGAAGAAATATATATATGTTTCTGGCCATTTTGAGCCTGTAATCGAACCCACAAATGCTGATGCTCCTGATACTTAACTAGTCTAAAGAAGGCCAGTTTTATTGCTTCTTTAATGAGCACAAAAGTTTTCAGCTGTGCTAACAATTACAAAAGGGTTTTCTAATGATCAATTAGCCTTTTAAAATGATAAACTTGGATTAGCTAACACAAGGAGTGATGGTTGCTGATAATGGGCCTCTGTACGCCTATGTAGATATTCCAATAAAATCAGCCGTTTCCAGCTACAATCGTCATTTACAACATTAACAATGTCTACACTGTATTTCCAATCAATTTGATGTTATTTTAACGGACAAAAAAAATTGCTTTTCTTTCCAAAACAAGGACATTTCTAAGTGACCTCAAACTTTTTAATGGTATTGTACATCAGGGACAGATTACAATGTTGTCCAGGCCACAAACTTTTGAGCTAAACCTAAATCCCTGAGCTCAACTACATTCAGGTCACTCTGTGTGGATGAAGAGAATAGTGTGTGGCGCATCACAATCAGGAAGTAGTCAGGACCCTGGAGAGGTCCAGTAACCACTTAGGTGTGAACAGAGACGTTTTATCCACACTACTCTAAACTGGAACTCATCACCTATTGAGTCTCTTAGGCGAATACTTTTGACTGCCAAATAAGAAAAACTATTTTAGTATTCAGCCTGTCCCTGACATCGTTGTACACTGCAACATTTTTTAGAAGCAATTTATTTGCACAGTCTTCAACAGATGATCTACACAGGTGTTTCTCAACTGCAGTCCCCTTCTACCCTTTTTTTGTTCAGGCCCCGCACAAGCACCCCTGATTCAACTAATCAAGGGTTTGATGATTAGCTGGAGAATATACATTTGCAACCTTGGGGAACTTGACAAACTTGACACTGATATACAGTATAGATGTTCAACTAATCAATCAATAATTTTCACGCTGTCTGTTTGATTTATTAAGTTTCAGTTGACATTTAAAGAGCGACTGCCTTTAAAAAACAACAAATCCCTTTGAAAATGGCCTATGTGGTTATTCTAGTGTCAGAATTGACTACAAAGTGTAAATAGGATAATGTTGGTCATAAAGTCAGTCTTTTCTAAAAATGGAGTTTGGAACATCTGTACGTCACAACAGGGTAAATGAAAGTTCGGTTTTGGGTTGACGATGTCCATTTGCTCACTATCATGGGGTGAACAGCTACGGTGATGGCTCTCTATCCAATAGCATAGCAAGTGAGACAGACCTGAGCTGCCCAGCAGCACTGACTAAGACAACACATCGCACATTTTTTTTACAGCATATGTATTTGGATTGTCCCGACCTCTACAAGTGAGACTGATGTCTCCATGGCAATGAACAGAGTGGTTTTGTCAACATCTCTCTTGGTGAGTGTCGGTCTGTTTGATGGCTGTAGTTGAGGGCTGTGAAATGAACAATAAAGATGGTATCTAATTATAAAGCACTTATCTGGTACTCAAGCAGTAGGCCATACACAGATGTTCATCCTCTAATCAGCTCTGTTGATGACATATCTACTGCTACATCACCAACACTCGGTCTCTGCCTCTGGTATCAGAGGCATCACAGGCCCACTGGAGGAGCTTGCAAGTCTCTGTTGTCTTGGTAATCATGCAGGTGAGGTAGTGCATCATAAACACTGTCACATTCTGTTTAGCCCCTGAGGCATGCAATGCAGGAACAAATTGATTCTCACCTCACTTTGACAGTAGATCCAGCAAACCAATTTATATTAAAAAAACAGCAACTGCTAGTGCTAAACCAGTGCTAAACACTGCATGTATTAGTGAATTAATGCATATCCATGCTGCTGACACTGGCTGAATCCTCTGTCACTTGTTCCCTCAAGGACCTATTGAAATGTTGTGGGGCCACATGAGTCTCTGCAGTAATTTAGAGGGATGCTGGAACTTGTAGTTTTGATTCCGTTTCCCAAAAGTGGAAGCTTGCCAGTAGGGCATATAACTACACCCATCCTGAAGTCACACCTGCCTCTGCCAACACCTCTGGGGAATTACTCTGTCCTTATAATCCAAAGGGATTTAAACAATAAAGATGTAAGGCATTTGCATTTAGTGTTTGTAAGGATGCACATGCACGCACAGACATATACACCCTCCTGAATATTAATGGCAGCTTTTAGCTCCACTCGACTGTCAAAGTAGGGATTGTGGGTAGGAACTCACAACGTACCAATCACGACAACGCTTCCATGGGGACTACTTTGCTTTTCAAGTCAACTGATGAGCAACTGCTTCCGCTCCAGAACACAGCTTTAATGATAACAATTGTGACATAATTTGCCATGGGGACCACGTTAAAGGATGACTGTACTCCTTGATTCGGCCTCGTTTTGAAGATTGCTGATTGAGAAATGCTAGTGGACATTGAATTAAACCAAACAAGAGTTGTCTTGGGGGTGTAGTTTGATGTGGGTGTTTTATGTTTGCATACACTGGCTGATACTGTTGTTTGCCCCCCTCACCATAGTAACAACATAGGCAATTCCTTAAAATAGTCAAAAATAATTTCGGATAAATCAAGACATTTGTCATTAATTTAGACGTTTTTGTCAATGAGGTCTTAGTCACGCAATTTTACATCTAGCTAAGGTGTTTAGTGCAGTATTTCTCAAGTAAAAAATGTGCATAAAATTAGTCAGCGCAGTGTATACAGTCTATCGAGTCGGGAAAGTATGGTTGCGCGCTCAGGACTGATTTTTGAGAACATTAACATGTATGCAACTTCATCATCTGCAAACTGTCAAGCTATCGTAAATAAAGCATAAATTACACGCTGTCTATCAGTGCTCAAAATCACTTGCTAGCTATGTAAATGTCAACTCTGTGTTTGTCAATTAAGCTAGCAAGTAACGTTAGTAGCTAGCATGCTTCGGTGCAGTTTAGTTTTTTGTAACTGTCTCACTATCTATTACCAGAGTGTTCGTCTGTCTGGTGGTGTCTAATGGGGAATCATGTTTAAAAAAACAGGGTTTTGGATTATTGACAAATTGTAGTTGGGATACAAGTGCAAACTGATCATCTCAATTCTCATTTTGCACCAAAAAGTGGCAGACTCGAGTGATTGACACTATCAAACACATCAGCAAATGACCACGCTTAGAACCAAGGGTTATTTCAACATAGCCTTGGCGACGTGTTGTCTTATTTAAAGAAGTCTGAGGTGCTGTGTAATGTGCAGGTCTGTCTGACTTCTTGGAGGTATTGGCTGCTATGTTTGCATGGAGTGTGCAGCACAGCTACTTCTCTCGTGTTAGTGGGCAAGTGGGCACAAATAGTGACAAACTCACTTAGAAAAATCAGCTTTGGACGAGACTGGAATTATCCTATTTACACTTTGTAGTCAATTTTGACACTAGAATGAATGTTTCTGACTCATATCCATGCCACATAGGCCGTATAAAAGCAGAGAAGTTGGTTCTAAGGGGCAGTTGAATTTTAAAACAGCTCATTAAGCCAGAGTTGCTAAAAGGAAATCATAACCGAACAGTTATATTAAGATGGCTAGAAATAAGCAGCAACACAATCCAGGAGATGGAGATTTCAGATGCACTTCCCTTTATACAGTGAGCTCCAAATGTATTGGGACAGTGACACGTTTGTTGTTGTTTTGACTGTGTACTTCAGCACTTTGGATTTGAAATGATACAACTATGAGGTTAAAGTGCAGACTGTCAGCTTTAATCTGAGGGTATTTTCATCCATATCGAGTGAACCGTTTGGAACAAATTCATTTATATGTATATTAAAGTAGTAAAAAGTGAAGTATTTGGTCCATATGCATAGGATGCAATGGCTACATCAAGCTTGTGACTCTACAAATGTGTTTGATGCATTTGCTGTTTGTTTTGGTTGTGTTCCAGATTATTTTGTGCCTGATATAAATTAATGGTAAATAATGTATTGTGTCATTTTGGAGTAACTTTTATTGTAAATAAGAATATAATACGTTTCTAAACACTTCTACATTTAATATTGATGCTACCATGATTACGGATACTCCTGAATGAATCGTGAACAATGATGAGTGAGAAAGTTACAGATGCACAAATATCATATCCCCATGATATGCTAACCTCTCACAATTACAATAACAGGGGAGGTTAGCATTTTAGGGGATTGATATTTGTACATCTATAACTTTGTATATGTGAATTTGTCCCACTACTTTTGTTCACCTAATATGGGAGGACTATGTTCCAAAACTGCTGTACTTTCTAAACGATTAATCTGATATGGATTAACATACCCTCAAATTAAAGCTGATAGTCTAGTCTGCACTTTAACCTCATAGTCACTATAATTTCAAGTTTTGGAGTACAGAGCCAAAACATCAACAAATGTGTCACTGTCCCAATACCTTTGGAGCTCACCGTAGCTAGCTTCAGTAACACCTGCTATGAGTATACTGAAGCTAATGGAGTGTGTGTTAACTTCTAAGATCTTGATCATTAAGTAGTACGCTAATTAGGGCACAGTTAAAGGTGCAACCAACATTTCTATTAAATTGAGTGAATAGCCAATTTAAGCACAGATATAGAGTAATGGATTAGAGATGGATTGCTAAGAAGACATCCCAGAAGGGATCCTGGATAATAACTTGGTTCATGCTCTCCCTCCCACTAAAGGAATAAAAAATACAGCATTGAGTCCAATCAACTAACAAGCTCCTGTATTTTAACTAGGTAACCCCTTGGAAAGGTGCTCTTGGATTTATTAAAAAGGTGCGCTTGAGGCCTCCCGGGTGTGCAGTGGTTAAGGGCGCTGTACTGTAGCGCCAGCTGTGCCACCAGAGACTCTGGGTTCGTGCCCAGGCTCTGTCGTAACCGGCCGCGACCGGGAGGTCCGTGGGGCGTGGTTAGGGAGGGGTTGGCCGGTAGGGATATCCTTGTCTCATCGCGCACCAGCGACTTCTGTGGTGGGCCGGGCGCAGTGTGCGCTAACCAAGGTTGCCAGGTGCACAGTGTTTCCTCCGACACATTGGTGCGGCTGGCTTCTGGGTTGGATGTGCGCTGTGTTAAGAAGCAGTGCGGCTTGGTTGGGTTGTGTATCGGAGGACGCATGATTTTCAACCTTCGTCTCTCCCGAGCCCGTACGGGAGTTGTAGCGATGAGACAAGCTACTAAACAATTGGATACCACGAAATTGGGGAGAAAACAGGGTAAAAAAAATAAATAATAATACAATATAAAAAGGTGCGCTTGAGTTATGGGGATATCATTTGCATTTACAAAAAAGAAAAATAATCTGCCAACTGTATGTCCAATTTGTACTAATAGATAATGACTGGCACAACATACAGTGTGTGAATGATGATAGAAGTGGCCCTACATTGAACAACAGCTGAATAGGAGAAGCCTATACATAATCAATTATTGTGGTACAGGGGGCTTAAGAGAGGATTGGTGAGGTTGTAAGAGATTAAACTAAGGCAGAGAACTAACAAAGAGAAAGAACATTGCGTTGTCTTTTCAAGCACAGCACTCTCCTCATTTCAATTAGAAAAGCAGCAGCCTCGGCTTGCAGAGCAACAAATCCCCCTGCAATCCGTCATCAGCATCCTCCAGCCATTCCCTAGACAAAAGTTGTTATTACTATTGAGGCCAGAGCATCAAGCCATTCCTTTTTGTCATTTAGCAGACCCGTAGCAAGTAAGGTTAAGTGCCTTACTCAAGGGCACATTTACACATTTTTCACCTAGTCAGCTCGGAGATTGGAACCAGCGACCTACTATAGTATTTATACCATAGTATAGTATTTAGTATAGTATTTTTTCGTGTGGGAATGGGTGAGTTGGTGTGAAGATAAAGACCTAATGATGAGGATTCTGGAGAGGGAATTCAGCTAAAGTATTACGTTTTTCTATACCTATAGCTTCGTATAATCAATCTGAGTTACATCTCAATAGAGTTTGTAAGAGTGCACACAATTGATCTTTTCATCATGTATCAAACCTGAGTAACATCTATAGCAGCGTTTCCCAAACTCGATCCTGGGAACCCCCAAGGGATGCACATTTAGTTTTTTGCCCATCTTCAAGCTTGAATTATTTGAGTCAGATGTGTAGTGCTAGGGTAAAAACCTAATCATGCACCCTTTGCGGTCTATATGGATACATGGATACAGTTGCAAAAAAAATATTTGGTTTCACAACATTAAGGGACAGACTTTGGAAGCATAGAACATAGCATATTCCCATAACCATTATATAAATGATGATTTATCCCTAATGTATCAAACCTGAGTAACATCTCAATGGATTCTATAGGGATAGAGATGCACACAATGAATCTCTTTTTTTAATTTCATGATATAAGGCACATGCTTTGGAAGTGAGTACTATTAATCCTATAATCCCATAATCATAATAGTCCCATAATCAGAATACCGTACACATATTTTACAGTATAAAAGAACAAGATCTTACAGTATCAACTTCCTGTATCCTTGGAAAGAAAACTACTATATTAGTTTACTGTAAGTCTTGGTTACACTGTTTGTTTACATCCTACATCCTTCCGACCAGCTGTTGGTATGAATGTACCGTGGAAGAATCCTAGCACGGCACTGAGGGGGTTCCTAGGCATTTAAATAATGCCGTAATGAATAACTAAACAGTGAGGAGTGTGGAGGAATGGAGCGGTGGGTCAATGGAGATGGGTCATATTATGGATTCTCACTCCTTCCTTCCATCTCTTCTTACTTCCATCCTCTCTGGAGGTGAACACAGCATGTAGAGGACAGGTCTCACGCTGATCATGTTTCATTGCCTTCCCATGGAGAACTCTGACTGACTGACTGACAGCATCCTTTCTGTCCGAAGGAAGTTAATTAAAAGTGAGGGGAAGTGGGATTTTTTTTACAGTCACAGATACAGTAATATAACGTTTTTATACTATAAAATGTTTTTCACACAATACATGGACATGTCAAATATAACTGTCAAATTAATTGATATGGACACTATTATGCAAATGAGAGCCTCGACATGGATGTTGATTAAAGGCAGCCCCCCGCACCTCTCTGATTCAGAGGGGTTGGGTTAAATGCGGAAGACACATTTCAGTTGAATGCATTCAGTTGTACAACTGACTAGGTATCCCCCTTTCCCTTTCGATTTCATGCAAGATCAATGCATGAAAGATCAGCACACCAGACTATCTAATGTGAGGTGCTGTTTGACTATCTAATATGATAACGGATATTACTAATGACTCAGACTATCTCTGCTATATTCTACTGAGTTTATCATTCCATGCCGCAGCAGTAAATCAACACTGTAGGCTATTCAGTGAAAACGGTGCTGTTTACTCTCATTCCCACTCCAGTGTATTTAGATCAGTGCACGATGACTCTGTCAGGATTTGGCCAGGGTTGTTCCGGTTTTTGGTCACTAGATGCCCCCATTGTGCCTTTTGACCTTTTGTTTTCCCTTGATCCCCATTATTATTTGCACCTGTGCCTCGTTTCCCCTGATTGTATTTAAACCCTTTGTTTTCCTCAGTCCTTTGCTCTGTGTTTGTATGTTAGCACCCAGCCCTAGTACTCTGTGTACTCTCTTGGATCCCGGTGGACTCTCTTGTGGAATTATGTTTTTTGTTCTTGTTTGTTTTTGAGTATTTTTTGATGCTTTTTGTGCTATACCTTCCACCTTGTGGATTTACCTTTTGTCTTGGAGGATTACCTTTGTTCTTGTGGAATTCCTTTTGAAGTTGTGGAGTTACATGTTTTCCTGAAGAACTTCATTTTTTACTTCATTAAATACATCGTCTCAAGTACTGCTGTGTCTGCCTCATCTTCTGGGTTCTGCCAACTATTCGTGGCTCAGTTGGTTAAGTGACTGTTTCTCACTCCGGAGACCCGGGTTCGTAACCGGGTCCTGACAGAAACACAGAGCCAAAAAATGAACCCAGAGGCAGCCAGTTCCCAGGACCTTGTTGCCAGGCTGTTCCACCACCAGGAGACTGTCCAACGCCACGAAGCTGCCCTGGTTCAGCAAGAGGCCTTAATGGCTAGACATTCTCATCTTCTGTCGGAGATGCTGACTTCCATAAAGCAGATATCTGATCGACTTACCTCGGCAACAGTTCCCGTCCCAGTACCTCAGATTCACGTACCCATGGCAGTTAACCCTCTGGCTGAACCTCGTCTTCCACCTCCCCAACGGTTCTCAGGTGATTCAAGTGCTTGTAAAGGGTTTCTCACCCAATGTTCTCTCTCCTTCGAGCTGCAACCCTCGTCGTTCCCCACCGACCGTTCTAAGATCGCATATATCATCACCCTGCTGTCGGAAAAAGCCCTGGCCTGGGCTACTGCTGTGTGGGATGCCCATAGTTCCTGCTGTGCCAGCTACTCTGCCTTTGCTGAGGAATTCAAACGAGTGTTTCAAGGCCCAAGCAGTGGTCCTGACTCAGCCAAACAGCTCCTGACTCTCCACCAAGGTCGGCGCAGCGTGACGGACTATGCCATCCAGTTCCGCACGGTGGCAGCAGCGAGTGGCTGGAACAACGAGGCGCTCACTGTGTGCTTTCTGAAAGGCCTTTCCGACACTATCCAAGATGAACTGGCCACTCGGGAACCACCGGACAATCTTGAGTCCCTGATCAAGTTGGCCTCACGCATTGACCAGCGTCTGAGAGAGAGAACTCAACCGTAGACCTCTAGCCCCTATCAGTCCCAGCTCCGAGTCCCCACCTTTATCCTCGCTGGCTCCACCGGAACCCATGCAGATTGGACGCATCTCCCAGGCTGAGAGAGACCGCCGGATGAGGGAGCGACGCTGTCTATATTGTGGCAAACCGGGCCATTTCCGTTCCACGTGTCCCGGGCTCCAGGGAAACGCTCTGTCCCGTACAGACCGGGGGGAACTGTAACGGGAAACATAACCTCCTCCCATCCGTCCAACTCCCGTCTGCTCATTCCAGTCACCCTTTCCTGGGACAACCACAAGCTTCACCTTCAAGCCTTGGTAGACTCTGGAGCCGCAGGTAACTTCATGGATGGTGTCTGGGCGAAGGAGAATGGCGTTCCCTCTGAACCTCTAAGTAACCCCATGAGGGTTACTACATTGGATGGAAGCCCTTTGGGATCTGGACTTGTCACTCATGTCACTACCTCCTTGCGACTTTCAGTTTCACAACACAAGGAATTGATGAACTTTGATTTGATCTCCTGTTCCGAGTTCCCTCTCGTCCTTGGATACCCCTGGCTTCACAGCCATAACCCTCACATCGACTGGTCTGTGGGCACTATCAAGCAGTGGGGTCCTACGTGCCAAGCTACATGTATTTTCCCGAATTCCCCGAGTTCTACTCCCGAGTCTTTAGAATCCATCGACCTGACCCGAGTTCCTGAGTGTTACCATGACCTCAAACTGGTATTTAGCAAACAGAGGGCCACCATGCTACCACCCCATAGACCTTATGATTGCCCCATCGAACTGTTTCCGGGCACTTGCCCCCCCAGGGGTCGGATCTTTTCCCTATCTCCACCCGAACGAGCTGCTATGGATACCTACATCAAGGACGCTCTGGAAGCAGGCCTCATGCGTCCATCCACCTCCCCGGCGGGAGCAGGGTTTTTCTTTGTGGCCAAGAAAGACGGTGGATTACGTCCTTGCATCGACTACCGGGGACTCAATGCCATAACCGTCCGTAACCGTTACCCGCTACCCCTTATGGCCACAGCCTTCGAGCTGCTCCAGGAAGCAGTTGTTTTCACTAAGCTTGACCTGCGGAACGCATACCATCTTGTGCGGATCAGACCTGGTGACGAGTGGAAGACCGCGTTCAACACGCCTACTGGTCACTATGAATACTTGGTGATGCCCTTCGGCCTGACCAACGCCCCAGCGGTGTTCCAAACGCTCATAAACGATGTGCTTAGGGATATGCTTAACATATTTGTGTTTGTTTACTTGGATGACATCCTCATCTTTTCGAGCTCTCTTCAAGAACACACAAAGCATGTCAGACAAGTACTCAAACGCCTCCTAGACAGCCATCTGTACGTTAAGCCGGAAAAATGTGAATTCCATTCATCCCGAGTACAATTCCTGGGATTTGTAGTGGAACCCGGTCGAGTCCAAATGGACCCCAGGAAGGTAGGGGCGGTAGCGGATTGGCCCACCCCAAATCCGTTAAGGAAGTTCAGCGTTTCCTGGGCTTCACAAACTTTTACCGCAAGTTCATCAAGAACTTCAGCTTGGTGGCAGCCCCTCTCTCAGCTTTAACCAAGGGTGGCAATGCAAGGTTTTTGTGGGGAAGAGAAGCTGAGACGGCCTTCCAAGGACTCAAGCAGCGCGTCCTCTCTGCTCCCATCCTGATACTACCGACTACGGATGAACCGTTTGTGGTGGAGGTAGACGCCTCAGAGGTTGGTGTTGGAGCTGTCCTGTCTCAGAGGGGTGAAGACAAGAAGCTTCATCCGTGCGCTTTCTTCTCACACCGGCTTACCCCGGCTGAGAGGAACTACGATGTGGGGGATCGTGAACTCCTAGCGGTTAAGATGGCATTGAAGGAATGGAGACACTGGCTCGAGGGGGCTTCTCACCCGTTTCAAGTGCTTACGGACCACAAAAATCTGGAGTATATCCAGCAGGCGAAGCGGTTGAACTCTAGACAAGCTAGATGGTCTCTTTTCTTCAATCGATTCCAGTTTATCCTCACCTATCGGCTCGGGTCGAAGAATCTCAAACCGGATGCCCTGTCCCGAGTCTACGCTCCTGCCATTCGAGATGACACGGACATGCCTGTCCTTCCTGCTGCTAAGATCGTGGCTCCGATTTCGTGGCAAGTTGAGGATACCGTGAGACGAGCTCAAGCTATCGAACCGGACCCGAAAGGGGGTCCTGCCAATCGGTTGTTTGTCCCCAAGGCAGTGAGGACTCAGGTCCTTCTGTGGGGCACTCCTCTCGCCTCACCTGTCACCCGGGCGTAGGTCGCACCTTGGAGTTCATCCAGCGTAAGTTCTGGTGGCCTACCATAAGAGAAGACGTTGCCTCTTTCGTCAATGCCTGCCCCGTGTGCTGCCAGGGCAAATCTTCTCACCTCCGCCCTCAAGGACTCCTTCACCCTTTACCTATTCCCCACAGACCCTGGTCCCATATCTCGTTGGACTTTATTACTGGCCTTCCTCCATCCCATGGCAATACTACTATCCTAGTCATAATCGACAGGTTTTCAAAGGCGGCCAGGTTCGTCCCTCTGACTAAGTTACCTTCTGCCAAGGAGACGGCTGAGTTGGTAATTAATCATGTGTTCTGAGTCTTCGGCATTCCTCAAGATATGGTTTCTGACAGAGGTCCCCAGTTCGCCTCAAGGTTTTGGAAGGCCTTCTGCCAACTCATGGGTGCTTCTGCCAGTCTATCTTCAGGGTACCATCCGGAGTCCAACGGCCAAACAGAGAGGATGAATCAAGAGCTGGAAGCCACCCTCCGATGTATGACTCGTAACAACCCGTCCACATGGTCGTCCTTCATTGTTTGGGCCGAATACGCGCACAACACCTTGCGCTCCTCCTCCACTGGTATGTCCCCGCACGAGTGTCAGTTTGGCTATGCCCCTCCATTGTTCCCGGACCAGGAGGCAGAAGTCAGAGTGCCTTCAGCCTTGAAGTTCGTCAGACGCTGTCGGCTTATGTGGAGGAAGACCCGTCTTAATCTTATGCGTTCCTCACAGAGGTACCAACAACAAGCCAACAGACGTCGCCGTCCCGGGCCTACCCTGCGCTCCGGCCAGAGAGTCTGGCTCTCCACTAGAGACTTACCACTACGGGTGGAGTCTCGCAAGCTGTCCCAAAAATACATCGGTCCCTTTAAGGTTGCCAGGAGAGTTAACCCAGTTTCTTATCGCCTACACTTACCCAGATCCCTTAAGATTAATCCCACATTTCACATTTCCTTATTAAAACCTGTTGTTTTTTCTCCCCTTGTCCCGGCAGACAGACCTCCCCCTCCGCCTCGTGTCACTGGAGGCCAGCCGGCTTATACCGTCCATCGGATACTGGATTCCCGCCGGGTGCAGCGGTCCTGGCAGTATCTGGTGGACTGGGAAGGCTACGGTCCCGAGGAGCGCTCCTGGGTTCCTGCCAAAGACATACTGGACCCTGACCTCATTCGTCAGTTCAGGGCTCTCCACCCTGAGAGAGCTGGTAGGAACGTCAGGAGCCGTTCCTAGGGGGGGGGGGGATTCTGTCAGGATTTGGCCAGGGTTGTTCCGGTTTTTGGTCACTAGATGCCCCCATTGTGCCTTTTGACCTTTTGTTTTCCCTTGATCCCCATTATTATTTGCACCTGTGCCTTGTTTCCCCTGATTGTATTTAAACCCTTTGTTTTCCTCAGTCCTTTGCTCTGTGTTTGTATGTTAGCACCCAGCCCTAGTACTCTGTGTACTCTTGTTGATCCCGGTGGACTCTCTTGTGGAATTATGTTTTTTGTTCTTGTTTGTTTTTGAGTATTTTTTGATGCTTTTTGTGCTATACCTTCCACCTTGTGGATTTACCTTTTGTCTTGGAGGATTACCTTTGTTCTTGTGGAATTCCTTTTGAAGTTGTGGAGTTACATGTTTTCCTGAAGAACTTCATTTTTTACTTCATTAAATACATCGTCTCAAGTACTGCTGTGTCTGCCTCATCTTCTGGGTTCTGCCAACTATTCGTGGCTCAGTTGGTTAAGTGACTGTTTCTCACTCCGGAGACCCGGGTTCGTAACCGGGTCCTGACAGACTGAGGCTTTTGTGAGTATATTAAGCTGCATGGGCTTAGAGTCATAACCACCATTATCATAATCATCTGAGGAACACTATCTTGTCCCTGCACGCAAGCACACACACATGAATGCACATACACATGCACAAGCACTCTAGTGATGCAAGGGTTGACTCATAACCCGCAGTCCCAGCGGTTATATCCGCGTGGATGAAGGGTGGGTGCGTGGCGGGCAGACGGGTTGAATATAGAGAAAACAATGCATTAAAAATCCATAAATGTATCATTCTTGCGCAATTCATATCGATAGGCTATATTGAGGGTTTTCATTAGGCCTTAAATGTATTTGCTGCACGAGAGAAACGGAGATGAAAGAGAAAACAAACTTTACCACTGTCAACTAGATTTAAGAATTCATTCTATCAATGTTTTATGACTTTTATTATTGTGAGCAAGGGTTTGTGTAGTATTCTCGGGCAACATGTAATGACAGAAGAGAAGCTGCATCTATCTAATTATAGACAAGTTGACTAACAAATAGCCTACCAAAATGTCAGAAATTATAAGCAGAAACATAGGCCTATGTACAAATGCCTGTCAAAAAATTGTTCCGCCATCTCTGACTGTACAGCGCATTATCTATATTTGCGGGTTAGGGTCGGGTGCGGGCCTCAGATTTTCACATATTTTCCGGCAGTTGTGTTATTAGCAATTGCGGGCGGGCGCGGGGGAAACAGCTGACCCGCGCATCACTAGTACGTGGACACACACACACACACACACACACACACACACACACAGGGCTCTTTAAACTTCCCAATCATCTCTGTCTCTGAGCCTAAGGCTGACAGCATGGGGAAACAACAACAGGGGATAGAAAGTAGGCAGGGCAGACGGGAGAAGAAGATCTGCAGAGGCCCGGTAGCTTCTACTGTTGAAAATAAATAGAAGAAAGGACCAGAACAGTAGTCTAATGTTTGGAAAAGATTTAGTGAAGTGGTAAAAGAGGATGATATGTATGTTATGTATGATGATTGTGAGGCGCTATACAAATTCGACAGTCACAAGAGGGGGAATTCAAATTGAATCAGCTGTGTTTTGTTAGGGCAAAAAAACTAAATGTACCTTGGGGTCCCGAGGACCGAGTTTGGGAAACTCTGACCTAATATGATATTAACTCCTGCAGAATTAAGCATTTCTTACAGTAAAATTATACACAAATTTACATTTTTAATCAGGAACAGGAGTGGAGAAATATTATTTTATTATAGGATGTTGAGAGAATGAAGGCGCGGTTAGGGACCGCTTGTAAAGGGTGCCAGCTTTAACAGCATTATAAACGCTGATAGTATTTCAACCACATAAAATATGCATCCAAGCTGAACTGAAATCTTATAAACAAGCATGTTGAGTCATTTTAACAGCTTTTAATTTCCTTAAAACTGGTCAAACGGATGAAGTTTTGCATGGAAAGGCTTTCTCGTTGTTTTAGAGTTAGGCCTATTGCATTTTCTCTAAACGTCTTTGCTGCGCGAGAGAAGCAGAGATGAAATAGAAAGAGAAAACAAACTTTCCGATGTCAACTGGATTGAAGCATATCTATTTATGACATTATTCTGGTGAGCAAGAATATATTTAGCGTTCTAGTAATAACAGAAGAAAAGCTGCATGTATCTAATTATAGTGAGGGTGCAAAGCACCCCACACCATATTTTTATTTAACCAGGTAAGTCAGTTAATTAAGAACACATTCTTATTTACAATGACGACCTACCGGGGAACAATGGGTTAACTGCCTTGTTCAGGGGCAGAATGACAGATGTTTACCTTGTTAGCTCCGGGATTCCATGGAGCAACATTTCGGTTACTGGCCCAACACTCTAACCACTACGCTCCTGCAACCCCTAACAAATAGCCTGACTAACAAATAGTCTACATAAATGTTGGAAATTATAAGCAGAAACATAGATATATCTGAAAAGGCCTGTCAAAAAAGAGTTCCACCATCTCTGACCATACAGCGCATTTTCTATATTTGCGGGTTAGGATCGAGTGCGGGCCTCAGATTTTCACGTTAAATCAACAACATGAAGTGGCTGTGGCCCCACAGGACCAGGGTTGCCTACCCCTGCTCTATGGTATACCAGCTACAGTACTTTACTTTAGACTCCAAAAAAAGGGGTAGGCAACCCTGATGCATTTTTGCTGTTGGTGCAGCAGTGGGCCTCTTGAGTTCTGCCTCAGTCTGTATTATTGATGAGAGCTAGTGCCTTTGAAAGAGAAACATATACTGCCTACAGACTATACTGTCTTATTTTCACAGGCAGTAAGGCAGTATACTATGGCCTCAGCAATATTGCATTCGCTTTGACATAATTATTGTTGTAATGGTATACAGAAAACGGTTAACATACGTGTGTCAATGTTTCTGAATAGTTAATGAAGTCAGTGACATTGGAAAATCACAGGTAAGTGGATTCCAATGTGCATAAATGTCAGAACTAAACATTACAGGGATATGCAACTGTTAATTATGTTAAAACTGCTGTAATTAACTGTATTGACTTGGCAGAACTCTCTGCAACTATTGAAAGATTTAACACCCCGCATCAAGCTCAACCTTACCTTTCCCCTCTGGATTTTGCTACACAGCAAAAATACTGTAGCAGACTCAAAACATTGTTTCAAGGTTCTGCCCAACCAACATCCTTAATTGAATTATGCAGTAAAGTGCTAAGAGAAACGGCGAGAAGGGATGAGAATGTTAAAGAGAGCATTTTAACTCCCATACTGATTATTATTCAGGCAGGCCAATGTAGGCTGCCTGCATATACTCCCCCTTAATGAAACCCTGCAGTCTCATTCAGAGAGAAGCATCTCATGTGACTTGGCTGGGGAGTGAAGGTAAGGCTACTCCACTGTAGTTGCTGATGTGCTCCGGCACACATGTAGCCTAGGCTACACACACACACACACACACACACACACACACACACACACACACACACACACACACACACACACACACACACACAATCCCCTGTGGTTTGCATTGGAAAGCAGACAGTAACTGAAAGGTTTCTGGTTAGAATTCTCGAATCCCCAAGCCGAGCCGACAGGGCTCTGTCGATGTGCCCTTGAGCAAGGCACTTAACGCTTATTGCTCCTGTAAGTCGCTCTGGTTAAGAGCGTCTGCTAATTTACTCAAAAGTAAATGTCTATCGTGGAAATTGAAATCGATTAAATCACTTGAATGAGTAAAATATCAATACAAATGTGTTAATATCCTCCATGCAACCGATAAAGCAATTGTACGGTCTATAAAGAGCCGCAGCATCCTCGGAGTTATGTAAGCGATGCACAGGAATCAAACTGCAGACATAAAGAAAAACCCAGAAAAACCTAAACAGGAGGCTGAGAAAAAAATATTATTCACAAGTGGGTGGCACATACAGTGCCAATTTCCGCAAATGTAACAAACAGTGCCATTGCGTGCAGTCAGCTTTGACAATCCGTCATAAATCAGTTTCATAAATCGCGCATAACATGTGTCAATATAGCCTTAACCTATCAACAGACTGGAAAAAAGAGATCGCGATTTGTTATTTTCATTTTTGCAAAGGATATAATCGACTAAGGAATGTAGGCTATATATTCGATACGAATGTATCATTACATAGGTCAATTCATACCCTTTGCCTAAATTTAATAATAAATAGCTTATATGGGATACAATTTGACTGCGCTTTGCGCTGCGCGCTTGAAGCACCACACGGGTTTGAGGATGCTGCGGGTTTGATATCGAACTGGTGCTCTTAGTCTGAGACATGCAGCGGCTTCATGCGGGTCAATGTGCGGTACCTTTGCCCAGCATCACTCCCAAAAGAGCCCATCGTTCGTATCGGCTTCAACGGGTTGACCCAAGTCGGCTCCTCCGGTGTTTTCGTCGCCTCGGTCTTGACATCTGGGTCTATCTCCGAAGGAGATGGCGTGAGTTTAGCGCCTGCCATCGTTCACCCTCTCCCAAGTTACCCCCAGCCGAGAATGACCAATATGTTACCCCTCTGCTGTCAATACCAGCCTATGGAGCGACTGAAATTCAAAACTGCATCCTGAACGCACTTCTGCGGCAATATAGACCGAGGTAGACTTGCTTTCCATTCCTTTCTGCATCACACAATCATGTGAGAAAGTGCTGGGAGCTTATTGTTATTGAGCAGCACTCCATCCTTTGCAGATGTGAGGTCCATTGCATCCCAGCCTCCAGACGTCATCAAACCATTCTACCCAGTAGACGCGTGCCCCTGTTGCTAGTGTAGCTGTACTAATTGTTACATAACTTGATGTTGATGCAAGATGTTCAAAGGGGGGTGTAAATCAAAGATTTATTTTGATCAGTGCACATTGCCACAGCTGTCATTCTGTGCACCAAAATATAATGTGTATTAACAGTTTTGTAGTTTAAAGTGTCTTTACCCCATTATGAATTAATAACCTCTATAAGTAACACAAACATTTCCCAGGACATAGACATATCTGATATTTGCAGAAAGATTAAATTCTTGTTAATCTAATTCTTGTTAGTTCAATTTATAGTAGCTATTACAGTGAAATAATACCATGCTATTGTTTGAGGAGAGTGCACAGTTATGAACTTGAAAAGTTATTAATAAACCAATTAGGCACTTTGGACAGTCTTGATACAACATTTTTAACAGAAATGCAGTGGTCATTGGATCAGTTTAAAACTTTGCACCTACACTGCTGCCATCTAGTGGACAACATCTAAATTGTGCATGGGCTGGATTAATACATGATGGCCTTTCTCTTGCATTTCAAAGATGATTGTACAAAAAAATAACATTTTTAAAAAACTTTGTATTATCTTTTACCAGCTCTAATCTGTTATATTCTCCTACATTCATTTCACATTTCCACAAACTTCAAAGTGTGTCCTTTCAAATGGTATCAAGCATATACATATCCATGTTCAGGTCCTGAGCTACAGGCATTTTAGGCGAAAATTGGAAATAAATGGGCGGATCCTTAAGAGGTTTTTAATGCATAGGATCACTGAGGTGAGGTTTATTAATTTACAAAACAAGAGTGATGGATGACTTATTCATACTGTGAAATCTCAGTAAAGCTTGAAGCTCGCAGTTGCCACCAGATCTGACACTCCTATAATCAGTAATCACTCCCATGTCTCATCTAAAGTGAGTAGTCTTTTACAGTGTAGACACAACACCTGATGTGGCACCACCAGACCAACAGCCACAGGCACACGAACAGGTGCACTGCAATTAACATAACACTAGGATGCTTGTATGCACTTAATATAGGAGCTCATTTATAACACCAAAACAAAAATGGAACCTCCACTCCTCACCATGGCCTACAGTACATTATCCAACATTACTGAACCCTCAAAACCTTTTATGTTGTCCTACAGTGAAGAGGATAATACAAGGAAAGACAAAAAGACAGCCGGTCACAAACACTTTAGAATGATCAATAGATAGCAACTCCAGGAAAAGCAATTGCAAGAAGAAAAGTGAAGGAGGACTGAGTCCAGTAAGGGAAGAAAATGATATAGGTAATGTAATAAAAAAGTGATGGAGATGGAAGGGGGTGCAAGAAAAGAAACGATTTAGAATGAAGGATGGAAAAAGGATGAGGAAGAAAACAAAGGAGGAAACAGAGGAGAGGACCATACTCAGTCTCCACAGAGTCACCTTGTGGTGATGGAGAGAACAACAGCCATACCTCCAGCTGAGCAGGAGCAGCAGTTTACCACAAGAAGCAGACAGACACAACTGAATGATCAGTAGTATTTTTTTAAGCAAAATATGGCTCTTAGGATAAGTTGATGCTTTGTCAATGTTCGTAACCAGGAGCTATTGCCATTAGATCAAAGGGAAATCACTCTGGTGCAAGGGCTACTATTGGGTTTTATACATAGTCAAGGCCAATAATTGCCAGAGCGTGATTTCAAATTACCTCCGCTTCATGTACCTTTTTGGAAAACAACAATATATAGCACTAATAACACTACCACAGTCTGTAACAATAAAATAAAACCCTAGCTATAAAAAACATACATACTGTACTGTAGTGTTGTTAGAAGATTGAACAGTCAGCAAATTGCAGATAATAGGCACTTTGGGAGAGGGTCAAAAAGGTCCCCATAAATCTTATTCCAATACTGAAATTAAGGCTGGCGACAGTGGGAATGGAATGGCAGTCTGGGGGGCGACAACACACACACACGGACAGACACACTGCCGTCGAAGCGACCACGGTCCCCTAATCACCCATAATCACTGGTCATGCACCACTACCTCCTTAACAGAGAGCCACAGTAATACCACTCTGTCAAAACACAGAACAGGAGCAAGCAGCGTCAAGCTCCACAGGCTACACAACACCACAGCTGTCTGCTTCAACATAACATGGCCAGAGAGGGGAGAAAGGCTGACAAGTCAACACCACCGGCACACTTGGACACACACATTCATGACCACATACAGTACGCACACACATACTGTATGTACATGCTTGCACACACACACACACACACACACACACACACACACACACACACACACACACACACACACACACACACACACACACACACACACACACACACACACACACACACACACACACACGTGCATGCAGCAGAGGGACTGTGACACAAGGGCTAACCTGAAAAAGAGCACTTATCTCTATGTGGTCTGAAATAGACTATGCCTCAGGGATCAGGGTGGCACATATGGACATATCTTATTGTACAGAAGTGGAAACTGGTTGTTTATTTTGATGGCATAATAGTAACGTAAAGTATATGCTGTTACACACAGTGGGGCAAAAAAGTATTTAGTCAGCCACCAATTGTGCAAGTTCTCCCACTTAAAAAGATGAGAGAGGCCTGTAATTTTCATCATAGGTACACTTCAACTATGACAGACAAAATGATTTTTTCCCCCCAGAAAATCTCATTGTAGGATTTTTAATGAATTTATTTGCAAATTATGGTGGAAAATAAGTATTTGGTCAATAACAAAAGTTTATCTCAATACTTTGTTATATACCCTTTGTTTCTGTAAGTCATCACAAGGTTTTCACACACTGTTGCTGGTATTTTGGCCCATTCCTCCATGCAGATCTCCTCTAGAGCAGTGATGTTTTGGGGCTGTTGCTGGGCAACACGGACTTTCAACTCCCTCCAAAGATTTTCTATGGGATTGAGATCTGGAGACTGGCTAGGCCACTCCAGGACCTTGAAATGCTTCTTACGAAGCCACTCCTTCGTTGCCCGGGCAGTGTGTTTGGGATCATTGTCATGCTGAAAGACCCAGCCACGTTTCATCTTCAATGCCCTTGCTGATGGAAGGAGGTTTTCACTCAAAATCTCACGATACATGGCCCCATTCATTCTTTCCTTTACACGGATCAGTCGTCTCTGGTCCCTTTGCAGAAAACAGCCACAAAGCATGATGTTTCCACCCCCATGCTTCACAGTAGGTATGGTGTTCTTTGGATGCAACTCAGCATTCTTTGTCCTCCAAACACGACGAGTTGAGTTTTTACCAAAAAGTTATCATTTGGTTTCATCTGACCATATGACATTCTCCCAATCTTCTTCTGGATCATCCAAATGCTCTCTAGCAAACTTCAGACGGGCCTGGACATGTACTGGCTTAAGCAGGGGGAAACGTCTGGCACTGCAGGATTTGAGTCCCTGGCGGCGTAGTGTGTTACTGATGGCAGGCTTTGTTACTTTGGTCCCAGCTCTCTGCAGGTCATTCACTAGCTCCCCCCGTGTGGTTCTGGGATTTTTGCTCACCGTTCTTGTGATAATTTTGACCCCACGGGGTGAGATCTTGCTTGGAGCCACAGATAGAGGGAGATTATCAGTGGTCTTGTATGTCTTCCATTTCCTAACAATTGCTCCCACAGTTGATTTCTTCAAACCAAGCTGCTTACCTATTGCAGATTCAGTCTTCCCAGCCTGGTGCAGGTCTACAATTTTGTTTCTGGTGTCCTTTGACAGCTCTTTGGTCTTGGCCATAGTGGAGTTTGGAGTGTGACTGTTTGAGGTTGTGGACAGGTGTCTTTTATACTGATAACAAGTTCAAACAGGTGCCATTAATACAGGTAACGAGTGGAGGACAGAGGAGCCTCTTAAAGAAGAAGTTACAGGTCTGTGAGAGCCAGAAATCTTGCTTGTTTGTAGGTGACCAAATACTTATTTTACACCATAATTTGCAAATACATTCATTAAAAATCCTACAATGTGATTTTCATTTGTTCTGTCATAGTTGAAGTGTACCTATGATGAAAATTACAGGCCTCTCTCATCTTTTTAAGTGGGAGAACTTGCACAATTGGTGGCTGACTAAATACTTTTTTGCCCCACTGTATATATAGTACCAGTCACCAGACACACCTAGTCATTCAAGGGTTTTTCTTTATTTTTACTATTTTCTACACTGTAGAATAATAGTGAAAACATCAAAACTATGAAATAACAAATATGGAATCATGTAGTAACCAAAAAAGTTTTAAATAAATCCAAATATATTTGAGATTTGAGATTCTTCAAATAGCCACCCATTCTTTGCCTTGATGACAGCTTTGCACACTTTTGGCATTCTCTCAACCAGCTTAACCTGGAATAATTTTCCTGAAGGAGTTCCCACATACTGTATGCTGAGCACTTGTTGGCTACTTTTCCTTCACTCATCCCAAACCATCTCAATTTGGTTGAGGTCGGGTGATTGTGGAAGCAAAGTCATCTGATGCAGCACTCCATCACTCTCCTTCTTGGTAAAGTAGCCCTTACACAGCCTGGAGGTGTGTTGGGTCAGTGTCCTGTTGAAAAACAAATGATAGTCCCACTAAGCCCAAACCAGATGGGATGGCATATTTCTGCAGAATTCTGTGGTAGCCATGCTGGTTAAGTGTGCCTTGATTTCTAAATAAACCACATACAGTGTCACCAGCAAAGCATCCCCACACCATATTTGGATTTATTTATTTAACCTTTATTTAACTAGGCAAGTCATTTAAGAACAAATTCTTATTTACAATGACTGACTAGGATCAGTGGGTTGACTGCCTCGACAGATGTTTACCTTGTCAGCCCGTGGATTTGATCTTGCAACTTTTTGGTTACGGGCCCAATGCTCTAACCACTAGGCTACCTGCCGCCCAAAAAGGCTAACCATAACATCTCCTCCTCCATTGTTTATGGAGGGAAATACACATGCGGAGATCATCTGTTCACCCACACAGCGTCTCAAAAAGACATGGCGGTTGGAACCAAAAATCTCAAATTTGGACTCATCAAACCAAAGGACACATTTCCACGTCTTCCATGTCTAATGTCCATTGATCGTGTTTCTTGGCACAAGCAAGTCTCTTCTTCTTATTGGTGTCCTTTAGTAGTGGTTTCTTTGCAGCAATTCAACCATAAAGGCCTGCTTCACACAGTCTCCTCTGAACAGTTGATGTTGAGATGTGTCTGTTACTTGAACTCTGTGAAGCATTTATTTGGGCTGCAATTTCTGAGTGTGGGAACTCTAATGAACCTATTCTCTGCAGCAGAGGTAATTCTGGGTCTTACATTCCTGTGGCGGTCCTCATGAGAGCCAGTTTCATCATAGTGCTTGATGGATTTTGCGACTGCATAAAGTTATTGAAATGTTCTGTATTGACTGACCTTCATGTCTTAAAGTAATGATGGACTGTTGCTTCTCTTTGCTTATTTGAGCTGTTCTTGCCATAATATGAACTTGGTCTTTTACCAAATAGGGCTATCTTCTGTATACACCCTACTTTGTCACAACACAACTGATGGGCTCAAACGCATTCAAAAGGAAAGAAATTCTACAAATTAATTTTGAACAAGGCACACCTGTTAATTGAAATGCGTTCCAGGTGACTACCTCATGAAGCGGGTTGAGAGAATGCCAAGAGTGTGCAAAGCTGTCATCAAGGCAAAGGGTGGCTAGTTGAAGATATTGTTTTGAGTCAATAAGTATTCAACCCCTTTGTTATGGCAAGCCAAAATAAGTTCAGGAGTAAATACTTGCTTAAAATTTGCTTAACAAGTCACATACTGTAATAAATACTGGAATAAATGTTGTGGATCTTAATGTTTTTCCTCATAATCCTGGACTATCGGACCACCATTTTATTACGTTTGCAATTGCAACAAATAATCTGCTCAGACCCCAACCAAGGAACATCAAAAGTCGTGCTATAAATTCACAGACAACACAAAGATTCCTTGATGTCCTTCCAGATTCCCTCTGTCTACCCAAGGACGCCAGAGGACAAAAATCAGTTAACCACCTAACTGAGGAACTCAATTTAACCTTGTGCAATACCCTAGATGCAGTTGCACCCCTAAAAACTAAAATAAATTCTCATAAGAAACTAGCTCCCTGGTACACAGAAAATACCCGAGCTCTGAAGCAAGCTTCCAGAAAATTGGAACGGAAATGGCGCCACACCAAACTGGAAGTCTTCCGACTAGCTTGGAAAGACAGTACCGTGCAGTACCGAAGAGCCCTTACTGCTGCTCGATCATCCTATTTTTCTAACTTAATTGAGGAAAATAAGAACAATCCGAAATTCCTTTTTGATACTGTCGCAAAGCTAACTAAAAAGTAGCATTCCCCAAGAGAGGATGACTTTCACTTTAGCAGTGATAAATTCATGAACTTCTTTGAGGAAAGGATTATGATTATTAGAAAGCAAATTACGGACTCCTCTTTAAATCTGCGTATTCCTTCAAAGCTCAGTTGTCCTGAGTCTGCACAACTCTGCCAGGACCTAGGATCAAGAGAGACGCTCAAGTGTTTTAGTACTATATCTCTTGACACAATGATGAAAATAATCATGGCCTCTAAACCTTCAAGCTGCATACTGGACCCTATTCCAACTAAACTACTGAAAGAGCTGCTTCCTGTGCTTGGCCCTCCTATGTTGAACATAATAAATGGCTCTCTATCCACCGGATGTGTAACAAACTCACTAAAAGTGGCAGTAATAAAGCCTCTCTTGAAAAAGCCAAACCTTGACCCAGAAAATATAAAAAACTATCGGCCTATATCAAATCTTCCATTCCTCTCAAAAATTTTAGAGAAGGCTGTTGCGCAGCAACTCACTGCCTTCCCGAAGACAAACAATGTATACGAAATGCTTCAGTCTGGTTTTAGACCCCATCATAGCACTGAGACAGCACTTGTGAAGGTGGTAAATGACATTTTAATGGCATCGGACCGAGGCTCTGCATCTGTCCTCGTGCTCCTAGACCTTAGTGCTGCTTTTGATACCATCGATCACCACATTCTTTTGGAGAGATTGGAAACCCAAATTGGTCTACACGGACAAGTTCTGGCCTGGTTTAGATCTTAACTGTCAGAAAGATATCAGTTTGTCTCTGTGAATGGTTTGTCCTCTGACAAATCAACTGTAAATTTCGGTGTTCCTCAAGGTTCTGTTTTAGGACCACTATTGTTTTCACTATATATTTTACCTCTTGGGGATGTTATTCGAAAACATGTTAACTTTCACTGCTATGCGGATGACACACAGCTGTACATTTCAATGAAACATGGTGAAGCCCCAAAATTGCCCTTGCTAGAAGCATGTGTTTCAGACATAAGGAAGTGGATGGCTGCAAACTTTCTACTTTTAAACTCGGACAAAACAGAGATGCTTGTTCTAGGTCCCAAGAAACAAAGAGATCTTCTGTTGAATCTGACAATTAATCTTAATGGTTGTACAGTCGTCTCAAATAAAACTGTGAAGGACCTCGGCGTTACTCTGGACCCTGATCTCTCTTTTGAAGAACATATCAAAACCATTTCAAGGACAGCTTTTTTCCATCTAAGTAACATTGCAAAAATCAGAAACTTTCTGTCCAAAAATGATGCAGAAAAATTAATCCATGCTTTTGTCACTTCTAGGTTAGACTACTGCAATGCTCTACTTTCCGGCTACCCGGATAAAGCACTAAATAAACTTAGTGCTAAATACGGCTGCTAGAATCCTGACTAGAACCAAAAAAATTGATCATATTACTCCAGTGCTAGCCTCTCTACACTGGCTTCCTGTCAAAGCAAGGGCTGATTTCAAGGTTTTACTGCTAACCTACAAAGCATTACATGGGCTTGCTCCTACCTATCTCTCTGATTTGGTTCTGCCGTACATACCTACACGTACGCTATGGTCACAAGACGCAGGCCTCTTAATTGTCCCTAGAATTTCTAAGCAAACAGCTGGAGGCAGGGCTTTCTCCTATAGAGCTCCATTTTTATGGAACGGTCTGCCTACCCATGTCAGAGACACAAACTCGGTCTCAACCTTTAAGTCTTTACTGAAGACTCATCTCTTCAGTGGGAAGTCTGGCCCAGGAGCGGGAAGGTGAATGGAAAGGCTCTGGAGCAACGAACCACCCTTGCTCTCTCTGCCTGGCCGGTTCCCCTCTTTCCACTGGGATTCTCTGCCTCTAACCCTATTACAGGGGCTGAGTCACTGGCTTACTGGGGCTCTCTCATGCCGTCCCTGGAAGGGGTGCGTCACCTGAGTGGGTTGATTCACTGATGTGGTCATCCTGTCTGGGTTGGCGCCCCCCTTGGGTTGTGCCGTGGCGGAGATCTTTGTGGGCTATACTCGGCCTTGTCTCAGGATGGTAAGTTGGTGGTTGAAGATATCCCTCTAGTGGTGTGGGGGCTGTGCTTTGGCAAAGTGGGTGGGGTTATATCCTTCCTGTTTGACCCTGTCCGGGGGTGTCCTCGGATGGGGCCACAGTGTCTCCTGACCCCTCCTGTCTCAGCCTCCAGTATTTATGCTGCAGTAGTTTATGTGTCGGGGGGCTAGGGTCAGTTTGTTATATCTGGAGTACTTCTCCTGTCCTATTCGGTGTCCTGTGTGAATCTAAGTGTGCGTTCTCTAATTCTCTCCTTCTCTCTTTCTTTCTCTCTCTCGGAGGACCTGATCCCTAGGACCATGCCCCAGGACTACCTGACATGATGATTCCTTGCTGTCCCCAGTCCACCTGGCCGTGCTGCTGCTCCAGTTTCAACTGACCTGAGCCCTAGGACCGTGCCCCAGGACTACCTGACATGATGACTCCTTGCTGTCCCCAGTCCACCTGACCGTGCTGCTGCTCCAGTTTCAACTGTTCTGCCTTATTATTATTCGACCATGCTGGTCATTTATGAACATTTGAACATCTTGGGCATGTTCTGTTATAATCTCCACCCGGCACAGCCAGAAGAGGACTGGCCACCCCACATAGCCTGGTTCCTCTCTAGGTTTCTTCCTAGGGTTTGGCCTTTCTAGGGAGTTTTTCCTAGCCACCGTGCTTCTACACCTGCATTGCTTGCTTGATTTATTAGTGTTAAACATGAGTTTTGAATGACTACCTCATCTCTCTACCCCACACATACAATTATCTGTAAGGTCCCTCAGTCGAGCAGTGAATTTCAAACACAGACTCAACCACAAAGACCAGGGAGGTTTACCAATGCCTAGCAAAGAAGGGCACCTATTGGTAGCTGGGTAAAAAACATAAAACAGACATTGAATATCCTTTTGAGCATGGTGAAGTTATTAATTACACTTTGGATGGTGTATCAATACACCCAGTCACTACAAAGATACACGTGTCCTTCCTAACTCAGTTGCCGGAGAGGAAGGAAACCGGTCAGGGATTTCACCATGAGGCCAATTGTGACTTTAAAACAGTTACAGAGTTTAATGGCTGTGATCGGAGAAAACTGAGGATGGATCAACAACATTGTAGTTACTCCACAATACCAACCTAATTGATAGTGTGAAAAGAATGAAGACTGTACAGAATAAAAATATTCCAAAACATGCATCTTGCTTGCAACAAGGCACTAAAGTAGTACTGGGGGAAAAAAGTAATTCACTTTTTCTCCTGAATACAAAGTGTGATGTTTGGGGCAAATCAAATACAACACATTGTTGAGTACCACTCTCCACATTTTCAAACACAGTGCTGGCTGCATCATGTTATGGCTATTCTTGTAATCTTTAAATACTGGGGAGTTTTTCAGGATAAAAAATAAACAGAATGGAGCTAAGCACAGGCAAAATCCTAGAGCAAAACCTGGTTCAGTCTGCTTTCCACCGGACACTGGGAGATGAATTCACCTTTCAGCAGGACAATAACCTAAAACCCATGGCCAAATCTACACTGGAGTTACTTACCAAGAAGACAGTGAATATTCCTGACTGGCCGAGTTACAGTTTTGACTTAAATCTACTTGACAATCTATTGCAAGACCTGAATATGGTTGTCTAGTAATGATCAACAACCAATTTGACAGAGCTTATAGAATTTTTAAAATAATAAATGGGCAAATTTAGCAAAATTCAGGTATGGAAAGCTCTTAGAGACTTACCCAGAAAGACTCACAGCTGGAATCGCTGCTAAAGTGGCTTCTACAAAGTATTGACTCAGGGGTGTGAATACATATGTATATGAGATATTTCAGCATTTCATTTTCAATAAATTGGCTACAATTTCTAAAAACGGTTGTCATGTTGTCATTATGGGGTATTGTGTGTAGATGGGAGCAAAAAAACAAACAATTTAATCCATTTTGAATTCAGGCTGTAACACAACAAAATGTGGAATAAGTCAAGGGGTATGAATACTTTCTGAAGGCACTGTACTAGCCAATTATTTTCTATGTATTCCACTTGCCTGCACAGAGAAGAAGAGTAACTCTTCTACCGTTCTGCCATGTCTCATAGAAACCAATTCCCATTTCCCCTTGTCCCCACATCAGCCTCCAGTCCAGTGTGACGATGCTGCGTCTCTATGGACATACCACCTGCGCGCAAACACACACACACACACACACACACACACACACACACACACACACACACACACACACACACACACACACACACACACACACACACACACACACACGCACACACACGCACACACACAGTCCCTTCGCTCGCTGACGAGCTAGTCACATCCTAGTCATTACAGCAGCTTATTAAACATGACAACCATAGGGCTCCAGCCTCCACCAACGGCAGCTAATTAAACAAGGGAAGACAAACGCCTGAGTGATACAATTTCCCACCACAAATAAATAAAGGAAAGCAATACAGGGGTTATAAAACTCAGTTCTCCCCTGACAGTTCTCCTTTCTCACTTCTGTGAAGTCTATACTTATTGCAGCTGCCACCAGGTTGAGCTTCGTGAGACTGTGCTCAACAACCAATTAGTATCCTCTGCGTTGGGGCTCTATAAAACAGGCTAACAGTAACTATTCATACTGTAGGCAAAAACAAATTTAATCTTATTCTATTTTCTAGCTAGGAGATACGGACTAATTCTAGATAGAAAAATACTGAAACAAGTGTTAATCATATCAGAGGGAAGTAGAAAGCGATTCTCAAAGACACATTTAACACATTGGGATTCTCATACTGATTGGGCTGTATTCCGCAATACAGATGTACAGATCGAGACAGTGCAGTCAACTGAAATGGAACAATCTCTAGTGCGCGGTGAGGGTGAGAGGCGAGAGCTATAACTGGCCCACCCACACACTAGCATGATGACTAAGCCTACCTATGGTCTAGACTCCAGGCTCTGAGTCTGAAAGTGTGTGTGTGATGCTTGTGCACGTGTGTGTGCCATGCATTTGTGTCTAACCTGTAGGTGCCCTGTTTTGGAAGGAACATTGCCCAACACTCCAGTCCAGACACATCACATAACATATCTTCACACATTAGGTGGCAGAACAGGGAAAAGTTCACACTAACACTAACATAATTGCAAAAGGGTTTTCTAATGATCAATTAGCCTTTTAAAAGGATCAAATTTGATTAACTAACACAATGTGCCATTGGAACACAGGAGTGATGGTTGCTGATAATGGGCCTCTGTACACCTACGTATGTAGATATTCCATTAAAAGTCAGTTGTTTCCAGCTACAATAGTAATTTACAACATTTAACAATGTCTACACTGTATCTCTGATCAATTTGATGTTATTTTAATGGACAAAAGATGTGATTTTCTTGGAAAAACAAGGACATTTCTAAGTGACCTCAAACTTTTGAATGGTAGCGTAGATAGAACCAATTTTCACAAACATTACCCAGCTGCTCGTTCAGGTTTCAATCAAGAGGTGGGCGACACATAAAAGCCGAGCTACATAGAGAATCTGACTTCTGTTTTCTATTTCTGAAATGAGCATTTAACAACCCCTCCTCCTCCTCCCTCCTCCTCCTCCGCTCTGCCAGCCCTACTTTCTCCATCCCCCTGTCAATCATACACGTGTGTGTGTATCCACACACACACACAAACACATTAACATCCCCCGTCATATGCGTGCCCCTGGTGTGCCTGCTCCTCTTCAGCAGTAATTGTTCACCCCCCTGCACCCCCCAGCCCTGGAGATAATGACAGTGAGGGGATCCCCTCTGAGAAGGACGCCAATGCTAGCCTACCAGCAACACCAGCAGGAGCAGCAGCCAGCCTGGGAGACTGACAGCACTGACAGAACCCACTAGCCCTTCTACTCAGACAGACACAGGGTGGAGGGAAGGAGAAAGCACTGACCGAGTCTGTTGGATCGCACAACTACCCCTACCATCCCATCCACTAGCCTGCATACTAGTAATAATAATAAATATAGCTATTTTCTAAAAACTGCCAGTTAGAGAGAGAGAGAGAGAGAGAGAGAGAGAGAGAGAGAGAGAAAAGCTGGGGACGGTGTTGCATGGGAGACTGGGGGTCATCCTATCCTATCATCCTATCATCTGTGCCTTACTATAACAAGGTCAGACTGTATTGCATGACAACCTTCGAGGAATTGACTACAACACAAACAGATCAGACTCCTGTCCCCAGTCCACCTGGCCGTGCTGCTGCTCCAGTTTCAACTGTTCTGCCTGCGGCTATGGAATCCTGACCTGTTCACCGGACCTGCTACCTGTCCCAGACTTGCTGTTTTCAACTCTCTAGAGACAGCAGGAGTGGTAGAGATACTCTTAATGATCAGCTATGAAAAGCCAACTGACATTTACTCCTGAGGTGCTGACTTGTTGCACCTTCGACAACTACTGTGATTATTATTATTTGACCATGCTGGTCATTTATGAACATTTGAACATCTTGGCCATGTTCTGTTATAATCTCCCCCCGGCACAGCCAGAAGAGGACTGGCCAACCATCATAGCCTGGTTCCTCTCTAGGTTTGTTCCTAGATTTGGGCCTTTCTAGGGAGTTTTTCCTAGCCACCGTGCTTTCACACCTGCATTGCTTGCTGGTTTTAGGCTGGGTTTCTGTACAGCACTTTCAGATATCAGCTGATGTACAAAGGGCTATATAAATACATTTGATTTGATCAGACCACTACCAGGCAGGTACATTGGGTTGCTGGTGGTTTTGGAGATAACCCCCCTCAACAAATCACAGACACGTCGGCTCGGTAATCACAGCACGTCAAAACTAAATACATTTAAAAAGCAGACATTGAATGTCCCTTTGAGCAGGGTGACGTTATTAATAACACTTTGGATGGTGTATCAATACACCAAGTCACTACGAAGATAATGACGGTGATAGGATAAAACTGAGGAAGGCTCAACAACATTGTAGTTACTCCAAAATACTAACCCTTTTGACAGAGTGAAAAGTAGGAAGCCTGTAGAGAATAAAACTATTCCAAAACATGCATCCTGTTTGCAACAAGGCAGTAAAGTAATACTGCAAATAATGTGGCAAAGCAATTGACTTTTTGTCCTGAATACAAAGTGTTATGTTTGTGGCAAACCCAATACAACACATTACTGAGTACCACTCTCCATATTTTCAAGCATAGTGGTGGCTGTTATGGGTATGCTTGTAATTGTTAAGGACTTCGAGAGTTTTTCAGGATAAAAAAAAGAAATGGAACCGAGCTAAGCACAGGCAACATTCTAGAGGAAAACCTGGTTCAGTCTTCTTTCCAACAGATACTGGAAGATTAAATCACCTTTCAGGAGGACAACAACCTAAAACACAAGGCCAAATATACACTGGGGTTGCTTACCAAGAAGACAGTGAATGTTCCTGAGTGGCTGAGTTAAAGTTTTGACTTATATCTGCTTAAAAATCTATGGCAAGACTTGAAAATGGTTGTCTAACAATGGTCAACAACCATTTTGACAGAGCTTGAAGAATTTAGAAAATAATAATGTGTAAATATTGCACAATCCAGGTGTGCAAAGCTCTTTAGGTGTTTTCACACTTGGCCCCTTTCAGACAATTTTTGTGAACTCAGTGTGGTTCGCTTAATTTTCTGTGCAGTGTGAACACTCAAAAGTAATTCAGGCCCCTCAAAAGAGCCCCCGAAGTAAACCGAACTGAGACCATCTCGAGAGTTCGGTTCGCTTGAATTCCGCGGTCTGGTTCCCTTTTTTTAATACAATGTGAATGCAAAGCTCCCCAGGTTCTCTTGTCATTATTCATGCACCACACACTAGACTACTGCAACACCGTTTCCCCTGCCATAAACCCTCACGTTGTTTACCACAAAAGAGAGAAGATGATGATGTGCAGGTTCGCAGGGGGCTGTTTTTGGATATTGATTAGCGATTGTCAAGGATGCACAGAAATTCCTAAATGTATGGAGAGAGCTAAATAAGCTGTTTATTGATTGCGGGGTTCGAGTAATGTGAGAAGACAATATATTTGGTACAAATCACAACATAGCGTATAAAATCTATTCCAGCTCTTATAGGGTCAGGTGCCTACCTTGTCTGTACAATGTTCAATTACAGCATTATTTATTCTGCAGTTTTTATATTGCCATTTATTCTCTTAACCAATCAAATGTACATGTTAATAGTATCTTCTGTATGTTATTATTATGTCTCATATTTAACCAAATGACATCTATTAGCTTCCAAAATGTAAGTAGGTATATCAAGCTGTCTGATAACACATTCTGATTGAATGGCTTGACCTTCACTTTGTAAAAACCAAGTGTGCATGTTGGAAAATACACTGCTCAAAAAAAGGGAACACTAAAATAACACAACCTAGATCTAAGTGAATGAAATATTCTTATTAAATACTTTTTTCTTTACATAGTTGAATGTGCTGACAACAAAATCATACAAAAATTATAAATAGAAATCAAATGTATCAACCCATGGAGGTTTGGATTTGGAGTCACACTCAAAATTAAAGTAGAAAACCACACTACAGGCTGATCCAACTTTGATGTAATGTCCTTAAAACAAGTCAACATGAGGCTCAGTAGTGTGTGTGGCCTCCACGTGCCTGTATGACCTCCCTACAACGCCTGGGCATGCTCCTGATGAGGTGGCGGATGGTCTCCTGAGGGATCTCCTCTCAGACCTGGACTAAAGCATCCGCCAACTCCTGGACAGTCTGTGGTGCAACGTGGCGTTGGTGGATGGAGCGAGACATGATGTGCCAGATGTGCTTAATTGGATTCAGGTCTGGGGAATGGGCGGGCCAGTCCATAGCATCAATGCCTTCCTCTTGCAGGAACTGCTGACACACTCCAGCTACATGAGGTCTAGCATTGTCTTGCATTAGGAGGAACCCAGGGCCAACCGCACCAGCATATAGTCTCACAAGGGGTCTGAGGATCTCATCTCGGTACCTAATGGCAGTCAGGCTACCTCTGGCAAGCACATGTGCGGCCCCCCAAATAAATGCCACCCCCCTGCTGGAGGTCATTTTGCAGGGCTCTGGCAGTGCTCCTCCTGCTCCTCCTTGCACAGCATGTAAAATGTATTGTCAATCGGTGTTCCTTCCTAAATGGACAGTTTGATTTCACAGAAGTGTGAATGACTTGGAGTTACATTGTGTTGTTTAAGTGTTCCCTTTATTTTTTTGAGCAGTGTATATTGGTTCCTTTCTAAACAAATCAAAGTGAATGCAAAGAGGACTCAGTCCACAAAATAGGTAACAAAACTGGCAAAAGAGTTGTGTCCTCATTCAAAGGCAAGGGCAGTGAGAATACAAAGAGAACAGAGTTTTTTTTTCCACTTTAAAGAGGACTGAGATCGGATCTTTTAAAGAGGACTATATGTGAAAACACCCTTAAAGACTTATCCAGAAACACTCACAGCTGTATTCACTGCCAAAGGTGATTCTAACATGTATTGACTCTGGGGTATGAATACTTACAGTTGAAGTCGGAAGTGTACATACACCCAAATACATTTAAACTCAGTTTTTCACAATTCCTGACATTTAATCCTAGTAAAAATATCCTGTCTTAGGTCAGTTCGGATCACCACTTTATTTTAAGAATGTGAAATGTCAGAATAATAGTAGAGAGAATGATTTATTTCTGCTTTTATTTCTTTCATCACATTCCCAGTGGGTCAGAAGTTTACATACACTCAATTAGTATTTGGTAGCATTGCCTTTAAATTGTTTAACTTGGGTGAAACATTTCGGGTAGCCTTCCACAAGCTTCCCACAATAAATTGGGTGAATTTTGGCCCATTCCGCCTGACAGAGCTGGTGTAACTGAGTCAGGTTTCTAGGCCTCCTTTTCAGTTCGGCCCACAAAATGTTCTATAGGATTGAGGTCAGGGCTTTGTGATGGCCACTCCAATACCTTGACTTTGTTGTCCTTAAGTGGACAGTCTTAGATTTGATTTGACTTTGTTGTCCTTAAGCCATTTTGCCACAACTTTGGAAGTATGCTTGGGGTCATTGTCCATTTGGGAGACACATTTGCGACTAAGCTTTAACTTCCTGACTGATGTCTTGAGATGTTGCTTCAATATATCCACATAATTTTTATGATGCCATCTATTTTGTGAAGTGCACAAGTCCCTCCTGCAGCAAACCACCCCACAACATGATGCTGCCACCCCATTGCTTCACGGTTGGGATGGTGTTCTTCGGCTTGCAAGCCTCCCCCTTTTTCCTCCAAACACAACGATGGTCATTATGGCCAAACAGTTCTATTTTTGTTTCATCAGACCAGAGGACATTTCTCCAAAAAGTACGATCTTTGTCCCCATGTGCAGTTGCAAACCGTAATCTGACTTTTTTATGGAGGTTTGGGAGCAGTGGCTTCTTCCTTGCTGAGCGGCCTTTCAGGTTATGTCGATATAGAACTCGTTTTACTGTGGATATAGATACTTTTGTACCTGTTTCCTCCAGCATCTTCGCCAGGTCCTTTGCTGCTGTTCTAGGATTGATTTGTACTTTTCGCACAAAAGTACATTCATCTCTAGGAGACAGAATGCGTCGCCTTCCTGAGAGGTATGATGGCTGCGGTGTTTATACTTGCTTACTATTGTTTGTACAGATGAACGTGGTACCTTCAGGCATTTGGAAATTGCTCCCAAGGATGAAACAGACTTGTGGAGGTCTCCAATTTTTTCTGAGGTCTTGGCTGATTTCTTTTGATTTTCCCATGATGTCAAGCAAAGAGGCACTGAGTTTGAAGGTAGGCCTTGAAATACATCCATAGGTACACCTCCAATTGACTCAAATTATGTCAATTAGCCTATCAGCCTAAAGCAATTTCTGGATTTTCCCAAGCTATTTAAAGGCACAGTCAACTTAGTGTATGTATAATTCTGACCCACTGGAATTGTGATACGGTGAATTATAAGTGAAATAATCTGTCGGTAAACAATTGTTGGAAAAATGATGTGTCATGCACAAAGTAGATGTCCTAACCGACTTGCCAAAACTATAGTTTGCTAACAAGAAATTTGTGGAGTGGTTGAAAAACGAGTTTTAATGACTCCAACCTAAAAGTATGTAAACTTCCGACTTTCTAAAACATGTTTTCACTTCGTCATTATGGAATACATTTATTATTCAGGCTGCAACACAACAACATGTGGAACAAGTCAAGGGATATGAATACTTTCTGAACTTATAGAGCGTAGCAAAACCAAATGAGTTTTCTTCTTTCAGTTTACACTAGGCCTATGCTCTGGAGCTCAGAAACAACCAATCACGCTAGTGATAAGCTAATTGCAGTTGTTTCCATTTTGGCTAATGTTCTTAAGACACAACCTGCTAAAACCAGCAAGTGCGTGAAGATGCTTTTCACATAAATCCCACCACAGCCATGAGAGAAAACAGACACAGAGAGATTATTCTCCCTCCTCTGGAGGGATTATAGTGAATTATAGTGTTTAAAAGGCCAGAAGACACGGTAGCCCGGCAACCAGCTACGATTATCCTCAACCATGAATAGTGAATAGCGAATACAATGACCTTTCTGAAATACTCAAGTGAAGATTGACATGAGAATGTATGCATTGGTTGGCATTGGTCTTCATGTTATTGTGGTTTTAAAGATATATGCTGTGACATATGAATAGGCAAACATGTTATATGATATTCACAGTGCAGTGAGATGAAACATATCAACAAATCTGCTGATTTGCACAATATTTTTTTAAAGCAATCTCTATGTGCTTAGAATCAACAGTCTGCAGATAATAGGCGGTGGGCCGAAGCATCCCTTCTGCTTTATTTAAAACATTTAAAAAAAAATGTATTTATAGATTTTCAGATATAACAACAAAAACAGTACAACCCCAACCCCTCATCCATCCATCCATCCATCTATCCATCCATCCCCTCCCTCCCTCCCTCCAAACCATCCACCCACCAAGGCATCTATAAAAGTAAAACATAAACAAACAGTAATATAAACAAAAACAATAGAGAAAAAAAGTTTAATATTATCAGCACAAATGGCTACTAGAACAGATATGACTGCTTACCAAACTATGCAAGTTACACTAAGTAAAATAACAGGCTCTCCACGTATTGATTAATGGGGACCAGATTAAGTCAAACTTTTGTCGGCACCCAAGCACAGTGTACCTAACCTTCTCCAGAGGCAGAGATGACATCACCTCCTTAACCCACTGCATAAAGGAGGGTGGCTTTGCAGACTTCCAGTGAAAGAGGACAAGGCGGCGAGCTAGCAAATGCGATGACGCATGGTAGCATTTTGGTCTAGGGGAAGTACCCCAAAAATGGCAGTGACCGGGTTGGGGCTAACAGTAGTATTACACATACACTACCGTTCAAATTGTTTTGGGTCACTTAGAAATGTCCTTGTTTTTGAAAGAAAAGCTAATTTTGTGTCCATTAAAATAACATAAACTTTTCTGAAATACAGTGTAGACATTGCTAATGTTGTAAATTACTATTGCAGCTTGAAACAGCTGATTTTGAATGGGATATATACATAGTGTCACGCCCTGACCTTAGAGCTTTTTATGTCTCTATTTTGGTTTGGTCAGGGTGTGATTTGGGTGGGCATTCTATGTTTCTTTTTCTATGTTTTTGTATTTCTTTGTTTTGGCCGGGTATGGTTCTCAATCAGGGACAGCTGTCTATCATTGTCTCTGATTGGGAACCATACTTAGGTAGCTTTTTCCCACAGGGTTTTTGTGGGTAGTTAATTTCTGTTTAGTGTTTTGCACCTTTCAGGACTGTTTCGGTTATTCCCTTTGTTATTTTGTTATAGTGTTCAGTTTTAATAAAGAAAGCATGAACACTTAGCACACTGCGCTTTGGTCCGATGATTCCTCTTCTTCAGATGACGAATACCGTTACACATAGGCGTACAGAGGCCCATAACTGTTGGTTAGGGACTCGTAAGTAAGCATTTCACTGTTGTATTCGGCGTATTCGACGCATTCGTCACAGATTGACACGGCATTCCAGTTCTGGTATAGGAACGGTGAGATGTTTTTTTTGTGACCTATTTGTTGATAACACATTTGTCATATTTGATACTCTGAGAGTTGACCATAATATCGCCAATACCCACTTTTTTAGATACCTGCAAACTCACTGCTTTTCCAAAAAACATTTCCCTTCATTTCCACTCAAGCCTCCTATGTGTCCAGTCGAGAGGTGCTTAGATCTTAACCCTTATCTGAAGGGCACAATCTCCAGACTATACGACATAATACAGAACATTAATCCGCCTTCCTTTGCAAATACAACATCTGCATGGGAGCAAGACATAGGTGGCGAGCTACATGATGATATATGGCAACAAAGTATTGAGTGTATCCACACATCATCATTTTGCATAAGGCATGGGCTTATTCACCTTAAGGTTTTGTCTCCATTACTCAAATGACAGATTGGGAAAAAATATACCCAAATGTTGACCAAGTGTTTGAGATGCCAGAGTCAGAGTCCTGAGGGGGAATAGGTTTTGTTGTGCCCGCTTCACGACTGTCATCGTGTGATGTGGACCATGTTAGTTTGTTAGTGATGTGGACACCAAGGAATTTGAAGCTCTCAACCTGATCCACTGCAGCCCCGTCGATGAGAATGGGGGCGTGCTCAGATCTCTTTTTCCTGTAGTCCACAATCATCTCCTTTGTCTTGATCATGTTGAGGGAGAGGTTGTTGTCCTGGCACCAAATGGCCAGGTCTCTGACCTCCTACCTATAGGCTGTCTCGTCATTGTCGGTGATCAGGCCTACCACTGTTTATTGATTGTGTTGGAGTCGTGCCTGCCGTGCAGTCATGAGTGAACAGGGAGTACAGCACGCATCACTGCGGATCAGTGTGGCAGATGTGTTGTTACCTACCCTTACCCCCTGGGGGCGGCCCGTCAGGAAGTCCAGGATCCAGCTTCAGAGGGAGGTGTTTAGTCCCAGGGTCCTTAGATTATTGATGAGCTTTGAGGGCACTGGTGTTGAACGCTGAGCTGTAGTCAATGAATAGCATTCTCACATCGGTGTTCCTTTTGTCCATGTGGGAAAGGGCAGTGTGGAGTGCAATAGAGACTGCATCATCTGTGGATCTGTTGGGGAGGTATGCAAATTGAAGTGGGTCTAGGGTTTCTGGGATGATGGTGTTGATGTGAGCCATGACCAGCCTTTCAAAGCACTTCATGGCTACAGGCGTTAGTGCTACGGGTCGGTAGTAATTTAGGCAGGTTACCTTAGTGTTCTTGGGCATAGGCACTATGGTGGTCTGCTTAAAACATGTTGATATTACAGACTCAGACATGGAGGTTGAAAATGTCAGTGAAGACACTTGCCAGTTGGTCAGTGCATGCTCGCAGTACACATCCTGGTAATCCGCCTTGTGAATGTTGACCTGTTAAAATGTCTTACTCACATCGGCTGCGGAGAGTGTGATCACAGTCTTCCAGACAGCTGGTGCTCTCATGCATGTTTCAGTGTTATTTGCCTCAAAGCGAGCATAGAAGTAGTTTAGCTTGTCTGGTATACTTGTGTCACTGGGCAGCTTGCAAGCCCTGCCACATCCAACGAGCGTCGGAGCCGTTGTAGTATGATTCGATCTTAGTCCTGTATTGACGCTTTGCTTGTGTGATGGTTCGTCCGAGTGCATAGTGTGATTTCTTACAAGCTTCCGGGTTAGAGTCCCGCTCCTTGAAAGCGACAGCTCTAGCCTTTAGCTCAGTGCAGATGCTGCCTATAATGTGGGGACGACGGGGACAACATCATCGATGCACTTATTGATGAAGCCAATGACTCCGGTGTACTCCAGGAACATATTCCAGTCTGTGCTAGCAAAACAGTCCTGTAGCTTAGCATCTGCTTCCTCTGACCACTTTTTTATTGATCTAGTCACTAGTGCTTCCTGCATTAATTTTTTGCTTGTAAGCAGGAATCAGGAGGATAGAATTATGGTCAGATTTGCCAAATGGAGAGCGAGGGAGAGCTTTGTGTGCGTCTCTGTGTGTGGCGAATAGGTGGTCCAGAGTTCTTTTTCCTCTGGTTGCACATTTACAATGCTGATAGAAATTTGGTAAAATATATTTAAGATTCCCTGGATTCAAGTCCCCGGCTAATTGGAGCGCCACCTCTGGGTGACCGTTTTCTTATGGCAGAAAACTACTCATTCAATGATGTCTTAGTGCCAGCCTCTGACTGTGGTGGTATGTAAACAGCTACAAAGAATACAGATGAAAACTCTCTTGGTAGGTAATGTGGTCTACACCTTATCATGAGATACTCTACCTCAGGCGAGCAATAGCTCGAGACTTCAAAGATATCGTGTACCAGCTGTTGTTTACAAAAATACATAGACCACCACCCCTTGTCTTACCAGACACCGCTGTTCTATCCTGCCGGTACATCGTATAACCAGCCAGCTGTATGTTGATATTGTCATTGTTAAGCCACGACTCCGTGAAGCCTAAGATGTTACAGTTTTTAATGTCCCATTGGTAGTTTAATCTTGTGCATAACTCGTCAATTTTATTCTCCAAAGATTGTACGTTTGCTAGCAGAATGGAGGGAAGTGGGGGTTTATTTGATCGCCTACAAATTCTCAGAAGGCAGCCCTACCTTCGGCCCCTCTTCCTCCACCTCCTCTTCACGCAGATCACTGGGATCGGGGCATGTTCCAGAGGACGTAGTATATCCTTCACGTCGGGCTCGTCAGAGTTATGAAAGGAAAAAAAGGATTCTGCTAGTCTGTAGTGAGTAATCGCAGTCCTAATGTCTAGGTAGTGGCAACATTATGTGCAAAATAAGTTAAACAATGCAAATAAACGAACAAAAACCACAATCGGCTGGGGGCACGAAAAACGTCTGCCTTCTTCTCCGGAAAAAATGTGTCCAATCATGCATGATAAGTTAGACCTCAGGCAGCAGGCAGCTGCTGATATTGATGATAGAACACTGCTTTCAAATTCTATTCTCAGAGTTTGTACACGGTGGAAGAAGGGGAAGAAAGTTCCATAAGCAACCTTGGAGAATTCACAAAACCATTCAAATGACTTTTAAGCAGTGACATACCATCTCGACAGTGTGTAATGATGACTAAGTAACCCCATTTTAAGAAGCTATGCAGCACAAACCAATTATGCCTGCCTGCAGCTCAATAGCATAAAACTTAATTCTGTTTCTTTACTCACTGAGTTTCATTCATTTCAGCACTACAGAGACAGACAGCTCCACAGCCAACAGTGAAGCAGAATGCCCTTATATACAGTGCTTTGCAAAAGTATTGACCACCCTCTGTGTTTTTCCTATTTTGTTGCATTACAACTTGTAAGTTAAATAGATTTTTCTTTGGATTTCATGTAATGGACATACACAAAATAGTCAAAATTGGTGAAGTGAAATAAAAAAAGTTCTCTAAAATAAAACATGGAAAAGTGGTGCGTGCATATGTATTCACCCCCTTTGCTATGAAGCCCCTAAATAAGATCTGGTGCAACCAATTACCTTCAGCAGTCACATAAGTAGTTAAATAAAGTCCACCTGTGTGCAATCTAAGTGTCACATGACCTGTCACATAATCTCAGTATATATATATGTTCTGTTCTGAAAGGCCCCAGAGTCTGCAACACCACTAAGCAAGGGGCACCACCAAGCAAGCTGCACTTTGAAGACCAAGGAGCTCTACAAACAGGTCAGGAACAAAGTTGTGGAGAAGTACAGATCAGGGTTGGGTTCTAAAAAAATATCTGAAACTTTGAACATCCTACAGAGTAACATTAAAGCCATTATTTAAAAAAATGGAAAGAATATGGCACCACAGCAAACCTGCAAAGAGAGGGCTGCCCAGCAAAACTCACGGACCAGGCAAGGACGGCCTAACCAGAGAGGCAACAAAGAGACCAAAGATGACCCTGAAGGAGATGCAAAGCTCCACAGCGGTGATTGGAGTATCTGTCTATAGGACCACTTTAAGCTGTACACTCCACAGAGCTGGGCTTTATGGAAGAGTGGCCAGAAAAAAGCCATTGCTTAAAGAAAAAAATAATCAAATATGTTTGGTGTTAACCAAAAGGCATGTGGGAGACTCCCCAAACATATGGAAGAAGGTACTCCAGTCGGACGAGACTAAAATTGAGCTTTTAGGCCATCAAGGAAACCCGATGTCTTGCGCAACCCAACACCTCTCATCACCCCGAGAACACCATACCCACAGTGAAGCATGGTGGTGGCAAAATCATGCTGGGGAGGATGTTTTTTTTTTTTTAATTGGCAGGGACTGGGAAATTGGTCAGAATTGAAGGAATGAGGGATGGCGCTAAATACAGGGAAATTCTTGAGGGAAACCTGTTTCAGTTTTCCAGAGATTTGAGACTTCCAGAGATTTCAACTGAGGTTCACCTTCCAGAGTGGTTTAAGGGGAAATGTTTAAATGTCTTGGAATAGCCTAGTCAAAGCCCAGACCTCAATCCAATTGAAAATCTGTGGTAAGACTTAAAGATGGTTGTACACCAGTGGAACCCATTCAATTTAAAGGAGCCGGAACAGTTTTGCCTTGAAGAATGGGTGTGCCAAGCTTATAGAGACATACCCCAAGACTTTCAGCTGTAATTGCTGCAAAAGGTGGCTCTACAAAGTATTGACTTGGGGGGGAATAGTTATGCAAGCTCAAGTTTATTTTGTTTGTCTTATTTCTAGTTTGTTTCACAATAAAAAAAACATTTTGCATCTTCAAAGTGGAATGCATAGTGTAAATCAAATGAGTACAACCCCCCCCCCCCCCAAAATACATTTTTATTCCAGGCTGTAAGGCAATGAATTAGGAAAAATGCCAAGGGGGTGAATCCTTTTGCAACCCACTGTACAGTGCCTTCAGAAAGTAGTCACACCCCTTGTGTTTTTGTGTTTTGTGTTACAGCCTGAATTTGATATGGATTAAATGTAGATTTTGTGTCACTGGGCTACATACAATAACCCTTGATGTGACATTTTTTTCAATATTTTTTATATACGAATGAATACAAAATGAAAAGCTGAATGTCTTGATTTTTTGGGGGGGTGAAAATCTATAAGTACTCTATTCAACACCCTTCTTATGGCAAGCCTGAATAAGAAGTAAAAATGTGCTTAACAAGTCACATAATAAGTTGCATGGACTCACTCTGTGTGCAATAATAATGTTGACATAATTTTTGAATGACTACCTCATCTCTCTACCCCACACATACAGATAATTGTAAGGTCCCTCAGTCGACAAGTGAATTTCAAACACAGATTCAACCACAAAGAAGTGTACCTATTGGTAGATGGGTAAAAAAAACTCAGACGTTTCAGTTTAAACATGGTGAAGTTATTTATTACACTTTGAATGATGTATCAATACACCCAGTCACTACAAAGATACAGGCGTCCCTCCTTACTCAGATGCCGGGAGAGGAAGGCCATTAAAGATCATCAAGGACAACAACCACCCGAGCCACTGCCTGTTCACCCCGCTATCATCCAGAAGGCGAGGTCAGTACAGTTGCATCAAAGCTGGGACCGAGAGACTGAAAAACAGCTTCTATCTCAAGGCCATCAGACTGTTAAACAGCCACCACTAACATTGAGTGGCTGCTGCCAACACACTGACTCAACTCCAGCCACTTTAACAATGGGAATTGATGGGAATTGATGTAAAATATATCACCAGCCACTTTAAACAATGCTACTTAATATAATGTTTACATACCCTACATTATTAATCTCATATGTATACGTATATACTGTACTCTATATCATCTACTGCATCTTTATGTAATACATGTATCACTAGCCACTTTAAACTATGCCACTTTGTTTACATACCCTACATTACTCATCTCATATGTATATACTGTACTCGATACCATTTACTGCATCTTGCCTATGCCGCTCTGTACCATCACTCATTCATATATCTCTATGTACATGTTCTTTATCCCTTTACACTTGTGTGTTTAAGGTAGTAGTTTTGGAATTGTTAGTTAGATCACTCGTTGGTTATTACTGCATTGTCGGAACTAGAAGCACAAGCATTTCGCTACACTCGCATTAACATCTGCTAACCATGTGTATGTGACAAATACATTTGATTTGATTTGGAAGGAAACCGCTCAGGGATTTCACCATGAGGCCAATGGTGACATTAAAACATTTACAGAGTTCAATGGCTGTGATAGAAAAAAACTGAGGATGGCCTGGCACAGCTCCTGGTATATGTCTGTTACGTTTTTGGGGGGTCAATTAAGGAAGACATCCTCTTCTGGAAACCAGGACAACAGGAGAGGATATTTTGAAAGTACTGAACAACTTTGTGACATCAAATGGACTTCGGTGGTCAAGATGTGTTGGTATCTGTACTGATGGCGCAAAAGCCATGACAGGAAGACATAGTGGAGTGGTAACGTGAGTGCAAGCAGTTGGTCCTGCCGCTACTCTGATATACTGCAGCATCCACCGAGAGGCTCTTGCTGCCAAGGGAATCCCTGACAGCTTGAAATACTTTTGGACACTACAGTGAAAATGGTTAACTTTGTTAAAACAAGGCCCCTGAACTCTCACGTATTTTCTGCATTATGCAATGATACAGAAAGCGACCATGTAATGGTTTTACAACATACAGAAGTGCGCTGGTTATCAAATGACAAATGTTGACAATTTTTTTAAAATTGAGAGACGAGCTTAAAGTTTTCTTTACAGACCATAATTTTCACGTGTCTGACCCCTTGCATGATGACGAGTTTTTCACATGACAGGCCTATCTGGGTGATGTTTTTTCACAACTATAGTCAATGTGCGGGACATAATTGAGGCTATGATTAAGAAGTTGGAGCTCTTCTCTGTCTGTATTAACTTGGACAACACACAGGTCCTTCTATCATAGTATGATTTTATGGACAATATCAAATATGATATAGCGAAGCACCTGATTGAGCTGGGTGTGCAATTTCGCAGGTACTATATCGAAATGGATGACACAAACAACTGGATTCGTTACCCCTTTCGTGCACTGCCTCTAGTCCGCTTACCGATATCTGAACAAGAGAAACTTGTCGAAGTTCTGTGAAAATGTAATTTAATCAGAAGCCACTGCCAGATTTCTGGATAGGGCTGCGCTCAGAGTATCCTGCTTTGGCAAATCGAGCTGTTAAGACACTGATGCCCTTTGCAACCACATACCTACAGTATGTGAGAGTGGATTCTCAGCCCTCACTAGCATGAAAACTAAATACAGACATAGACTGTGTGGATAATTATTTAAGACTGAGACTCTCTCCAATACAACATTTGCAGAGTTATGTGCATCCATTCAAGCACACCCTTCTCATTAACCCTTGATGAGTTATTCACCCTTTTTGATGAACAAATAAGGTATTATATTTAAGATGGCTAAATAAAGAGCAAAATTATTATTTGTGCCCTGGTCCTATAAGAGCACTTTGTCACTACCCATGAGCCAGGTTGTGACAAAAACTCACACTCATTCTTATGTTTAATAAATGTATTGTATAGTGTGTGTGTGTGTCAGGCTTACAATGACAGCAAAAAAACAACATTTGAGAGTGCACTGACCCTAGTGCTAGAGGAGGTACGCAGCTATAGGTTGAATGTTTGAAAGGGTACAGGACTATAAAAGTTTTGGAACCACTGCAATAAGGCATTAAAGTGAAACTGCAAAAAATGTAATGAACTTCATGTCCAATACATAGTGTTATGTTTGAAATCCAACACAAATCCAACACAACACATCACTGAGTACCACTTCATACTTTCAAGCATGGTGGTGGCTGCATCATATCAAGGGTATACTTGTCATTGGCAAGGACGAGGGAATTCTTTACGATCAAAATAAACATTATAGAGCTACGCACAGGCAAAATCCTAGAGGTAAAACTGGTTCAGTCTGCTTTCCAACTGACACTGGGAGACAAATTCATCTTTCAGCTGGACAATAACCAAAAACACAAGGCCAAATACACTAGAGTTCCTTACCAATTAAATGCAGGCTTTAATACAACAAAATGTGGAATAATTCAAGGGGTGTGAATCATTTCTGAAGGCACTGTATTTGCTAAGGGGATTTAATTCCAGGTGTCTTGGCCAATAGCCTTTCTTCCAATCAACCAATGAAATACATCTGCAGCTATGACACCAGGAGAGCCCCTAGTCAATGGTATAGTACCAATTGTGTGGTCAATTAAGTGAAAAACATGAGGAAGAAAACAACTGCACACACAGCCCACGCATGCAACACGCACATGTCACATGTAAACCTACACATGCACACACCGTGTCCATTCCAGGACTTATTAATGAGGGCCATATTATGTCCTGGCCAGAAGTATTATAGTTGATTGTGGTGGCTACCTGTCGTCATTCTGAAAAGACTGGTCCCCCAGCAGCAGGTCCCTGAAGCGGTAGCGGGGCGGTAGAGGGGGGACCTCAGAGTCCATTTCCGCCATCTTCAGGGCTGAGATGTCCAGAATAACTCCAGTGTTGCTGCTGTTGTTCTTCTGCAGGGTCTCAGTGGACGATGACCTGACAGGGTTGTAGAGATATAGAAATATAAGAAATATGAATTGTTGGCTGGCTTTTGATACGCACTCTGATGGCTGCCTGGCTCTGGACCTGATCTCTGACACTCAGACATGTTGATTTCCTGACAGAGCACTGAGGATGATAGAATAGTCTCACATTGGGAATATGATATTTTTTGAGTTGTTGACATCACAGACATAAAACTATGACCTATGTGACTTGTTTCAGGAAACTAGGCATATGTTGCGCGTCACTACTTCACAGGAGAGCCATCTGAACGTAAAAGTATTGTTTTTATCAAAATGCGTTTTTTGGCAGAAATGCCTTCTTGAACATGTGAACTTTCACGTGCCTTAATGACAAACTTGTATGCCATCTGTAAATACAAATACATTACATTTACAATCCTAGTTGGTTGAGCCACAGAAAAAGATAACAATGATTTCGGATGGGTCTGCCATGTAGAACGCTTCTGTCTATTTGAGCTGGTCAGTATGTGTAGGTAATCATTTTTAATGCAGCTTTTGTTTTGTTAAGATTTCACGTCATAGAACTGCATAAGTGTTGCTCTCCACTTTCAGGAGGACCAAGTTTTTTTATACATGGATGGAGAAGCTATTCTAGCTAGCTATATTTTCAGATAGTACGAGTTGCTAACATCATGAGTTGGGATCATGGTTCATTATTTAGCTAGCTAGCTACATGTCTTAACAAAAGACTCCACTATGCAAGTAACCATTTCAATGGAATGTTCATGATGACACTGCGACAACTGTTTATAGACATAGCTTCTCAATTTGCTCTGGCTATCTACTCCGATTTCAGAGTACTCTTGTCTGAGTGTGCCAGAGCGCAGAATAACTGACGAATTTACCAAAGCTCACAAACTGTTGAATATGGCCGGTGTCAGTAAACATTGGCAAAAAAGGTGTAATTAAATTGTTGCCAGCAGCACAGCTGCAGTCACCAACGGTATGGATAACAACAAAACAGCTTAACCAGCCCTGCTAGGGCGAGTAAAATGGTCAGAGTGAGCTGTTCTCTCATTTGTATCTTGAAGTAGCTAGCAAACTAGCCAACGTTAGTCATTTAACTAGGGTGCTTGACTGCTGTTGTTAGGACAGAATGCTCAGATCAACCCTACTCCTCAGCCTCACATGTGAATCCTTAAAGAGATGGGTGGGGCTAAAGCTTAAGGGGGTGTGAACGATGCTGAATGGGTGTAGACAAAGTTCTCCAGTAGTTCTCCAGTAGTAGGTGTACCAAGACATTCAAAGGCCATTTTCTCAAAAGTGAGGTTACAAGTTTATCAACTTTCAAAGCATTACTTTCCCACTGTTCCTCAAGTGTAGTGTATGGTACACCATTTTCTAGCTCTGTCTCTACTTTTATCCAATGTAAAAAACACAATTTCAAATTTTGCTACATAGGACCAAATTGGCCTGTCGGTCACATATCTCAATGGTTGGCAACATGCACAACCAGTATACTTTCCTTCTTCTTATTCTGTAACTTTCCATTGCAATGAAAGGGAACGAGACGACAAACAAGCAGAAAAGGAAATTATATTTTCATCAGGAGATTTGTTCATATCTGGGTAGATGCAAGAGATGTGTGTGTGTGGATGGGGCACATTATCATTACGTGGGCAAACATTTATACTGAACAAAAATATAAACACAACATGTAATGTATTGGTCCCATGTTTCATGAGCTGAAATAAAAGATCACAGAAATGTTCCATATGCACAAAAAGCTAATTTCTCTCAAATGCATTTGTTTACCTCCCTGTTATTGAGCATTTCTCCTTTGTCAAGATAATCCGTCCATCTGACAGGTGTGGCATATCAAGAAGCTAATTAAACAACATGATCATTATACAGGTGCAGCTTGTGCTGGGAACAATTAAATGCCACTCTAAAATATACAGTTTTGTCACACAACACAATGCCACAGATGTCTCAAGTTTCAATGGAGCGTGCAATTGGAATGCTGACTGAATGAATGTCTGCCAGAACTGTTGCCAGAGAATGTAATGCTAATTTCTCTGCCATAAGCCGCCTCCAATGTTGTTTTCGAGAATTTGGCAGTACAATGTGCTTACAACTGCAGACCATGTGTAACCACGCCAGCACAGGACCTTCACATCCGGCTTCATTAATCAGAGTGACAGGTGGCCTAGTGGTTAGAGCGTTGGGCCAGTAACCGAAAGGTTGCTAGATTGAATCCCCGACCTGACAAGGTAAAAATGATCTGTTGTTCTGCACCTGAACAAGGCAGTTAACCCACTGTTCCTAGGCAGTCATTGTAAATAAGAATGTGTTCCTAACTGACTTGCCTAGTTAAATAAAGGTTAAATTTAAAAAAAGACCCGTGGGATTGTCTGAGACTGGACAGCTGATGAAACTGAGGAGCATTTCTGTCTGTAATAAAAACTCATTCTGATTGACTTGCTCCTGCCCAGTCATGTGAAATCCATAGATTAGTGCCTATGAACTATAACTCAGGTAAATCTTTGAAATTGTTGCATGTTGCGTTAATTCTTTTTAGTTCAGTAAAGAGTGTCCTGTCATTAAATGGTAAATGAAAAAACACCTGTTGGAGAGTGACGATGCTAAATCCATTTACTTATGCAGTAATTGAATGGTAAGATTACCCTAAGCAATTTTACCAAAATTAAATTAAAAGGTAATTTTGTCTCACTGCCCCACAAAGTCTGCACATTTGATCAAGTGGAATTTGATGTCTGAGAACCATTTGCGGAACAATACATAATGTATTCATTATTACTGAATCCGTTCAGTGTGACAAACGTATTTATAATAGATTCACAGCAACAATACATAGAGGCGATACAGGTAACTGCCAACATAAAGGGCGTTGAGTCTTAATAGAACAGCGTCAATACGCCTTGGCATAGATTCAACAAGTGTCTGGAACTCTATTGGAAGGATGCGACTGTAACGCTCGTCTGATGAAGAAGGAGTGGACCAAAGCGGGGCGGGGTACGTGTTCATGATATTTATTCAAATCTGAACACTAGAACAAAAATAACAACGCGAGAAACGAACAGTTCTGTAAGGTAACTAAAACTATACAGAAAACAACTACCCACAAACCCAGGTGGGGAAAAAGGCTACCTAAGTATGATTCTCAATCAGAGACAACGATAGACAGCTGCCTCTGATTGAGAACCACACCCGACCAAACACAAAGAAATAGAAAACATAGAAATAAAGGAACTAGAATGCCCACCCTAGTCACAACCTGGCCTAACCAAAATAGAGAATAAAAGCCTCTCTATGGCCAGGGCATGACAGCGACACCGTTCTTCCACAATACATTTCATAATTTGGAGATTTGTTGGTGGTGGAAAACGCTGTCTCAGGTGCCACTCCAGAATGTCCCATAAGTGTTCAATTGGATCGAGATCTGGTGACTGAGACAAACACACAACCACACACACACACACACCCTGTAAACCCAAATATGCTGCTTTGAGGCCCCTCTTTCAAAGTCTTCTTCTAGCCATGGTAGCCAAAATAATTGGCAACTATGTATTTTTATACATGACTCTAAGTATGATGGGATGTTTTAATTGCTTAATTAATCAGGAACCGCACCTGTGAGGAAGCACCTGCTTCCAATATACAGTACATTATGTTAGTTTGTGTCACATTGAGAGGAATTAAACAGGGCGGAACATTACCTGTGTCCATTGGAACTCGAGGATCGACGTTGCGGGCTCATAGTCACCTCTTGGCGAGGGATTTAGGGAATTAAAGAGGGGGAGGGGGAGGGGGGAGAGAGAGATGAATAATTCATATATTGAGGTCAGAAGGCATGATATGTATCATTATTATTACAGACACAGCATTTACAGTAATTTAGCTTAAATCTGTGCTGCTGCTTTAAATCCCTCTGAAGTTAGCTCTCTTCCCTTGACTTTCTTCCTCAGGATTACTCCAACACCCAGCTGATGCTTGAGACTTTTTGGGATAAAACCTCTGGATGGCTTATGTCTCACTGTAACACACTAACTGTTTGATAAAACCCTGTGCATGTTCAAAGTACTGTTTTAGTTTTAGACAATGAACTGTACTAAGTGGAGTTTTTGATTATCAACAAGCAGTAAAGTGACTCTCAGATGTTCTGTAATAATAAGAAACTGTGTAACACAATGTGTGAATGTGATGTTCCTCAAACACAAGGGAATATGATGGGTTATGAAAATAAGAAGACACGGCATTGATTTTGTAGTCTATCACATCTCTGGTTGTAATGGATTCCTGATCTGGTGAGCCATGTTCTGGGCTAACAAGTATGTTCAATCTATGGCAGCCTATCTTATAGTTCAATCTATAATTAGAAGCTTAGGTGTTGGTGATTCATCTGTAACAGCCATGGTGACTCTATCACAATCAATTACTTGCGAGACAACCCCACTCACTCGCTCTTTCTCTCTCTCGTTTTCTCCCCACACAATTTGCACTTTGCTCTTATCACTTTGCTCAAGTGGACAATATGGCACTCAAATCAATTGTCTGCTGATCTCATTTGTGACAAATGCTCCACTCCAGCACCGCCAATCTCCATGCTATTAGTTCACCCATGTCAGGCAGCAAGATGGACATCCTGCATAAAAAGCTTACACCATGTAATGCATATATTCAATCTATGCACTGTGCTCAAAGTCCCCTACCTACCATCTCACGTCTCTCACAAACATACAGTACATGCTGTACATTGAGCTATCCAGTGCACACAAGTGGCTAATGACTGTATAGTTCAGGGGCTCATCATGCTAGAGAGTGGGCCCAAAACACACAGAGACAGGGATTTTCCTTGATTAGCAGCCCATAGGACAGACCCTGAGAAGCTATTCTGTCAGACTGGGGGAGGGGAAGGGAGAGGAGAGCTCATGTGGAGATGATAGTGGGCCAGAGTGGAGTGGAGGTGATGGAAGTGGAGGGGAAGCGAAGTGTTTGTGAATATTTGGTATGTCTCTTGCTTATGAAATTCCTGTGATGTAGCCTCTGAGAATGGGTACACGGCTGTAAGCCAATCAGAATCCAGGGCTCGAACCACCCAGTTGATAATAAAGAATATAGTACACAGTGGAGAGAGACTAGAGCTGATTGGGCAAATACAAATATATGGAGGGAGGAGGAAAATATAGTGCTGAGGTAGAAGAGAAAATTGGAGAATGATGAGGACTACTAGGTATTTGTATTAATCATTTGTGCTTTGAGGCCTCTGTAAATGTAGTCAGTCATATTTTGTTATAATTTATATTAACCTACAACATGAAACATGACTGTCTGCCTTTAGCGGCAAACTGATAATCAGCTCACTGAATAAGAGAACACATCTGGATTTTCTGGAAAATGTGAGAACTGAAAATTGTATTCATGTTTTGCAATATCAATGGCTCTTTATGATTAATGAAGTGAAGTAAATGCAATCAGAGTAATATTGACCATCAACGCCAAACACTGAATTCTCCTTCCTCATCTCTACATTTTTTTTCTTCTCCAGAAATACTTGGAATTATGGTAACAACACACAGCACAGCAGCCTCAAAGCAAAAGCAATGCTGTTCATTTAACTCTGAAAGGGTCAAATGTACACTATTTTCAGTGAACATATGAGTCCCACTGTACTGGGGTTAAAATAACACTCTTGAAAGTGTTAAGGATTTAACTATGTTGCGGTGTTCTACATTTAAGTCTGAAAGTGTCAAATTGACACTATTTCAGTGAAAATATGATTCCAACTGTACTGATGTTAAAATAACACCTACAGTGTAAAACACAACACTTGATTTAGAGCAAACTGGACTTACTTTGCTTTGTGCTGACTCTGTTACACTATCTCAGTGTAAGATCTTAGAGTTACAATAAATCAGTTTTGGGTGTTTTTTAACACTGTATGTGTAACGGATGTGAAACGGCTAGCTTATTTAGCGGTGGTTCGCGCTAAATAGCGTTTCAATCGGTGACGTCACTTGCTCTGAGACCTTGAAGTAGTGGTTCCCCTTGCTCTGCAAGGGCCGCGGCTTTTGTGGAGCGATGGGTAACGATGCTTTGTGGGTGTCAGTTGTTGATGTGTGCAGAGGGTCCCTGGTTCGCGCCCGGGTATGGGCGAGGGGACGGTCTAAAGTTATACTGTTACATATAGTGTAAATTTACATATAATTTACATATTTCCCAGGGTGCCTTTTCTTTTTGAGCAAATTGTAGAGCTAACACGCAAGACTGTATCTGTTAGTGACAGAGACATGGTTGTTGAATTATTTTATTTTAAAGCCTGTGGCTTTCACCAAGTGAGTTACTAGGCGAATGTTATCAATAAAAATGTAATCTATGACAACACATATATCATAAGGCCTTAGAAATTGGCCTAGTTGATTGCCTAGTTTTACCCTAACGCAGTGGTGTTAGGAAACTCCTGGTTTACAGGCCACATCAGGCTTGCAAGTTACATTATGCTGGCTTGCAAAGGGATGTGTAATTTCTATTGGAATCCAGCCAGAGTAAAGATAGCCAATAGTAATGTGCAGCCTGCGAACAATTCATCATGCTTCATTTTTATGGGTGATTCGTTCATGTTGACGTTTATTTGACCTGCTGGCCGCGGGATTAATACGTGCTCCTCCACCTCAGCCGCTCCGGAGACGTGCTCAGACCAACTACTGTAAAATAGATCATGCAGCTGGCAGCAATAACAGCATAGGTGAGAAAAATACATGTTTAGAACTTATTGATTGATGTTTGATCGCATGTTGCAAGAATAAATGCAATTAATTGATTATTGAATGTTTTGATAGACTCAGCTTTGAAGGACAAAACACTCACAGTCTCTGCTCAATAAACTCGAACTCGAAAACAAATTGTTTGGGGTGCTCCAGTTTGTGAACGACTTTGTGCTTATCGCCCTCACGGCAGTCAAGCAATGCATTCCACCAATAGTTGTTCACAATCTAGTCCAGCCACAACTAGGCTACGTTTAAAATGCATCAAGCGATAATCATATTTGTATGACTAGCAAGCAACAAATTTACATTGTTTAAAGCACAATTTTACAAGTCTCAGTCACAAATGACAGCTCCAATAAGCCACTTATGGTGAACGACATGTGAACTGGAAGCTTGCAGAATCATGAGTCTTTCGAGTTTTCTGTTCATCGTTCGCCGGAAGGGGGTCCTGCGTGCTCTGGGCATTACGGATTCAAATGAACAAAATGAGTTTTAATATTAAATATTTTTACTTAACGAATTGAAAAGACCAGAGTCAGCAAAAAAAAGCCAAACTTCCCATCACTAATATTCATAAATTTAATTTGTATTCACTCGTAACATACATTGAGAATGACTGTCGGGGTTAGGAAACACTACCTAAACCATTTAAACCAGAACAACCATTTCAGTAAAAGGTTAAATAAATCGAACTAACTGAATGGATTAGTTTAGAAAAATGTATGTTCTTAATCTTTGTGTAGCATAAGATTATTAATCAATCAATCAATGTACATGCAAAAACACAGATATTAAAAACAACCCTCAAAGATCTACCTGCAGTAGAGCATACTGGGAAATATGATAATGATAGGTGTGGTTTAGATGGGATTGTTTTACTCTTCACAGTGTAAAACAATAACTTTGGTTATTAACACCAACAGTGGGGGTAATTTACACAACTGAGTGTTAATTTCACTCTTACAGAGTGACTTTAACTCCTGAATCAACACTAGATAATGTTACAATAAAATCAACACAGGCCAATTGACTGTGTACAATGTTAAAAGTTATAATGACTGCAGTTGATGACAACAATGCATTGCCAGCCAACAGATGTTTGGCTCTCAAGTCCATTCCGATCAACGTTGGCCAAGCCAAGACTCTAGCTGGCCCCAGTTCAGTCCTTACCTGGATCTGTCGGTGTCCGTGGTCCCATCATCGTAAACACACGTCTTGTTTATGATAAAACATCCGCTGCACATTGTCCGTGCAGCCCCGGTCGAGTCGCAGAGGTGGCGGACGTCTTCCGATTTAAATGTTGCCTTGAAAGCTTCGTCTTCTTCATGGATACACTTAAATTAGCCTACATTAGAAAGGGGCCGTCCCCGCTGAAGCCTCTGGCAGAGGGTCCACGCATCCAGGTATAAGTATCTTCTGGTCCTCATGGCGTATGTCGATTTAAATGTTGCCTTGAAAACTCTGTCTTCTTCATGGACAAATTAGCCTACATTAGAAAGGGGCCGTGCCGCTGAAGCCCCTGATAAAGGGTCCACGCATCCAGGTAGAAGTATATTCTGGTCCTCGTTGACAAATATTTCTGACACTACATCTCCGACTGTATTTTCATTTTTATCTTTAGATTTAACAAGGCTGCTGTTCTTGTTGAAATACAACTTGAAGTTGAAATTGTTCTACTTACGTTTCTTTTTTTTAGTTAGAAAATGTCATGTTTTCTTTGTAAAACAATCAAACGCATTTCAAAGCAGATACAGGCTCGTGACAGCTTCAGCCTCGATGGTCCTAATTGGATAGCATAATCCATGCTGTGTGTCCGCTGCCACACAGGTACTGTCCCCCTCATATGTGCATGTGTAAGGACAGGGTATTGCATGTGGAACGATGGTAAGACGCCCATTCACAGTACCCAACCGACGCTCCATGCCCACACACATACATCCATACACAACTCGCCATCTAACGGACAACCTTGAAATTATTTTTATGTTTTGTATCTTCTTCGAAGTAGGCGTGTAATAAATGGAGCTTTTGCGTAGTAGAATGAATAGGGACGTGTAAGAGCAAGACCTGCCATTAAAAATATATATAAAAAAATAAATCAGAATTAGGTTTAGGAGCCTTCTCCTTAATAATTGTCAATGTCGGTAGATGTGGGCTTTTACTTGAACTCGTCATCAGTTCCACATAAAGCTTGTCTGTAGGGAATTATATGACTAACATTCATACTTATGTACATGCATAACACTACACCAGACAATAGTCTACCACTACATCTGCGAAATGACATTGTATTTGTTTCTACACACCTCCAACCACCCTGTCCTCAGTAACTATTCCCCTTAAAATAATATATTAATGTTCTGTGTAGGGTGTCCAATCAAAACGCATATGATGACCAATTGATAATCATTTAAAAAACGAATAGTCCAAACCTCATCTCTCTATCATACTCCGTTGAAAGGTTATTGGAGTTTCTACCCTTGAAGTGTGGCCAAAATTAGGGTGACTAAATCAATGGAGGCAAGAGAAAATAGACAATATTGCACAGCATCGCGTCAACTAGGCTGGATCCTGTGCGAGAATTAAGCATACCTGACAGGCTCACTTTCACGTTGAACTCCGCATCTTTCTTTTCGAATCTGCAGGACCTAAAACTAAGAATCTGTAAGATAGATACCAATTTTGAGACATGACATGTAGGCCAAGTATTTTCACATTTTAGTATACACCTTTCATATTAATGCGAAATTCCTGTACCCTTTCGAGGATTACCCGCAAAAACAAGGTATCTCTGAAATGTCAAGGGAGCACTGAGTTTTACCACTGGCTTTTTTATTTATGCTACATGCGAAAATCAAAATTTATTTGAAGTCAACATGTCGAGAAAGTTGCGTAAAGAACGCTGCACCGCTATGTCAACAGAGCTCAGTGCTTATTATCGGGAGGGGTCCAGCTGCGGCATCATCTCTCAGAGCAGTCACCCATCAGGGTCTCTATGCTCCCATCTACTGATGTCATCTCTCAGTGCAGTGCATCTTTGCAGTGCAAAAGTGGGGGTTTCGAAAGGAATGGACGTTTCGAAAGGAACCATATAAGGAGAAGTGGGGGGTTTAGAAAGGTGCAGTGGTGTAAAGTACTTAAGCAAAAAATATGTTAAAGTACTACTTAAGTAGTTTTAATGAGTGTCTGTACTTTACCTTACTATTTATATTTTTGACATCTTTTACTTTTACTTCACTACATTCCTAAAATATTTTTTTTTACTCCATACATTTTCCCTGACACCCAAAAGTACTAGTTACGTTTTGAATGCTTAGCAGGACAGAACATTGTCCAATTCACATGCTTATCAAGAGAACATCCATGGTCATCCCTACTGTCTCTGATCTGGCGGACTCACTAAACACAAATGTTTTGTTTGTAAATTATGTCTGAGTGTTGGAGTGTGTCCCTGGCTATCTATAAATAAAAAAAAACAAGAAAATTGTGCCATCTGGTTTGCTTAATATAAGGAATAATACATGATCTTACTTTTACTTTTGATATATTTTAGCTATTACATTTACTTTTGATACTTAAGTATATTTCAAACCAAATACTTTTAGACTTTGACTTAAGTAGTAGTATTTTACTGGGTGACTCGCTTTTACTTGAGTCATTTTCTATTAAGGTATCTTTACTTTTTCTCAAGTATGACAATTGGGTACTTTTTCCACCACTGGAAATTGTGCCATTCAAGATGTCGTTTGGTTTATTGGACATTAGTCATGGTCTGCCGAGATGACAGTAAGGAATTGTCTATTCATGTCTATTCACTCACTGTGAGCTGTGTCTTTGATTGTTACCTACTCTTAGCCATGTATGTAACCTTAAGTTTTTCATAAATGCAAATGCTAGCGAACGTTAGCTACTGTAACTTGTACAAAATGCATTACTTTTACAATGTATTATTTATAATTTAATATTTAAATAATAATAATAATTGAAATATCAAGTCATGGCGGTTCGAGTAGTTATGGAATTCCAGCGCTTCTAGTGTTGACTCCTTTTGAAATTCCCCCTTCTCCTTATATGGTTATTTTCGAAATCCCACTTCTCCTTATATGGTTCCTTCAGAAACCCCCATTTCCCCTAATATGGTTTCTTTCTAAACGCCCACACCTTTCGAACCCCCACTCTTTTTCTGATAGATGCACTGCACTGAGAGATTACACATCAGTAGGTGACAGCATCGATACCCTGAGGGTTGACTGCTCTGAGAGATGACATCTTAGATGGAACCTATTGTTAATATCAGACGTATTAGGTTACAAACTCCGACTTGTTGGATATGCTGTTAATTAAATGTTAGAGAAAGACCCCACTGGACAATTCAGAACATTAATAATCATATTTGTCTTGGTAAAATGTATTTTATAACATACTGTAAGGAAGTAAAGTTTCATCACCAAAGCGTGTTTTTACCTGACACCCTATTCTGTGAAAAAGAAGACACTGAGACTGAACTGAATGAATGGTACAACACTTGAGAAAACAGCAACATTACTTCAAATGCTGGATATTTTGTCAATGCTTAGGGGGGACTGCTTGATGATTCCTGCGTTATTACTTTCAAAGCCTCTCAACCACTCAGAACTTTCCCATGCCAGCTATTCAGCCATCACTCACTTATCTTCATTTAAAACCTTTTGTTTTCTCACAGATATCTTTCTCCCTGGATGCAGTTGACCAAAATAAGCTAGCAGTTTTATTAAGTTTTATTGAAACATTAATTGAAAGTTTTAAGGAAGTTATTCAAAAATCTCCAAATAACCTATAATTTCTGTTCTCAGAGCATTAATAAAAACCTCCCAGAAAAACATGAAAAGAACCAGAGTAAAACATTCTCAGTCAGAACCTCCCTGCAAACAAAAAAATAAATGTTCCCAGAACAGGCAACATTTTTACTTCTGTTCTCAGAACTTTTGAAAAGCTTTCAGTTTTTCCTGTCAGGAAAAGTATGGCTTTGTTTCCATGACCAATGTAAAACCAAAAACATACATTCCCACAACTTCCAAGGAACCAAATGTGCTAGCTGGGTAAGGTGTCGTTTGGGACACAGCCATACACATTCTAAATGACTTTTCTCAATCATCCTTCAATGTTCCCATCCTTGCCTTTCCCTTCAGCATACACCCATCAATAAACCATTTCTATTGAAGAAGCACAACACTATTTACAGGAGTCTAACAGTTGCCGTCGCAGAAATTCCATACAGCTTCCCGCTGTAATTGTCCTATGTTACATAGTCAAATAATTGTATAAATCATATTTGTGGTTATGATTACTACTTGGACATACACTTTATAAATCAGAAATAAATAATATCATAATACATATGATGAATCCATAAGTTATTTGTCCATCAACGCCATATCCAGTTACAGGCTGTAACCATGTTTTGTGTTCAACATGGCAACATGGCCTCCTGGATGCTTGGTCTTCATGCTCCCAAAGTGTCTGAAAACAAAGCAGGGAGAAGGACTTACATTATTATCGGAAGAAAATAGCCAAAGAAATATACTCCCAGTCTAACTGCATAAAATATGTATAAGAGTCTCCTCTTTCATTAGACCTTGGCTGATGATCAGCCAGAGCCACAGAGAGTATGCAAATAGAAGAGTCTTAAAAAGCAGCTGCAGTGCACAACTACAATAGTTGCTGGTCTTTCTCTTCCCACAAAGTAAAGCGTATTCCTTGATCGACTAGATACAACTGATTGTGCCCACTCCACCTATTGCGGTACATACTGTACCTCCATGTGTTTGACTCGTGGTTGTATACTTCTATTGTTTTCAGATTGGTAACGCCATCCGAGCCTCCTACAGCCAACAACGACCCGTTGAACACCATCAGGGACATCTGAAAAGGACAGACCGGATAGGAGCACCAGTGAGCCACGAGAGCTAATGTGAAAAGTTGACTCAGCAAGATGATATCATCATAAACAATGAGACAATTTCCCACTTACAGACATCAACATTAACCAGTAACCAAATCTGACAAGTGTGTAATTTTTGTCTCTTAGAAAGGATGTGTGCTAAGAGACAATAATGGGCATCTTGGGAGATCTGGGAACTGTTGTGGGAAGTCGTCCAATAACCAAGAGGGTGGCCAAAAAGGGTGTGTGTGACCAATCACTTACGTTGTTCCTCTTGCACCTCATGTGTTTGACGGGGGTCCATCGCAGAGCGTCTGGATCAAACTTCTCTGCCGCGCTGAGCTCCAGGTTGAGGTCATCCCGTCCTCCGGTCACAAACAGACGTCCCAGGTACACACAGCAGCCAGCGTTCTCTCTAGCGGTCAACATGGGGGGGCACACATACCATATCCCGTCCAAGGGATTAAAACGCTCCACTGGGGATCACAGAACACAGATATATACAGGTCATAAACAGATACAGCCCACAAAATACATACAGACCTTAAAAAAGACACAGGGCAGACGTGGTCATGGATGGTGTCTTTTAGGGGATAATACAGAGACAGCACCAATGACACTGTCACAACAGCACAATTCAATTATTGTTGTTTTCTTCATCTGTTTCTGGTTAGTGGGCTAAATCTTACTGAAATAGAATTAAGCAGGTTATTGGACTCTTACTGGATTCTTACTGGTTTTCCCGCAGTAACTGTAACCTTTGTTGTCAGATTCTTGCCCAGCTAGCTTATAATGTTCTGAGAACCATATGTTTCTTAGAGCTTGGTGAGAGTGTTGTTGTCCTATGGTTATTTTGCATACAACCTTCCCACAACTTTCTGAGAATGGTGCAGGATAGTTGGTTGGCTTAGGAACATTCTCAGCACATTTAAGGAATTACTTTAACAAAATGTTTCCTAAAAGTTCAAACATTGTTGCATTTAATTCAATTTTTATTAATGTTCTAGGAACGTTCTCCAAATGGTTTGACATTGTTAATGTTCGGAAAAAAATTGAGAACGTTAAGAAACAGTGTTCTTCTGTGGAAATGTTAGTACTTCAACATTTCCTACAGGTTCCATCATGGTTCTATTTAAAGTCATGTTCTCAGATTGTTACGAGAAGCTAAGAAACAACGTTCTTCTGTGGGAATGTCAGTACTTCAACATGTTTCCTACAGGTTTCCTCATCCTATTTAAATACCTCCACAGAACATTCCACACAAGTTGGATTGTGAGTTCTAATAACATGGATATAAAAAATTATAGCATGTTGGATGATGTTTTTTCTACAATAAATATATTTTCAATTTGACCTCCAACTAAAAAACTGAAGTAAATAAAGTCCTCGATAAAGGACTACAAAATAAATGGTGGACAAAACAGGAATTTAAATATATATCTGTCCCAAAACGTACCGTTTCGATCATTTATGGTCTGTTTAAGGTTCACAAATCAACCACAGACTCTCAATTAAGACCTATCGTTTCAGGTATTGGCTCCCTATCAGAAAAAAGTGTCTTGTTATGTGGACTTTCATATTTATCCATTAGTCAAACAGTTGCTATCTTCTTGAAAAGACACCAATGATTTTATAATGAAACTACAAAGTATACCAGTTATTAGTGAAGGAGATTGGCTAGTCACGTTTAATGTTTCATCGCTATATACCAATATTTTGAATGATGGAGGTATGGAAGCCTTGAAATTCTTCCTCTCTGACCGTTTAAGCGATGTGCCTACAAATCATATGTTTGAGCTTGCACATCTAGTGCTTACTAAAAACTATTTTCTATTTGATACATATTATTATCTACAGTACATACTTTTGGAACAGCAATGGGAACTCCACTAGCTCCCTACTATGCAAATCTCTCTTCATGGGGAAATTCAATGTATTTATTTATGTCAGTATCCTTACAAAGATTATGTTAAATATTGGACCCGCTATATACAGTGCTTTTGGAAAGTATTCAGATCCACATTTGGTTTCGTTGAAGCTTTATTCTGAAATAGAATATAAAAAGAATCCCCCTCATCAATCTACACACAATACCCTGTAATGAAAATGCAAAAACAGGTTTTTAGATATAAAAATAAAAAATGGAAATATCACATTTACATAAGTATTCAGACCCTTTACTCAGTACTTTGTTGAAGCACCTTTGGCAGGGATTACAGCCTCGAGTCTTCTTGGGTATGACGCTACAAGCTTGGCACACCTGTATTTGGAGAGTTTCTCCCATACTACTCTGCATATCTTCTCAATCTCTGTCAGGTTGGATGGGGAGTGTCACTGCACAGCTATTTTCAGGTCTCTCCAGAGATGATCGATCAGTTCAAGTCCGGGTTCTGGCTGGGCCTCTCAAGGACATTCAGAAACTTGTCCCGAAGCCACTCCTGCGATGTCTTGGCTGTGTGCTTAGGGTCATTGTCCAGTTGGAAGGTGAACCTTCACCCCAGTCTGAGGTCCTGAGCTCTCTGGAGCAGGTTTTCTTCAAGGATCTTTCTGAATTTTGCTCCGTTCATCTTTCCCTCAATCCTGACTAGTCTCCCAGTCCCTGCTGCTGAAAAACGTCCCCACAGCATGATGCTGCCACCATCATGTGGCAGGGTCTACAGTCAATCACGGACTACAAGAAGAAACCCAGCCCAGTCACGGACCAGGATGTCTTGCTCCCAGGCAGACTAAATAACTTTTTTGCCCGCTTTGAGGACAATACAGTGCCACTGACACGGCCTGCAACGAAAACATGCGGTCTCTCCTTCACTGCAGCCGAGGTGAGTAAGACATTTAAACGTGTTAAGCCTCGCAAGGCTGCAGGCCCAGACGGCATCCCCAGCCGCGCCCTCAGAGCATGCGCAGACCAGCTGGCCGGTGTGTTTACGGACATATTCAATCAATCCCTATACCAGTCTGCTGTTCCCACATGCTTCAAGAGGGCCACCATTGTTCCTGTTCCCAAGAAAGCTAAGGTAACTGAGCTAAACGACTACCGCCCCGTAGCACTCACTTCCGTCATCATGAAGTGCTTTGAGAGACTAGTCAAGGACCATATCACCTCCACCCTACCTGACACCCTAGACCCACTCCAATTTGCTTACCGCCCAAATAGGTCCACAGACGATGCAATCTCAACCACACTGCACACTGCCCTAACCCACCTGGACAAGAGGAATACCTATGTGAGAATGCTGTTCATCGACTACAGCTCGGCATTCAACACCATAGTACCCTCCAAGCTCGTCATCAAGCTCGAGACCCTGGGTCTCGACCCCGCCCTGTGCAACTGGGTACTGGACTTCCTGACGGGCCACCCCAGGTGGTGAGGGTAGGCAACAACATCTCCTCCCCGCTGATCCTCAACACGGGGCCCCACAAGGGTGCGTTCTGAGCCCTCTCCTGTACTCCCTGTTCACCCACGACTGCGTGGGCCACGCACGCTCCAACTCAATCATCAAGTTTGCGGACGACACAACAGTGGTAGGCTTGATTACCAACAACGACGAGACGGCCTACAGGGAGGAGGTGAGGGCCCTCGGAGTGTGGTGTCAGGAAAATAACCTCACACTCAACGTCAACAAAACTAAGGAGATGATTGTGGACTTCAGGAAACAGCAGAGGGAACACCCCTATCCACATCGATGGAACAGTAGTGGAGAGGGTAGCAAGTTTTAAGTTCCTCGGCATACACATCACAGACAAACTGAATTGGTCCACTCACACTGACAGCGTCGTGAAGAAGGCGCAGCAGCGCCTCTTCAACCTCAGGAGGCTGAAGAAATTCGGCTTGTCACCAAAAGCACTCACAAACTTCTACAGATGCACAATCGAGAGCATCCTGGCGGGCTGTATCACCGCCTGGTACGGCAACTGCTCCGCCCTCAACCGTAAGGCTCTCCAGAGGGTAGTGAGGTCTGCACAACGCATCACCGGGGCAAACTACCTGCCCTCCAGGACACCTACACCACCCGATGTTACAGGAAGGCCATAAAGATCATCAAGGACATCAACCACCCGAACCACTGCCTGTTCACCCCGCTATCATCCAGAAGGCGAGGTCAGTACAGGTGCATCAAAGCTGGGACTGAGAGACTGAAAAACAGCTTCTATCTCAAGGCTATCAGACTGTTAAACAGCCACCATTGAGTGGCTGCTGCCAACACACTGTCATTGACACTGACCCAACTCCAGCCACTTTAATAATGGGAATTGATGGGAAATGATGTAAATATATCACTAGCCACTTTAAACAATGCTACCTTATATAATGTTACTTACCCTACATTATTCATCTCATATGCATACGTATATACTGTACTCTACATCATCGACTGCATCCTTATGTAATACATGTATCACTAGCCACTTTAACTATGCCACTTTGTTTACTTTGTCTACATACTCATCTCATATGTATATACTGTACTTGATACCATCTACTGTATGCTGCTCTGTACCATCACTCACTCATATATCCTTATGTACATATTCTTTATCCCCTTACACTGTGTATAAGACAGTAGTTTTAGAATTGTTAGTTAGATTACTTGTTGGTTATCACTGCATTGTCAGAACTAGAAGCACAAGCATTTCGCTACACTCGCATTAACATCTGCTAACCATGTGTATGTGACAAATAAAATTTGATTTGATTTGATTTGATCATGCTTCACCTTAGGGATGGTGCAAGGTTTCCTCCAGACATGACGCTTGGCAATCAGGCCAAAGAGTTAAATCTTGGTTTCATCAGACCAGAGAATCTAGTTTCTCATGGTCTGAGAGTCCTTTAGGTGCCTTTTGGCAAACTCCAAGCGGGCTGTCATGTGCCTTTTACTGAAGAGTGGCTTCCGTCTGGCCACTCTACCATAAAGGCCTGATTGGTGGAGTGCTGTAGAGATGATTGTCCTTCTGGAAGGTTTTCCCATCTCCACAGAGGAACTCTGGATCTCTGTCCGAGTGACCATCGGGTTCTGGGTCACCTCCCTGACCAAGACACTTCTCCTCCGATTACTCAGTTTGACCGGGAAGCCAGCTCTAGAAAGCATCTTGGTGGTTCCAAACTTTTTCCATTTAAGAATGATGGAGGCCACTGTGTTCTTGGGGACCTTCAATGCTGCAGAAATGTTTTGGTACCCTTCCCCAGATCTGTGCCATGGCAGAATCATGTCTCGGAGCTCTACAGACTATTTCCATCGACCTCATGGCCTGTATTTTGCTCTGACATGCACTCAACTGTGGGACCTTATATAGACAGGTATGTGCCTTTCCAAATCATGTCCAGTCAATTAATTTACCACAGGTGGACTCCAATCAAGTTGTAAAAACATCTCAAGGATGATCAATGGAAACAGGATGCACCTGAGCTCAATTTCAAGTCTCATAGCAAAGGGTCTGAATAGTTATGTACATTATGGTTTTGCTTTGTCATTATGGGGCATTGTGTGTAGATTGATGAGGACATTTGTTTTATTTAATCCATTTTAGAATAAGGCTGTAATGTAACAAAATGTGGAAAAGGGGAAGGGGTTTGAATATTATCGGAATGCACTGTAGATGATTGCTTTAATGATTTGGACGGGTTCCGATATTAAATTAAATTAATTTCTTAGCTAAATGAACTCTAGAGTACAATCAATATTCTTCACTATGGAAAATAACAATAACTCTATACATTTCTTAGATGTACTTGTTTACAGAAAACCTATAGATAAAATTGCCAAATTGAGAGCTGATAGTTATCCCCCTAAAAAGACGTTTACCAGTAAGCCAACTTCATAGACTGCGTTGTCTGTGACACAGAGGGAGAATATGTTAGAATAAATGAGTTTTTCAGAAAAGCAACTGGCTTGAAATTCTTTGAACAGAAGCCAGTCATTGAATAAACAGTGTTTTCACTTGAAAAATGGCATACTATTGCCAATAAACATTGGCATATTATCATTTCTCCTCTTTCAATTCTGTCTTCCAGAATAAACCTATAAATGATCAACAAAAAAAAATTCTTCACAAGTTTGAATGCAGATCTTTTAGTGCCACCACAAGGAAATGCTTCTTGAATGCATCTCAACAAAAAAGTCAGAATAAAAAGGAGTTATTTATATGTTACAGTTTCCTTCCTGCGTAAACTTCATAAATCTTAGATGTCAAGATATCACCTCGCCAGTCGCGAGACACTTATGGAACAAAAATGATAGCCATAATGGCATCAAGTCTAAAAGAGAAGCCATTGGCTATATCAATAAACAGTTTACTGAATTACAAGAATAATGTCCATATCAGATTTTGTATGCCATTTATGAGTTGGCCCCACATATGAACAGCTTTGCCTGATATCTTTTGTTGTGGGCTATATTATTAATTGATATGATGTATTTAGGTGAAGGGGAACCTGGGGCGATTAATTTGTGAGTTGCCTTTTGTCCCTGCTCCCATACCCTATAATTCTGTATTTCTTTGTGAAAAGAAGTATACAGGTAGACCAGAAAAGTCATATCCCTGATTGGCAGATGAGTGGCAACCCCGATTAGAAGCACCTGCTGCTCATCTGTTGTTCTTTACAAATTCAGTTTTGAATTAAAATAAATGAAGAAGGCTGTGAAGCTGAAACGTCTGTGTACGCTATCCCCGATGCAGTGAAAATAATAAACAGAATAATGTAGTAAGCTTTACGCAAAATCTTTTTGAGTGCGAACCCATTACACCCCATTTGTAATTTCACACAAGTTCACATGGATGTGATTCTATTTAATGTCTTATTTTTACTACATTCTGAGATCTCAAAAATTGTGACTTAAGCAATGTTCTCAGAACGTTCAGAGAAAGTTTGGTTATCTTTCATGTCTGTTCTACATATTAACATCAATTAGCTCTAAATTCCGTTCTCAGAACATGAAGAAAACTTTCCATGAAAACCACAAGAACACTTTAGTAATGTTCAGAAAACGTTCTAAGAATGTTATTTAAAAACATATACAGTTGAAATCGGAAGATTACATACACCTAAGCCAAATACATTTAAACTCAGTGTTTCACAATTCCTGACATTTAATCCTAGTACGAATTCTCTGTCTTAGGTCAGTTAGGATCACCACTTTATTTTAAGAATGTGAAATGTTAGAATAATAGTAGAGATAATGATTTATTTCAGCTTTTATTTCTTTCATCACATTCCCAGTGGGTCAGAAGTTTACTTACCCTCAATTAGTATTTAGTAGCATTGCCTTTAAATTGTTTAACTTGGGTCAAACGTTTCAGGTATCATTCCACAAGCTTCCCACAATAAGTTGGGTGAAATTTGGCCCATTCCTCCTGACAGAGCTGGTGTAACTGAGTCAGGTTTGTAGGCCTCCTTCGCACACACTTTTTCAGTTCTGCCACACATTTTCTATAGGATTGAGGTCAGGGCTTTGTGATGGCCACTCCAATACATTGACTTTGTTGTCCTTAAGCCATTTTGCCACAACTTTGGAAGTATGCTTGGGGTCATTGTCCATTTGGGAGACCCATTTGCGACCAAGCTTTAACTTCCTGACTGATCTCTTGAGATGTTGCTTCAACATATCCACGTTATTTTCCTCCCTCATGAAGCCATCTATTTTGTGAAGTGCACCAGTTCCTCCTACAGCAAATTATGTCAATTAGCCTATCAGAAGCTTCTAAACCCATGACGACATTTTCTGGAACTTTCCAAGCTGTTTAAAGGCACAGTCATCTTACTGTATGTAAACTTCTGACCCACTGGAATTGTGACACAGTGAAATGTAAGTGAAATCATTTGTCTGTAAACAGTTGTTGGAAAAGTTTCTTGTGTCATGCACAAGTAGATGTCCTAACCGACTTGCCAAAACTATAGTTTGTTAACAAGAAATTTGTGGAGTGGTTGAAAAAATAATTTTAATGACTCCAAGTGTATGTCAACATCCGACTTCAACTGTACATTCAGATCTCAGCATCAACAAAACTCTTTACCCTCTATCTTGTTAAGTGTGTTCAGGTGTGTTGGCCGCGCCCACTAAATGGCTTTGGGAAACCATGGCTAGTGGACTAATTCCAGGAATAGAGAACAGAGGATCATAGGTTTGAATCTCATTGACGCTGTGTTGCAATTTAAAAAACGGTTTCAATGAATAACGCCTAAGCAAATGTATTTCCACATGTCCTACTGTATCTGTGCTTGGAATTCAAAACATTTAACCCAGAATAAACTAGCAGTGTTATACATTTTTTAATTGAAACATTCAGTGAAATAACCTTTTACATTTCGTTCTTAGTGTTAAAGGTCCAATGCATACGTTTTTATCTCAATATCAAATTATTTCGGGGTAACATTTAAGTACCTTACTGTGATTGTTTTCAATAAAAATTGTCAGAAAGAAACAAAAATAGCTTTTTAGCAAAGAGCAATTTCTCAAACAATAATTTTACTAGGACTGTCTAGGAGTGGTCAGAGTAGCAGTTATTGGCAGAGAGGTTTGTAACTCTTTTTCTTTTTAGTTTGTTATAATTTTTACCCCCTTCTCCCCAATTTCGTGATTACCGAAACTCCCCAACGGGCTCGGGAGAGGCGAAGGACTAGTCATGCGTCCTCCGAAAACTTAACCCGGAAGCACCAATGCACCAATGTGTCAGAGGAAACACTGTTCCTGACGACCAAAGTCAGCCTGCATGCGCCCGGCCCGCCACAAGGAGTCGCTAGAGCATGATGAGCCAAGTAAAGCCCCTCCGGCCAAACACTCTCCTAACCGGGACAACACTGTGCCAATTGTGCCCGGCCTGTGGGACTCCCGGTCACGGCTGGTTGTGACACAGCTGTACTGACGCCGCAACACTGCAATGCAGTGCTTTTGACCACTGCACCACTTGGGAGGCCTTCTTATTGGTCTATTAACTAATTTACCGCATGGTAATGTCACCAGGCAGGCCAAAAGTCCACCCCAACAAAACAGGTAGAAATTTCAGGCAATCCTTTCAAACGTCTCTTATACAAAAAGGGCATTATAATAAATGTCACAATTGCACATTATTATTCCAACCTCATAATATGGAAATATATACACTGCTCAAAAAAATAAAGGGAACACTTAAACAACACAATGTAACTTCAAGTCAATCACACTTCTGTGAAATCAAACTGTCCACTTAGGAAGCAACACTGATTGACAATAAATTTCACATGCTGTTGTGCAAATAGACAACAGGTGGAAATTATAGGCAATTAGCAAGACACCCCCAATAAAGGAGTGGTTCTGCAGGTGGTGACCACAGACCACTTCTCAGTTCCTATGCTTCCTGGCTGATGTTTTGGTCACTTTTGAATGCTGGCGGTGCTTTCACTCTAGTGGTAGCATGAGACGGAGTCTACAACCCACACAAGTGGCTCAGATAGAGCAGCTCATCCAGGATGGCACATCAATGCGAGCTGTGGCAAGAAGGTTTGCTGTGTCTGGCAGCGTAGTGTCCAGAGCATGGAGGCGCTACCAGGAGACAGGCCACTACATCAGGAGACGTGGAGGAGGCCGTAGGAGGGCAACAACCCAGCAGCAGGACCGCTACCTCCGCCTTTGTGCAAGGAGGAGCAGGAGGAGCACTGCCAGCGCCCTGCAAAATGACCTCCAGCAGGCCACAAATGTGCATGTGTCTGCTCAAACGGTCAGAAACAGACTCCATGAGGGTGGTATGAGGGCCCGACGTCCACAGGTGGGGGTTGTGCTTACAGCCCAACACCGTGCAGGACGTTTGGCATTTGCCAGAGAACACCAAGATTGGCAAATTCCCCACTGGCGCCCTGTGCTCTTCACAGATGAAAGCAAGTTCCCACTGAGCACATGTGACAGACGTGACAGTCTGGAGACGCCGTGGAGAACGTTCTGCCGCCTGCAACATCCTCCAGCATGACCGGTTTGGCGGTGGGTCAGTCATGGTGTGGTGTGGCATTTCTTTGGGGGGCCGCACAGCCCTCTATGTGCTCGCCAGAGGTAGCCTAACTGTCATTAGGTACCGAGATGAGATCCTCAGACCCCTTGTGAGACCATATGCTGGTGCGGTTGGCCCTGGGTTCATCCTAATGCAAGACAATGCTAGACCTCATGTGGCTGGAGTGTGTCAGAAGTTCCTGCAAGAGGAAGGCATTGATGCTATGGACTGGCCCGACCGTTCCCCAGACCTGAATCCAATTGAGCACATCTGGGACATCATGTCTCGCTCCATCCACCAACGCCATGTTGCACCACAGACAGTCCAGGAGTTGGCGGATGCTTTAGTCCAGGTCTGGGAGGAGATCCCTCAGGAGATCATCAGGAGCATGCCCAGGCGTTGTAGGGAGGTCATACAGGCACGTGGAGGCCACACACACTACTGAGCCTCATTTTGACTTGTTTTAAGGACATTACATCAAAGTTGGATCAGCCTGTAGTGTGGTTTTCCACTTTAATTTTGAGTGTGACTCCAAATACAGACTTCCATGGGTTGATAAATTTGATTTCCATTGATAATTTTTGTGTGATTTTGTTGTCAGCACATTCAACTATGTAAAGAAAAAAGTATTTAATAAGAATATTTCATTCATTCAGATCTAGGATGTGTTATTTTAGTGTTCCCTTTATTTTTTTGAGCAGTGTTTAAAACACAGGAAAATCCTGTTTCTGACTTCACTGGACCTTTAAGAAAATGATTAATAATATCCATAACAAAACATTCACAACATTTAGAATACTGTATGTTCTCAGAATGTTATTTAATTACCATCAAATAACCTCTAATTTTTGTTTTCAGAGCGTTAATAAAACCTCCCAGGAAAACTTTCAGGGAACCAGTGTAAAACATTCTCAGAACCTTCCTGCAACCTAAAAATGAAAGTTCCAAAACAGGTGAAAATTTCACTTATGTTTTCAGAACTTTTAAAAAACATTCCGTTTTACCAAATGCATAGCTTAGATCCCACAACCAATGTGAAACAAAAAACATATACGTCCCCAAAACTTCCAAGGAACCAAATGTGCTAGCCGTGTGTGCTCTTTCTAGCAAAACCCCTAGAGTCTGGGTTTTATGAAAGCTGAAATGCTTATGGGAATTTTCACAGACAGAAATTAGCACTGACAAGTGGCAGCACAACACAACCCTCCCATGTGTATTTCTGGCAGACCCAGAGGGTCCAAGTGTGTGTGTGTGTGTGTGTGTGTGTGTGTGTGTGTGTAAATGTATGTGTGTGTAAATGTATGTATGTGTGTGTGTACTCTCTGTCTGTGTATGTGTGTGTACTGTGTGTGCGTGTGTGGTGTGCGTGAACGCAAGTGTGTGTGTGTGTGTGTGTGTGTGTGTGATGGTACCAGATAAAATGTCACATTGTTATGCATGACCAAAACTCTGCTACATTTTGAAGAGTGGTTCAAAGTAAATGAATTCCTCTGGATAGCAACAAATATAAACAAACATCTACAACCTTAAAATGTAGAGACCTTAGGACTTATACTGTAAGTAGGACCAGGAGTTTATTCTGACTACATGACCTCACCAAGGCAAACTCTGGACCCTTCCTGTGATGCGTCCAGAGATCAGACGTCGAAAGACCCCTGAAGCACAGACACATGTCAATCACACAGTCTGTCCTAATTAGGGTTCCAAAATTCTGGAAACTTTCCCAAAATCCCCCAGGTTTTCCAGGATTCCTGGTTGATGGATTCCACATTTCTTGCTTCCCTCCTGATTCCGGGAATCTTCCAATCTGGTTTTCTGGAAACGCCTGTCATGTAGGAAAAGGCACCAGGCTTTTGCAACCCTAGTCCTAATGTTGTACGTTGAGTAGGGTATGCCTATCTGTAATCTTATTGTTTTATTTATACCTGTGTTCATGGGTACGTCTCCATCGCTGCCTCCAATCACGTACAGCTGACCCTCCATCACAGCAGCAGCTGCCCCACAACGTCGGCTCAGCATCGGAGCCTGCTTCGTCCAGCTGTTCATTTTGGGATTATACCTGGTGGAATACATATACAATATACAAACATTATGTATCCAGAACAAAAGTAAGATTCATATGAACATTAATTAGACGGACACACAGAAACTATGTTTAAATACATCGTTCAATTCTCCCTTTCCTCTGTCCGTATTCAGGCAAATCACAGAAAACAGGAAGTACCTCAAGAGTATTTAGACATGGCCCTGGCCTTTGTTATTATTTGTCTGTCTTGCAACCATCATGCAACAACTGATGATAATATGGCCATACCTCTCAACAGTGTTGGTGCAGACCATGCCGTCATACCCTCCAAGGGCGTACAGGTATCCATCCATCTCCACCAGACACACTCCGCTGCGGGGGCTGCTCAGTGGGGTCACGTCGTTACTCCAGATATTAGTTTGTGGGTCGTACCTGCAGAGGTAGGGAAGGGAGAGAGAAGGGGGGCGGGTTAGCCTTATGTTTTAGATAAAGCTGGTAAAGACCTATCTGGTGAACAGAGTTAGCTGTTAATAATTAGTTATCAACATCTCGATCAATGTGATACAAAAAGACTGAAACGCGCTGTTTAGGGATAGTAAAGAGAAATCCCCAAAACACTAACTTAAAATAAACTGTCAATGATGTGTCATAAATTATAGCTCTACTGCAGAAGTGGCAGAGTAAACCCTTAGTTGGAAACCAAAATTGTGTTGAGTGACAGAGTGGATTAGTTTGAGCATGCAATCAGTTAATTATTCGGAAGTAGCACAGATTGACGCCAGAGACACATCTTTTCCCTCCTGCAGGGCTCAAATGGGAAAACAGTTTAAAAAATGCATGCACTCACAACTGTAAATCGCTCTGGATAAGAGTGTCTGCTAAATCACAAAAAAATATTATTTAAAAAATGATGGGAAACCCAGCATGAGGCGCAATCAAATGATGAGATCCCTGAGAGCCAGAGCCCAGGGCTTGAATGCTACTCTTTACTGCTCTCTGCTGCTGTCTGCTTTCTCTGCTCTGCCTTCAAGCAGACATATGGGATTAACCGTCCAGACCAATAAGAAAAGGTTGAGCTCGGAGGGAACACTGCCCTCAAGGGATTGTCTCTAGTTTCTAGGAGGTGGAAGATTGTGAAGCAGAGAGGGGGAGTGCTAGTCTGCAGAATAGTATCCCAATTATCTTCATTTTCTCCTGAAGTGTGCAGTCATGCACTCCCTCGCCAAGATAACTAAGATGCAGGGCCAGGTGTAGAGAGAGGGGGATTTGAGGAGAAGTCACCCTGGTCTAAGACTAAAAAGGTTGTGAAAGCGGGTGATACTGTAGAAATGTAGAAGTGCTGGATGTTTCCTTGAGACATAATGCCATCCCCATCCCCACACCTCACCCTCTTTACCCCACCATGCAGAGGCCTCCCTCCCCAGTGTCAGCACTCAGCACAGGGCCGCAGGTTGCTGATTATTAAGAGGCTGACAACCTGTCCCCACATCTATCACGGATCCATCAAAATAACACCCCAATCCTGGGGATTCCTCTCTGACTACCCAGCCACTCAGCCCAAACCTCCAGACCCCCTGGGGGACCACCCTCCTGCTAGATTACCTCTCAATAGTTATCATATCAATGCACTGTAAATAAATGTGCAATTAAAAATATATGTTTTTATATTTAGAAATATATATTTACACACATACTATAAATATGAGTCAAACCTGTGACATACATTTATATTTATTTTATACATTATAAATTTACATTTCAAAATATCAGGACATAATATCACAAACATTTAAATGAATAAAGGCATAGAAAAACATTCCTCAACATAGATAATGTTCTAATTACTGATCACCTGTGCACCTGCTGGATAACTATGTGAGCGCTCTTCAAATCAACAGTCTGCGGTGGTGAGTACAGGTCAGCAGATGCTTTTAAACTTTAATAAACTTTGTTATAATTTATTCTTGCGTGTGATCTTTTATATTACCAATGTAGGATATGTCTAGCATTAAGAATGTGTGCTTGAAATCATTAGCAACATGAGCAAACATTAGCAAACATTTGCAAATAGTTTTTGGTAGCCTACCTGCTGAAATAGGAAATACAAGTAAAGCATTACAAACAGTTCTATGGGCAGCCATCTTAAAACGCCTTTACCTGTCCACATTGCTTTTGTAGGTGACGCCATCGGACCCACCCACTGTGTAGATCTTCCCATACAGGCCGCACACGGCCACGTTACCACGGTGATTGACCATGGAGGCCATGTTCTTCCACTCATTCTCCAGGGGGTAGAACTGTTCCACTGGGCAGGAGGGGTCCTCCTGGGTCCATCCGCCCACTGACAGGAGATACAAGCAGAGATGCATTTGTGAGTGAAACCAGTTGAGGAGTTTATTACTTTATTGACAGGCCTGTATTTACCTGGTACTATTGAGACTCACAATTAGAATTGTAATGATTTCCTTATGATTGCTCCTCTGTTTCTTTGAGGTTCTTTAACGAGTACTGTCTATCTTTCCGTCTATTTTCAATCCCACTATTATCAGGACTGCTCACAAGTAAGGCTCACTCACTTACTGCTACCTAACTGTTTAGCCTAGGATATCTAAAGCACGAATAAAAAAATCTTTGCATTCTCAAAAACACTGCAGAGTTTATTTTAGTTCATCATTCACACTCATAAGCGACAGTTCCTTATTCAGACAATTAATATGATCCGTCCTCTCCAAAAATACCAGTCCTTAATGCCAGAGGGTAGGGATAATTTATGATGTGTCGCCCTCTCACTTTCAGGCCTGAACACTTAGCACTTAAATGCCCTGGTCCTATCTTCCAGCTCAGCTGCCTGACTACTGTATGACGTGTGACTGTAAAGAAGAGGTACACAGTGTGTCATTCCTCCATGTCAAGTGAACATATCCAGTGAGGCCCCGCAAGTACAAAGATAATGCTGTTCAATTTGCAGTGCTTACCCCAAAAAGTATTGCAGACTGAAGTTCAGAAATATGTTGATAGATATGATGCAGTTTGTTCTTCCTTGACATTTATTGAATTCAATATATTTCCGCCAGCCCCCCGTGATCATATCCACCAAGTGTCAAACTGAATCTAAGATGGCTGTGACTTTTACTCACATCAACCAATGCCAGACGCAATCTGCATACCCATGGCATTGCAAGAACATGTCACATTTTTTTTACAATGCATCAGAGGTTAAAAGACGTTGTTGCACTGATCATGCTACCACAATAAATGCTTTTGAATTGTATGAAGATTCTTGGTGCCTTGTTATTTTTAATGTCCAATTAAACCTTAAACCAAAGAGCACCTTTATTCTAATCTACAAGATTTCACTTTTATCCAAATTGTCATGACATGCCATAAACACAAACATACTTGCATATAACATTTGGCATCCAACCTTTCCTTTGGAGTTATGCAATGGCATTTACCTTAATACAGTTGAAGTCGGAAGTTTACATACATTTAGGTTGGAGTCATTAAAACTCGTTTTTCAACCACTCCACACATTTCTTGTTAACAAACTATAGTTTTGGCAAGTCAGTTAGGACATCTACGTTGTGCATGACACAAGTCATTTTTCCAACAGTTGTTTACAGACAGGTTATTTCACTTATAATTCACTGTATCACAATTCCAGCGGGTCAGAAGTTTACATACACTAAGTTCACTGTGCCTTTAAACAGCTTGGAAAGTTCCATAATATGATGGCATGGCTTTAGAAGCTTCTGATAGGCTAATTGACATCATTTGAGTCAATTGGAGGTGTGTGTACCTGTGGATGTGTTTCAAGGCCTACCTTCAAACTCAGTGCCTCTTTGCTTGACATCATGGGAAAATCAAAAGAAATCAACCAAGACCTCAGAAAAAAATTGTAGACCTCCACAAGTCTGGTTCATCCTTGGGAGCAATTTCCAAAAGCCTGAAGGTACCACGTTCATCTTTACAAACAAAAGTACGCAAGTATAAACACTATGGGACCACACATCGGTCATACTGCTCAGGAAGGAGACGCGTTCTGTCCCCTAGGGAGACAAAGGACCTTGTGAAGATGCTGGAGGAAACAGGTACAAAATTATCTATATCCACAGTAAAATAAGTCCTATATTGACATAACCTGAACCTTCAGCAAGGAAGAAGCCACTGCTCCAAAACTGCCATAAAAAAGCCAGACTACGGTTTGCAACTGCACATGGGGACAAAGATCGTACTTTTTGGAGAAATGTCCTCTGCTCGGATAAAACCAAAAATATAACTGTTTGGCCATAAATACCATTGTTATGTTTGGAGGAAAAAGAGGGAAGCTTGCAAGCCGAAGAACACCATCCCAGCCGTGAAGCAAGGGGTGGCAGCATCATGTTGTGGGGGTGCTTTGCTGCAGGAGGGACTGGTGCACGTCACAAAATAGATGGCTTCATGAGGAAGGAAAATTATGTGGATATATTGAAGCAACATCTCAAGACATTAGTCAGGAAGCTAAAGCTTGGTCGCAAAACCTGACTCAGTTACACCAGCTCTGTCAGGATGAATGGGCCAAAATTCACCCAACTTATTGTGGGAAGCTTGTGGAAAGCTACCCGAAACGTTTGACCCAAGTTAAACATTTTAAAGGCAATGCTACCAAATACTAATTGAGTGTGTGTAAACTTCTGACCCACTGGGAATGTGATGAAAGAAATAAAAGCTGAAATAAAACATTCTCTCTACTATTATTCTGACATTTCACATTCTTAAAATAAAGTGGTGATCCTGATGGTGGTGAACTGACTCAAGACAGGGATTTTTACTAGGATTAAGTATCAGAAATGGTGAAAAACTGAGTTTAAATGTATTTGGCTAAGGTGATGTAAACTTCCGACTTCAACTGTATATGGGTAACATATTTTCCTTAACGTATGGTACCTATAACTTCTGCAGTCTGCAGAGTAACTGTCCACATAAATTGAACATAACTGAGCATGTCTTTGAGGGGAAGTTACTGACCTATGTACATGATGTCGTTGAACACCTCTTTAGGGGGGAGTTTGGAGTGTTGTCTGTGCAGGGACATGGAGCTCGGGGTGCCATGGCGACCACCAACACCCCCTTGTCTGTCTTTGTGAATCATGACCTCCTGTGTGTCTGCACACACACACACACACACACACACACACACACACACACACACACACAGGATCAGAATGAAGGTTCATGTAATGGCTAGTAATAATTTACGTTTACCATCTTCAAATTACCTGGTATTTACTCATATCAGATTCCTTACAGACTTTATAGGCTGTCACCAATAGGGCAAATATGCACACCCTGTACATACCAACATACTGTACTCATCATTCTTGATTTATATTAAGCATAACATTTCTCAGCTTTCGAAAAAGTTCATCCCGAGAAACAGGAAAATGTCTCTGTACTGTGGCATTTTCCGCAGCAGACATCACTGCATTTTTCTCATTCAGCATTGTGCTGTCTCTCTTAAGCAGAAGAAACTCTGATTAGAAAACATCCACATTTATATACAGAGATCAAATCAAATTGTATTAGTCACATGTGCCGAATACAACAGTTGTAGACCTTATAGTGAAATGCTTACTTACGAGCCCCTAACCAACAATGCAGTTTTAAAAAATACAGATAAAAATAAGAAATAAAAGTAACAAGTAATTAAAGATCAGCAATAAAATAACAATAGCGAGACGATGTACAGGGGGGCACTGGTACAGAGTCAATATGCGGGGGCACCGGTTAGTTGAGGTAATATGTACATGTAGGTGTAGTTATTAAAGTGACTATGCATACACGATAACATAGAATGGGAATGCAAATAGTCTGGGTAGCCATTTGATTAGGTGTTCAGGAGTCTTATGGCTTGAGGGTAGAAGCTGTTTAGAAGCCTCTTGGACCTAGACTTGGTGCTCCGGTACCACTTCCCGTGTGGTAGCAGAGAGAACAGTCTATGATTAGGGTGGCTGGAGTCTGACAATTTTTGGGTCCTTCCTCTGACACCGCCTGGTTATAGAGGTCCTGGATGGCAGGAAGCTTGGCCCCGGTGATGTACTGGGCCGTTCGTACTACACTCTATAGTGCCTTACGGTCGGGGGCTAAGCAGTTGTAATACCAGGCAGTGATGCAACCAGCCAGGAGGCTCTCGATGGTGCAGCTGTAGAACCCTTTGAGGATCTGAGGACCCATGCCAAATATTTTCAGTCTCCTGATGGGGAATAGGTTTTGTCATGCCCTCTTCACGACTGTCATGTTGTGCTTAGATCATGTTAGTTTGTCGATCCTCTTTTCTTGATGTCCACAATCATCTCCTTTGTCTTGATCAAGTTGAGGGAGAGGTTGTTGTCCTGGCACTACATGGCCAGGTCTCTGACCTCCTCCTTATAGGCTGTCTCGTTGTTGTCGGTTATCAGACCTACCACTGTTGTGTCATCGGCAAACTTAATGATGGTGTTGGAGTCGTGCCTGGCCGTGCAGTCATGAGTGAATAGGGAGTACAAGAGGGGACTGAACACGCACCATTGAGGGGCACCTGTGTTGAGGATCAGCATGGCAGATGTGTTGTTACCTACCCTTACCACCTGGGTGCGGCCCGTCAGGAAGTCCAGGATCCAATTGCAGAGGGAGGTGTTTAAGACTAAATGAAAAAAAAAACGTATTTTCCACCATAATTTGCAAATAATTTCATTAAAAATCCTACAATGTGATTTTCTGGATTTTTTTTCTCATTTTGTCTATCATAGTTGAAGTGTACCTATGATGAAAATTACAGGCTTCTCTCATCTTTTTAAGTGGGAGAACTTGCACAATTGGTGGCTGACTAAATACTTTTTTGCTCCACTGTAGGTGTTCCTTTTATCCAGGTGGGATAGGGCAGTGTGGAGTGCAATAGAGATTGCATCATCTGTGTATCTGTTGGGCCGGTTTGCAAATTGGAGTGGTTCTAGGGTTTCTGGGATAATGGTGTTTGTGTGAGCCATGACCAGCCTTTCAAAGCACTTCATGGATACAGACGTGAGTGCTACGGGTCGGTAGCCATTTAGGCAGGTTACCTTAGTGTTCTTGGTCACAGTCAGTACGGTGGTCTACTTAAAACATGTTGATATTACAGACTCAGACATGGAGAGGTTGAAAATGTCAGTGAAGACACTTGCCAGTTGGTCAGCGCATGCTCGCAGTACACGTCCTAGTAATCCATCTGGCCCTGCGGCCTTGTGAATGTTGACTTGTTTAAAGGTCTTACATCGGCTGCGGAGAGCGTGATCACAAAGTCTTTCGGAACAGCTGGTGCTCTCATGCATGTTTCAGTGTTATTTGCCTCGAAGCAAGCATAGTAGTAGTTTAGCTCGTCTGGTAGGCTTGTGTCACTGGGCAGCTCTCGGCGGTGCTTCCATTTGTAGTCTGTAATGGTTTGTAAGCTCTGCCTCATGCTGAACAGTGACAGTCATTCAATTCCTTACACACATAAAAATGCACACATTCACCACACAACTCCAAGAATTACCCTTGTTCATTGTACACTCTAATGTCACCTCAGCTCTCAGGTCAGGTCTCCAGCAACATTATATTTTCTTTTGACACCTTGGCAGCTAGTCAAATCTCTCTTCCACAGTCTTGTCGATCTATAGTTCACTTCAGCTCACTTTCTGCTGCCTGAAGTCTATGTTCTTGCCCAGTCTACTGACTGATATAGTAGATTGTTCAGTTTGCTGCTCCCTAATGTTAAATACTGATAACCCCAAGAGCCAGAGCCTGCCCCCTCTACCCTCTGAGATACATCGATGTCTGCCCCTTCTACCCTACCCAGCAGCCATGCCAGCCACCAGCTGTGTCATCCTGACTCATACGTCCCAAAAGCCTGCTGAAACCCTAACCCCCGTTAATGCTTCTTTAGAATCATCATGCTTCTTTAGACACTGTATGAATCTAAATGGACCGGATTCCATTCCAAAGAGCACCGACAGGAATGTCTCTGTTCAGGACTAGTGGTGTCATACATACAGACATAGAGTAAAGAGATGGATTGAAGAAGAGATATAGAGAGTTTCTGTGTTGAAGATATACTTTATATTGCTGGACACTACTGGAGACCTTTTGTCCTTTTTGAGATACAGTACAAAGCTGTGGAGTGGTGAAATTCATAGTCACCATATCGTCACAGGGGCATAGAGCTGTTATTGTCTGACCTGACCCTATCAGCTCTCGCTCTGAACGTGTCACTCTCCCTGATCCTCCCATAAAGCTCCAATAGCAACCTGTATGTCCATTTATATTTCTATGGACAGTGCAGAAATACCTAAAGTTGTCTGAATATTTCCTTTAATGTGGGTCTAAAAAAAAACAGATCAGTATCACTGTTATCTACCCACACAGCAGATAGCTTCACCATTGCGGCAACTACCGACCAGAGAGTTACTGTTCAGAGCAGATGGTGAAGTAGCTGGACTACGTGGTTCACTGGGTAAGATCGACATTATGCTTTGAAAAAAATCTGCTGAGCCAGACAGTGACACAACATATTGGTGTATAGTTGGCTTCCAACTCCTACTCATATTTTTTACATTAGGTTAAAATGTTAATTAACCTTTGCAGCAAGTGCATCAGTTAATATGAACTGCCAATACTGGATGAAATATGAATTGTGCATCAGCCAGCCTCAAGGGATTGACTTTTACAACACGCCTTAGACTGTAAAACAGCAGAACCAAGTTTGGGAATTTCAATATTCATGCAGATTTAAAAAAAAAAGCATAGCATTCACAACGTCTAAACATACATACATGCTCATTTATAGACATACTTTGGGGAAAGATGGAAGAGTTTTATCCTCTTGGCAGAAAATGTCTTAATAGAAATTAATGAAATTAACACATAGACAACACTCACCAGGAAACAACACCTCCGGTATATTGGCCAAGGACTCAACGAGGCCTGTAAAATGAATCCTGTAAGACAGACACCCAAGGTCTGAAAAATCAAGTGTGAAAGTAGAATCTAGTTCCTGTTATTCTCCAGGTGTAAATAGTAGTTTAGCCTCTTTTAGATGTTCCCCAAAGCCCCACAACAGTCCTGAGTCAAAGTCCTGGGAACCATCAATGAGCCCCAAACCCTCGTAAGAGGCCTTTAATGTTGTCACTTATGCAACCCTGGCCCTTGGCAGCACCCAGCTCAAGGCGTAGTCTATCTAAGGATCTAGTCTTTCCATTTACATCGTAAACCGGGCACTATTTTTATTTTTCAGGATGCCAAAGAGTTCGGTGGAGGACATTAAGTTAATGCTGACACTTAAATGTCATAAGATTTTACAGGTGGAAAAATGCAGATGATAAGGTACTCTCTGCTGAGCTATTAAAACCTTACTCTGGCCAGAAAGAAAGGAACACACATGTATAGTGCCAGTGGTTTTTCTTCAGTGGTTTTCATATGGAAATAAATATTATATATTGAACAGAATGAGGGAAAGTTATGTGTTTAAAACAATCTGAAAAATAGGGATTTAATATAGTTTAATAGAGGAAAAGGGTTAGTAATACTGTCCTACCGCCATGTGCAACGGAGTTTCTCAATCACTCCCTGGCACTCCCACACTTTCTTTTGCTTATTTATCAGCCATAATAAATGTATCTTTATTGTACATGAATGCTTCTGCAGATTATTTGTGTATTACTTTATTTGTAAACCCCGAAGGTTGCACAAAAGTCAATAGAGGGTCAATTATTTTACAAAATATAGCTGTGAGGAGCAATGAACGGGATTCACAGGATGGCGGAAAGGACACAAGATCAGTTGGATAACAAAGCAAGCACTCTATCATGTAGGAACTATCTTCCTTTATGTGCAATTAGTGAAGGATGATCATGTTTATCTCTCAATACCACAAGGATGACGCAAGTGAAGTTTAGTTTAGTGCTATAGGTTGGTTATCTTTGAATGCAGAAGGTATTCATTCTTAAAGTCATTACTTAATGTATTGAGTTTATCTACCAATAATGGGGTCAATTTGACTAATGGTTTATGTTAAGATTTGTGAAATATTTTCTGCGTTATTTTCACAGTATTTCACGTTGTTTGCCTGCAGATATTTAATATTTGACATTTTAGTCATTTCACGGATGCTCTTATTCAAAGCGACTTACAGTTAGTGCATTCATAGTATGTACATTTTTCCTCAATAAATAAGTTATCAACAAAGTCAGTGCTAGTAGGAAAAGTCAACTATCTAATTTAGGTCCGCTTTCTGGAGTCTCTTTGCATTTTCAATGTCTCATCACGTGTTTCTCTGTCTGTGTGTGTATAACAAGGCTATGAACTCGGATACCTCCTGTGCCTCTACCTGTTGCTTCGGCATGTTGTTTTCCGAAGTTTTATTTTAAAAAAATATAATAACTGTTTGTGTCAACACCAACTAGCCAGATAGCTAGCTAACTCGTTTGCTAACTAGGAAACTGTGTTTATTACGCTCTTGTAATATTGACAATCCGGAGTTCCAATGCGGCAGTTATTTACTAGTGAAGGATTACAGGAATGAGGTGAAAGAGGAAAGGGGGCTATGCTTAACAAGCAAATCTCAATTCTGTGTGAATTTATGGGGAAAACACTAATTGGAATAGCTTCGCTGCACTGGTGCTTGATCTACCTGCGCCAACATCGCTGGGATTGTGTCCTATGCGCTGACTCGGTGAGTATGTAAATAAGTGCATTGGAGATTTTGTACCCACTGTGACTATTAAAACCTACCCTAACCAGAAACCGTGGATGGATGGTGGCATTTGTGGAAAACTGAAAGCACGATACACTGCATTTAACCATGGGAAAGAGGTATGGGAATATATCTGAATATAAACAGTGTAGCTATTCCCTCCGCAAGGCAATCAAACAAGCTAAATGCCAGTACAGGGACAAGGTGGAGTTGCAATTCAACGGCTCAGTCACGAGACGTACGTGGCAGGGTCTACAGGAAATCACAGACTACAAAACGAAATCCAGCAACATCACGGACACCAACATCACACTTCCAGACAAACTAAACACCTTCTTTGCCTGCTTTGAGGATAATCCAGTGCCACCGTTGAGGCCCGCTAACAAGGACTGTGCCCTCCCTTCCTCTCCTTCTCCGTGGCTGACGTTAAAACATTTAAAAGTGTTAATCCTCGCAGGGCTGCTGGCCCAGACAGCATCCCTAGCCGCGTCCTCAAAGCATGCGCAGACCAGCTGGCTGGTGTGTTTACGGACATATTCAATTGTTCTCTATCCCAGTCTGTTTGTCCCCACATGCTTCAAGTTGGCTACCATTGTTCCTGTACCCAAGAAGGCAAAGATAACTGAACTAAATGACTACCGCCCCGTAGCACTCACTTCTGTCATCATGAAGTGCTTCGCGAGACTAGTCAAGGATCATATCACATGCACCTTACCGGCCTCCCTAGACCCACTTCAGTTTGCATACCGCCCAAACAGGTCCACAGACGACGCAATCACACTGCACACTGCCCCATCCCATCTGGACAAGAGGAATACCTATGTAAGAATGCTGTTCGTTGACTACAGCTCAGCATTCAACACCAGAGTACCCTCCAAGCTATGTTCCAAATTAGAAAAAAAGTTACTAATTTATGATTGATCTATGATTTGATCATTTCAAAGGAAATAAAGAATATGTGAACCCCTATTTCCTGTAGTTCAAAATGTACTGTAGTTCGAAGATATGGCAGTAGAGGAGGAAGAGGTCGACCTCTCTGTGACACATAACAACAATCATCCTGGATACAGTACATAAAACACATCAGATTGCAATGAAATCAGAATCATTTTACAGTCTGAAAAGCCAAGGAAAGACTAAAGACAGAGCCGGATGGTTCCGGCAGAACTGTTGGCACTGGCAGACATTTTAGTTCCAAAGGGAGACATAAGAGAGGGGGACCAGGTGGCAGTTTGCATCTGAAATATCAATGTATTCCAGTAGTGCACTACATTTGGCATGGGTCCATAGGGCTCTGGTCAAAAGTAGTGCACTACTATATATAGAGAATAGGTTGTCATTTTGGACACATGCCTCAGGACCAGGTGGCAGTCAAATCCAGGTTGACCAGACACCATCCAAGTTACCCAGAGTCAGAAACTTGTGTGTCAGTGATGCTAACGATGTAGTGAGGTTACTGCTCAGATATGAGGCTCAGATATGAGCTTGATGGATTAGAATACAGTGAAAGGTCACTAACATCAGTCCAGTATTGTCAGATATATCCTGGTTTCAAATAATATTTGAAATAATTTAAAACATTTTATCTGGGCTTTCTTTGATTGAGCTTGCAATGGAACCAATGGACCACCTGGCACATCAGGAAGACTAAGGCAGATGCTCAAAGTATTTGAAAGATTTCAAATAGTACTTAAACCCAGGTCTGTTTTGAGCCGTCCTTTGAGTCCATGCAGTAGCTGTTTTGGTCACTGTATCTCTGACAGTTGGCCAGTACAAATAAAGAAATCGAAGCTTGCCATGAATCACCAACCAGGGGGCTTTTTTTGGTGCAAATGTGACAATGTTCATTCACTAGATGTCCTGATACCAAACAGGAAAGGGTGACAAATTGTAGTTGTAGGTTATCCTATTTTAGGAAAGGATTTTCAATAATGACTACAAATTTTGATTGATTTGGAATCTAACAAATACTACTGATATTTGTGATTCTTTTGGTCTTTCCACATTACGTTCTGTACAGTCGCCATAGAATGTCTATCGTTTGCATCACCCAGTGGTTTGGAATGGCATTGTGGGGAAAGACCCATTCATTACATCCAGCTGAGTGTCCTGAGATCCCCTTGTGGGGCTAGCCTCATATTTACCATCCTGATGAAAGCTCGCAAGATTTCAGGATGGTTGCACGAGGCTACTGGGGGGCTGACCCGGGATACACATACCAGGGAACTGCCAGGCCAGCCAGGCAACGAAACCCATTGAAATACTTTGTAGCCAGTCAGCCAGCCAGCAACACCCTAGCCAGTCGCAGCTGTCCAATTTCCCTCACTGCCAATCACCTACGTCATAACGTAAAGACTTGCCAAAAGGGTCACTGCAAGTGATTCACCAGTGCCCTTTAAGAACCAGCTGGCAGCCACGTTAGCTGGGTAGCAGCACTAATATTTTCGGTGTTGGTGGTATCGGTAGTGTAGGTGTAGAATGTTGGGTGTGAAAAGTGAGGTGGACATTTTACACTTGCAAGGCTTGGTAATTGTATCAATCACTTGCAAGCATGTTGGCACACACACACACACACACACACACACACACACACACACACACACACACACACACACACACACACACACACACACACACACACACACACACACACACACACACACACACACACACACACACACACAATACTGCAGAGCAATTCCATGGTAACATAATTATGCTTTGACTCAGTTTTTTTCATATGTCGGTTTTTGGTAAAGGAATTACAAAGCACAAGGCAATATTTCTTAAACTTACACAGTGTAACCAATTTCTTCCAAACTAAATATAAGTGTTGATAATAGTCAACCTTATTGTGTTTTGGTGTAGTTTTGATACCATTTTATTTTTCTGGTATCTGTTTATCCAGAAATCAAAGTCTCTACTTATGCCTCATTTTTAAGATGGAAAATGGTTGGAAAATGTATCTATGCCTTCGTTTCCCAAAAATGTAGACTCTTAGCTTTCATTTGACACCCAATTTGATGCTCCTATGAACGTCACATGTTGATGCTAATGGGTCCTTTTCAATGGAAATGCCCTGCAACAACCCCTATTCAGTCTAGGGACGAGAGGAGAGAGAGGGAGACAGGCAGGAACAACTTGAGGTCCAGACAGGGAATTTAGAACACTGTTCAGAGCTGATGAGGAAGCTACTGTCTGTCTGCCAATTCATCAACATCTGAATGGAAAGCAGCACACACGCACACATAATGGATGGCACTGTGAATCAGAAACAGCACACATGTTAGCTCTCTGTTTGTTATCATCATAAATTAGGCTGCATACCCACTGTCCGTAACGGGGGAAGACATCAGCTTGTTCAGGAACCAAGAGTATATCTCAGACAAGCAGTCTGTGCTAGGATAACATTAAAAAAAAACACCATCCAAGAAGCCTAATTAAACCAGAATGTTTGATGTTCTTTCTAGGCCATTTCTTTACTGTAAGGGTTGTTTTGTCCCAGGCAAAGTCATATACGATTTTGAGAGTTCCTTAGGAGTTACAAATACGAATTTGTTCGTAAACTGACTTGCTTAGTTAAAATAAAGGTTAAATTAAAAGTTAAAAATACTCTAGACCCCTGTCAGAATGCTTATCTAACCCATGACCAGGTAAGGTGTGCTCATCCATCAGATGTGCTCATCTATCTACTCATCCAGGTGCTAATAGCGTTACACATCCAATATGTAATGATGGAAGTCTTACTGCAACACCAGATAGCCCTCATTACTCCAACACAGATATGTAATACTCTCAAACCATGTACAGTGCCTAGAGAAAGTGTACATACCCCTAGCAGTCTTCACATTTTGCTTCCTTCAAAATAAATGACATTTGATTAGTTTCTTACCAATGTACACAACCTACTCCACTTTTTCAAAATCAAAGAAATGTCCCCCCAAAATGTTCCTCTCAAATTAATAAAAAATTAACAATGAATATGTCTTGATTGCTTCACACCCCAGTGTTTATACTTGGTGAAGCACCTATGGGAGCATTACGTTTGTGAATCCTTTTAAAAATGAGATTATACCAACCTTGCACAACTCTTAGGGCAACATATTGTTCTTGTGAAAATTGCTCAAGGTCTGTACATTTGGTTAGGAGTCATTGATGGACAGTAATACTCTAACATTGTCTCTGATTTTTAAGCAGATTTAAGTCAGGACTGAGACTGGACCATTCAGGAACACTGAACATCTATTGGAAAGCCATTCTGGTGTGTCTTTGGTAATAAAATGTGTGTATTGTCCCGCTGAAAAACAAAACTATCCCAGTGTTAGGTATTCAGAAGCCTCAAACCTTTTTATCTGGGCTTTGCTCCTTTCATATTTCTTTTGATCATGGCAAACTAACCCTGCAAGTTATTTTTCAGCGGGACAATTACACACATTTTAATTCTGAAGACACACTAGAATGGCTTTCTAAGATGTGTTGAACGTTCTTGAGTTGTCCCAGTCCTGACTTATATTTGTTTACAAATCAGAGACCAGGTTTTAATGTTGCTCTCCAATTATTCCCAACCACATATACTGAGCTTGAGCAATTTTGACAAAAACTATAGATAAATGTTGCCTGAAGAGTTGTGCAAAGTTGGTCGAATTTTATTCAAAAAAACGATTCACAGCCTCTTATGGCTGCTAAAGGTGCTTCCACCAAGTATTAACTCTGGGGTGTGAAGACATACGCAATCAAAACATCTTTAAAACATTTTTTTTTAAATTGATGTGTAACACTTTTATATTTTCTCTTTCACTTTGAAAATGTGGAGTAGGTCGTGTAGATCGTTAATAAAAAAATACAATTTATTCCCTTCTTAGATTTTAAAGCAGCAAAATGTGTAGACTGTAAAAGGCGTGTGTAGACTTTCACTAGCCACAGTACATACTTGTACATACATTTTTAATACTCTACAGATATGATCATATTTATACTGTACTGTAGGACCCAATATAATCTCTTCGCTATTGATTCTCTATAGCAACAGTTTTTTTTAATACTGCATTACATCATAATAATAATAATATGGATAAAAATAATACTAATAATAATAATCTCTTAAGTTTCTATAGAGCTTTTCAAAGCGCAGAAAAGAAAGAAAGAAATAAAGTCATGGAATATCATGACAGGTCAACCAATAGAGGCCAAGTCTTGAACGCTGCATCCTCCGAAGATGGAGAGGGTCAGGTCATGGCTTGAGCGGAGGAAGCTAGACAGAGGATTGTAGATGATGGTGATCATTGTAGAGGGCAAGTCTGGGAACACGCCTGAGTCTTGCAGCCACTGGATGTCTCCTCTTCCACTCTGTGTGGCACCCACGTGGCTGACGCCTCAGCAGCTCTGGGTGCCAGAAAGCTCACCACATAAAGTTCAGAACAGTAGCCAGTCTTCCTTTCTACGAGCCCTCTTCCTCAGCACTACTGTATTCCTCTATCGGGCCATTCCTCTCATGCTTCAGGCGACTCCTTAAATGATGTTCTCAAAAGAACAGTAATTGGCAGCCAGGTGAAACCAAAAAGACGGTATGTATCCAGATGCATTTATCAAGCAAAAAGTGTTAAGCTGTGGGTCAATCTGCAAATCTGTGGCTCAAAATGGACAGATACTTGCAATAAAAACTCAATGTTGTTAAAAACAAAAGAGCTGATTTAAAAAAAAAAAATTAAACGGCTCAAAATAACGAAATATTTACACATTTACAGGAGCTCTGTGCTTAGGCTGCTACTAGGGTGCCAAGGCAACTATAGAGTCTGGTCGTTAAGTTGATATAGTATTTCAACATCTCAAAATAAAATAATATAAATGGCAGACAGTTTTACTGTACAAATTATACTACCACTGCCTGCCTTCAATACTAGAATAAAACCCAGTTCACAAGTACAACCTGTCCTCTACATCTATATTCTGCATGGTAGTGGCTGTGACCTTAGAAGACGAGACACTGGGGTACATCCCAAATGACACCCTATTCCCTATTGGCCCTAGTCAAAAGTAGCACACTACACAGAGTATACCAAACATAGGGACATCTTCCTAATATTGAGTTGCAACCCCCCCCTTTTGAACTCAGAACAGCCTCAATTCATGGGCATGGACTCTACAATGTGTCGAAAGAGTTGTGTCAAGATCAAATCAAATTGTGTAGACCTTACAGTGAAATGCTTACTTACAAGACCCTAACCAAAAATGCAGTTTTAAAAATATGAATAAGAATAAGAAATAAAAGGAACAAGTAATTAAAGAGCAGCAGTAAAATAACAATAGTGAGACTATATACAGGGGGTACCGGTACAGAGTCAATGTGCGGGGCACCGGTTAGTCGAGGTAATTGAGGTAATATGTACATGTAGGTGAAGTTATTAAAGTGCAAATAGTCTGGGTAGCCAGTGGAGTCTTTGACAATTTTTGGGTCCTTCCTCTGACACCGCCTGTTATAGAGGTCTTGGATGGCAAGAAGCTTGGCCCCAGTGATGTACTGGGCCGTACGAACTACCCTCTGTAGTGCCTTGCGGTCGGAGGTCGAGCAGTTGCCATACCAGGCAGTGATGCAACCAGTCAGGATGCTGTCAATGGTGCAGCTGTAGAACCTTTTGAGGATCTGAGGACCCATGCCAAATCTTTTCAGTCTCCTGAGGGGGAGTAGGTTTTATCGTGCCCTCTTTACGACTGTCTTGGTGTGCTTGGACCATGTTAGTTTGTTGGTGATTTGGACACCAGGGAACTTGAAGCTCTCAACCTGCTCCACTGCAGCCCTATCAATGAGAATGGGGGCGTGCTCGGTCCTCTTTTTCCTGTAGTCCACAATCATCTCCTTTGTCTTGATCACATTGAGGGAGAGTTTTTTTTGTCCTGGCACCACATGGCCAGGTCTTTGACCTCCTCTTTATAGGATTTCTCGTAGTTGTCGGTGAGCAGGCCTACCAATGATGTGTCACCGGCAAACTTAATGAGGGTGTTGGAGTTGTGCCTGGCCGTGCAGTCATGAGTGAACAGGGAGTACAGGAGGGGACTGAGCACACACCCCTGAGGGGCCCCTGTATGAGGATCAGTGTGGCGGATGTGTTGTTACCTACCCTTACTACCTGGGGGCGGCCCGTCAGCAAGTCCAGGATCCAGTTGCAGAGGGAGGTGTTTAGTCCCAGGGTGTCCTTTGGGTGGTGGACCATTCTTGATATACATGGGAAACGGTTGAGCATGAAAAACACAGAAGCTTTGCAGTTCTTGACACAAACCGGTGCACCTGGAACCTACTACCATACCCTGTTTAAATGTACTTCAATCTTGCCCATTCACTGCCCAAATGGCACACATACACAATCCATGTCTCAAATGTCTCAAGGTTTAAAAATCCTTAATTTACCTCTCTCCTCCCCTTCATCTATACAGATTGAATTAGATTTAACAAGTGACATCAATAATGGATCATAGCTTTCACCTTGATTCACCTGGTCAGTCTGTCATGGAAAGAGCAGGTGTCCTTAATGTTTTGTACACTCAGTGTATAAAGGGAATAGAGTGCCATTTTTGGGACGTAGCCTGTGAGAGGAGAAGACCCCCTCACAACCAATGGGGAGGAGCAGGGGAGGGTAAACAAAGGGGAACAATGGGACAGTGGAGTCCGATGGAGACAGGGGCTGTGTCTAACACTCTAAGGTGGCTTTCTTTCAAGTGTTATAGTCCACACTGGTTTAAAAGAACTGGACAGGTGAAAGCCCAGCTGGTTTACCTAAATTTTGCTCTCACCTTCGAATATTTCTCGGTCAAGGTGGACCCACGAATTGGATATACTGTGTGACCCCATTTCAGAATATTGGAACACAACTAGGACCCCTTGAGTGTTGGGGGGACTGCAATGGAAGAGGCAGGGACTAGAAGGTTGATGAGGATGCAAAGAGAGGAAACAATATCTGCAAGTCGTAAAGCCCCTTTTAGAATATTGTAACTTTCTAAGTGCCCCTCCTGCACATTGAGGAGCAGGAGGGCTGGGGGACATCAGTAAGGAGAGGCAAGGAAAAATGATGGGAGTGTGGTTAGGTTTAAGATGGAAGGAGAGGAATGATATCTGCAGCTGCAGGTCGTAAAGTCCAAGGAACATACAGTCCAGTGCACAGTACAACCATCTTATAGGATCAAGGACAGCTGATCTCATCTAGAGACAGTATCGACCTGACATGGTTATATAATTAGCTGTAATGTCCACTATATTTCACACTGTCACACAATATCTTAATCAGAGCCTATATATATATATATATATACATATATATATATATATATATATATATACAGTGCCTTGCGAAAGTATTCGGCCCCCTTGAACTTTGCGACCTTTTGCCACATTTCAGGCTTCAAACATAAAGATATAAAACTGTATTTTTTTGTGAAGAATCAACAACAAGTGGGACACAATCACGAAGTGGAACGACATTTATTGGATATTTCAAACTTTTTTAACAAATCAAAAACTGAAAAATTGGGCGTGCAAAATTATTCAGCCCCCTTAAATTAATACTTTCTAGCGCCACCTTTTGCTGCGATTACAGCTGTAAGTCGCTTGGGGTATGTCTCTATCAGTTTTGCACATCGAGAGACTGACATTTTTTCCCATTCCTCCTTGCAAAACAGCTCGAGCTCAGTGAGGTTGGATGGAGAGCATTTGTGAACATTGTTTTTATCAATGAGCTGACTAGCTTTTTTTTTATGACCAGCACTGTAGGTGCGCGAGGCAACTTTACAGGCATCATAGAATACTTAACGATGAACCGTTGTGACAAATGAAATACGAGTGATAGTGTAATCAATGTGAATAAAATACAGAAAAAAATGTATGAACGCATTAAATTATTATGTGACGTGCAGTCATATTCAGGTCCTGATTGATCAACAAGCTTATTTGACGTGTATCTTTTTTGACATGTAAAGACCCAAGCTGTGTTCCATAGAAATCCTGGTTGAGAACGAAATGACAGAACAGATTAACAACAAAACAGCACAGCAAGTACAACAGCAGCGGGTACAACAGCACCGGGACGTCTCAGTCCCACACATTACATCAGAAAACAGCACAGCAAGTACAACAGCAGCGGGTACAAGAGCAGTGGGACGTCTCAATCCCACACATTACATCAGTTTAACTATCCGTCAACAACTGGCATTGAACGGCAATAAGGGAAGGTGCTTTAGTGGTGTCAACAGCAGAAACAGATGATGCAGCACAACAGAGAGAGATAGTTAGCCACAGGAGAATAAAAAAAGCACAATGAGGGTCAGGGACAACAGCCAACGATAACAAGGAACAAGCCAGACTCCACAGTAAATGGAAGAGATGATGGGTAAATTGGGTCCTCTTCTGCACTCTAGTGGTGAAGTCTCGGAAATACAGGACATTATCCTTCTGTCTATGACTAAACTACGAATGCATTGCATGATTAAACCCATTCCCATCTGTTTATTGGCTTGGGATTTAACAGCTGCTTTACTGTCATTTTTGTAATTTTTTATAAACAGTAGTTAATGTTCAGAACGTCAACACTCAATAGTATGGCTGTTACTTTTATGGAATCCAGCTGTTCAACACTGTGTTGCGGTCTGACTCACTTATTGTACTTGACACTTAGAATGTAGAATAAAATAGAAAAGGCTATCATATGAATATGATAATGCATCCCACTCATTAGATGGCTCTCCAATCTAACGTGTTCCCGCATATAAATACTTAGGTATTTGGAGTGATATGGATTTGCCGTTTAAAAACATCCAGATGAGATAGTTAAGAAGCTAAGATTTCAAATGGGCTTTTTTTTTCTACAGAAAGAGACGGTGCCTTTCTCTAAATCAGCAGGAAGCAGATTATCCAGTCAACCTTTTTATCTGTTCTTGATGATGGTGATATTATTTATCAAAGTGCAGCTACTACTCCTCTTAAACCTTTGGATGCCATCTACCATAGTGCCCTTCATTGTGTTACGGGTGACAGTTTTGATAATCATCACTGCATCCTGTATCAAAAGGTTGGCTGGACTTCGCTAAAGACCAGTAAGATCTTTACATTACTCCTTTCTCATTTACAAGGCCCTACTTCATTAACTTCCATCTTATCTAACTTTGCTGTTGAAGTATAGACACCTGAGTTGCCTAGCCTGTTCACAGGCTTGGTTAACGCTTGAGGATCCTAGGGTCTCTGCTTTTAGTTTTAATGCACCTTATTGTTGGAGCAAAATTCTAAATACATGTAGCATTGAGGTTCTGGTGCCATTCGGGCAATTTAAAGTATTGATTGGGCACTTATTTGTGGAGGAATGTAGCTGTTTCCCTGGGTGATTTGTGATGTTTAATTTTGTGCTTCCCATGACTGTGTTTTTGTATTTTAATGTGTATATACAGTGCATTCAGAAAGTATTCATACCCCTTTCCTTTTTCCACATTTTCTTACATTACAGCCTTATGCTAAAATGGATCAAATGCATTTGTTCCCCTCATCGACACACAATACCCCACAATGACAAAGCGAAAACAGGTTTAGACATTTTTGCAAATGTATTGAAAATAATAACAGAAATACCTTATTTACATAAGTATTCATACCCTTTGCTATGAGACAATCATGACTCGGGATAAGACCCAGATGCAGACCGTTTGAATCACAGATGTTTATTTACTAAACAGAGGGTAGACAAACAACAGGTCAAGGGCAGACAGAGGTCATTGTCAGTAAGGTACAGAATGGCAGGCAGGCACCAGGTCAGGGTAGGCAGAGGTCAGTAATCCAGGGCAGTGTCAGAAAGGTGCAGAACAGCAGGCAGAATGGTCAGAACTGGGAAAAACCAAAAACTAGCACACGGGAACTTGACAGAACAAGACAAACTGGCAACAGACAAACAGAAAATGCAGGCATAAATACACAGGAGATAATAGGGACACATGGGAGACACCTGGTGGGGGGTGGAGACAAGCACAAGACAGGTGAAACAGATCAGGGTGTGACAGACTCGAAACTGAGCTCAGGTGTTTCCATTGATTATCCTTGAGATGTTTCTACAACTTGGTAAATTCCATTGATTGGACATGACTTTGTAAGGCACACCCCTGTCTATATAAGGTCCCACAGTTGACAGTGGATGTCAGAGCAAAAACCAAGCCATGAGGTCAAAGGAATTATCTATAGAGCGCTGAGACACGATTGTGTCAAGGCACAGATCTGGGAAAGGGCACATTTGCAAAAATGTCAACCTGTTTTTACTTTGTCATGGGGTATTGTGTGTCGATTGATGGGAGGGAGGGAGGGAGGGAGGGAGGGAGGGAGGGGGAACAATTTAATCTACTTTAGAATAAGGCTGTAACATAATTTTTGGAAAAAAGTGAATGGGAGTGAATACTTTCTGAATGCACTGTATATTTTGGGTATAATGTGTATATTTATGTTTTATTATACATGGTTCATTTGCTAAAGAGACCTAGGTCTCAATATGTTTTGCCTGTTCAAATAAAAGTTACATTAAATATGTTAAATATAATGCACTATTCACATAATGCATCCCCATGAAGCTGGGGAGCAGGACTGTACAGACAGTAGCTCCATAAACTGACACATTGCCTCAGTGAGAATGGCAGAAAACAAACACAGGCCTGCCAAGCACAACCCACAGGCCCCTATCTGTTTATATGGATGTAATGGATCCAGCAGGCGATCAGAAACCGGGGTCCAGTCGCTCCAGGATCACTTTGAACAGCACAGAGCATAAAAAAACAAAAGAATGTTTGGAGCCAAATTGGATGCCAGATGATGGCTGAATGGTCCTGTACAGTAGCAGCATTTACACAGCTCACAGCAGGTCACAGCAGTGAGGGAGAGATGAGGAGATCTCTATGGAGATACTGTACTATCAAGATACGGGTTATTCCTGTCAAAATGTCTAAACCATATGACTGAAGGCCATTAGGGTGAATCCAAGTAAATGCATCTGGTGTTATCCTATGGGATTCTGCCTTAGAGAGCTCTCTGTTGATATACGAGTTTCCTGTTTCTAATGAAGCAAACAAGTTTAAGAATAGTAGAGTCTCACATATACAGTAGGGTTACCTACTGTAAGACATCAACTTGAGTAGACTATCAAAGATCACAAATCCTAATCACAATATAAACTCTATGAAACTATTCTGAACTACTATGTTTTCACACATGAAAATGGTCTAATAAAGACTATAAAATCCATTTCACAAGCAACAGAAGCCGTATACCCAGTAGTGGCCACTTAAGATGTCCCGCACCAATGCCTAAATGAATTAACCACAGTTTATGCCAAAATATTCCAGACACCTCTGCAAATAACAACACAGTGGACCAATGCAACAAAGAAACAGGAAAGAGCCATAATGGACAGCCCATGTGAGTAGCAGCACGTATAGCTAGGCAGAGACAGAAGGACATAAGGTTAGGATGCTTAAAGATGCATGAGGAACCAGTGTGACTTGGTGTCAAAGCTGTCAGCTGCTCAGGTGTGCTCAGGTGTCACTGTCAGTGGTGTAGTGTGAGACGGGAGCAAAGAACAGGAGATCAACAGGTGGATGGGTATCAGATTACCTGGAGGGAGAGTTTACCTGGCTGAGCTGGAAATACAGATATATACTTTTTTGCAAGATAACAGGTAAGACCGCTGTTTATTTGTGGTTTGTTCCAATTGCAGTTGCTGTAATAGTAGAATCTGTATCATTGATGGTAGAATTTAGATTTGTATTTATTGTTTTACAGCAGAGGTTATTGGGGAATGGGAGATGTTAGTGAGTAAAGCCCAATTACTTGTAAGTCACCATTGAATATGGGTCATGTATGCTTGTATGACTTTTCAAATCAATATTGACACACGATGAGTAGATCTGTGACACTTGTCATAAATCATTCACAAAAATGTGTAAGGTAAAACGTGTTTCACATAAACAAGTACGTCAACATAATACTATTCCTAGGTATCAGCGACCAAACCTCCTCTCCCTGCAAAAGACCACAGCATAGACCAGCATACATTTCAAGCTTGTCCACGCTGGTCTGTGTAGGTCTGATGCTGGACAAGCTGGTCTGACCAGCATGTTCTAACTCAGGGATGGGCAACTTTGATGGGGGTGGGGGCCACAAAAAAAATGAACTCGTCATGAGGAGCCACAGTGGCTCGTGGGTATGCGTACCCACATCCATACCCACATATGTAGTCAGAGCCGGCCCTAGCCCTTTCGGGGCTCTAACTGAAAAAATGCCCCCTACCTTGCTAGCAAAACATTTTAGAGGCCCCCTCACCTTGCTAGCAAAATATTTTACATTTCCTGCAATCCTAGAGAGACAATCTTGCCGTTTTCAAGCAAGTTTGCTGTAATTCTACACATTTCGCCATGTGGGGAGAGAACATTTAGCAATTTCACAGCCAATTTCATACAATTCTACACATTTTGCCATAGGGTGGAGAGAAATGTTAGCAGTTTTGAGTGAGAGTGACTAACAAAATCAATGGGGGCCCCTCGGTCGGTATTTTAGATAGCTGGCTAGACAATCATTTGAGTCAGTGACTCATACACAATATATACAAAAGTATTTGGACACCCCTTCAAATGATTGGATTCAGCTATTTCAGCCACACCCATTGCTGACAGGTGTACAAAATCGAGCGCACGACCAGGCAATCTCCATAGACAAACATTGGCAGTAGAATGGCCTTACTGAATAGCTCAGTAACATTCAGCGTGGCACCGTTATAGAATGCCACCTTTCCAAAAAGTCAGTTCATCAAATTTCTGCCCTGCTAGAGCTGCCCTGATCAACTGTAAGTGCTGTTATTGTGAAGTGGAAATGTCTAGGAGCAACAATGGCTCAGCCGTGAAGTGATAGGCCGCACAAGCTCACAGGAAAGGACCGCCGAGTGCTGCAACACTCACTACCGAGTCCCAAACTGCCTCTGGAAGCAACATCAGCACAAGAACTGTTAGTCAGGATCTTCATGAATGGGTTTCCATGGCATAGCAGACGCACACAACCCTAAGATCACTATGTGCAATGCCAGGTATTGACTGGAGTGATGTAAAGCTCGCCGCCATTGGACTCTGGAGCAGCGGAAATGCGAGTTCTCTGGAGTGATGAATCACACTTCACCATCTGGCAGCCCGACAGATGAATGTGGGTTTGGCAGATGCCAGGAGAATGCTACCTGCCCCAATGCATAGTGCTAACTGTAAAGTTTGGTGGAGGAGGAATAATGGTCTGTGGCTGTTTTTCATGGTCCGGCCTAGGCTCCTTAGTTTCAGTGAAGGGAAATCTTAATGCTACAGCACATAATGACATTCTAGACAATTCTGTGCTTCCAACTTTGTGGCAACAGTTTGGGGAAGGCACTTTCCTGTTTCAGCATGACAATGTCCCTGTGCATTAAAGCGATGTCCATGCAGAAATGGTTTGAGAGATTGGTGTGGAAGAACTTGACTAGCCTGCACAGAGCAGCCTAATCACCCAACATCAATGTCCAACCTCACTAATGCTCTTGTGGCTGAATGGAAGTCCCCTCAGCAATATTCCATCTAGTGGAAAGCCTTCCCAGAAGAGTGGAGGCTGATTTAGCAGGAATGGGGGGACCAACTCCATATTAATGTCCTTGATTTTGGAATGAGATGTTCAACGAGCAGGTGTCCACAAACCTTTGGTCATGTAGTGAAACAAGAGAGAAGATGCTGATGCATAACCAAATTTAGAAATTGCACCTTGTGTATTCTGCCATACTAACTCTCAACAGTAATTTGAGACCCCATCTGATCCGTGGGCCTGTTGCCCATCACTCGTATACGTAGCTGGTCAAGCTGGTCTGACCAGCAAGGTCTAGCTGGTTAGGCTGGCCAAACTGGTGATGCTGGTGACCAAGCTGGTCCATGCTGGTCTATGCTGGTCCAGCATGGTCTAGCTGGTCAAGCTGGTCTGCAAAACCATGCCCAAAACCATCATTATCATATTTACCAGCATGCTCTATTGCAGTTAGATTTATGTCTCAATACCTTTTTTGTTTGTTGTGTTTTTGCATGTACAGTCGAGACCAATAGTTTTGAGAATGACACAAATATTAATTTTCACAAAGTCTGCTGCCTCAGTTTGTATGATGGCAATTTGCATATACTCCAGAATGTTATGAAGAGTGATCAGATGAATTGCAATTAATTGCAAAGTCCCTCTTTGCCATGCAAATGAACTGAATCCCCCAAAAAACATTTCCACTTCATTTCAGCCATGCCACAAAAGGACCAGCTGATATCATGTCAGTGATTCTCTCGTTAACACAGGTGTGTGACGAGGACAAGGCTGGAGTTCGAATAACAGACTGGAAGCTTCAAAAGGAGGGTGGTGCTTGGAATCATTGTTCTTCCTCTGTCAACCATGTTTACCTGCAAGGAAACACGTGCCGTCATCATTGCTTTGCACAGAAAGGGCTTCACAGGCAAGGATAGTAAGATTGCAGTAAGATTACACCTAAATCAACCATTTATCGGATCATCAAGAACTTCAAGGAGAGTGGTTCAATTGCTGTGAAGAAGGCTTCAGGGCGCCCAAGAAAGTCCAGCAAGTGCCAGGACCATCTCCTAAAGTTGATTCAGCTGCGGGATCGGGGCACCATCAGTACAGAGCTTGCTCAGGAATGGCAGGAGCCAGGTGTGAGTGCATCTGCACGCACAGTGAGGCGAAGAGTTTTGGAGGATGGCCTGGTGTCAAGAAGGGCAGCAAAGAAGCTACTTCTCTCCAGGACAACTATCAGGGACAGACTGATATTCTGCAAAAGGTACAGGGATTGGACTGCTGAGGACTGGGTTAAAGTCATTTTCTCTGATGAATCCCCTTTCCGATTGTTTGGGGCATTCGGAAAAAAGCTTGTCTGGAGAAGACAAGGTGAGCGCTACCATAACTGCTGTGTCATGCCAACAGTAAAGCGTCCTGAGACCATTCATGTGTGGGGCTGCTTCTCAGCCAAGGGAGTGGGCTCACTCACAATGTTGCCTAAGAACACAGCCATGAATAAAGAATGGTACCAACACATCCTCCGAGAGCAACTTCTCTCAACCATCCAGGAACAGTTTGGTGATGACCAATGCCTTTTCCAGCATGATGGAGCACCTTGCCATTAGGCAAAAGTGGCTAAGTGGAGTGGCTCGGGGAACAAAACATCGATATTTTGGGTCCATGACCAGGATACTCCCCAGACCTTAATCCCATTGAGAACTTGTGGTCAATCCTCAAGAGGCGGATGGACAAACAAAAACCCACAAATTCTGACAAACTCTGAGCATTGATTATGCAAGAAGGGGCTGCCATTTGTCGGGATGTGGCCCAGAAGTTAATTGACAGCATGCCACGATGGATTGCAGAGGTCTTGAAAAAGAAGGGTCAACACTGCAAATATTAACTCTTTGTATCAACTTCATGTAATTGTCAATAAAAGCCTTTGACACTTATGAAATGCTTGTAATTATACCTCAATATTCCATAGTAACATCTGACAAAAATATCTAAAGACACTGAGGCAGCACACTTTGTGAAAATTAATATTTGTGTCATTCTCAAAACTGTTGGCCACGACTGTACATTGATTATTTCAACTTACGCTACACAAAGATAAATAGCATATTTTTTTGTATTTATCCAATCTGTTAGACTTATTGCACCCATTAGGGAATGGTTGTTCCAGTTTCATGCATTTATCTTTCTAAACCTGTTAGTTATTCTGAATGCAGATTGTGGGTGAAAAAAAAAAGTTCACATTTTTGAATATTACTTCTTGACGCACACATCCCGTTAGCAGGATCATTTTCGTCAACATCCGCTGAATTGCAGATTGCCAAATTCAAATTAAATTACTACAAATATTTAATTTTCATGAAATCACAAGTGCAATATAGCAAAACACAGCTTAGCTTGGCGTGTCAGATTTCAAAAAAGCTTTTCGGCGAAAGCATACCAAGCGTTTATGTAATGACATCTCTCTCAGCAGACAAAACATTACAAACAGCTAGCAGCAAAGTAGATTGGTCACGAAAGTCAGAAAAGCAATCAAATGAATCGCTTACCTTTGATGATCTTCGGATGTTTGCACTCATGAGACTCCCAGTTACACAATAAATGTTCCTTTTGTTCCATAAAGATTATTTTTATATCCAAAATACCTCCATTTGTTTGACGCGTTATGTTCAGAAATCCACAGGCTCGAGCGGTCGAAAATTCCAAATAGTATCCGTAAAGTTCGTAGAAACATGTCAAATGTTTTTTATAATCAATCCTCAGGTTGTTTTTACAATATATAATCGATAATATTTCAACCGGACTGTAGCTTCTTCAATAGGAGAGAGAGAGAAAATGTCTGCTCCACTCTGTTGGCGCATGCAAAACGCTGCTGGCACCCAGCCATCCACTGACGCGATGGGATCTTTCTCGCTCATTTTTCAGGATAAAAGCCTGAAACTATGTCTAAAGACTGTTCACACCATGTTGAATCCATAGGAAAAGGAATCTGGTTGATATCCCTTTAAATGGAGGGAAGGCATTCAATGGAACAGAGAGCTTTCAGGTAAAACAGCACTTCCTGGTTGAATTTTCCTCTGGTTTTTGCCTGCAATATCAGTTCTGTTATACTCACAGACAATATTTTGACAGTTTTGGAAACTTTAGAGTGTTTTCTATCCTAATCTGACAATTATATGCATATTCTAGATTCTGGCCCTGAGAAATAGGCAGTTTCATTTGGGTACGTTTTTCATCCAAACATCAAAATACTGCCCCCTACACTCAACAAGTTAAAGTGACTATGCATAGATGATAACAACAGAGAGTAGCAGCGGTGTGAAAGGGTGGGGGGGACAATGCAAATTGTCTGGTTAGCCATTAGGTTAAGTGTTCAGGAGTCTTATGGCTTCGGGGTAGAAGCTGTTTAGAAAAATCTTGGACCTAGACTTGGCGCTCGGGTACCACTTGCCGTAGCAGAGAGAACAGTCTATGACTAGGGTGGCTGGAGTCTTTGACAATTTTTAGGGCCTTCCTCTGACACCGCCTGGTATAGAGGTCCTGGATGGCAGGAAGCTTGGTCCCAGTGATGTACTGGGTTGTTCACAATACCCTCTGTAGTGCCTTGTGGTTAGAGGCCGAGCAGTTTCCCTACCAGGCAGTGATGCAACCAGTCAGGATGCTGTCGATGGTGCAGCTGTAGAACCTTTTGAGGATCTGAGGACCCATGCCAAATCTTTTCAGTCTCCTGAGGGGGAATCAGTTTTGTCCTGCCCTCTTCATGACTGTCTTGGTGTTCTTGGACCATGTTAGTTTGTTGGTGACGTGGACACCAATGAACATGAAGCTCTCAACCTGCTCCACTGCAGCACTGTCGATGAGAATGGGGGCGTGCTCTGTCCTCTTTTTCCTGTAGTCCACAATCATCTCGTTTGTCTTTATCACGTTGAGGGAGATGTTGTTGTCCTGGCACCACACGGCCAGGTCTCTGACCTCCTCCCTATAGGCTGTCTCGTCGTTGTCGGTGATCAGGCCTACAACTGTGATCAGGAAAACCATCGGCTAACTTAATGATGGTGTTGGAGTCGTGCCTGGCCGTGCAGTCATAAGTGAACAGGGAGGAATGGGGGGGACTGAGCACGAACCACTGAGGGGCCCCTGTGTTGAGGACCAGCGTGGTGGATGTGTTGTTACCAACCCTTACCACCTGGGGGTGGCCCGTCAGGAAGTCCAGGGCTATTAGTCGTGTCTCATAATAAGAGCAGCCTACAGTCAATACCTGTTACCATACATCTGATTCTGTGGTCATTCATGCATACTGCAACCTAAGCGCTGGGCCAAATGAGATGAATGTCTCTGTGTGTGGATGCTGGCAGCCTGCTGCCTTCTGTTCCAACTCTACTCCTCCTATCTGTCTTGCAGATGACGGCCTGAGATTAGATTACAAACACAGCACCTTTTGTTAATTCACTAGCCATGTCAGTGACAATGCTAATTTGAATGGCATCTCATCTCCTTCTCCTCTTGTGTAGTGAATTTGACCAGCTTCAAAATTGAAAGTTAATAATAAGAGAGTTAGGCAAAACGATGATATTTCTGTGTCTGGATACAGTGTGGTTTCCTGCAGACAAGGGAAACAGCAACCAGCAATGATGGAGTTATATCAGAAGGAGTCTGTGCGGTGGATGAGAAGACACAGCCAGAGTCTCCTTCGGGATCTCTTCTACACGGGTGTTCAAGCTGGGGACAGAGACACACCTGTAAGTGCATATGTCAAGAGGGTGGAAAAATGTGTCTTGGTTTTTATCTTAATAAGTGCTTAATAAGTGCTAGAGGTGTCACTAAAGACCCTGGTTCAATTCCAGACTGTATCACAATCGGCCGTGATTGGGAGTCCCATAGGGTGGCGCGCAATTTGGCCCAGCATCATCTGGGTTAGGGTTTGGCCGGGGTAGGCCATAATTTTAAATAAGAATTTGTTCTTAACTGACTTGCCTAGTTAAATAAAGGTTAAATAAGATGGGAAAATCTTGACCTGACATGTACTGTATGTGATTTCTACATCTTCCTACAGATACCAGCACAATCTGGAACTGCTAATAAGACTGTAGCTGCCAGCATCATCAGTGGGAAGAGCAAGCTTCTTCTGCTGGAAAGCCCTGACACTGTGGAAATCTACAGTGTATGTGACAATAAAACAGATCATTTTTAAAAATGTACTATTCTGTATTTACTGTCTTATTCTCATTATGACGGACCTAGTCATAGGTCAGACAGTTCTTCCAGTTTTGAAGGTGCATGTCTGAAGGATTCAAATCCAGTCTACTGTAAGGAGTGTAAGGACATATAACCAAAACATGTCAAAACACTTAAAATAATCAAACATCCTTTCCACACTAATTATAGTCAAAATACTCACTCTGGTCTCTTGGTTTGTTTCAGCTTTCACCATAACAGGTTGTGACATAATTTTTCACAGCTTAATAAACCAGTGGCGCACCCAGGGGTAGGAGGGACGGGACATGTCTACCTCCCTGCCATCACAGCCAAGGCCTCTAGTCTGGCTTCAGTCAGAGGCTCTCTGAGCGCTTCCTGTCCTTATCTGTACAGCGAACGCAGAGGATCCTTCTCTTCCATAGGCTCACAGAGAACTGCAGACTATAACAAGAACAAACAGGTAACTTTAGTTTATTTAGTAAATATTCTCTTAACTCTATTTCCTGAACTGCATTTTTGGTTAAGGTCTTGTGAGTAAGCATTTCACCTGTTGTATTCGGCGCATGTGACAATGATTTGATAACTAATCTGACTGACTCATGACTGAGATACTGAGATGCATTCAAACAAATATGAGAAAATGTTCTCTCTTTTCGATCACATCTCACCTTCGTCCGCTGTACCAGAGTAACCTAAAAGCATTGAAGGAGGCCAAGCGATCCAATGTCACCGTGACGATGATCTACCTGGGGTCACTTGGTCACCTGGGGTCTGCAGGGTCACAGCAGGACGAGCTGAAAGTGCTCCAGCAGATCTGTGGAGGAGAGAACATCTGTGTCTTCAAGGGCTTGGTACAACCAGGAGGTAGGTCCCCTTAAATCCATACAGGGCTCTAAATTCACTTTAAAAAGTTAGAAGCACCAAATAGTATTTAGCGCAAAACATTTTTTTATTTAAATTGATTATCTAGCTTAGGCCCAAGCTTACATTACAGGAGCCCCCCTTCTTCCAGTGCCGTCAAGTTACCAGGTATCTACCCCATTCATAGACGCTAACTAATTTAGTGCCTGTTGACGATAGTATCTTCTTTACCGGGGGAGTTTTGTTAGGAGCCCCGACTCTCAGGCTGAAAGTTAACACACATTGCTTGCGGTACTGTTTTGGAAATCTTTTTTAAATTTTAATTTAATTGAACCTTTATTTAACTAGGCAAGAACAAATTCTTATTTACAATGACGGCCTACCAATAGGCCTCCTGTGGGGATAGGGGCTGGGATTAAAAATACAAATAAATTAAATAAGAATATAGGACAAAACACACATCACAACAAGAGAGACAACACAACACTACATAAAGAGAGACCTAAAGACCACAAAATAGCATGGCAGCAACACATGACAACACAGCATGGTAGCAACACAACATGACAACAACATGGTAGCAATACAACATGGTTGCAGCACAAAACAGGGTACAAACATAGTTGGGCACAGACAACAGCACAAAGGGCAAGAAGGTAGAGACAACAATACATCACACAAAGCAGCCACAACTGTCAGTAAGAGTATCCATGATTGAGTCTTTGAATGAAGAGATTGAGATAAAACTGTCCAGTTTGAGTGTTTGTTGCAGCGCTTTCCAGTCGCTAGCTGTAGCGAACTGAAAAGACGAGCAACCCAGGGATATGTGAGCTTTGGGGACCTTTAACAGAATGTGGGTGTTGTAGGTGGAGGATGAGGGCTGCAGTAGATGTCTCAGGTAGGGGGGAGTGAGGCCTAAGAGGGTGTTATAAATAAGCAACAACCAGTGGGTCTTGCGAAGGGTACACAGAGATGACCAGTTTACAGAAGAGTATAGAGTGCAGTGATGTGTCCTATAAGGAGCATTGGTGGCAAATCTGATGGCCGATTGGTAAAGAATATCTAGCCACTCAAGAGCACCCATACCTGCCGATCTAAACAATCTAGCGTGGGTAGGATGGTCATCTGAATCAGGGTCAGTTTGGCAGCTGGGGTAAAAGAGGAGCAATTACGATAGAGGAAACCATGTCTAGATGTAACTTTAGCCTGCAGCTTTGATATGTGCTGAGAGAAGGACAGTATACCATCTAGCCATACTGCCAAGTACCTGTATGAGGTGACTACCTCAAGCTCTAAACCCTCAGAAGTAGTAATCACACCTGTGGGGAGATGGGCATGCTTCTTACCAAACAACATGACCTTTGTTTTGGAGGTGTTCAGAACAAGGTTAAGGGCAGAGACACTAAGAAAGCTTTGTTGTAGAGCGTTTAACACCAAATCTGGGGGAGGGACAGTTGAGTATAAGACTATCATGTGCATATAAAAGGACGAGAGAGCTTCCTACTGCCTGAGCTACAGTAGGGAGAACAAGTATTTGATACACTGCCGATTTTGCAGGTTTTCCTACTTACAAAACATGTAGAGGTCAGTAATTTTTATCATAGGTACACTTCAACTGTGAGAGACAGAATCTAAAACAAAAATCCAGAAAATCACATTGTATGATTTTTAAGTAATTAATTTGCATTTTATTGCATGACATAAGTATTTGATCACCTACCAACCAGTAAGAATTCCGGCTCTCACAGACCTGTTGGTTTTTCTTTAAGAATACCTCCTGTTCTCCACTCATACCTGTATTAACTGCACCTGTTTGAACTTGTTACCTGTATAAAAGACACCTGTCCACACACTCAATCAGACTCCAACCTCTCCACAATGGCCAAGACCACAGAGCTGTGTAAGGACATCAGGGATAAAATTGTAGACCTGCACAAGGCTGGGATGGGCTACAGGACAATAGGCAAGCTGCTTGGTGAGAAGGCAACAACTGTTGGCGCAATTATTAGAAAATGAAAGAAGTTCAAGATGACGGTCAATCACCCTCGGTCTGGGGCTCCATGCAAGATCTCACCTCTTGGGGCATCAATGATCATGAGGAGGGTGAGGGATCAGCCCAGAACTACACGGCAGGACCTGGTCAATGACCTGAAGAGAGCTGGGACCACAGTCTCAAAGAAAACCATTAGTAACACACTACACCGTCATGGATTAAAATCCTGCAGCGCACGCAATGTCCCCCTGCTCAAGCCAGCGCATATCCAGGTCCGTCTGAAGTTTGATGTCTGAAGTTTGCCAATGACCATCTGGATGATCCAGAGGAGAAATGGGAGAAGGTCATGTGGTCTGATGAGACAAAAATATAGCTTTTTTTGGTCTAAACTCCACTCGCATTGTTTGGAGGAAGAAGAAGGATGAGTATAACCCCAAGAACACCATCCTAACTGTGAAGCATGGAGGTGGAAACATCATCCTTTGGGGATGCTTTTCTGCAAAGGGGACAGGACGACTGCACCGTATTGAGGGGAGGATGGATGGGACCATGTATCGCGAGATCTTGGCCAACAACCTCCTTCCCTCAGTAAGAGCATTGAAGATGGGTCGTGGCTGGGTCTTCCAGCATGACAACGACCCGAAACACACAGCCAGGGCAACTAAGGAGTTGCTCCGTAAGAAGCATCTCAAGGTCCTGGAGTGGCCTAGCCAGTCTCCAGACATGAACCCAATAGATAATCTTTGGAGGGAGCTGAAAGTCCGTATTGCCCAGCGACAGCCCCGAAACCTGAAGGATCTGGAGAAGGTCTGTATGGAGGAGTGGGCCAAAATCCCTGCTGCAGTGTGTGCAAACCTGGTCAAGAACTACAGGAAATGTATGATCTCTGTAATTGCAAACAAAGGTTTCTGTACCAAATATTAAGTTCTGCTTTTCTGATGTATCAAATACTTATGTCATGCAATAAAATGCTAATTAATTACTTAAAAATCATACAATGTGATTTCTGAATTTTTGTTTTAGATTCCATCCCTCACAGTTGAAGTGTACCTATGATAAAAATTACAGACCTCTACATGCTTTGTAAGTAGGAAAACCTGCAAAATCGGTAGTGTATCAAATACTTGTTCTCCCCACTGTATGTTGTTGATGTAAATTGAGAAGAGTTTGGGGCCTAGGATCGAGCCTTGGGGTACACCCTTGGTGACAGGCAGTGGCTGAGACATCAGATGTTCTGACTTTATACACTGCACTCTTTGAGAGAGGTAGTTAGCAAACCAAAGACCCATCAGAGACACCAATACCCCTTAGCCGGTCCACAAGAATGGAATGGTCTACCATATCAAAAGCTTTGGCCAAGTCAACAAAAATAGCAGCAGAACATTGCTTAGAATCAAGGGCAATAGTGACATCATTGGAACTTTGAGGTTGCAGTGACACATCCATAACCTGAGTGGAAACCAGATTGGATACCAGAGAGAATACTATAGACATCAAGAAAGCCAGTAAATTGATTATTGACATGTTTTTCCAACCCTTTTGATAAACAGGGCAATAAGAAATAGGCCTATAACAGTTAGGATCAGCTTGATCTCCCCTTTTAAATAAAGGACTAACCTTGGCTGCCTTCCAAGCAATGGGAACCTCCCCAGAGAGGAGAGAAAAGGTCAGAGATAGGCTTGACGATTAATAGGGGCTGCAAACTTAAACAAGAAAGGGTCTAAACCATCTGATCCAGATATTATTTTGTGGTCAAGTTTAAGGAGCTCATTTAGCACCTCGGACTCTGCGACCATCTGCAGGGAGAGACTTTGTAGTGGGGCAGGTGAAAAGGAGGGAGGAACATCGGGGCTAGTTGCATTAGCAGCTGTGGGAGATGAGGAATTGTTGGACGGGCAAGGAGGCATGGCTGAGTCAGGTAGGAATCCTGACTTAATGAAGTGATGATTAAAGAGCTCAGCCATGTGCTTCTTCTCAGTAACAACCACATCATCAACTTTAAGGGACATGGGCAGCTGTGAGGAGGGTCTATTCTCCATGTCTTTAACTGTTTTCCAGAACTTCTTGGGGTGAGACCCACAGAGAGAGAACTGCTCCTTAAAGAAACTAACTTTGGCCTTCCGGATAGCCTGAGTGCACTTATTTTTTTATTTTCCTGAATGAGTACGTTTTGGATGAAAAACATACCCAAATTTAACTGCCTATTTCTCAGGCCCAGAATCTAGAATATGCATATAATTGTGAGATTAGGATATAAAACACTCTAACGTTTTCAAAACTGTCAAAATATTGTCTGTGAGTATAACAGAACTGATATTGCAGGCGAAAACCTGAGGAAAATCCAACCAGGAAGTGGTCTCTATTTTGAAAGCTCCATGTTCCATTGAATGCATTCCCTCCATTTAAAGGGATATCAACCAGATTCCTTTTCCTATGGCTTCCCCATGTTGTGAACAGTCTTTAGACATAGTTTCAGAAAAATGAGCGAGAAAGATCACATCGCGTCAGTGTATAACTGGGTGTCCCCAGAGTTCTGCTTGTGCAACAGTCTCTCTCTCCTATTGACAAAGCTAATGTCCCGGTTGATATATATTATCGATTATATATTGAAAAAACAACCTTAGGATTGATTATAAAAACGTTTGACATGTTTCTTTGAACATTACGGATACTATTTGGAATTTTCGTCTGCGATGTCGTGACCGCTCGAGCCTGTGGATTACTGAACATAACGAGCCAAACAAATGGAGGTATTATGGATATAAAAATAATCTTTATGGAACAAAAGGAACATTTATTGTGTAACTAGGAGTCTCGTGAGTGCAAACATCCAAAGATCCACAAAGCTAAGCGATTTAATTTATTGCTTTTCTGACTTTCGTGACCAATCTACTTGGTGGCTAGCTGTTTGTAATATTTTGTCTACTGAGAGAGATGTTCTTACATAAACGCTTGGATCGCTTTCGCCGAAAAGCTTTTTTGAAATCTGACACGCCAGGTGGATTAACAACAACAAGCTAAGCTGTGTTTTGCTATATTGCACTTGTGATTTCATGAAAATTAAACATTTTTTGTAATTTAATTTGAATTTGGCTCGCTGCAATCCAGCTGATGTTGATGTAAATGATCCCGCTAACGGGATGGGTGCATCAAGAAGTTGTAAGAGCAGTTCTGTTGCAGTATTCTTTTTGAATCCTGTGCTTTGTATACGTGAAATGGGGAGTAGGTTTTGTTTCAACTCCCTGGAGATAGTGTTGACCTGAGAGAAAATCATAGCTGCTCAATGCATTTCATACCGACAAGCTTTTGTGTTGTTTTAGATGTGAAACAAACTACTGACCGGGATGGCATTCTGTTCTAGCATTAGCCAGCCCAGACTATGCTGCAGGATATCTAATGCTTAAACAGACTGCCATTTTTGCTGTTAAACCACTTTAAGCACATATTAGCCTATGCTGCTGTGTGATCTCAGGATGCATGTTGTGTGCAGCACTGACACGTACAAGACTCTTCTGTTGATTTAAGTATCAACACAGTGACTTGGTATTTGTCTGGTGATTATCTGCTCTTGTACTTACTCCTCTATTTGCCCAACTCTCTTGTCTTGCAGCTGGTCCCAATTTGCTCCCTATCACTACGCTCTTGGTCCTAACCAGTATGTGAACCTGACCCTTGGATGTCTGCAGATCTGTAGGGTGGACCCTCCACCACTACACTGCTTCTACCTTTCCAAAGCCTTCATATCCACAGACATCAATGGGTTAGGGCCAAAGGAGGGGGGGGGGGGATATGGAGCACATTGTGACCAACTGATAGTCCTCACTAACTATCTGATCTAGTTTTGCACAATTCCGCTGTCACGCTGGGTCATTTTAACGTGAATTTGTTCATTCCTCAACTGTGGAAAATGTGAAAAGCCTTGCAACATCACGTCTCAAGTTTGTTAATTCCAATAAAAGTTTTGAACTTTCCTGATGCGCTGGAGTGCTAATTCTGTGTGTTTCTGAAAACCAACTACTCCCTGTCCTTGTAGTGCCTCTCCATCCTTTCATGGAAGTTTGTGTCAATTGCAGGTGTATGCTACAACTCTTTAAATGTGATAAAGAATATATTTTCCCCTATGGCTGCTCTATGGCAAGGTCACAGCACATTCTCAACTGGTGGACCGCAGGTCGTAATCTCGACCCAGAATAGGTCAAACAAGGACTGCGGGTCACAATAAAAAAAGTTGGGTGGGGGGCATTCAGTCGGGTTTTGACTCCTAGTATCATATGAACACACATAAGCCATGGAAAATGTCTTGAATTGCATGAAATTAGCTTTAACTGCTACATTTTCCCTTCACTCCATGGCCTAATGTGTAGAATTGCAGAAAATGAGCCCCAATGTTTTTTTTCTCTCTGCCAACAAATCAACTCATTCATTGAATCAGATGGCTCATTCATCACAAAACCGACTGTTATTGCCAACTGCTTTAATGATTTCTTCTTTGGCAAGATTAGCGAACTTTGACATGCCAGCAACAAACGCTGACACTACACATCCAAGTATAGCTGACCAAATTATGAAAGACAAGATTTGTAATTTGGAATTCCATAACGTGAGTGTGGAAGAAGTGAAAACATGATTGGTGTCTATCAACAATGACAAGCCACCGGGGTCTGACAACCTGGATGGACAATTAGATGATAATAGCCGACGAAATTGCCACTCCTATTTGCCATATCTTCAATTTACTTGAAAGTGTGTGCCCTCAGGCTTGGAGGGAAGCAAAAGTCATTCCGCCACCTAAGAATAGTAAAGCCCCCTTTACTAGCTCAAATAACCGACCAATCAGCCTTTTACCAACTCTTAGTAAATTGCAATTGGCTCAGAACAGGGCAGCACGTCTGGCCCTTGGATGAACACAGAGAGCAAACATTAATAATCTGCATGTTAATTTGTCCTGGCTCAAAATGGAGCAGAGCTTGACTTCATCACTACTTGTATTTGTGAGAGTTATTGACATGTTGAAAGCACTGAGCTGTCTGTTTAAACAACTAGCACACAGTACTACATAGAGCCATGATTACATGGAACTCTATTCCACATTGGGTAACTGATGTAAGCAGTAGAATCAGATTTAAAAAACAGATAAAAGTACACCTTATGGAATTGCAGGGACTGTGAAGCAAACACAAAAACATAGGGGCAGACACATGCATACACACACGATAACATACGCACTATACTCACATGGATTTTGTATTCTACATATGTGGTAGTGGAATAGGGGCCTGAGAGAGCACATCACACGATAACATACGCACTATACTCACATGGATTTTGTATTCTACATATGTGGTAGTGGAATAGGGGCCTGAGAGAGCACATCACACGATAACATACGCACTATACTCACATGGATTTTGTATTCTACATATGTGGTAGTGGAATAGGGGCCTGAGAGAGCACATCACACGATAACATACGCACTATACTCACATGGATTTTGTATTCTACATATGTGGTAGTGGAGTAGGGGCCTGAGAGAGCACACTTAGTGTGTTGTGAAATCTGTTATGAATGTAATGTTTTTAAAATTGTAGTACTGCCTTAATTTTGACAGACCCCTGCCTCGGCAGCAGTTTATGGGGATCCATAATAAATACAAATACAACTGAGTTTATTAGTCACATGCACCGAGTCGCAGATGTAATTGCAGGGTACAGTGAAATTCTTATGTTCCAAGCTTCAACAGTGCAGGTCAAAGAGATGTGAGTGAAACAATAATAGTAATAATACTAAGTAAAATAATAGAATGGAAAAATATAAGACAGCATATACTGGATATATATATATACACAGTTGAAGTCAGAAAGTATTCAGATCCTTTGGCTTATTCCACATTTTGTTACGTTACAGCCTTATTCTAAAATTGTTTCAATTCTTTTTTTCCCTCCTCAATCTACACACAATACCCTATAATGACAACGTGATTTTTTTTTTTGAAATGTAGGATTAGAAATAAAAAACAGAAATACCTTATTTACATAGGTATTCAGACCCTTTGCTATGAAACTCAAAATTGAGCTCAGGTGCATCCTGTTTCCACTGATCATCCTTGAGATGTTTATACAACTTGATTGGAGTCCATCTGTAGTAAATTCAACTGATTGAACATGATTTGGAAATGCACACACCTGTCTATAAAACGTCCCACAGTGCATGTCAGAGCAAAAAGCCATGAGGTCGAACAAATTGTCCGTAGAGCTTCGAGACAGGACTGTATCGAGGCACAGATCCGGGAAGGGTAAAAAAAAAACAACATCTGCAGCACTGAAGGTCTCCCAGAACACAACGGCCTCCATCATTCTTAAATGGATGAAGTTTGGAACCACCAAGAATCTTCCTTGAGATGGCCGAGCGACCAAATTGAGCAATGAGGGGAGAAGGGCCTTGGTCAGGGAGGTGACCAAGAACCCGATGGTCTCTCTGACAGAGCTCCAGAGTTCCTCTGTGGAGATGGGAGAACCTTCTAGAAGGACAACCATCTCTGCAGCACTCCACCAATCAGGCCTTAATGGTGGAGTGGTCAGACAGAAGCCACTCCTCAGTAAAAGGCACGACAGCCCGCTTGGAGTTTGCCAAAAGGCACCTAATGAAATCTCAGAACATGAGAAACAAGATTCTCTGGTCTGATGAAACCAAGATTGAACTCGGTTCAAAACAGATGTCTTACAAGTCCTCAACTGGCAGCTTCAATAAATAGTACCCGCAAAACACCAGTCTCAGCGTCAACAGTCAAGAAGCGACTCTGGGATGCTGGCCTTCTAGGCAGAGTTCCTCTGTCCAGTGTCTGTGTTCTTTTGCCCATCTTAATCTTTTCTTTTTATTGGCCAGTCTGAGATATGGCTTTTTCTTTGTAACTCTGCCTAGAAGGCCAGCATCCCGGAGTCGCCGCTTCACTGTTGACGTTGAGACTGGTGTTTTGCGGGTTCTATTTAATGAAGCTGCCAGTTGAGGACTTGTGAGGTCTCTGTTTCTCAAACTAGATACTCTAATGTACTCGTCCTCTTGCTCAGATGTGCACCGGGGCCTCCCACTCCTCTTTCTATTCTGGTTAGGGCCAGTTTGTGCTGTTCTGTGAAGGGAGTAGTACACAGCGAGATCTTCAGTTTCTTGGCAATTTCTCACATGGAATAGTTTTCATTTCTCAGAACAAGAATAGACTGACGAGTTTCAGAAGGAAGCACTTTGAGTCTGTAATCAAACCCACAAATGATGATGCTCCAGATACTCAACTAGTCCAAAGAAGGCCTGTTTTCAGTTTTCAGCTGTACTAACATAATCGCAAAACTGTTTTCTAATGATCAATTATCCTTTTCAAATTATAAACTTGGATTAGCTAACACAACGTGCCATTGGAACACAGGAGTGATGGTTGCTGATAATGGGCCTCTGTACGCCTCTGTAGATATTCCATAAAAAATCCTCAATTTCCAGCTTCAATAGTCATTTACAACATTAACAATGTCTACACTGTATTTCTGATCAATTTGATGTTATTTTAATGGACAAAATATGTGCTTTTCTTTCAAAAACAAGGACATTTCTAAGTGACCCCAAACTTTTGAATAGTAGTGTATATAAACTCAAAAAGAAACTTCCCTTTTTCAGGACCTTGTCTTTCAAAGATGATTCGTAAGAATCCAAATAACTTCACAGATCTTCATTGTAAAGGATTTAAACACTGTTTTCAGTGCTTGTTCAATGAACCATAAACAATTAATGAACATGCACGTGTGGAACGGTCGTTAAGACACAAAAAGCTTGCAGAAGGTAGAGAATTAAGGTCAACGTTCGGAAAACTTAGGACACTAAAAAGGCCTTTCTACTGACTCTGAAAAACACCAAAAGAAAGATGCCCAAGTTCCCTGCTCATCTGCGTGAATGTGCCTTAGGCATGCTGCAAGGAGGAATGAGGACTGCCAGGGCAATAAATTGCAATGTCCATAATGTGAGACGCCTAAGACAGCGCTACAGGGAGACAGGACGGATAGCTGATCATCCTCGCAGTGGCAGACCACATGTAACAACACCTGCACAGGATTGGTACATCCGAACATCACACCTGTGGGACAGGTACAGGATGGCAACAACAACTGCCTGAGTTACACCAGGAACGTGCAATCACTCCATCAGTGCTCAGATCGTCCGCAATAGGCTGAGAGAGGCTGGACTGAGGGCTTGTAGGCTTATTGTAAGGCAGGTCCTCATCAGACAACACTGGCAACAACGTTGCCTATGGGCACAAACCCACCGTCGCTGGACCAGACAGGACTGGTAAAAAGTGCTCTTCAGTGACAGGTCGTGATTTTGTCTCACCAAGGGTGATGGTCGGATTCGCGTTTATCGTCGAAGGAATGAGCGTTTACACCGACGCTTGTACTCTGGAGCGGTATCGATTTGGAGGTGGAGGGTCCGTCATGGTGTGTCACAGCATCATCGGACTGAGCTTGTTGTCATTGCAGGCAATCTCAACGCTGTGCGTTCCAGGGAAGACATCCTCCTCCCTCATGTGGTACCCTTCCTGCAGGCTCATCCTGACATGACCATCCAGCATGACAATGCCACCAGCCATACTGCTCGTTCTGTGCGTGATTTCCTGCAAGACAAGAAAGTCAGTGTTCTGCCATGGCCAGTGAAGAGCCCGGATCTCAATCCCATTGAGCACGTCTGGGACCTGTTGGATCGGAGTGCGAGGGCTAGGGCCATTCCCCCCAGAAATGTCTGGGAACTTGCAGGTGCCTTGGTGGAAGAGTGGGGTAACATCTCACAGCAAGAACTGGCAAATCTGGTGCAGTCCATGAGGAGGAGATGCACTGCAGTACTTAATGCATCTGGTGGCCACACCAGACACTGACTGTTACTTTTGATTTTGACCCCCCCTTTGTTCAGGGACACATTATTCCATTTATGTTAGTCACATGTCTGTGGAACTTGATCAGTTTATGTCTCAGTTGTTGAATCTTGTTGTTCATACAAATATTTACACATGTTACGTTTGCTGAAAATAAACGCAGTTGACAGTGAGAGGACGTTTCTTTTTTTGCTGAGTTCATAAGCATCCGGATTAGTGTCCCGTTGCCTGTAATCTATGACTTCTGCTTAGGAAATGTACGTACTGTCACTGTGGGTACGACGACATCGTCTATGCACTTATTGATGAAGCTGGTGACTGAGGTGGTCTGCTCCTCAATGCCATTAGATGAATCTCGGAACATATTCCAGTCTGTGCTTGCAAACAGTCCTGTAGCGTAGCATCCGTGTCATCTGACCACTTCCGTATTGAGCGAGTCACTGGTACTTCCTGCTTTCGTTGGGATTTGTTGTTATTCAACAACAGATGACTAGGTGTCATGCTATTTTTGCTTGAGAAATATTGCACCAAACATCTTAGATGTAAAATTGCGCGACTAAGACCTCCTTGGCAAAGATATCAAAATTAATGACAGATTTCTTGATTTATCTTAGATTGATTTGAACTATTCTGAGTAGTTCTACTGAGTATGTTGTTGATATGGTGTCTCAAGAGGTACAAACAGTAATATTGCCACTTTCTTTCTTGTTTTTCAAGCTAATGTCTTTTTAATGTGAAGCCATTGGAACGCATGGCCCAGACATGTGAGGGGGCTGAGCAATCGAACTATAGGGACATGCCTTCCCGTTCGGAGGGGGCAGTGTATCGAACCTTGCTATATGAGCCACATTACAATTCCTACCATTAATATGGAGTTGTTCCACCATTTGCTGCTATAACAGCCTCCACTCTTCTGGGAAGACTTTCCACTAGATGTTGGAACATTTCTGCAGGGACTTCCTTCCATTTGCAGGGACTTCCTTCCTTTTGTTTCCTTTCTCATTCTCACGCTCATCTTTTCCAGCAACTTTCAAATAGAACATGTTTACTTCAGCCATATAATGGTGTACGCCACCTACTGTACAGGTGGATAAAAAGATCCCAAATGGAAAAAATGTGGGATAATGTTATTTATTTGATTTGATTCATATTACATAAAAAAAAATCTAAAAAATCCATACAAACTATCAATATCAACATTTGAATGAAACTAAATCAGCCTTCTTTTCTGTTCTAATCAGGTTCCTACACAGACTAAGAAGGATCCTGTGGTGGCGGGACATTTCCTGGTGACAGTAGTCCTTGTAGTGCTTCTGCCGTTAAATCTTGGAGGCCCAAAAACTTCTCGGGTGCAGATATGATGTCCAACTTCTTGGAATTCTTGGACACTTGTGCAGTACAATTAATAACTGTGGCTAAGTAGAATTCTTGCCACCAACAAAATGTTGAATATTTGGAGCATACAATCATCGAAGCTCTGCAGATTTTGTTGCGAGGATACAGAATCAATAGACCATTTATTTTGGTATTGCCCTCAGGTGGCCTGTTTCTGGTCTCAGTTTCAGGAATGGCTGAAAATCTTAAATTTACCCTAGAAATAGTACTGTTGGGAGATCTGGAGGGGCCGTGTCAGTCCATTCCTAATATACTAATACCCTTAGTAAAAGTATTTATCTTCAACTCACAGTCTGTGGATTCTATTCGATTAGATAGATTGAAATTGTATGTTGAAAAATACATAGTTTAAAGATATTTGGTGCATAGAAATCTGAAGAGGGATTGCCAGCAGATATAGGTGGGATAGGCTGAGGGTTGTGATGTGTAATTGGAGAGTGGAGTTTCTGGGTGGGGGATAGAATGACGGTCAAAGATAAAAGTATAAAAAATAAAGTCACAATAAAACATAACAAAAAAGTATGTTTGAATGACACTGAGGGGGAAGTGTTTTTACAGCTAATGCTGGTTTGCCTGAGGCTGATGCTGTGCAGGTGTTTGTACTCATGCATATACACACACTCATTCAAATGCACAAATGTGCACTTACACGGACACACACACATGTAAATAGTGCCATACATGCACTCAAACATATTCAGTTGGCCTTGCTGTTATGATTCTTGTTGTCCTTGATGTATTTCGTTTTTTGCATTGTTGTTTTCTTTTTTGCTTTGTCTTTCTCTCTTTTCTCTTTTATTCATTTTATTGGTTATTGGGGAGGGTCTTGGGGGTGAGGAATGTATTTTTATTTATTTTTTATCTTACTTTCTCAGGGGGTGGGGGGGACTGTGGGAGGCGTCTCGGATGGTTGAGGGGCAGCTCTTGGGGAACTGTGTGTGTGTGGGGGGGTGTTTGGGCCAGTGGCTGATGGATCACTGGTTCGGGTCCCCGCTTTTGACCTTGTGGAGGATCTGTCGACGTGCCCTTGAGCGGGGCGTTGGCCCTAGTTGCTTCTGTGTGTCGCTCTGGATGGGAGTCTGTTGGATGACTCCCTTTCCTTTTGCTCTATATATACACATGATTTCAGACCTTTTTGTTCCATTCTTGGACTTCATTGTTGTCCACTACTTTTTCTGGATAACTGTACTCGACTTGCTTTCAGCTATAAAAAGACACTTCTGCTTCCGCCATCTCCCCGTGCCACCTATCACCCCAAAGAACGGTGTTGCAGTTCGGAAAGTGGAGGCTTTTATATATTTCAAAATGGCATCCTGTTGGTCAGATTTTTTTCCGTTTACCATTCACATCATGTTTTGTTTTCTATTCCCATTGTGATTGGTCCCTGAATCTAGGCCAGTTTGAAATACATAAACCCTCCTTCAGTTCTTGGTCTGTAACACCTTGAGTTGATGATGACGGCTTCAATGTGCGCTGCTCAAATTATACAAATGTAACTTCTCTTAGAATACGTAGAATTTTGTTAGGCGCACAGTGCTACCAAATCAATCAAATGTATTTATGAAGCCCTTTTTACATCAGCAGAGTGCCTTTACAGAAACCCAGCCTAAAACCCCAAACAGCAAGCAATGTCGATGTAGAAGCACGGAAAAACTACCTAGAAAGGCATGAACCTTGGAGGAAACCTAGAGGGGAACCAGGCTCTGAAGGGTGGCCAGTAGTATTCTACACCACTACCAAATCAAAATGTCTAATCACAGCAAGAATAGTTAGGAGCATATGCAACCAAAATGGTGTTGATTTTATTTTTGGGCTATTCAACTTAGTTTCAACAAAAAAACAAAAAACTGAATTTTACACACCACTTCTCTGTATGTGGAGTTCTCCCTATAGCGCTGCATCTCAATTATTGGGGGAAAAAGTGCGTCCTGTAGATGACACAGCCCTTCATCCTAAATCGAGGTGCACCGTGGCTTACCCTGTTCTCATACTCCAGCCTCTCTGTGAGCTGTTTTTATGTGTGTGTCTCAGAGAAGTGGGGATAAAGGGTGTGAGGGGAGAGAACAATGTCTTACGGGTGAACCAAGGTTAAGTTTTGTAGCATGTAGACTTTGTTGAACTGATCCTCTTATATCCCTTTATATCCTCACCTCTAACTCTCCTGTTCTGTCTCCTGTGTCCCCTCCTGCAGAGCAGTTCCAGTGGGTCTCCCAGAGGCACCGGGGTTACCCCTTTAGCGGCACCATGTATGTGAACAGCCTCATCGCTGCTAGGATCAGCTCCTGCTGTGAGTACCGCTATGCCCTGGGCTTCCAGCAGGGCAAGAAGAGCTGCTTCAGACTCACCTGGCTGGCTGGAGGGATGCCCTGCTATAGGTGAGCATTCAACCCATAGATAGACAATATATTGATATTATATATATGATTCAACCTCTCTCAGATGATGGAGTAAGACTACAAATTAATATCATGTCAGCTCAACTTCTTCGCTTACAAATTATTGTCAGTTTAGGTAAGCATGCAACCTAGTTTAAGCTTATTTATAGCCATTTGTTGGATTTTTCTGTTCGATTTCTCAAACAATAAACACACACAAAGCCAAACAAGCAATAAATAGTCAGTAGAAATTGCTTACATATGATGGGCTATTTCTGCTTAAAGGGATACTTCGGGATTTTGCCATGCTAGCAGATACCCATAGACTTCCAGTCATTGCGCTAACACTATTTAGCATTGGCTCGCAAACCTACCTCTAACTTCCTTCATACAGAGACATAAAAATGGTATCCACTAGTTCATCTGACTCTGGGGAAGTAGATAAAGGGCCTCATTGCCAAAATCCCGAAGTATCCCTTTATCCTCTAGCCTTCACATCAATGTCACCGTTAACCAAAGCCCTGGCTATAACAACGTTTGATGTTTACTATAAAAACCTGAACACAGACTGACAGAAAGCGAGAAGATCCCTGCCCATGTCTTATGGCAGTGAGCAATGACTTTTACCCACTGTGTTCCTATTGACCGACCTACAACAGGAATGTTACAAGTCACGTTCAAAATGTATTTTTCATTATTTTCAGATGTACAAGTTTCCGAAACAAATACAGCTCCTACCAGCAGCTGAACAATGGCACACAAGAGAACCTCAGTCTGCCTCCAGACCAAAACCCTGGCAATGGTATAAAGCACGGAAATGAAGGGCTGTCTCAAAGTCATCAACTTTCCTACTCATTCATCAACAATTCCTGTTTTTAATGTTCTGCGTGGTCCTCATTTCAGAAACAAACCCGCTGCCTCTCAGAAGTCTCTGTTTGAGCATGCTGTCGGCTATTTAAGAAGCAAAGCACAGCAAACATTTTGAAAGTTATTTATTCAATAAATGACACATTCAATTGCACGATTGATTTTATTGTTCTAATAGCATGCTATGTGTATGAATGGATTAGATATCTAGTCCCCCACTAAGTTAGTTTTTTTTTTCATCTGCTTTAATACTACTTCAAAGGAACGTGCTGAATTCTGAAAACTCGTACAAAACTCCAAACTGGTAACACTGTAGTCTTAGATTCAAAACCTTTCATTGTGTATTAATTTTGTTTGTAGATATCTTTCACCACACAGCCATTTATCCAAAACACAGTTTCACTGTGAAATATAACGAGAACATTGAACTATTCACCAAAACACAGCATAATGATATCTTCGCAATTGAGTTATTTTTTAACAACAAGTTAATCCAATAGCACAAAATGTAAGATACTGTACATGTTTCAAAATTGCCCTTTGAATGTCGTATGCTACAGTACTGTAAATTACAGTACATTACACTATTTTTACATTAGGAAATACACTTGCACTACCCATTACAATTGACTGAACATCACTGTTCCATGTGTGATCGAAGGTTAGATCATTGAATGTAATCCAATGGGAAAAAAAACGAAAGAAACAATGTTTAGCAGGCACGAGTTGGCATAAAGTCTTGATCATTTGGCCACAGGTTCTCATCATGCACTTGGGGAAAACATGTTGGCATGGCGAATCCAAGCCTGACATACAGTAGGTCTGGATTGAAATCATTGCATGCCTCCATCCATGGCCTGAAGGAGGGTGGTACGCTCATGAGGATAGCAATCATGCATCTTCCACCTCTATTGTAATTGTGTATTGTACTTGTGAAAATAGTACCAAAGCGATAAAAGAAAACTGTATTTGTTACATACGGTATGTTTACATTTACAGTACAGTACATTGTATGATGGCGCCGGAGAAGATGGCTGACGTTTTACATGCTCCTAACCTAATGTGTTTTTTGTTCATTTTTTTCATTGTTTGTAACTTATTTTTTTACTTTTTCTGTACATAATGTTGCTGCTACCATCTCTTATGGACGAAAATAACTTCTGGACATCATAACAGCGAATACTCACCACGGACTGGCAGAAGCTTTTATTTCCCATTAAATGAGTCCGACGAGCCCGACGTGAAGGACATACTGCTTTCCTGGGAACAGGCTCAAATCCCCGTCATTTGCATGAAGAGAAGACGGAAAAAAGAGGACTGAGGTCGGGCTGCCTTCTGAGAATTCTTAGGCGATCAAATAAACGCCCACTTCCTTCCGTTCTACTAGCTAACATGCAATCATTGGAAAATAAAATCTACAACCTACGAGGAAGATTAAACTACATTAAAAACTGTAATATCTTATGCTTCACGGAGTCGTGGCTGAACAATGACATTATCAACATACAGCTAGCCCTTTATGCGTTGTATTGGCAGGATAGAACAGCGGTGTCTGGTAAGACAAGGAGGGCCGGACTATGTATATTTGTAAACAACAGCTGGTGCACGATATCTAAGGAAGTCTCGAGGTTTTGCTAGCCAAAGGTGGGGTATCTCATGAAAAGCTGAAGACCACACTATCTACCTAGAGAATTTTCATCTGTATTTTTTGTAGCTGTCTACATACAACCACAGACCGATGCTGCCACTAAGACCGCACTCAGTGAGCTGTATTCCACCATAAGCAAACAGGAAAATGCTCACCCAGAGGCGGCGCTCCTAGTGGCCGGGGACTTTAATGCAGGGAAACTTAAATCCGTTTTACCAAATTTCTATCAGCATGTTAAATGTGCAACCAGAGGGAAAAAACTCTAGACCACCTTTACTCCAGATGAGTACAAAGCTCTCCCTCACCCTCCATTTGGCAAATCTAACCATAATTCTATCCTCCTGATTCCTGCTTACAAGGGACAATTAAAGCTGGAAGTACCAGTGACTCGGTCAATAAAAAAGTGGTCAGATGAAGGAGATGCTAAGCTAAAGGACTGTTTTGCTAGCACAGACTGGAATATGTTCCGGGATTCAAGGCACTTAACCCACTGTTCCTAGGCCGTCATTGAAAATTAGAATTAGTTCTTTAACTGACTTGCCTAGTTAAATAAAGGTCAAATCAATAAAATAAAAAAATATTATTCTGATGGCATTGAGGAGTACACCATATCGTCCACACAGTGATTGTACGTACATACCCCAACCAGAAGCCATGGATTACAGGCAACATCCGCAAAGGGTAGAGCTACTGCTTTCAAGGAGTGGGACTCTAACCCGGAAGCTTAGAAGAAATCCCGCTCTACCCTCTGACGAACCATAAAACAGGCAAAGCATCAATACAGGACTAAGATCAAATCGTACTACATCTGCTCTGACACTCGTCGGATGTGGCCAGGGCTTTCAAACCTTTACGGACTACAAAGGGAAGCACAGCCGAGAGCTACCCAGTGACACGAGCCTGTCAGACGAGCTAAACTGCTTCTATGCTCGCTTCAAGGCAAATATCACTGAAACATCTCATGAAGCATGAGAGCACCAGCTGTTCCGGACAACTGTGTGATCACTCTGTCCGCAGCCGATGTGAGCAAGACCTTTAAACAGGTCAACATTCACAAGGTTGCAGGGCCAAATGGATTACCAGGACGTGTACTGCGAGCATGCGCTGACCAACTGGCAAGTGTCTTCACTGACATTTTCAACCTCTCCCTGTCTGAGTCTGTAATATCAACATGTTTTAAGCAGACCCCCATAGACCCTGTGCCCAAGAACACTAAGGCAACCTGCCTAAATGACTACCGACCCTTAGCACTCACGTCTGTAGCCATGAAGTGCTTTGAAAGGCTGGTCATGGCTCACATCAACACCATTATCCCAGAAACCCTAGACCCACTCTAATTTGCATACCGCAATAATAGATCTACAGGTGATGCAATCTCTATTGCACACCACGCTGCCCTTTCCCACCTGGACAAAAGGAACACCTATGTGAGAATGCTATTCATTGACTACAACTCAGCATTCAACATCATAGTGCCCTCAAAGCTCGTCAATAAGCTAAGGACCCTTTGACTAAACACCTCCCTCTGCAACTGGGTACTCAGTTCCTCAAAAGGTTCTACAGCTGCACCATCGAGAGCACCCTGACTGGTATGGAAATTGCTCGGCCTCCGACTGCAAGGCACTACAGAGGGTAGTGCGTACGGCCCAGTACATCACTGAGGCCAACCTTCTTTGCCATCCAAGACCTCTATATCAGGCGGCGTCAGTGGAAGGCCCTAAAAATTGTCTAAGATTCCAGCCACTATGGACTATTCTCTCTGCTCCCACACGGCAAGCGGTACCGGAGCGCCAGGTCTACTGTAGGATTCTAAACAGCTTCTATCCCCAAGCCATAAGACTCCTGAACATCTAATCAAATGGCTACCCAGAATATTTGCATTGCCCACCCCCCCACCATCTCTTTTACGCCACTCCTACTCTCTGTTATTATCTATGCATAGTCACTAATAACACTACCTACATGTACATATTACCTCAAATACCTCAACTAACCGGTGTCCCCGCACATTGACTCTGTACCAGTACCCCCTGTATATTGTCTCGCTATTGTTACTTTACTGTTGCTCTTTTAATGACTTATTAATTTTATTTCTAATTCTTATTCATATTTTTTAAACTGTGTTGTTGGTTAGGTGCTTGTAAGTAAGCATTTCACTGGAAGGTCAACACCTGTTGTATTTGCGCCGCACATGACTAATACAATTTGATTTGATTTGATATCTGATCTTGTACATACAGTGCATTCAAAAGTATTCAGACCCCTTGACTGTTTCGACATTTTGTTACGTTACAGCCTTATTCTAAAATTGATGAAATAATTTTCTTTCCTCACCAATCTACACACAATACCCCATAATGACGATGCAAAATCAGTTATTTTTTTTATTTTGCCCCCCCCAAAAAAAATCACTGAACTATATCACATTTACATAAGTAATCAGACCGTTTACTCAGTACTTTGTTAAAGCGCCTTTGGCACAGATTACAGTCTCGTGTCTTCTTGGGTATGACGCTACAAGCTTGGCACACCTGTATATGGGGAGTTTCTTCCATTCTTCTCTGCAGATCCTCTCAAGTTCTGTCAGGTTGGATGGGGAGTGTCACTGCACAGCTATTTTCAGGTCTCTCCAGAGATGTACTTTGCTCCCTTCATCTTTGCCTCGATCCTGACTAGATTCTCTGTCCCTGCCGCTTAAAAACATACCCACAGCATGATGCTGCCACCACCATGCTTCACCGTAGGGATGGTGCCAGGTTTCCTCCAGACATGACTCTTAGCAATCAGGCCAAAGAGTTCAATCTTGGTTTCATCAGACCACATAATCTTGTTTCTCATGGTCTAAGAGTCCTTTAGGTGTCTTTTGGCAAACTCCAAGCGGGCTGTCATTTGCTTTTTAGTGAGGAGTGGCTTCCGTCTTGCCACTCTACCATAAAGGCCTGATTTGTGGAGTGCTGCAGAGAAGGTTGTCCTTCTGGAAGGTTCTCCCATATCCACAGGGGAACTCTGGAGCTCTGTCAAAGTGACCATCGGGTTTGGTTTTGCTCTGATATTCACTGTCAACTGTGGGATCTTATATAGACAGGTGTGTGCCTTTCCAAATCATGTCCAACCAATTGAATTTACCACAGGTGGAGACCAATCAAGTTGTAGAAACATCTCAAGGAGTATCAATGGAAACAGGATGCACCTGAACTTAATTTCGAGTCTCTTCTTAAAGGGTCTGAATACTTATGTAAATAAGGTATTTATGGTTTTTATTTTTAATACATTTGCAAAAATGTTGATAAACCTGTTTTCACATTGTGATTATAGGGTTTTGGGTGTAGATTGATGAGGAAAAAAACATTTTTCATCCATTCTAGAATAAGGCTGTAACGTAATAAAATGTTGAAAAAGTCAAGGGGTCTGAATATTTTACAAATGCACTTTATATATATGGTTTAACTGTGAAGTAAAATTATAATAGTCATCATCATAGTAGTATATTCAAGCATTTATCATACTTTTTATGTTTCTACTTTATAGACATACATTTTCATTACAGTTGAAGTCGGAAGTTTACATACGCCTTAGCCAAATACATTTAAACAAAAAATTTTCACAATTCCTGACATTTAATCCTAATATAAAGTCCCTGTCCCTGACATGACATAACTTTCTGGAATTTTTCAAGCTTTTTAAAGGCACAGTCAACTTAGTGTATGTAAACTTCTGACCCACTGGAATTATGATACATTGAGTTATACGTGAAATAATGTCTGTAAGCAAGTGTTGGAAAGTAGATTTCCTTACCAACTTGCCCGAAACTATAGTTCGTTAACAAGAAATTTGTTGAGTGGTTGAAAAACTAGTTTTAATGACTCCAACCTAAGTGTATGTAAACTTCCGACTTCAACTGTATATTGTTCTCAAAATTTGTAGTAGACAAACCAGATGGAAAATCTATAGGTTTACCAAATGTTTACGTGATCATCAATTAAGAGCAGTCAGGTTATTAAGTTAGAGTAAAATGTCTTTTAGCAAAAAGACAATCATATAAAAAAGGTTGTGATAATTGTACTGTGAAAGGCAATTACTTTATTTTAAAAATCTTTATGTATTTCTTGATGAAACACTGATTTATTTTGGTGAAAAGTGACTGTATGATTTTGGGTTGTGTTTGAAACAACTGCCTCTTTGATGATCTGTTTTGAGTTTTATACTAAGAGTTGTGAAAATGTACCATATACTGTACTTTGCACCAAAGTGATAAAAACTGTACCATAATAATATGTCTTCTGTACAGGCACAGTAGTTGAATCTTGTCCCTCGTCTCCTATGTTTCTCCCAGCCGAACCAGAAACCAAGCCAAAGAAGGCTGTGAGGAGGAGAACTAGGAAGAACCTGAAGGACGGGAGCACTGGCAGCTGGTCTACAGACACTGAAGATCCTGCTTGTACCAACGTGAAGAAGAACGTGAAGGCAAGGAAGCCCAAAAGACGCAAGAGCCAATCCCATCAGACAAAAGACATCAAGGATACTGCCAATGAGAGAGAGGACAGCAAGGCTCCAGCAAATCACAGAGATGACAGCATGGCCCTGGTTAATGAGAGAGAAGACAGCAAGGGGTCAGGGTTCACAGGTGAGTGTGAGGACCTATCTCTGTCTGGCCCAGAGAGCAGAACACACCAGAAAAAGACCAGACAAGTTAAGAAGACCCCAGAGAAAGACAAAGACAATGCCAAGACCCCACAAAAAGAGTCCAATAACAGAGTCAACATCCCTGGTGAGTATTATTTTACTCTTTTCACCTCCTCTGTGTGTGTGTGTGTGTGTGTGTGTGTGTGTGTGTGTGTGTGTGTGTGTGTGTGTGTGTGTGTGTGTGTGTGTGTGTGTGTGTGTGTGTGTGTGTGTGTGTGTGTGTGTGTGTGTGTGTGTGTGTGTGTGTGTGTGTGTGTGCGTGCGTGCGTGTGTGTGTGTGTGTGTGTGTGTGTGTGTGTGAGTGTCATTCCTGGAGATGAGTGAATGGTTAATGGCAGAAGAGTCTGGCATCATGCTACCGTACTTTGAAGTTAAGATACAGATGACCCGCCATTAATCTTCATGAAGGTATTTCCATTTATGTACTTTGTGAGTTGGAGAGAAATTGGAACGAATCAGAGTGTTGCTTTTTAAAGATTCATTGCAGGATGAGGAAGCTCTGAGTAAGCAGAACGGGAAGAAAAATAAGGATTTGGGATCAAATGGGAAAAGCAGAAATGGGGAAAGACTGAAGGACTTCTATGAAGAATGTATGGAAATGAGCACTGGGCTGGACCTGAGCCCAAACAAACAGCACTGGTTCAAGGCAAACAGTGAGTAAATAAACCCCGGCTCAATACGGGCTGGTATACCTTCAGAGTACTTACTGTAACTGATTTATATACACTGCAATACACATATCAATGCGTTATCTAGAATATAAACCTAATATCCATGGTTTTCTGAATTGAGAATGATGAAGTGTTTCATGCTTACATCCACCACTTTTCAATTTCATCCAATCAGTGAACAGGTGGTGCATTATTTGTTTTCCATGTCTGTGTGTCCAGTACTGGAAAGGCGGCGTCTGGAGAAGAAGTTGTCATCTTGTCCCAACCCCTCGGGCTCAGATGTGGAGCTAAGTGAGGAGAGTGACAGTGCTCTGCACCCTGACAGGCAGCCAGGGGACCAGGACCGAGCTGTACTCAACACGAGTCAAACACACATCTCAACGATAGAACAAGATCTACAGGCCCAGGTAGGCTACATGATGTGAAATAAACAAGCTGTGATTATAGTAACTCTGTACACATACTTCTAGGAAGTGAAAATCAACGGAAACAAGCACCAGAAATAGAAATGGTGCTAATTTGTTGAGAACAGGTGTAGAAAAACCATTAGAAGCTGCCCTTTGGAAGGTACTCTAAAATACACCTCATAATGACATGAAGCTAAATACAGTACATTTACACAGTGCAGTTTGTCGTAGGGCATCTGTCTGTGTTTGTTAATGTGGGGTCAACAGGCGCTGGCCTCATCATCACCCTCAGATGATGAAGGAGCGTTCAGTTCAATCGCATCCATCATATGATCACCTGATATAGCATGCCGAAACATTCCACACAGTCTAGGCCGCTGCATGTGGACAGTGGCCAGACCATAACGTTAGTTTCTCAAGTTAGGTAGTGTCTCCCCCCTGTCTGGAGTGCCAGATTGGCAGGGTTTGCACTTTGGGGACTTTTCTATTGGTTCCATTGCAACAGGCAGATCTTAATCAAGCACAGTTTGAGTAAGTATTTTAAATACATTTCAAATAGTATTTGAACACAGGTCTGCTCACTCCATACCTACATACCTCCTTGGTCCATACCACCACATTCCCAGTCAGATACCTGTCTAAGACATTCCTCAGTTATCCTCACAGACAAACAGAAAATGTCTCGATCCTCTGCTCACAGATTAAGGGTCCAAAATCTGTTTAATATCGATCAAATGTGACTGGGGTGCCGACAGGAATCGCTGGATTTATTGAACTCTGTGCCAATATGAGGAATTCCTGTCTGAATTCGGAAAAGTCTCAGTATTACATCATTCTAGCCAGTAGATATGGATTGTAATTCCTCAATAGGATGTGACAGATGTATTTCAGAATGTGCGCACTGTAGAACCTTCCAAAACACATAGCTGTATGTCATAAGTTGATGATGAGTTCTGCTTATTCTCTAAATCATATAACACAAACAACCTCTGACAGATCTAATGACAAGTCTAAATAGAAGAGTTATCACTGCCAACTCTCCTTGTCATCTCCCTAGCTGGACTCATCATGAGGGGGCTACTTTTTAATTCAATAGAATACATTTTTTTCTTCTCTGCTTTCATTGACATCTGTCTCTCTGTTTTTATCTCACAGTACTTTTCACTGTCTTTATCTCTGTCTCTAGCTGGATGTGATGATGCAGGTGTTGAACACGTCTGACGAGGTGGAGCAGCTGGTGCTGAGGAACACTGGCTTGACAGACGCACTCCTACTGAGCCTGGCCGCAGCCCTGAAGAGGAGCGCCTCGGAGGTCACATTCCTTAATCTCAACCTCAACCACCTCGGACCCCAAGGGGCCCACATCCTCCTGGACCTACTGGGGGCCAAACCCCAGGTCAAAGGACTGCTGTGAGTCACTGTGTGAGTGAGTGAGTGAGTGAGTGAGTGAGTGAGTGAGTGAGTGAGTGAGTGAGTGAGTGTCTAGCCCCAGGTCAAAGGACTGCTGTAGGTGACATTCAAAGTCTTTGTTTAGCTCCAGCTTGTATGTCATATTAATAAATCGGTGTCCTGTAAAAAAAATTTTTTTAAATCTCTCTTTTTTACATAAATTGTTCTGTGAAAGTTTCATGAGCCTAGGACATTGTGAATGAAGTTGACTTTTTGAAGATACAAGGTTTTTCCAGGACGCCAATGTCATACTGTAAACCCATTTACACACAAGTGATCAGGACAAGTGTAGGCTCCATATCTCCCAAGAAGATCCTGCTGTGAGCCAAACCCTAGGTCAGAGGGCTACTCTGACTGTCACAAAACCTTTGATGTTTAGTTCCAGCTAATATGTCATACCTTTAGCAACTATTGCTTGACCCATGGACGCACAAGCATACACGTTATATCTCTCAAGAAGATATGTCAGGTGAGAATGCCCTCAGCGCTCCCTTGAAAAATAGATGTATGGACCGCAATGGGAAAACCTGGTAACAACAGGTGGATAACGGCGGCGGAGGGGATCGTTGCCATTTTATGGGTTCCTAACAAACTGTGCTGTTTTGTGTGTGTTTTCGCATTGTTTGTAACTTATGTTGTACATAATGTTGCTGCTACCATCTCTGATGACTGAAAAGAGCTTCTGGATATCAGAACAGCGATTACTCACCTCACACTGGAAGAAGATTTTTTCTTTAATGATTCCGACGTGAAGGATAGATTGTTTCCCCGAGACCAGGCCCAAATCCCTGTCATTCGTGTGAAGAAAAGACGGAGGTACAGAGGGCGGAGATCGAAGTGCCTTGTGAAAATTGAATTGGCGGGTGGGTAACCAGCCCCTACCATCCGTTTTATTGGCCAACGTGCAATCACTGGAGAATAAACTGGATGAGCTCTGTTCGAGACTATCCTACCAACGGAACATTAAAAACTGTATGTAATATCTTATATTTCACTTAGTCGTGGCTGAACTACGATATGGATAATTTACAGTTGGCTGGGTTTTCTGTGCATCGACAGGACAGAACTGCTAAATCCGGTAAGACGAGGGGTGGTGGTATGTATCTATTTGTCAATAACAACTGTTGCGCAATGTCTAATATTAAGGACAAGAACAAGAAAATGCTCAACCTCTTCCTCGCCTTCCATTTGGAAAATCTGACCATAATTCCATCCTTCTGATTCCTGCTTACAAGCGAAAACTAAAGCATTAAGTACCAGTGGCTCGTTCAATACGGAAGTGGTCAGATGACACGAATGCTACATGACCGTACTTACAAATCACAATCAGAAGCCATGAATTACGGGCAACACCCACACCGTGCTAAAGGCTAGACTGCTGCCACTTTCAAGGCTGCCACTTTCAAGGACCGGGACAGTAATCCAGATGCTTATAATAAATCCTGCTATGCCCTCAGATGAACAAACAGGCAAAGCGTCAATACAGGACTAAGATTGAATCCTACCACACCGGCTATGACGCTCATTGGATGTGGCGGGGCTTGCAAACTATTACGGACCACAAAGGTAAACCCAGCTGTGAGTTGCCCAGTGGTGCGAGCCTACCAGACGTGTTAAATACCTTTTATGCTTGCTTCGAGGCAACACTGAAGCATGCATGAAAGCACCAGCTGTTCCGGACGACTGTGTATTCACGCTCTCCGTAGCTGATGTGAGCAAGACGTTTAAACAGGTCAACATTCACAAGGCCGCAGGGCCAGATGGATTACTAGGACGTGTACTACGAGCATGCGCGGGCCAACTGACAAGTGTCTTCACTGACATTTTCAACCTCTCCCTGACCGAGTCTGTAGTACCTACATCTTTCATTTACATTTACATTTACATTTAAGTCATTTAGCAGACGCTCTTATCAAGAGCGACTTACAAATTGGTGCATTCACCTTATGACATCCAGTGGAACAGTAGTGCATCTAAATCTTTTAAGGGGGTGAGAGGGATTACTTTATCCTATCCTAGGTATTCCTTAAAGAGGTGGGGTTTCAGGTGTCTCCGGAAGGTGGTGATTGACTCCGCTGTCCTGGCGTCGTGAGGGAGTTTGTTCCACCATTGGGGGGCCAGAGCAGCGAACAGTTTTGACTGGGCTGAGCGGGAGCTGTACTTCCTCAGTGGTAGGGAGGCGAGCAGGCCAGAGGTGGATGAACGCAGTGCCCTTGTTTGGGTGTAGGGCCTGATCAGAGCCTGGAGGTACTGAGGTGCCGTTCCCCTCACAGCTCCGTAGGCAAGCACCATGGTCTTGTAGCGGATGCGAGCTTCAACTGGAAGCCAGTGGAGAGAGCGGAGGAGCGGGGTGACGTGAGAGAACTTGGGAAGGTTGAACACCAGACGGGCTGCGGCGTTCTGGATGAGTTGTAGGGGTTTAATGGCACAGGCAGGGAGCCCAGCCAACAGCGAGTTGCAGTAATCCAGACGGGAGATGACGAGTGCCTGGATTAGGACCTGCGCCGCTTCCTGTGTGAGGCAGGGTCGTACTCTGCGGATGTTGTAGAGCATGAACCTACAGGAACGGGCCACCGCCTTGATGTTAGTTGAGAACGACAGGGTGTTGTCCAGGATCACGCCAAGGTTCTTAGCGCTCTGGGAGGAGGACACAATGGAGTTGTCAACCGTGATGGCGAGATCATGGAACGGGCAGTCCTTCCCGGGAGGAAGAGCAGCTCCGTCTTGCCGAGGTTCAGCTTGAGGTGGTGATCCGTCATCCACACTGATATGTCTGCCAGACATGCAGAGATGCGATTCGCCACCTGATCATCAGAAGGGGAAAGGAGAAGATTAATTGTGTGTCGTCTGCATAGCAATGATAGGAGAGACCATGTGAGGTTATGACAGGGCCAAGTGACTTGGTGTATAGCGAGAATAGGAGAGGGCCTAGAACAGAGCCCTGGGGACACCAGTGGTGAGAGCACGTGGTGTGGAGACGGATTCTCGCCACGCCACCTGGTAGGAGCGACCTGTCAGGTAGGACGCAATCCAAGCGTGGGCCGCGCCGGAGATGCCCAACTCGGAGAGGGTGGAGAGGAGGATCTGATGGTTCACAGTATCGAAGGCAGCCGATAGGTCTAGAAGGATGAGAGCAGAGGAGAGAGAGTTAGCTTTAGCAGTGCGGAGCGCCTCCGTGATACAGAGAAGAGCAGTCTCAGTTGAATGACTAGTCTTAAAACCTGACTGATTTGGATCAAGAAGGTCATTCTGAGAGAGATAGCGGGAGAGCTGGCCAAGGATGGCACGTTCAAAAGTTTTGGAGAGAAAAGAAAGAAGGGATACTGGTCTGTAGTTGTTGACATCGGAGGGATCGAGTGTAGGTTTTTTCAGAAGGGGTGCAACTCTCGCTCTCTTGAAGACGGAAGGGACGTAGCCAGCGGTCAGGGATGAGTTGATGAGCGAGGTGAGGTAAGGGAGAAGGTCTCCGGAAATGGTCTGGAGAAGAGAGGAGGGGATAGGGTCAAGCGGGCAGGTTGTTGGGCGGCCGGCCGTCACAAGACGCGAGATTTCATCTGGAGAGAGGGGGAGAAAGAGGTCAGAGCACAGGGTAGGGCAGTGTGAGCAGAACCAGCGGTGTCGTTTGACTTAGCAAACGAGGATCGGATGTCGTCGACCTTCTTTTCAAAATGGTTGACGAAGTCATCTGCAGAGAGGGAGGAGGGGGGAGGGGGAGGAGGATTCAGGAGGGAGGAGAAGGTTGCAAAGAGCTTCCTAGGGTTAGAGGCAGATGCTTGGAATTTAGAGTGGTAGAAAGTGGCTTTAGCAGCAGAGAGAGAAGAGGAAAATGTAGAGAGGAGGGAGTGAAAGGATGTCAGGTCCGCAGGGAGGCGAGTTTTCCTCCATTTCCGCTCGGCTGCCCGGAGCCCTGTTCTGTGAGCTCGCAATGAGTCGTTGAGCCACGGAGCGGGAGGGGAGGACCGAGCCGGCCTGGAGGATAGGGGACATAGAGAGTCAAAGGATGCAGAAAGGGAGGAGAGGAGGGTTGAGGAGGCAGAATCAGGAGATAGGTTGGAGAAGGTTTGAGCAGAGGGAAGAGATGATAGGATGGAAGAGGAGAGAGTAGCGGGGAGAGAGAGCGAAGGTTGGGACGGCGCGATACCATCCGAGTAGGGGCAGTGTGGGAAGTGTTGGATGAGAGCGAGAGGGAGAAGGATACAAGGTAGTGGTCGGAGACTTGGAGGGGAGTTGCAATGAGGTTAGTGGAAGAACAGCATCTAGTAAAGATGAGGTCGAGCGTATTTCCTGCCTTGTGAGTAGGGCGGGAAGGTGAGAGGGTGAGGTCAAAAGAGGAGAGGAGTGGAAAGAAGGAGGCAGAGAGGAATGAGTCAAAGGTAGACGTGGGGAGGTTAAAGTCGCCCAAAACTGTGAGAGGTGAGCCGTCCTCAGGAAAGGAGCTTATCAAGGCATCAAGCTCATTGATGAACTCTCCGAGGGAACCTGGAGGGCGATAAATGATAAGGATGTTAAGCTTGAAAGGGCTGGTAACTGTGACAGCATGGAATTCAAAGGAGGCGATAGACAGATGGGTAAGGGAGAAAGAGAGAATGACCACTTGGGAGAGATGAGGATCCCGGTGCCACCACCCCGCTGACCAGAAGCTCTCGGGGTGTGCGAGAACACGTGGGCAGACGAAGAGAGAGCAGTAGGAGTAGCAGTGTTGTCTGTGGTGATCCATGTTTCCGTCAGTGCCAAGAAGTCGAGGGACTGGAGGGAGGCATAGGCTGAGATGAACTCTGCCTTGTTGGCCGCAGATCGGCAGTTCCAGAGGCTACCGGAGACCTGGAACTCCACGTGGGTCGTGCGCGCTGGGACCACCAGATTAGGGTGGCCGCGGCCACGCGGTTTGTATGGTCTGTGCAGAGAGGAGAGAACAGGGATAGACAGACACATAGTTGACAGGCTACACAAGAGGCTACGCTAATGCAAAGGAGATTGGAATGACAAGTGGACTACACGTCTCGAGTGTTCAGAAAGTTAAGCTTACGTAGCAAGAATCTTATTGACTAAAATGATTAAAATGATACAGTACTGCTGAAGTAGGCTAGCTGGCATAGTTCCTGTGCCCAAGAAAGTGAAGGTAACCTGCCTAAATGACTAACACATCAACACCATCATCCCGGAAACTCTATTTCTTGAACTGCATTGTTGGTTAAGGGCCTGTAAGTAAACATTTCACGGTAAGGTGAAATGTTGTATTCAGCGCATGTTAGGTGAGCCACTTCAAAGAAAAATGAAAATGTTTGTTGGAAGTTGTGATTGACGGCTGATTCTTCTTCTTCTCTACAGCTTGTTTGGAAACCAACTGGGAGACCCTGGAGTTCTGACACTACTTAGTGGACTGGCTCAACTCCAGGAGATAACAACGAGACACCCAACATCACTACCATGGATTGAAGTTCCCCAGGTCCAGGGCCAGAACCCGTTAACACACTCAGTTGTCCCCCTCCCTCCAACCACAAGGGGCACTCTCTACCCCTTTTCACTGTTGGAGCTGGACATAGGAGGAAACGGGCTGAGCAGCAATGGCCTGAGGATGTTGACATCCTACATGAGACTCCACTCAAGACTGCAGTACCTGGGGCTGGCCCGGACCACTGGTGCGGACCTAGAGGCATGGCGGGAGCTGTTTGACTCTCTGAAGGGAAACGTGACCCTCAGCCATATTATCCTGGATGAGAGTAACCTAGGAGACCAGGGAGCCAGGCTATTCGCTGACACGCTGAGAGCCAATCAGAGCCTGAGGCAGGTGGATCTGGACAGTAATGGGATTGGTGAGGTGGGAGGAAGTGAAATCATAGAGGCGCTGCTTTGTAGGACACAGTTTCCGCTGAGACACCTGAGTCTGGAGGGGAATGGTATCAGCACCGGACTAATGGGTAGAATTCAACAGGAAGTGAGATTTAACTGACAGAAACATGTTTTTTTTTTTTTTACATATTACAGAACTGGAATTTATCCAAAACGATGAACAAGGTAGGGCACAGCGCATAGCACAAAAGAGGAACAGTCAAAATAGATGTTGCGGAAAAGACTAAATAATATGGATTTGTCTGACTAGTTCTACACAAGATCAGCATCTAGCTACTGTACACGAGACTAGACTATTCCTCACTGTTAATAAATTACTTCTCACATCTATGTTGAATCATCTCAATTGGAGCTCAGTCAATGTAAATTGCAGGTCAGTGGAATAAAACTGGAAAAACATTTGACTATCTTTGCCAACTCAGATGGAGGGCCTTTCCCTCTGCTACTGGTGGCCCTGATTTAAATATCTTTGTAGAGCTCACAGACATGGCCATCAGCTCAGCAGGTAGGAGTTGCGTTGGGATTTAGCTAGGCTGCTCTGTGGTATGGATGAGACGTCAGAGAAAAGCCCTGTAAAGTAAGTCTTTCTTCCCAGAACCTGTGGTGAGGCCAGGCCAGGATGTTTACCTTGTGCTATTTTCTTCCCACCCTGATTTATTCACAAATGCTGCCCTCAGGACCACACTCCCCTCCTTGTTGACGCTTGCTATTCCCTAAAGTTTAGTATTCCCCTGGAAAATTTGGGAGAAATATCCATATATCGTAACCATGGTGATGCAAACATGAAGTGGCACAATTAAACAGTACTTCCTATTAGATACTAATGTAAACATTTATTTATACAGTATCTACTGTATTTTTTTTAAGGCAGGAATGAGGAAAATCTAATAAAAAAATAAATATATCCATCACATAATATATCCATAATTGTGTTGACATAATGACCAAACGTGTTTTGCGTGTGTTTGTGTGTGTCAATGGAGAGCGAGAGGAAGAGAGAGGGAGAAAGAGAGAGAGGGAGAAAGAGAGGGAAAGACGGGAGAGGGCAGGGAGTTCTTCCAAGATGCAGGATGTTTGGTTTCAGTAGGAAATGCACTTGACAGAGCAGCCTTAGGTGGACTGAAGGTGGAGTCATAAGAAACACACAAAGTCACTTGTCTCTTCAAGTGAAATGAGATGGTGGATAGTGGGAACATGAAGACCCTGTAATACAACATTTTTGCCCAAAATAAGCTGCTGGTTCAAATATACCTTTTTCTTTCCTAAAGAAAAGACACAATGCTTTTATTATATGAGGATCAAGATTTGAGGGGAAAAAGTCACATACATGTGGGAGTGTTCAGAGGGGCACACATTTAGAAATGTTAAGTAGAGCATTTGGATATGCTTTACATTATAGGGTGCTATTTACATGGTATTTACCTCGAAATTACACTTTAAAATGGTAATTACTCAATAATGACCAAATAACTACTTTTAAGTGATATTTGAGCTTAATGGACATTAGGTAAATAAAGACTTGCAATACTGTTTTTGCAAGGCACTAACTGTTTACTGTTTACAGTGTGGTAGAATTTTGTAAAACTGTATCTTCTATCCTCTCTATCTAAATCTGAAATGTACACTATACACCGTATTTGAACCCTTTAACTGTCTCTTCTTGAAAAACATGTTCAGAAAAATATTTCATCTTAAATTCCTGTAACTAACAACTCAAATAAGAACTTCCAATAAAAAAACAAATGTCTACTTGATGTTTATTTTGGAAATAACAGAGCTCTACGAGACGGTTGAGAAGTCAAAAGAGGGTCATACCAGCAATGCCACAATAGAAAGTCAATTTGCATAGCCTTTTTACTAATCTCAACAATATTACAAAAATTACTTTAGGTCTGCGTCAATGGCTTATAGGTAGGTAAGCATTGTTAAATAAGGACTGATGTCAAAGTTTAACAATTGAGGGTAATTTTGTATGTCCAAACATATTAGATTACATTGAAATTAATGCATTTCCAAGTGGTGTATAGTACAATGTCCCTCAAAATGGTTTTCTTCAATTTCTAATGATCCAGACTACATTTTTAGATAAAGTGCAGTCTTGTATTACTATTCTATCGGCATTATTTTATATCCCACCTTCAGTCTGAATAATGATTAATTGACCCCGTGGGTCATGAAACGTAGTTTAACCTATTTATGTTGCCTAATATAGTGTTGTCAACAATTCAAATCATATTTTTCACTAAAATAAAAAAATATATATAAAAACTAAATGTAGCCTATTCTTAGTCCGCTGTACTTTCTACTCACATATGAACCGCTTGGTTGAGCATATCTTACAAAAAATATTGCTTTTTACACTTTCTACACTTTCTACACTTTCTACACTTTCTACACTTCTAAACGATTTATTATCATATTCCTGCTCTCCAAGATCTCTACTAACAGGAATGGTGCAATATTTATCTCTCACCAACTGAATTCCTGCTGTCTTTGGTGACTGATTTTGAGTTTCTTTACAGCCCCCTGGGCAACGCTAGAGTGCCACAACATTGAACTGCAGCAACCCAAAAGGATACAAGTTATGTTTTTGGTGAAGGAGGGCTCGGGGAGTTGACCAATCAAGTTCAAGTGAAAAAAATAATAATATCCACTTCTAAATACATTGTCTAAACATGCTCTACCAACTGGTTGAGAATAGGGATATAGGGTTTAAATAGCTGTCAGTCAATAGATCATTGTCTCCGGTCTAAGAAAACAAACTTTTTACAAATCAAAAAGGGATTACTAAGAACTAAGCCAAACCAGGTCATGTATAGCCTACTGTAATTTCAGTGTTCTCAGTCCTTTATAAGTTATACAATACTTCCTTTCAGAATCAGACGAAAACAAGCACAAAATGTAGGCTATCAGAGAGAGAGAGTCTTGGCTCCGGTATGGACCATGGTATTGTTCTTTGGACCAACTGACATACTGAGAATAACTGTAGAATGACTGTATTCGTCTGATCAAAGCTTGTCGTCATAGTGATTACCCCCAGGCTCAGGGTCAGGGCTGCTGCCAATAGTTGCTGTGTTGAAACCAATCCCTCTATCCCTCCATTCCTCCATGCTTCTGAAACCAATCCCTCCATCCTTCCTCTGTAGTCCTCCTCCCCTGGCTTGGTTTCCTCTCTGCAGCCCCCGATAAGAATCCTTTATGAGCCTCTATGTGGGCTGACAGAAGGATGGATGAGACTGACTGACTGACTGACTGGTGCACCTGAAGATTACAGAGCTTAGCTGAGGATTTCAGTTAGCTCAATTGGTTAGCGCAATATGTTTGTACAATAGCTCACACTGACAGGATGGTGTGGGAATAATTTTGGAATGTACACTACTGATCAAAAGTTTAATAACATCTACACATTCAAGGGTTTTTCTTTATTTGCACCAAATACGGCTATCTTCTGTATACCACCCCTACCTTGTCACAACACAACTGACTGGCTCAAATGCATTTAAGAAGAAAAGAAATTCCACAAATGAACTTTTAAGAAAGTACACCTGTTAATTGAGATGAATTCCAGGTGACTACCGCATGAAGCTGTTTGAGAGAATGCCAAGAGTGTGCAAAGATGTCATCAAGGCAAAGGGTGGCTATTTGAAGAATCTCAAATACTTTTTTTTGGGTTACTACATGATTCCGTATCTGTTATTTCACAGTTTTGATGTCTTCACTATTATTCTACAGTGTAGAAAATAGTTTTAAAAAAGAAAGAAAAACCCTTCAATGACTACGTGTTCTAAAACGTTTGACCGGTAGTGTATATTGTCTTGATTTTGTCCCGTCATGCTCTTTCAGTCATGATATACATTTTGTACAACTTTTGTTGTATCTTCACTGGGATGTTATTTCAGTTCTGTGAAACTCCTCATAAATCAAATCAAATGTTAATTATTACATGCTTCGTAAACAACATGTGTAGACCAACAGTGAAATGCTTACTTACGGGCCCTTTCCAATAATGCAGAGACAAATAATAGAAAAATAAATCAATAATAACACGAGGAAGAAATAGCTACCCGGGTGATTAACAGTAACTTACTTGGCTATATACACAGGGTAACAGTTACGAGTCGATGCTCAAGGATACGCGGTAATTGAGTTAGATATGTACATATAGGTGGGGATAAAGTGACTAGGCAACAGGATAGATAACAAACAGTAACAGCAGCATGTGATGAGTCAAACGAGTTAAAAAATGGTCAATACAGATACTCCGGGTAGCTATTGGTGAACTATTTGACTAACTATTTAGCAGTTTTATGGCTTGGGGGTAGAAGCTGTTCAGGGTCCTGTTGGTTCCAGACTTGGTGCATCGGTACCACTTGCCGTGTGGTAGCAGAGAGAACAGTTCATGACTTGGGTGGATGGAATCCTTAACAATTTTTAGAGACTTTTTCTGATACCACCCTAGTATATAGATCCTGGATGGATATTGTATCGCTTTGATAGGAAAGTCAAAAGATTGTTATGTTCTATTTCTGAACCATTTTCATGGTGGCACTTTAAGGGCCTACTAAAATGCATCTGTGCTCTAACCAGCAGAGCTTTTTTTTTATATATACCTTAATTCGCAAAGGGGTCATTCCTACTCTGCAGTGCCTTTTCTGTCCCCAGGAAATCTCACTGATTATTTAGTGTCAAATGTATCAGTTGACCTTTACTTCAGAAACACAAAAAATGGATCTCAAAAGGAAATTGTATGCATTTTGAACACGTTTTTTTCAATGGATGTAGACGTTTTTGCCATGTCCCTGGGTTTTATTCATCAACTTCCATGAGAAAATATAAGTAATAAATTAATAAAAAACTTCTATCTTAATTATTTTATAGTCCTGGTTAAATTCTCTTATTTTATTTCAGGTTTGCTGTGTGTCCCTGATACCTTTCCACCCTGTTAGTTTGTTGTAATTCTCCATTTAAGAAAACAACCCCTTCCTACAATGAAACCACATTCAGGAAGTATCATCATTTCTGTGGTGGGAAAACAATGGAACCCAGCGAAATAAATATGAACACTCATTTTTATCTATTTTTCCATGTTTCATTTTTGTCTGAATGTCCCACAACTTAAATGACTGTCTCACTCCAATGCATTAACATCGTTTCTTATTGTTAAACCAGCCCGGTTAACAAGGAGAAGGACTGTAATCCGCTGACGAAAGATAAGACCTTCAGACTTTTCTGTTACAGCTGGACCCATATGAGTCACCCCATTGTCTCCCCACCAATGTTATCTAAATCAGCCCTCAAACGAATACTGTAGTGTTACAAGGCTCATTCAACTGCTCTCTCTCGCTGCCTGCAGACCACTGTAATGTTACAAGGCTCTCAAGACTCTTTCAACTGCTCTCTCTGCCAAATACAGGGCCCGATAATAGATCCTCCATCTTCAAGGCATTTACAGGTATGCTTTCTATTTAATGCTTGGTATTGTATCTACAGGGTACAGTATTTGTAATTGACTTCATCATGATTACAGACATTACACAGTATGAAGTGAAAAATTACCCTGAAAAAAATGTAGCATCTTTGTAACAAACAAAACCTTCCTTTTTATAGACATTAACAGCCTCCATTCAATATAGGCCTCAACATAGCCTCAATCGATTAACAATTTTTCTAAGTTTCAAATGGCAGATTGAGTGAGTGACTGAGTTAACATTTAGCTTCAGTTTCGTCAGTCAGTCAGGGCGCACGCACACACACACACACACACACACACACACACACACACACACACACACACACACACACACACACACACACACACACACACACACACACACACACACACACACACACACACACACACACACACACACACACACACACACACACACAGGTCTCTCTCTGTACCTCTCTGTGCATGGATCCGTCTTACCTTTCATGGTTATGTCTGAGCTGGTTACACCCCTTTTGTCAATGTGTGGATGTCTGTCTGGGCAGCGGGTGAGAGTTTATGCCCGTAGTGAGTGAAATCAGAATTACTCTACAGTAGGTTTACAGTAGCAAAACACAGACATGTCAACAAACTGACTGAGACAGGTTTAATGAGGTTTAGATGAGGAAATAAGGTTTGTTTCTTCCAGTAATTAAAATCTTCTCTTAACCTTTCTCAGCCAACTGTAAACACTAGGATGCTATCAAACACTCAATAAAAGACAGACATAATAATGTGACTGTCCAGTGTGGTTAATAGAATATACCAATACCTTCAGACAACCATCCCATTCACAGCACCACCATAAACAAATAGTAGGGACCATAAGAGGATGGTTTGTGCCCATTCTTTGGTCAGTGTGGCCACTGAGGGTCAGTCAGCCCTCTGTCTCTGTCTCGGAACAGGAAAGGGTTCGGATGGAGTGAGTGTGTATGTGTGTGTGTTTGTGTGTGTGTGTGCTGTACTGTAGTGTAGACCTGGTCTCTCCCAGTCCCTCCATTTAAAGAGCCAGTCAGTGTGTTTGTGTGTACAGAGGCCTGGAGGCGGTGTATAGACTAGTACCTGTGGCTGAACAGCAGAGCCTCTGTTGGGTCCGTTTGGGTTCACGCTGTACTGGCTCTACACGTACACCAGCCTCATTTGTTTTTGTCTGGTCGGAGCCAATAAGATGTTTCTGGCATCGTTTGACCAACACGTTGTTTACTTTCAACTCTAAATAATTATTTAACAAGTGTCGTGAAGAGCCAGCAGAGCCAGTGCTTAAGGTGGCCTATCAGTTAGTTGTGTAACAGTAAGGCATTCCTGTTTACCATTCAGTGGATGCAGGAATAAAACATGCAGTAAAAGTTTCCAATTGACACTGTATGCCTGATATTGCTCTGATATTAATAGGATGACACAAAATCGGGTAACCGTTACGATGATATTACAGAACTCTTCCATCTCCCAACAAATGATGAAGTTCTCTATTCATCATGATCATCCTAATCATCCTCCTCCTCATCATAATCACCCCAAGAGAAAGATCTCCATCCATTATGTGAAAAATAGCGGTCCCATAACTGGACAAGCCATCATAGAATAGCTAGAGGATGCCAGTGGACAGGATGAGAGAAAGGGATCTATATATCTGTGAGATGTAGCGCTACAGTGAGATTTCTCCCGTCGGTCGGTAGGGCTGTTTATCTGCTGGGCACCCCACCACCAAGGCTCCGGCTGGGGAGGGATGAAGGCTCCGGCTGGGACGGGTTTTGGAAAGATTTTGGAAAGATCTCACTGTACAGTGATTTATTTAAGGGCTCCGGCTCTGTGTAGAGCGGTCAGAAGATGACGCACTGGGGGTACTGTAAAACCAAAACAAATAGAAAATCCCATTGCACATCATGAAAATGGAGCTATTCTATACTTGACTTCAGAGATATTAATACATGGCATTTGGGGGATATTTGTTTGAAACCAAAAATAACTAGTTGAGGTTTGGAATTCAATCGTCAGATTGTTTTCTTCATATCAAGAGAATGTATCAATTCAATTATTTTATTTTATTACTACCCAGTGAAACGAGAACATCTAAAATTGAGGCATGTCCCACTCCCAGATATGGGTTATTGGAAGTTTGTTAGCCACTTTGCCATTCATTTTCTATTCACGACCATATCCTAGTAATTTCACTGGAAAATGCCAGGGGCCTGTTTTACAAACAATGGCTCATGCTACTGTTTCATATTTGGCAAAAAGAACATGCTTTCAATGTACAGTAGTTTATTGGTGTTTGATCCACCCATAAAATGTCACCACAGCTATCTCTATGACTTGGCAACTACATATATCTTCTGTCTCTCCATAAGCTACATGGGGCAATATATCAATGGCTATCTATCATGGCAACTTTTACAGACCTTCAAGAATTGCCTAAATGTACATATCAATATTTCAACATTTTACACTAATAGTATTTGACAGTCATGTAATTGTGCAACTAGTGGAGAAATACTTTTTCACATTTGTTTTGATCAGAACAGGACCAAGTCCGAAGGTTACATACACTTAGGTTGGAGTCATTAAAGCTTGTTTTTCAACAACTCCACAAATTTCTTGTTAACAAACTATAGTTTGGCAAGTCGGTTACTTATAATTATAAGTCATTTTTCCAACAATTGTTTACAGACAGATTATTTCATGTATAATTCACTGTATCACAACAGTGGGTCAGAAGTTTACATACACTAAATTAACTGTGCCTTTAAATAGCTTGGAAAATTCCATAAGATGATGTCATGGCTTTAGAAGCTTCTGATAGGCTAATTGATATCATTTGAGTCAATCAGTGGTGTACCTGTGGATGTATTTCAAAGCCTACCTTCAAACTCAGTGCCTCTTTGCTTGACAACATGGGAAAATCAAAAGAAATCAGCCAATACTTCAGAAAAAAAGTTGTAGACCTCCACAAGGTGGGTTCATCCTTGGGAGCTATTTATAAGTATAAACACCATGGGACCACGCAGCCGTCATACCGCTCAGGAAGGAGATGCGTTCTGTCTCCTAGAGATGAACGTACTTTGGTACAAATCAATCCCAGAACAACAGCAAAGGACCTTGTGAAGATGCTGGAGAAAACAGGTACCAAAGTATCTACATCCACAGTAAAACGACTCCGATATTGACATAACCTGAAAGGCCGCTCAGCAAAGAAGAAGTCACTACTCCAAAACCGCCCAAAAAAGCCAGACTACGGTTTGCAACTGCACATGGGGACAAAGATCGTACCTTTTGGAGAAATGTCCTCTGGTCTGATGAAACAAAAATAGAAATGTTTGGCCATAATGACCATCGTTGTGTTTGGAGGAAAAAGGGGGATGCTTGCAAACCAAAGAACACCATCCCAACCATGACGCACAGGGGTGGCAGCATCATGTTGTGGGGGTGCTTTGCTGCAGGAGGGACTGTTGCACTTCACAAAATAGATGGCTTCATTAGGAAGTGTGTGGATATATTGAAGCAACATCTCAGGACATCAGTCAGGAAGTTAATGCTTGGTCGCAAATGGGTCTTCCAAATGGACAATGAACATCAGCATACTTCCAAAGTTGTGGCAAAATGGCTTAAGGACAACAAAGTCAAGGTATTGGAGTGGCCATCACAAAGCCCTGACCTCAATCCTATAAAAAAAAATGTATGGGCAGAACGTGTGTGTGAGCAAGGAGGCCTACAAACCCTACTCAGTTACACCAGCTCTGTCAGGAAGAACGGGACAAAAATCACCCAACTTATTGTGGGAAGGCTACCCGAAATGTTTGACCCAAGTTAAACCATTTAATGCTACCAAATACTAATTGAGTGTATGTAAACTTCTGATCCACTGGGAATGTGATGAAGGGGAGGCGGACCAAAATGCAGCATGGTTTCTATTCATGGTTCTTTAATAAAGACTCTACACATGAACAAACTAACAAAACAAGAAACATGAAAACCCAAAACAGCCCTATCTGGTGCAAACACAGAGACAGGAACAATCACCCACAAACACACAGTGAAACCCAGGCTACCTAAGTATGATTCTCAATCAGAGACAACTAATGACACCTGCCTCTGATTGAGAACCATACTAGGCCGAAACATAGAAATACCCAAATCATAGAAAAACAAACATAGACTGCCCACCCCAACTCACGCCCTGACCATACTAAATAATGACAAAACAAAGGAAATAGAGGTCAGAACGTGACAGACAGGGAATTTTTACTAGGATTAAATGTCAGAAATGGTAAAAACTGAGTTTAAATGTAATTGGCTAAGGTGTATGTAAACTTCCAACTTCAACTGTACTTGCCAGTACCGATAGATGTCACGACTCCCACCGAAGGTGGCTCCTCTTCCTGTTCGGGCGGCGCTCCGCAGTCGTTTCGTCGCTGGTCTACTAGCTGCCACCCATCCCCCTTTCCTTTTCTGTTTGTTTTGTCTTATTGGTTGCACCTGTCTCTTCTTTTGTTTTTTGATTCAGTACTATTTAAGCCTGTTAGGCCCGCCTGTTTTTGTGCGGGCTTGTTTTCTGTTAGTCAGGTGGTGCGTGTAGTGCTCCTGTCCATTGTGCCCTGTGTTGGGTTGGACATTTTGTGATTATTTTTGCCTGTTGTTTTGGGCGTTCGCATTGGAAACCGAAATAAAGTCCGGTTTTCCCCGTTCCTCTGCACCCACCACTCCAGGCGTTGTGACAATAGACTAGGAATGCTTGTAAATTAAATGATTTTGGGATGAAAGCGTTCACACCGCATTTACAGCACAACATGCCACATTTAAGCAAACATAAATACTCTGTGTACCTTCCTGGCCTCAAAGTTTTTCTAAATTGAGTTAAACTACTGTTCAGTGAAGACTCTCTCCTTGAAGGTCCCACCTAGAGCCTTAAATTCAGAATAAATAAATAAAGGGCTGAATAAGGGTATGGTCCCACCCAACCCCTAATTTTCCTTGAGATCAACACCATGTGTGTTGTCAGTATTCAGTGAGCTCTGGTGAAGATTATGTCTTATACAGTAGATAGACTGGCCTTGAATCTGTCTGACTCAGGGGGATGGAAAACCACAGAACACCCAGGTCGAACCTCTCAGTTGTGACATCATTCCCCCTTCCACCTCACACAGTGGGCACTCTTCTCCTGAACAAGTCTATGTGGAATGATATCAGCAACGTTATTCTTAACTACATTGTTAAGAGCAGTATTATACACAATTCACATGCAACAGACCTTTTCTACATGACCCTCAAGAACAAGTTAGAGTAGGCCTAATCAAGTCCAAGACATATACTTCACATGAACAAATCTAAAAATGTACTTTAATACAAAAATGTATATGATATTATAATACACTAAAAAACACTAACACGTTAAGATTGGTCTCTGTCACTGATAGTCGTACATAATACAATTAAAATAGTTTTAGTACAGTCATGGCCATATTTATTGCTGTCAATTTCAACACATTTTCTGGTATGTAGCCCCCTCACAGGAATGACCACACACACACATTAACCAACCACTCAAGTGCCGGTCTGCACACCGTTCTTCCCTTTCACACGTTCACGAGTAGGATCTATTCAAAAACCACAGACATCCTCAACACCTGGCATGCCTGGAATACCACCCAAATGGCGTCTGTATGGCTCCTCTGCAGACCAGATGACGTCATAAGATATTCACTTAAAATGTTCAAGTCTTTACTCTATTCCGGACGCACAAAAAAAAACATACAAATATGCGTCTGAAATGACAAATGACAACATGGTATTGTTCTTTTGTTCTTCATCAGGGTTTCAAAAGTCAAGGTACTAAGTCACTCTCGGAGGTGTGCTAATATGAACTGTACTTACCTCACGCATTCACCATAACACAAAACTCAGTATAGGCTTACACATCAATATGTACATGGTAAGGTAAGAAGCCAAACTTTTTCACTCTGAATTAATAGATATTTTCTCCAAATGTGCTGTTTAAATGTATGGAATGGATCAACAGAGTGTTGCCTCGGGAGATGCCATACTGGATCCAGTTGTGTCCAGATAGAGGCCTAATTCCTAAAGACATGGCAGTAAAAACAAAAAGTATCTCCGATAATCCTGCAAGACTTCCCATTGTTATCACACTAACCTGACATGAAACGACTGCTGCATCTGATAGAAGATGCCTGGGGGGGGGGGGGGGGGGTAAAATTAGACTAGGATGTGTAGAGATAACAATATATATATATATAAAACTAAAAACATTGCATTTGATACGTTCCTTAAGCTCTAAACCTCAGCAGAAGCTGGTCATGATTTATGTGGACGTCGAGCAAGTTGAGGAAACTAAACTTCTTGGTGTCACCTTAGACTGTAAATTGTTAGTGTCAAGGCACATTGATTTGATTGTTGTATAGATGGTCTGTCTGTGATAAAGAGATGCTCAGCATTTTGAACACCACAGTCGACCAAACAAATCCAGCACACTCTAGTTTGATCTAATCTTGACTATTGCCCAGTGATATGGTCAAGTGGCGCAAAGAAGGACCTAGAAAAGCTGCAGCTGCTCCAGGACAGAGCAGCAGTTCTTGCCCTTCAATGTACACAGAGGGCTAATGTCAGAAGTATACATTCCTGTCTCTCTTGGCTCAAAGTAGAGGAGAGATTGACTGCTTCAACACTTGTTTTTGTGATAAATATGAATGTGTTGAAAACTCAAAATTGTCTGTATAATCAACTTACATATAGCTTGGAGAGTCCACAGGTCCAGAACAAATTCAAGAAAACGTATAGTATTATATAGAGCCATGATTGCATGGAACTCCCTTCCATCTCATGTAGCGCAAGTGAACAGCAAACCTGATTTATTTTTAAACAAATAAAGTAAGACTTCGTCGGCACAACGCCTCTCCCCCATGTGGCCTAATTCAGAAAGTAAACAAAATTCCAATTCCACATTTTCCTCATTGAAAAGCATTGAAGAGAATTGGAATGGGAATTTCAGTGTACTTTCTGAATTGACTGCAATTGAAATGGAATTGACCCCAACCCTGGTATGAACTGACATGTATGTGTAACTGATGATGCACAAACACGCACTCGACACTTTACACTCATGATTATTTTTTAGTTGTATTGTTTATTTTTTTATTTACTTGTAGTAGATGTTTTATATGTTGTATATATACACTACCGTTCAAAAGCTTGTGGTCACTTAGAAATATCCTTGTTTTCCATGAAAACATACATGAAATGAGTTGCAAAATGATAGGAAATATAGTCAAAACGTTGACAAGGTTATAAATAATTATTTTTAATTGAAATAATAATTGTGTCCTTCAAACTGCTTCCGTCAAGGAATCCTCAGTTCGCAGTAATTACAGCCTTGTAAACCTTTGGCATTCTAGTTGTCAATTTGTAATCTGAAGAGATTTCACCCCATGCTTCCTGAAGCACCTCCCACAAATTGGATTGACTTGATGGGCACTTCTTACGTACCATACGGTCAAGCTGCTCCCACAACAGTTCAATAGGTTTGAGATCCGGTGACTGTACGGGACATTTTTTCTGCGTCTCACAAACGTTCTTCTTTGTTACTGAATTGAATTGCATTTATTTTTGGCAACAGACATATCCGAACACCTCAAACTTAGATTCATCTGTCCATAACACTTTTTTCCAATCTTCCTCTGTCTACTGTCTGTGTTCTTTTGCCCATCTTAATCTTTTCTTTTTATTGGCTAGTCTGAGATATGGCTTTTTCTTTGGAACTCTGCATAGAAGGCCAGCATCCCTGAGTCGCCTCTTCACTGTTGACGTTGAGACTGGTGTTTGTGGGTACTATTTATTATTATGAAGCTGCCAGTTGAGGACTTGTGAGGTGTATGTTTCTCAAACTAGACACTATAATGTACTTGTCCTCTTGCTCAGTTGTGCACCCGGGCCTCCCACTCCTCTTTCTAGTCTGGTTAGAGCCCGTTTGTGCTGTTATGTGAAGGGAGTAGTACACAGCGTTGTACGAGATCTTCAGTTTCTTGACAATTTTTTCGCATGGAATAGCCTTCATTTCTCAGAACAAGAGTAGACTGATGAGTTTCAGAAGAAACGTCTTTGCTTCTGGACATTTTGAGCCTGTAATCGAAACAACCAATGCTGATGCTCAAGATACTCAACTAGTCTAAAGAAGGCAAGTTTTATTGCTTCTTTAATCAGACAACAGTTTTCAGCTGTGCTAACATAATTGCAAAAGTTTTCTAATGATCAATTATCCTTTTAAGATGATAAACTTGGATTAGCTAACACAACGTGCCATTGGACCACAGGCGTGATGGTTGCTGGTAATGGGCCTCTGAACGCCTATGTAGATATTCCAAAAATAAGCCGTTTCCAGCTACAATGGTCATTTTCAACATTAACCATGTCTACACTGTATTTCTGATCAATTTGATGTTATTTTAATGGATAAAAAATGTGCTTTTCTCACAAAAACTAGACATTTCTTAGTGACCCCAAACTTTTGAACAGTAGTGTAAGTCTGTAATGTCTATGTTAATGTTTTAAATGTATGTACATTTTAAAGTTTGTTATGTGTCGGACCCCAGGAAGACTAGGTGTTGCCATTGGCGTCAGCTAATGAGGATCTTAGCAAAAATCATCATCAGGCTTGTGACTCTGCAAACTTGTTGGATGCATTTGCAATGTTTTTGGGTGTGTTTCAGATGAGTGAGAAAGTAACAGGGGGTTAAAGATCATACCCCCAAGACATGCTAATCTCCCCTGTTATTGGTAATGGTGAGAGGTTAGTATGTCTTGAGGGTATGAGCCCTCTCCTGTACTCCCTGTTCACCCACGACTGCGTGGCCACGCACGCCTCCAACTCAATCATCAAGTTTGCGGACGACACAACAGTGGTAGGCTTGATTACCAACAAACAACGACGAGACGGCCTACAGGGAGGAGGTGAGGGCCCTCTGAGTGTGGTGTCAGGAAAATAACCTCACACTCAACGTCAACAAAACTAAGGAGATGATTGTGGACTTCAGGAAACAGCAGAGGGAACACCCCCCTATCCACATCGATGGAACAGTAGTGGAGAGGGTAGTAAGTTTTAAGTTCCTCGGCATACACATCACAGACAAACTGAATTGGTCCACTCACACAGACAGCATCGTGGAGGCTGAAGAAATTCGGCTTGTCACCAAAAGCACTCACAAACTTCTACAGATGCACAATCGAGAGCATCCTGGCGGGCTGTATCACCGCCTGGTACGGCAACTGCTCCGCCCACAACCGTAAGGCTCTCCAGAGGGTAGTGAGGTCTGCACAACGCATCACCGGGGGCAAACTACCTGTCCTCCAGGACACCTACACCACCCGATGTTACAGGAAGGCCATAAAGATCATCAAGGACAACAACCACCCGAGCCACTGCCTGTTCACCCCGCTATCATCCAGAAGGCGAGGTCAGTACAGGTGCATCAAAGCTGGGACCGAGAGACTGAAAAACAGCTTCTATCTCAAGGCCATCAGACTGTTAAACAGCAACCACTAACACTGAGTGGCCGCTGCCAACACACTGACTCAACTCCAGCCACTTTAATAATGGGAATTGATGGGAAATGTTGTAAAATATATCACTAGCCACTTTAAACAATGCTACCTAATATAATGTTTACATACCCTACATTATTCATCTCATATGAATATGTATATACTGTACTCTATATAATCTACTGCATCCTTATGTAATACATGTATCACTAGCCACTTTAACTATGCCACTTTGTTTACATACTCATCTCATATGTATATACTGTACTCGATACCATCTACTGTATCTTGCCTATGCTGCTCTGTACCATCACTCATTCATATATCTTTATGTACATATTCTTATCCCCTTACACTGTGCATAAGACAGTAGTTTTGGAATTGTTAGTTAGATTACTTGTTGGTTATTACTGCATTGTCGGAACTAGAAGCACAAGCATTTCGCTACACTCGCATTAACATCTGCTAACCATGTGTATGTGACAAATAAATTTGATTTGATTTGATTTTAAATTTAACTCATCAATTCTATACATGACTGGTCTAGTATGTGCATGTGATCCATATGGACACTGGACAGATAGGGTATAGGGTTACTGGCCATACACATTGACTCTGTCTGCAGGAAAATCCTCCAATTTCCTGCAGACACGGAACTTCTACCTTCCATTGTAATACCAGGGTATAAACGGCCAGATGACTTGCATTACTTCCCTAGTCTGGAATAAAGAATGATCAGAGAGTCGTCCACACCTGCCAATAGTTAAAGACAGGGGTTCCAACATGGCAGTCATAAGTGATTAGTGGTAGAAAATCAACTCATAAAACACATATATAAACTGGCCTCCAGGTCTTGGCCTTTCACTCTTTTGAAACCTGGTTTTACTGTATGATATTTGTTGGAGCTGTTTACTACAGTGCCTTCAGAAATTATTCATACCCCTTGACTTATTCCACGTTTGTTGTGTTACAGCCTGAATTCAAAACGTATTAAATAAATAAAAAATTATTTTTATTACCGATCTACATGAAATATCCATAATAACAAAGTGAAGATATGTTTCTAGAAATGTTAGCAAAATTATTGAAAATGAAATACAGAAATATGTCATTTACATAAGTATTCTCACCCCTGAGTCAATACTTTGTAGAAGCACCTTTGGCAGAGATTGCAGCTGTTAGTCTTTCTAAATCTCTAAGAGCTTTCCACACCTGGATTGTGCAACATTTTCACATTATTATTATTATTAAAAAAATTCCTCAGGCTCTGTCAAATTGTTCTGCTGAAAGGTGAAGTGGTGGAAAGCAGACTGATCCAGGTTTTCCTCTAGGACTTTGCCTGTGCTAAGCTACATTCTGTTTCTTTTTTATCCTGAAATGATTACAAGCATACCCATAACATGATGCAGCCGCCACTATGCTTGAAAATATGGAGTGGTACTCACTAATGTGTTGTATTGGATTGGCCCCAAACATAACACTTTCTATTCAGGACAAAAAAACTTTAATTATTTGCAGTATTACTTTATTGCCTTGTTGCAAACAGGATACATGTTTTGGATATTGTTTTTCTGTAAAGGCTTCCTTCTGTTCCCTCTGTCAATTAGGTTAGTATTGTGGAGTAACTACAATGTTGATCCATTCTCAGTTTGCTTGCTCGCACGACTTACGTACAGTAACCTAAGCTATCACTCATCGCAAACTTACAGTGCTGAAACAAAAACCCCTCAACACTCAAAACCTAACTGCTCTGCTGTGCCTGCTCTGCTTCGACTTCTCGGACATTGCCTCCATTGTCTGCGAACTAAAAGTTTGAAGTAACAAAATCTACCATCAGACATGTAAGCTCAGACAGGTACATGGGATGTGCTCTTTCAAGGTGGTGTGCACTCTTCCTGGGATGCATCCCAAATGGCACCCTATTCCCTTTATAGTGCCCAGAGCTGGTCAAAAATAGTGCACTATATAAGGAATGGGGTGGCATTTGGGACGCAACCCTAGTCCTAGCTGGCTGTGAGTGGAGAACTGTGAGGGGCTCTGTGTGCTGGGAGCCCAGGCTCAGGAACGGGGGATCCAGTTGCAGGGAGCTGAATCGGCGCTCTGTTGGGGCTCGGCTGGACACTGTCACTGCGTGTTTGTTGAGGGCGGGTCAATGAGGACAGAGGAATTTCACAGCACACGACTGCAGCAGCAGCAGGGTAGGCAGTATCCGAAAGGCCAGCAGATGGCGACATTTCATCTGGATTGACGGTTTCATTTTACCGTCCAAACGCATTGTATGCAGCCGGCAATACACTCGTATCCGTGTGGACTGGTTTGTACCTAAAACATTCTCCATTCAGGCTGCAAAGGCATCGATTTCCTCCTTAGATAATGTCAAGGCAGAAAAAAAACTGGGAAAAGCTGCATACTTTATTTATGAAACACCATTTTCCACCACCATGCTAGTGGCTAGTAGTACTCCTGATGTTGCGCCCCGACTCGCATTCCTAGGCATTAGCCACTTTAGCATTGTGATGGAAAATGGTGTTTTATAATGTCTGCATGTTTCCTCCTTTTTTTTCACCTTCTCTCCAATAAATCTAGTCAAGGAAGAAATGGATGCCTTTGCAGCGTGAATGGAGAATGTTTAGGTTCAAACCGGTCCACGGGGTATATAGGAGTGTATTGCCAGCTGCATACAATGCGTTTGGATGGTAAAACTGAAACGACTCAATATCGCCATCTGCCGGCCTTTGGGCTAGGTAGGCAGCAGAGCTCTACTCTGGCTCCGGCTCACAGGCATGAGCGTACATACAGTACTGACTGTAGGTAAGGTGGGCAGGGAGGATAGGCAGCTATATGGCCTGGAACACTAAAAAGTCAGTGAACAGCACAGGATACAATAGAAAATAAATCAAACAAATAATAATCATTTATTCAACTTGTCTAGCGCTGTTCATTACAAATATTATCTCAAAGCACTCGAAAAAGCAAAACAAACACGAATCAAATAATACAGATATATGATAGAGTAGGTCTGGAGTACGATTTTGAGCCCGAGTTTAACGTTTTGGGTGTTTCAAGCCTGCAACAGATGGAGCGACAGTTAAGTTGGAACCAGAGGTAGGAGTTCAACAGGGGAGATGAGCATGTCCTCTGCAGGCAGGCAGCACAGTTCACTCTTCATTGAAGACATCTCACAGGCACCTCGCCACCCGGCCATTTGACTGTGACTTCTCCGTAGCAATTGACTCTCTGGTTTTGTAGAACATGATAAGGATGACAGGCAACTCGTAACTTCAGAGGAAATCTCCTGAGCAATGAAATTGTCACTGTCAGCTTGTCAGGCATGCATGGTAGTCCTCTTCATTGGGTCGGGAGACCGTAGAAACAACCAAAAATTGGCTGGTGTACTGAAATCAAAATACATTATGTAACTAGCCTGGTACTGCAAGGACTAAGAAGGAATAAGGATATACTTTTTTTTGTAGCAGGTATTGCATTTTTTTGTTGCTATATCTGTTTCTCTTTTACATTTCCCCTAATGTAAATGTAAATGTGCTGTGTTGGAGAGGAGTGAAACACCAAGGTGGCACCAGGCACCTTGCCCCAGACAAAACAAGTGTGCTGGGTAAACAAACAATCAGCCATCCAGCTGTCTACAGTCTAGACCTGTCACCTGGCCCATAAATAACTGGACAGCTGAAGACTACTCTTACCTATCCAGAGACAAGGCCAACCTCGACTCAGGGGTAGACGTAACATAGTAAATCCAACACTCACCAACACGCACAGTATGATAGGTATGGTATGTATTAATTTGTGCATGTCCATCATCCATTTCACATGATATGTATTACAATTTGTATGTGGTGTGAATTGAAATTCGTACAAATTGTTACAATTTGCAAAACGTATGATATGTTACGAATTCTAAATTGTTGTCGCTAATGTTAGCTAGGTGGCTAATGCTAACATTAGCTATGCTAGGGGTTAGGAGTTAAGGTTAGGGTTAATAATTAGATTCAGGGTTTAAGGTTTAGGGGAAGGGTTAGCTAACATACTAAGCTATGCAAAGTAGCTCAAAAGTAGTAAGTAATCGCTAGTTTACTAATTAGCTAAAATGTTAAAGTTGTCCGTGATGAGATTCAAACACACAACTTTTGGGTTGCAAGTTATATGCCCAACCAACCACCCTACTTTCGTTTTTGCCTTATTAAGTACCCTTCTGTCTTGTGTAACCATCCCAAACATAACATATACTAATGTGAGTGTAATGGATTTACGTTTACTATGTTAAGTCTAGTCTATGAGACCAGGCTTACAAGACTGTTTCTGATGAAGTCAGAGGTCTAGGTCATGTATGGCACTAAATTAAATCTGCATACATGGTCTACTTACTAAGGAAAAGTGCAAATGTAGAAGGTTTTGCTTTCCAAGCAAGACACACTTTCCAAAGAAATGTCTCTTCTTCTTTACACCATTCATGTGTGTTACATTTGTTTCCTCCTTCAATATCAGCTGAGGCGAAAGAAGGAGGTGTGTTTCTCTGAGTCCCGAGGAGAGAATTCCCTCACTCACTCCATGATATCTTGTATATTAGAAACGTCGGCGTACAAGGCGGTCACCATACATTCATTTCACCGTGCTCGTATGAGTGTGTAAGAGATTGTACTTCTCCCCACAGACATTTACCTGGAGTCGGTTCTTTCGCGCGGAAAAGTAACACTCCGATGGAGCTCTGTGGGTCGAAGTTTCTTCTATGTAAAGAACTCCTGAAGGAAGATAACGGAACGACATTGAGAAAGGAGGAAGACACGTTATTGATCTCTTATTACCGGTGCTTTTTTGGTTCCCTTTCGAAGTTTTAAGGACCAGCTGCAATGGAAATGATTTGCGTATGTCTCCTGCCACTCTGGACCGTTGTAAAAACTCTCAAGAAAGAATGAAGTAACCGCTATGGAGCCGGACAATGCCCTGTACTCCAAACTCAAAACAGCTGGAGTTGGGGGGTGAGTACAAATTATCCAAACAAAACAGCTCTCCCCTTCATCTCTTATCTATCAGATTGATCAAGATTTAACTCACTTCTGAACATCTGTGCAGCTGTTTTAACTCCAATGCGTTTCCATACATTCCAGAAGAAATGCACGTGCACTTTCTTGAGAGCACACAATAATACAAAGTGGGAATCATGGCTGTGTCAATGAATGAATTATCCCTATTTTGTGATCCCAATGTGTGGGCTAGTCTTTTTCCTTACTATTTTCATTTTGGATTTATCAGCTATGACATAAACACGTTATTTGTCTGAACTAAAAGCCTATATTTTAGAGTAGGGGTTCCCAAACATTTTTACTGAAGCCCCCGTTCCAGCATTGGGGATCTATATTTCTGTGGGCACAAGCACTGTTCATGACACAAACTGTTCACACCCCTCTTGTTGGCAGAGAGAACATTTTGCAGGTTTAAAACGTATTTCCTTTAATTCTACATATTTCGTCATGGGGTGCCTAGAACATTTAGCCTTTTTTTAAAGCAATTTTTTTGTAGCAGTTCTATACATTTAGTCATGTCTAATGTGTATTCATGTGATATTTGAGTGACTCAAATATTACAACAAAATCTAGCTGACATGGGCTAGTTGATCTGGACATTTCTGACAGGTTATAAATAGCTCTATAAGGCAGGGTTTCCCCAACTCGATCCTGGGGCTGATTCAAATAACCAACTCACCATCAAACTCGATCCTGGGGCTGATTCAAATAACCAACTCACCATCAAACTCGATCCTGGGGCTGATTCAAATAAGCAACTTACCATCAAACTTGGTTCTGTGGGCCCAGAACCGAGTTTGGGAAACCCTGCTCTAAGGTATGCACTGACGGACATGACAAGAGGAAAACTGGTGATGCACTACCCAATTTTGAAAATGCATCCTACTATTACAACTTTCAAGAGTCCGTTGAAAGCCGGAGTTCCTTAAAAAAAATACTGTTGAAGAAAAAGCCCATTTAATAAAGCCATAATAACACGTGTCATGTGTCCTAGGCTACTGTTGAGGAGAGGCATTTTTGGAAGGGTCCGAAAAAACAGGGTCCGAAAAAAATAGGATTTTTAAAAACGAACTTCATGCAATTCTACGTCATTTGCATGATAAAAGACATTAGCTGAATCTTATTTAATACCACACAAATAACCGAAATGAGTGGCTACTCTGACGCTGACAAACTGAGATCAATCTTGAATTCAACAAACAATAGCCCAGGCCAATGAAGCGACAAAGAGATTGTACAATATTAGGAGTTAATGTACAGTAGGCTTCTACTCACTGTGATGACCGATGCACACGTCTTGGCAATAGCCTATCTCAAGATGAGCTACTTTGAAAAACAGTGCTGCTGTTTGCAAAAAATTGTGTTGTTGATTAAAAAAAACATTTCTATTGGTTCACACGTCTTCTATTTTCAGCAGTAGGCATTTCCAAACGGTATGTTTTTTTTCCCAGGGGTTAAGATTTAGGTGTGTTAGGTGTTAGGTGTGTTTTGACATTTGCAAAAGGCCAACAGACAGCCACAACCAACCATAGAAATATAAACCAGAGATGGCAGTTCCTATTCAAGTCAGGCAGCTGTTGCTAGTGTACCCATGAGTTTAATCGTCAAATTGCCAGGATAAGAGGATCCAAAACCCTCCTATGGATTGATTATATGTCTATGGCCACAACCCGAACAAGTTGTATATTTGGCAAGCATGCTGGCCAATTTGCAGCCTTCCCGACTGTAGGCAACCAGTACCTGCCAGAATGAAAGGAAAGTGGTGCATTTTCCTGGCATGGTTTAGGTCCACTTGTAGAATCTATGCCAACTCGCATTGAAGCTGTTCTGGCAGCTGGTGGTGGCCAAACACACTAAAATCTCATTTATGCTTGATCCGAAAATGTGGTTGGAGGGTCCATATGGAGGGTGTGACGCAATTGCGGAGCCTCCTGAGGCATGCAGAGGCCAAATTGAGCTCCATACAGCATCGCCGTGTGCCTCCCAAATGTTGTAACAATGCGGAGGGCTCCAAATAGCTCTGCATTGACATGATTGGTTGATGGTAGGTGGGGGAGGTCCTGTATAAACACAAACTCACTTCCTTCACAGCAGCTCTGCCCTGCTCCGGGAAGCGCAAGAAGTATGAATGCCCTGACTTCTGCAGAGGCCGTATCAGCGTAAACGCTGCACGACCACTGCTGACGTCAGATTGACCGCGCAGCGCCTTTCAGACACTATGTTGGTGTTTCCTTTATTTTGGCAGTTACATTTCTGTGCTGGTGATAAAATGTAATCCACAGTAATTTTTCTGAAACTATTGATCCTCTGTGGCTAAATTATGCTCTTTGGTATAATTTGAACATTGAGAACGGGCTCCTGTGGTTGTATAAAAAAATTATAATAAAAAAAAAGAATGTGATTTATTTGATTTTATGTTTTGCCTCATGGGCCCCCTGTGTACTTGTGCCTGCCCCTGACTCAGACAATTGCCCAGTCACATGTATTTATTATGCAGTTTATTTAAAACCTTTTATCCACAGTTACCCACGTGTGCCCCTACCTCCTCTCCTCCCGCATCTGATGATTAGCAGAGCAGCAGCAGGCTGTACAATCATTGAGAGCGGACTCCTGAAACATCTTGTGGGTTTTTTCTACCTCTTGGGCCCAGGGGCTTCAGGCCCTGGAAGGCCCTGCATTAAACCGGCCCTGCTTGCAGAAACATTGTTAGAGAAAAGTTGAATAGCCTGTGAAAAGTGTTCTGGATTCCAGTAGAGCTGGTGGCTATATACTATCAATAATTATTACAGTTATTAATGATAGCGATAACACATTTTGGATTTCAGACTGTGCATTGCAATGTCTAAGTAAGATACAACTTCCAATTAAAACATTTACTTTTGAAAGTATAAGCATTACCCTTTTATAAACTCTGCCAATGGACTTGAAGTTGCACTCTGCTGCTTATGCAGTTGTGCACTGCTGCCAAATGAACGCTGTGGGAGTGAGTAGCTGGGATGGTTTAGAGCAGGGATGGGAAACTTTGAGGGCGATGGGGGCCACAAAAAATCTGAACTCATTCATCATAATGGGCCGAAGTTGCTCGTGAGGTCTGCATACCCATAAACACACACATTGTGAGTAAAATATTATAGTGGCACCCCTCAAGCAGAGAGAAATTTTTTAGGTTTTAGAGTTTTTTTTTGTGTGTTTTGAATTGTACCCCTTTTTCTCCCCAATTTCGTGGGATCCAATTGTTTAAGTATCTACTATCTTGTCTCATCGCTACAACTCCCGTACGGGCTCGGGAGAGATGCACTGCTTCTTAAAACACAGCGCGCATCCAACCCGGAAGCCAGCCGCACCAATGTGTCAAAGGAAACACCTGGCAACCTCAGTTAGCACGCACTGCACCCAGCCCGCCACAGGAGTCACTGGTGCGCGATGAGACAGGGACATCCCTACCGGCCAAGCCCTCCCTAACCCAGACGACACTAGGCCAATTGTGCGACAGAGCCTGGGTGCGAACCCAGAGTCTCTGATGGCACAGCTGGCACTGCAGTACAGCGCCTGGGTGCGAACCCAGAGTCTCTGATGGCACAGCTGGCACTGCAGTACAGCGCCCTTAACCACTGCGCCACCTGGGAAGCCCCGTTTTAGAGTTCTTTTTTAAGTTTGCTGCAATTCTACACATTTTGCCATGGGGCAGAGAGGAAGATCAGCTGTTTTCCAACTCATTTCCTGCAATTCTACACATTTTGCCATTTTTATTTATTTTACTAGGCAAGTCAGTTAAGAACAAATTCTTATTTTCAATGAAGGCCTAGGAACAGTGGGTTAGCTGCCTGTTCAGGGGCAGAATGACAGATTTGTACCTTGTCAGCTCGGGTATTCGAACTTGCAACCTTTCTAACCACTAGGCTACCCTGCCGCCCCATGAGATGGAGAGAAATGTTTGCAGTTTTTTATATAATATTTGAGTGAAACTGACTATCAAAATCGATGTGGGCACCCCGGCTGGTAATTCGACCATGATAGGAAGTTTAGATAGCTGGCCGTTAAACTAATTTAGCAATTTGATTTTATTTAGCTGACATTGGCTAAGTGACTGACAGAACAAGAGAAAATCTGCTGATGCACAATCACATTTCTAAATTGCACCTTGTGCATTATACTATTGTAACTCGCAACAGTAAATTGAGACTAGGGCTGTGCGGTGACCGTCTTACCGCCACACCGGCGGTCAGTCAAAGTCCACATGACCGTTTAGTCATGGTAATTAGGCTTCTCCAAGCTCTGATGGTGCTGCTGGTCATTAGTAGCCTACCAAACCTGCTAACTGCCTCATACTCAGCATTCTATTGTCCCTCTAATCACTCCGACATCAATGCAAATGTATTCAAAAACCTAATCAAACACTTCATGAAAGCCCATGAGCTCATGTTGTGCAACATTTCTACAGGCTATGCAATTGTGGGAGAAAACAGAGTGATGGCCACTAATAAAAATAGGAGGAGCCCATCATCTTTCTATAGGCCTACTCTATTTATTTCTCATCTTTCCTAATATTAAGCACATTGCTTATATTTACAACAGAAGTATAGACTACCTGGCTGGCATGAAAATAAACCACGGGGAAATGCGTCGTCCATTCGCTTTTAAGTGACATATTTTTTTCTCGTTGCCCCTGGTTCGATACAGGTGCATGATAATGGTCCATTCTAAATCAAAACAAATGTCACACATATATTATTATGTATAGACAAGATTAAATCAAGATTAGTCTGATTGGTGACAATATTAGCCTATCATTTGAGAATTATATATTTTCACTTGTGAATGATGCCCAGCATAAGAAACATTGCCTTTTTTTACGACTTGTTCGAATCATAGTTGCACACCTCATGTAGACTAGCCCATAGGCCTATATGTTTCAATAAGGTTTGTATGCAACTAAAGTTGCCAAATAACTTCTTAAAATGAAGCACATTAGTCCGCTTTACAAGGGGTGTAGTGCCTAACTGTTATATATAAGCATAGTGTGAGTTCCAAGTTTGGGGAAGATAATTTGACTATAAAATGCACCTTTATAATACAAACATTACATACATAATTGCATTCGCGGTCACTTTTGATAATGCTGTTTTCCGCTAATGGAACATTCGCGCTTGTAGCCTACTACCATGTGCGCATTGCTGCGCTTATAATTTGAAGAAATAGCCTAATAGTTTATCAACATTTTAAGCTAAACGTTCTGATCTGTTGCTTCAGTCACATTGTATAAAAACGTTTTTGGGATGCTAGTGGTTGTATTAATTTGTGATCGCATTCCACAACTGTCTCAGACTATGTTTGGAATATTTATTGATTTTACAGAATATAATATATCGGCTTTTGTACTATGGGGGATAGTAGATTGACATAGGCTAGTGCTTTTGCTGTTCGCTAGGCCTACACATCTTGTTGGCTGACGAAAAGTAAATATGTACAGTTCTTCCAATATCTTCAATATGCACCTCGGAATTGGATAAGGACACGCGCAATTGCGTCCTGGATGTGTCTGTTTTAACTTGTAGTCTGTGACAAAGACCCGATCACGTGACGGAGAGCGGCGTGAGTGAGAGACAATTTGGATTGCGCAGTACACTCAGGGAGAAGCGCACAACGCAGCACACCGGGTCGCAAAAGGCATGTATTTTTTTTAGAGTGCATTACAGCCACAAAGGGGATTCCACCGTGAAATTCTAGGCATTATCAAGTGCTTGTCAAATTGTGAATGAGAGACTTTTTGAGTGTGTACAGGCTGTGCAAAAAAAACTGCCTTTCAAGCGACATTTTTCAAGTCATCATTAGAGTCTCATCATGCAGCCTTGACATGTATAAAAATCGAATCATATAGCCCAACGCTTGTAGAACGACTAAAGTTACACGAATAACTCTAAATTAAGGATATAGGAGTACCTATTTATTTGTTAACCGCTCAACACAGAATAGCCGCATTTGTGCACTCCCTCAAATCGTTTGGAGAAAATATCTATATTTTATTCAGCTTTTTTCAATTGTATTCTTCATACTATAAAATAATATAACATCATGCCACGGATTTATAAGCTAATCTTATCTGCTAAATTAACGAGTGTAGCCCACTGCCATTTGGCATTGCCACATCGGGACCTAACATAAGGACAACTCAGAATATGCTATTCTGTTCTTCTGAAATTGACTACATTTTCTTCATATCATGCTTCTTTAGACCGGTCTAAAATAAATAATGAATTTATTGTGAAGGTGTAGGCTATATTACATGGATGTATTATACTTTTTAAAATGGCTTGTATGCTATGTGTGAATCCAGGAGATGCTAAATGTGTTTATGTTAGTTAACGATCAATTACTGTGAGACCGACAGTTATTTGCTTGAAGGCTGACGAAATTTCGTGACTGCCACATCCCTAGTTGAGACCCTGACGGAGTTCGTAAAAAAATCACAAAACAATGTATTCTTAAATCTCACTCTGCTGATTGGCTAGTTCAGTGAGTGGGTGGGGGAATACACAATTCACCAATGCATTATAAACTCAGCATAAAATAGAAACGCCCCTTTTCAGGACCCTGTCTTTCAAAGTTAATTCGTAAAAATCCAAATAACTTCACAGATCTTCATTGTAAAGGGTTTAAATACTGTTTCCCATGCTCGTTCAATGAACCATAAACAATTAATGAACATGCACCTGTGGAATGGTCGTTAAAACACTAACAGCTTACAGATGGTAGGCAATTAAGGTCACCGTTGTGAAAACTTAGGACACTAAAGAGGCCTTTCTACTGACTCTGAAAAACACAAAAATAAAGATTCCCAGGGTCCCCTGAACGCGCCTTAGGCATGTTGCAAGGAGGCATAAGGACTGAAGATGTGGACATGTCCGTACTGTGAGATGCCTAAGACAGCGCTACAGGGAGATAGGACAGACAGCTGATTGTCCTCGCAGTGGCAGATCACGTGTAACAATACCTGCATAGGATCGGTACATCCGAACATCACACCTGCGGGCAACATCACACCTGCGGGCAGGTACAGGATGGCAACAGCAACTGAGTTACACCGGGAACGCACAATCCCTCCATCAGTGCTCAGACTGTCCACAATAGGCTGAGAGAGGCTGGACTGAGGGCTTGTAGGCCTGTTGTAAACAACGTCGCCTATGGGCACAAACCCACAGGTGCTGGACCAGACAGGACTGGCAAAAGGTGCTCTTCACGGACGAGTTTTGTCTCACCAGGAGTGATGGTCAAATTTGCGTTTATCGTCGAAGGAATGAGCGTTACACCGAGGGCTGTACTCTGGAGCGGGATCGATTTGGAGGTGGAGGGTCCATCATGGTGTCACAGCATCATCGGACTGAGCTTGTTGTCATTACAGGCAATCTCAATGCTGTGTGGTCCAGGGAAGACATCCTCCTCCCTCATGTGCAGGCTCATCATGACATGACCGTCCTGACAATGCCACCAGCCATACTGTTTGTTCTGTGCGTGATTTCCTGCAAGACAGGAATGTCAGTGTTCTGCCATGGCCAGCGAAGAGCCCAGATCTCAATCCCACTGAGCACATCTGGGACCTGTTGGAACGGAGGGTGAGGTCTAGGGCCATTCCCCCCAGAAATGTCCAGGAACTTGCAGGTGCCTTGGTGGAAGAGTGGGGTAACATCTCACAGCAAGAACTGGCAAATCTGGTGTAGTCCATGAGGAGGAGATGCACTGCAGTACCTAATGCAGCTGGTGGCCACACCAGATACTGACTGTTACTTTTGATTTTGACCCCCACTTTATTCAGGGACACATTAATCCATTTCTGTTAGTCACTTGTCTGTGAAACTTGATCAGTTTATGTCTCAGTTGTTGAATCTTGTTATGTTCATTCAAATATTTACACGTTAAGTTTGCTGAAAACAAACACAGTTGACAGCGAGAGGACGTTTCTTTTTTTGCTGAGTTTATTACATTCAAACTAGTTGTCGTCACAACTCAGCAAACCTCGATGCCTTATATGCTTTTCTGCAAATATAAATGTTGAATGTAATGTTAAAATATTGAATGAGGCAAAGGTGCAGAAAGCTGAGGATGTAGAAGTGACTATAGAGGTAGTAAGTGTAATAAGCCTGTGGTCACTTGGTGACTTTCTGCTGGAGTAACACTCAGTGTCTCCCTGCCTCCCTGGCTGCCTGGCTGGAATCTCCAGGCCTGCAGGTCATTGAGAGGCCTCACTCTGTAAGAGGAAACCGCAGAAGTCAATGAGTTTTTCAGATTGTGGACAAGTAGATGTGCCGTAACCACATACTGTAAAGCATTCTCATCCAGCTCAAGTACTCATTGCTGGTGAATACTGCATTGCTGGCGAAACCAAATACAGGCATAACATGCACTTTTACACTTTGGTCTTAATGGATTCCAACACTTATCCAGGCTAACATCCAGGCTGAAAACTACTCAGTGATATTCCCAGTCCATCATTGAGACTCGTCCTTTGGCCACATTCACTTTCCTTATCTTTAGTTTGAAGTACGTAGTCATGGGACTGAAAAACAAACTCACAGGATAATACAACCTCGTTATGTATGTGACGTCACTGTCGGACTCTGAACTGGAAGTGCTGACTGATGATTTAGTGTGTTGAGTTTCTTAGTGTTGATGTTTCCAGATGTTTGTCTCCCCCTGCCCTTTTCTTAATTTTCCCCTTATCTTTGCTTCCCTGATTTCTAAGAACCATAGGCGGGGGTAATGCAATTACAAGCCATTGGAGACCTTAGTCAGAGGCTGTGTCAAAAAAATAATTTTTCAAAATGTTGTTACATTACAGCCTTAATCTAAAATTAAGTAAATTGTTTTTTTGCCCTCATCCATCTACACTCAATACCCTAAAAAGAGAAAGCAAAAACAGTTTTTTAGTATTTTTGCAAATGTATTAAAAAAAATGAAATATCAGATTTGCGTAAGTATTCAGAGCATTTACTCAGTACTTTATTGAAACACCTTTGGCAGTGATTACAGCCTCGAGTCTTCTTGACGCTACAAGTTTGGCACACCTGTATTTGGGTAGTTTCCCCCATTCTTCTTTGCAAATCCTCTCAAGCTCTGTCAGGTTGGATGGGGACCATCACTGCACAGCAAGTTTCAGGTCTCTCCAGAGATGATCGATCAGGTTCAAGTCTGGCCTCTGGCTGGGCCACTCAAGGACATTCAGAGACTTGTCCCGAAGCCACTGCATTGTCTTCCCTGTGTGCTTAGGGTCGTTGTCCAGTTGGTAGGTGAACCTTCGCTCCAGTCTGAGGTCCTGAGTGCTCTGCAGCAGATTTTCATCAAGGATCTCTCTGTACTTTGCTTTGTTCATCTTTCCCTTGAACCTGACTAGTCTCCCAGTCCCTGCCTCTGAAAACACCCCCACAGCATTATGCTGCCACCACCATGCTTCACCTTAGGCATGTTGTCAGGTTTCCTCCAGACGTGGCACTTGGCATTCAGGCCAAAAAGTTCAATCTTGGTTTCATCAGACCAGAGAATCTTGTTTCTCATGGTCTGAGAGTCTTTTAAGTGCCTTTTGGCAAACTCCAAGTGGGCTGTCATGTGCCTTTTTCTGAGGAGTGGCCTCCATCTAACCACTCTACCATAAAGAACTGATTGGTGGAGTGCTGCAGAGATGGTTGTCCTTCTGGAAGGTTCTCCCATCTCGACAGAGGAACTCTGGAGCTCTGTTAGAGTGACCATCAACCCATCAAATACTTGGTCACCTCCCTGACTAAGGCCCTTCTCCCGCAATTCCTCAGTTTTCCCGGGCGGGTCTTGGTGGTTTCAAACATCTTCCATTTAAAAATGATGGAGGCCACTGTGGTCTTGAGGATCTTCAATACTGCAGACATTTTTTCGTATCCTTCACCAGATCTGTGCCTCGACACAATCCTGTCTCGGAGCTCTACGTACAATTCCTACGACCTCTTGGCTTGGTTTTTGCTCTAACATGCAATTGTCAGCTGTTGGGCTGACAGGTAATGTCCAATCAACTGAATTTCCCACAGGTGGACTCCAGTCAAGTTGTAGAAATTTTCAATGATGATCAATGGAAACAGGATACACCTGAGCTCAATTTTGAGTTTGATAGTAAAGGGTCTGAATACCTATGTAAATAAGGTTTTTCTGTTGTTGTTTTTTTATAAATGTGCAAAATGACTAAAAATCTGTTTTTGCTTTGTCATTATGGGGTATTGTGTGTAGATTGATGAGGAAAACATTTAATTTAATCAATTTTAGAGTAAGGTTATAACGTAACAAAATGTGGAAAAAGTCAAGGGGTCTGAATACTTTCCGAATGCACTGTAGTGCACTACTTCTGACCAGAGCCCTATGTGTTCTGATCAAAAGTATTGCACTATATAGGGAATAGGGGCTCAGATGAAAAGCAGTCAGAGGGAGACTAAGGGGGAGCAGTACTCACCTAGCCCCCCCTGTAGGTCAGATTATCTGCCATGTGGATAGGAAAGTTCCCCAGTGACTTGAACCAGCTGGATGGGCTTTGTGTAGAAGCAGTACTTCTGATGCTGGTGCTGCTTATGCTGCTGCCTCCATGGGTTACTATACATGAGATCTGACTAGGAGCAATAATGTCATAAACCACATATTTACTACTTAGAAACTAAGGATGAAATGAGTGCAGAAATGAATTTTTAAACCTTCTACAAACCCTGTTATAACCTATACTCTATGGCAGTGGTGTAAAGTATTTAAGTAAAAATAATTAGTTTTTTGTGGTATCTGTACTTTACATTGCTATTTATATTTTTGACAACTTTTACTTTTACTCCACTACATTCCTAAAGAAAATAATGTACTTTTTACTCCATAGATTTTCCCTGATACCCAAAAGTACTCGCTACATTTTAAATGCTTAGCAGAACAGGACAATTGTCTAATTCACGCACTTATCAAGAGAACATCCCTGGTTATCCCTACTGCCTCTGATCTGGCAGACTCACTAAACACAAATGCTTCATTTGTAAATTGTGTCTGAGTGTTGAACTGTGTCCCTGGCTGTCCGTATATTTAAAAAACAAGAAAATTGTGTCGTCTGGTTTGACATTTTAAATGATTTATACTTTTACTTTTGATACTTAAGTATATTTAAAACCAAATACTTTTAGACTTTTACTCAAGTAGCATTTTACTTTGTGACTTTCACTTTTACTTGAGTCATTTTCTTTTAAGGTATCTTTACTTTTTCTCAAGTATGAAAATGAAGTACTTTTTCCATCACTTCCCTATGGATGAGTGTGTGTAACCATATTCTCTCTCTACCCCACAGGAGAACTCTGATACTCTGGACTATTCTCTATTGTACCTGTTTCCTGGGGCTAGCTCAAGCACACCCTGAAGGTGAGGTTTCATTATTTCATTCTGAAGTAAGGATTCAAAAATCCAATCATGTATTTTTATTGAGTTTTGTTATAGCTGTACAGCAGAACATCGTATTGCATATTGTCAGTGTCAAATTGGTACAGCCTAGTAAAAACACACTTGGAAAGTGCTGGGGCAAAACGTGTATGATATACAATAATGTAAAGGGGTGAAATGTGGACTGTAAAATGTATCATAACCCAGCTGAAACAGCTTTACTTCATTCAAGCCTTCCAAACATAAGTCCTTTATCATTTAACGTGTTTCGTGAAGTTGAGGATTATCTATCTATCTATCTATCTATCTATCTATCTATCTATCTATCTATCTATCTATCTATCTATCTATCTATCTATCTATCTATCTATCTGTCTGTCTGTCTGTCTGTCTGTCTAGAGGCTCAGCTGAAGCATGTTTATTCTGAGAGAGGCAACAATCCTTTCTCCAACAGTAGTTGCTATCTCCTTTACTTCTTTCCGGTGTGGAAGTGAAGAGATTGTGGAGACAAAACGCTCTCTGTTCTATTTCTATTGTGGGAGTGGGAGATGTGTACTGAAGATTCTACGGGGATTGCATCTTCTGAATCTTCTGATATCCTTCCCTCTTCTGTCTCTGATGCAATGGCTGCGTTTACTGTGGAACTCTGCCAAGATGTTCTAATAAAGGATGTTTGTGAAGATCTGGATGTAATAGGGTCAAACCTAGAGTTTTGGCATTCACTGTCCCCCTTCCTATAACAGACTACTTACTCCCATTATGTTATTCTACTTACTCCCATTATGTTATTACATTTCATCTTGTATCTAGCAGACTGTAAAATAATCTCTCGGAACCATTATACAGATAATTGTAAGCTACAGTATCATGGGATATTCTGCTGATGAAGTAAGTTTTTGTTCTTGTCTTCAAGTTCAGCTTCAGTTTGATGTCCTTTCCGTGTGTAGGGAGGTCTGTCCAGTGATCATGCCCTCCCTGCCTCCCACTTGCCTGCACATAGAAATGTCACAAATGCCACCCTACTCCCTATATAGTGCACCACTACGGGCCCTGGTCAAAAGTAGTGCTTCAAATAGGGAATAGGTTGTCATTTGGGACGCTGCATAATGTACAGCCCACCCCCTTCCTTCCCCCCTAACATGACTTATGGCTCAACAGCCCTTAAGAATCATAGCTGCAGTGTCTGTACTGTTCTGTATTTCCTCTCTATTGTAGCACTATAATTCAACTCAGTGTTTAGTTGACTGTTGCCCACATTTGTTTTGCATTAGCCAAGGGGAAGTTGTACTTTCACATCTGAAGCCATGTACTGTAGTCTTTATGTGGGTCACGAAGAGGATTAATCGTTTCAACCACCTTATTTCAACCTGGTGCAGAGAGTTAAACATTTTGTTTGGGAGACAGATACAGAGATGGGGAGATTGATGAGAAAGATATATCACAGAAAGTGATTGGCATAAACAGCAGTCAAACTACTCCCTCCAGGGACAATGTGTGGTGGTAGGGGCGGCAGCGCTACCTCTAGACCAAGCTGGAGAAACAGGGGGTTGTTTTAATGCTGATCTAAGAAGTTTTAAACACCAGATTCAGACTTTATTGGCCTCAAACAGCATGGTACAACCACTGTACCTGGTGGTAACCAGATGGCTTATTACGGTACCATATTTCAGCTACATTACTTCACGTTAGACAGAGATGAAGGAGAGATGATTTGTATAAAGCAATACACCATTTACTGTAGGTGAGCCATACACCGTTAAAAGTGTTTTGTAACACTACAACTAGCGGCAACTGAGCTGCCACCAATGTTAAGGAGACAAAACCTTCACTTTGCTAGTTGTTAAAACTCATAATCCTGAAATGTTCTGCAACATGACATGGTGTTGTAACACCACTTAATCAAGAGTTGTGCAATACCTTGCCAGAGATTGGGAAAGCTACTGGAAAATGTTGAAAACACTATTATTTGTGTTTCAAATCCTGTCCAGTGCAGAATTACATCCTTTCTTCTGGAGTTTTCAAATACTGTAAATGGGAGTCCGTTCTCTTATTTCGTATTCCCCGCTCTTATATGGTGTGTCACACCGTGTGTGTTGATAAACCCCTCATTGGTAACACCAAAAGGTCAAAGGTTAAGTATTATTCTCAAATAAAAGACACCAGAAAAGATCGCTTTATGAAAATGCAAATGAATAAGATTGTCCAGGATAATAATGAATGAGTACATATTACTTTTTCACGACCTGATTTTAAAGCATCAAATGCTTTATTTTTTCTGTGGCAAATTATCCAATGACAACAAAACATTAACAGGTCTTTCACATGGTATATTGATAAAGTAAGACAGTTCTAAGATCTGTAAGGTATTTATCATATTCTTCAAAATCAAGAGAATATGACAGTGTAGGCTGCTGAGGGGAGGACGGCTCATAATAATGGCTGGAACGGAGTAAATGGAATGGCATCAAACCATGTGTTTGATACCATTCCACTGATTCCGCTCCAGCCATTATCACGAGCCCGTCTTCCCCAATTATGGTGCCACCAACCTCCTGTGATGACAGAGGACCACAGTATGAGTCATAATACCCATAACACCTAGCGGTCAAACAAGAAAAAATGGATCCAATTGTTTTTCCACCATTCATTTTCCCAACAGGGGATTTAAGTAACACTTAAAATAAGGGCTTGGTTTTGTGTAGGCTTACCCTGTCGTGACATTTTGATAACCGTGTAAATCTCTCAGACAAGGTGACTTTTATCAATATATTCAGCTTTATTACCCCCCAGAAATGAAATGCTAATTAGCTGCTAATGTGGCTATCATAATGAACTACAAATGCCATGATGATCTGGACGAGACTGCCAAATCAAGGCAAAGGTTAGAATCTCTGGATTATCTATCTAATGTCAGCTAAATTTAGTAATGAATACATTGGCTACATTTCTTTAACCCTCCTGCTGTGTTCCGGTCGAATTGGACCGAAGTTTTCTCTCTAAAAAATGTAGTTAATTTTATCTGATTGTCATAAGGTTCCATGACTTTGTCCATACAGGGCAGCTGAACACACAAAATACATTTGGATGATTTTCATTACATTTTGGGTGTTTTATTTAACTTTTGTACACATGTGGTGTTCCCGGTGCAATTAGTGTATAGAATTGAGTTTAGCCACATGCCCATTTATCAGATGGACACACTTCCTCTCCCAGACCCCCACACGCATGTGTGTTTGAACACACACACACACACACACACACACACACACACACACACACACACACACACACACACACACACACACACACACACACACACTTTTTTCATTTTTTTTCCCTGCCCGCCATCTTACACCTACCTCGTGGCCCAAGAGGAGGTGCCTGCAAACTTGCCTGTTTTTATACTTGACAATATAGTTTTCTAGTAGAGGGTTCATCCGCCTTCATGCCCGAGACTGGGGAAATTCTGAACAGTACAACAGAACAATGTTTGAAGTTCATATTTTAATCAAAACATTTGTTTTCTGATATGGGGGCCCAGGCTTTAGCTCAATGGGATTAACAAGTTCCTCACATGGAACGTGTGCTTGAATGGGTAACATTACAAAATGTGTCATCTTACTGCCCCAGAAGTCACAGATTAAATAAACTGTCCCACTTCTTCTCTGTCTTCTCCTGTTTCTAATCTGTGTAAATAATGAATAGGAAAAGTAAAGGTGAAATACCACAAAAATATTCTCCATAGGCCCTGTAGATGGGTTAGCTGACAACGTCACGGAAACGATACGCACGATTCAATGGGGCAGAAGTTTGTTAATTGTTGTGATTGTGGATGGCCAGATAGCTAAACATCAATGACAAGAAACTGCCACTTGGGAAATCGGGACTCGTTTCTGCTAGTTTCATCTTGTTATTGATACCATATTTTGTTTAGAGTTATTTTGACTGATTTCGCTAGCTAGCTAACCAACAACTGTAACGATGTAGTGTATTTGATAGACCACAAGTGCTCATTGTGCAAATGTCTTTATGTTTTCAATAAACATTGGAGACAAAATATAGTTTACATGTTGTCAACAATCTAAGTCAATCCCGTCTGTTTCGCCCTATAGTTGCACGCACATTGGTTTTGTTGCTAAACAACCAACCCATCTATTTAGACTTGAGAGAAGTTCAAGTATTCAGCAAAAAAAATATTGACTTAAGTCCATGGTCGTGTAACAATGGTCGATCAGTTCAACCGTTGATTCCTGAAGAATGTCTGAGTGGACTTTGTCAGTGTCGTGACAAGCAGCAGATACAAATCCACCTTGTCACACAAATATCAGATGCCCACATTATGTATGTTACCTCATGCTACTTCTGCTATAACTTACATAGCCCTAAACATTTGGATTGTAACGTCATTTTAACCTCACAATGGGCCTGACAACTGTAGTAGCCCTATACTGCTCTACCAAGCAAAAAGACAGTAACTGCTCATGACGTGGAACTGAGAAAAATGGATTTTTATTTCCATTGGTTTCACAGTAACTTTATGCAGTTACTGCTAACATGACCCCCATTTTCCCCAAAACACAATACAAAAGAGGCAGGATACTTGTCCACATGATTAAGCATGCATTTAATGTAGGAAAAATGACATTAACTCATTTTCGACCAAATTGAGCAGTTACTGCCTTTTGTCTACCCTAGGAAAAGTAGGAAAAGTATTCAGTGTCTTCTTTAGGATTTGTTTGGTGAATCATGGGTTACTCCGTCATTTGTAACAAGTTTCAGTAAATTATTTTCGGTAGCATTTCTATGTTGAAGATTAAAAAATAATTTGGTGCATTTTCCCCCGTATTCCATCCAGTTGGCTTAATGTTTTAAATATATTACACTTGATCTTTCCTAAATAAGTTCCTCCATTTTTTTTGTTTTTCCTCTAACTTATTCTGTGCCTCTATGGCACAGTTTTTTTTTATTGTCATCTATCTGTACTATTAGTCCTTCTATTTCCTTTGTTAATATGAACATCTTTTGACCTAAATTGCTTTTGTTTCAAAGATGAGCATTGAATTGCATGGCCTCTAAAGGCACATTTAAAAGTGTCCCATACAATAAAGGGATCTGCTGTACCTATGTTATGTTGGAAAAAGCACGTTATAAATTCTTCTGTCCCCGTTAAAAACATGTTATCATCCAATAGGCTTGGATTAAATTTACAATATCCTCTCCCATGTGGAAATTCTGTAAGAGTAATGTATTTGCCAGTTATTTGATGGTCCGACCGCATTATGTCCCCTATCATCACTTTTTAAACTTTTGGTGCCAGCGAGAATGGAATAAGAACGTTGTCAAGACGACTAGCTTGATTGAGCCTCCACCATGTATATCTCACTAGATCCAGATATTTAAGCCTCCATATACCCACTAGATCCAATATATCCATCTTCTTTATGTTGTTAACAAGTTGTGGAAAAATACTGGATGACAGCTCTGTCTCTTGATCACTGGAAACTCATGTGCAAACTGTAATAGCCTACAATAAGTTGTAAAATATTGATTGAAAATGATCATCATTCAATCTTTAGGCTATAAAACCATTTGCATTTATAAACAATTTGATTGTATGTGTTTTGATGCTGCTTTTTAGGTGCACTGAAACCGCAAATGTTTTCCACAACACTCTCTTACAAACACGTGAAGAACAAGTGGATGTTTCAGAGCACATCCATTCTGTTTTCAAACACATTCTGTGTATCAAACAACCTCCAAAACACCAGATCTCAACTTAGGTGCATTAATTCCCATGGTTTTATTTCACAACGAGGGTGTTTTGAGTCATGCTATTTTAACAGTGTAGAGCCCTCAATCTGAACTCTGGACCTTGAAGCTAGTTCCACTGCGTTTTTTCATTGTACCCCTCTGATCAGGGACTGATTTAGACCTGGGACACCAGGTGAGTGCATTAGTTATCAGGTAGAACAGAAAACCAGCAGGCTACGGATGTCGTAGGGTAAGAGCTGAATACCCCTGGTGTAGAGACTGGACTGGACTGTATCTGGTTTATCTCCTATCAGCTATTTAAACCCAAGTGAGGTGTGACAATGTTGTAACAAGTGTTGAAAGTTTTTCTACAACAACTCATCTGATTTATTATAAACTTTCTGGACCATTTGATCTCCTGTAAGTAAAGCTGCTTTTAAAAAATGTATTTCTTACTAGCAGAGGCGGCACATAGCCTAGCAGTTAAAGCGTTGGGCCAGTAACCGAAAGGTCGCTGATTCAAATAGCCAAGCCAACAAGGTGGAAAACCTGTTGATGTGGCCTTATGCAAGGCACTTAACCCTAATTTGCTCCAGGGGCTGACCCCGTAGATAGGCTGTCATTGTAAATAAGAATTTGTTCTTAACTGACTTGCCTAGTTATATAAAGGTTAAATAAAAAAGATGATGGCAGATGAAACTTCAAACTTTCACTATGCAGTATTTCTAGTCTTGGTTAAAGGAGTCATGGTTGTCGCTAGAAATTATATTTGAGTTCAATTCACCTGAAATATGCACTGATTTGAAATCTGCACATATAAAATATTTATGGAATAACTAACACTTTAAACAAAGCACTGTAACTGGCATATGGTTACAACAATTATATTTAACCTCCATTCATTCCCATAAGATGTAATTAAATAATGGTACATCCAAGCTTCTGTAATATTTCCACAATGCAACTTAATAACCCTTAAATCTGGCATCCTCTTACAGTCAGCTCCAGTCCTCATCTTTACACTCTACTCAGCAGAACATATTATTTCCAGACAAAGAAAATATTTTTTGTTGTTGTCTGCGCTGTAGATCTGTGGATATTCGTTGTTGTTAAAGGTCCAATTTTCAAATGATCAACATTAAATCATTTCTGAGTAACAATTTGGTACCGTATTGTTATTGTTTTCAATGAAAATGGTAAAACAAAACAAAAAATTGCTTCTTAGCAAAGAGCAATTTCTCAACAAACAATTTTGCCAGGACTATGGGAGTGTTCTGAGTGGGGAGGGGGAAACTAAAAACAAGCTGTTATTGGCAGAAAGGTTTGGAGCTCTCTTTCTTATTAGTCTATAAACTAATTTAACGCCTGGTGATGTCACCAGGTAGGCCAAAACTCCATCCCACAAAAACAGGCAGACATTTCAGGTGGTGTTTTCAAACAGCTCTTACTCTTAAAGGGCATTATCATAAATTTCACAATTTCACAGTATTATTCCTATCTCATAGTATGGAAATATATACAGTACCAGTCAAAAGTTGACACACCTAGACGTTCAGGGTTTTTTTTATTTTTGAAATTATTTTCTGCATTGTAGAATAATAGTGAAGACATCAAAACTATGAAATAACACATTGAATAATGTAGTAACCAAAAAAGTGTTAAACAAATCAAAATATGTTTTATATTTGAGATTCTTCAAAGTAGCCACGCTTTGCCTTGATGACAGCTTTGCACATTGTTGGCATTCCCTCAACCAGCTTCACCTGGAATTATTTTCCAACAGTCTTGAAGGAGTTCCCACATACGTTGAGCACTTGTTGGCTGCTTTTCCTTCACTCTGCAGTCCAATTCATCCCAAACCATCTCAATTGGGTTGAGGTTGGGTGATTGTAGAGGCCAGGTCATCTGATGCAGCATTCCATCACTCTCTTTCTTGGTGAAATAGCCTTTACACAGCCCGGAGGTGTGTTGGGTCATTGTCCTTTTGAAAAACAAATGATAGCCCCACTAAGTGCAAACCAGATGGGATTGCGTATCGATGCAGAATTCTGTGGTAGCCATGCTGGTTAAGAGTGTCTTGAATTCTAAATAAATCACAGACCATGTCATCAGCAAAGCACCACCAATCACACCTCCTCCATCATGCTTCACGTAGGGAACCACACATGCAGAGATCATCTGTTCACCTACTCTGCGTCTCACAAAGACACGGCGGTTGGAACCAAAAATCTCAAATTTGGACTCATCAGACGAGGACACATTTTCACTGGTCTAATGTCCTACCTTGTCACAATAGAACTGATTGGCCCAAATGCATTAAGAAGGAAAGAAATTCCACAAATTAACTTAGGCCCAAGACTATAAAATGAATTGATCCTGCAGCTGTACTTGAATACAATGAACACTGTCCACGAGGAATCAGAAAGGCATTCACCATCTATTTTAGTGCATGAGTGATGTCTGGTATCAGAAAATTAATGCATTGTTCACAATAAAACTATGCTTCTCAGATTTTCACTGCATCTTCACTGTTGTTTTGCTTAAAGTGTGCCATGATTGATGGACCAAATTGCCAGTCTATGACTTTGACAACATTTGAATGCCACTACTGAATTAAACCAAACACGTTGTTTACATTTTGCAACTCAGAAAGAGGCTCTCAGAAATCCTGTAAAGATGGCTGAACGTCAAGTCCACATCACTATTAAGCACTTCTTCTTTAGTGAGGGCAGACAGAAAAGACAGACATCATGATAAATACCATGCCACCTTGCTGTCACATCACACCTTTGCAACCAGTAATCTGGCATCATCTGTAAACTGTCCATTAGCACCCTGATGTTGAGTCTTTGTGTCTATAACACGCCTGTTTTGGAACACTTTTTAACCCTATTGAACTTCCATTCTCTGTCTAGACTGTCTGAATATGTTTTGCACTCCTACTGTATGAGATAGGGTCATTGTGTGATCTGTGGTGTGTTTCTTCTGGTTCTCTGTAGATATATGACATTGTGTGATTTGTCGGATGGTGTGTTTCTTCTGCTTGTCTATAGATGTAGACATGGTGGGATTTCTGTGATCTGTGTGTCTCTGTCCTCTTTCTCTGTAGACGTGGCCATTGTGTGATGTGTCTGATGGTGTGTTTCCTCTGGTTCTCTGTAGATGTGGATGTCTTACAGCAGCTGGGGCTCTCAGGGACAAGGAGCGGAGGGGGTTCATCGTCCTCAGGGGCCCGTGCTGCTCCCCAGGGGGTCATCCCCTTTAAGTCTGGGGTCATCCTCACCCAGCGGGCCCGGGTCCAGGCCCCCCTGTCTTCCATCCTCCCCACTGCCTCCTATCCCACCACCAACCTCTCTCTGATCCTCAGCCTGAGCTCCCACCGCATCAACAGCGCCTTCCTCTTCACCGTCCTGTCCAAGAGGAAGAGACTGCAGCTGGGGGTCCAGTTCATCCCGGGGAAGGTCCTGGTCTACGTTGGCCAGAAGGACTTTGTCCATTTTGACTATGACGTTCACAACGGCCTGTGGCACAGCCTGGCCCTGGACATCCGAGGCCAGAGGGTCTCGTTATATACTTCTTGTGGGAAGACTAGTGTACATGCAGATCTGCATTCTAAAAAAGAAGAGGCCCTGGATCCCGAGGGCTCTTTCCTCTTGGGTAAGATGGCCCAGAACTCAGTGCAGTTTGAGGGTGCCATTTGCCAGTTTGATATTTACCCCTCTGCCAAGGCAGCTCATAACTATTGTAAGTACATAAAGAAACACTGCAGGGAGGCCGACACCTACAGGCCTGTATATCTCCCACCCCTGCTACCTCTGATCCCCTCAAACCCAAACTTTACTGTCACCCTCAACACTCCTCTGCTGTCGACTGAGGTAACCAGGAAAGTCCAGAGTCCTAGTCTGGTCTTGACTGGGGACAGAACCCGGACTAAGCTTGTTGTCCCGACCAGCCGCCCCACAGTGGCGCCAACCCTCTCTGTGCGTGAGATTTTTGTCACACCAAAGTCTGGAACTATGTCCCTGTCCCTTCCTGCGACTGTCGCCCCGACAATGGCCAGGCCAGGATTAGAGCACCCCTTAATGGCCAAGACTCACACTGTTACTGTACCCCTCAGGACCAGCGGAACACAAACATCCCCAAAGCCAACATCCAGTGGCGACAGCAGTACTAAAAAGAGCATGGCGGTGGAACCTGGTGTTAAAACCCCAAAGCCCATAGGGAGCAGATTGGCTGCTGCGCCAACCCTTTCCGCCACCACCCGGCCACTAAAGAGGAAGCCAGACCTCCAAACCACGGCAGCATCCAAACAAGGCTCTTCTTCAAACTCAAACACCTCCATCCTCTACATCCAGAGAAAGCAGCTGACCGTGCTGGCTGCAAAGAAACCTGAGCCCAGAGTGACCAGTGTGGAGGCTGTCAGACCCACCTTGTTTATCTCTGTCACTCCGCCTGCCACAGATGGCTTCCAAACCTGGGACCTGGAACCGACCCAGTTCTCACTGCTGGCTGGGCCGGGACCACCTGGACTAAAGGGAGAACCAGGACCAGCGGTAAGAACACGTTTTTAAATAGAGATGTGTGTCACAGGAGGTTGGCGGAAACTTAATTGGGGAGAACATGCTTGTGGTAATGACTGGAGCGGAATCATTGGAATGGTATCAAATACATCAAACACATGGTTTCCAGGTGTTTGATGCCATTCCATTTGCTCCGTTCTGGATGTTATTATGAGCCGTTGTCCCCTCAGCAGCCTCCACTGGTGTGTGTATGTACAGTATGTATATATTCAATGCACAGGAGGGACTCCTAACCTGCCTGGCATGTGTGGCAGCAGGCTGATGTTTTAAACTCCTGCTATATTTCACACTGAGCTTTGGGAGCTGTTCTGTACTGTTCTGCCCCTAATCCCTTCTCCACCCATTACGTTAAACAAGCAGGGAGCTTGATGCTAAGTCGCTCTGTGGATGGCGAGGCGGTAGGGGGTTGGGTGGGTGGAGTAGGTTCGGCCCTCTTAAAAAGCCCCTGACACGAAGTCCTTCCATGGGTTACAGACATCGAAGTGCCCCCCCGAGCCCTGTCTGTATGGTGTCATTTTTAATAGTTAACCGGATTTCAGTTTTGCATCTGTTCAGTTTATTGGAACACATTGCATAGGCTTCATCTACAGTATCTCTTAAAAATATATATATTATTCTATCTAGTAATTCAGCAGGAGCTCACCAAAATGTGTCCTACACTATAGCCTGCTCGCTAGCGCCCCCCCTTATCAAGTATAAACGGCTTGTGGGCCGGTGCTAGCTACTCTTCAGAGTGTTGCTTGCTAAAGTGAGATTTCCTTTTTAGCGGGATGGGTAGAAATAGTCGGGCCCATAGAAGTGCCCCGCCAGCCAGTGGTCTGTGTGTCTGAACTGAGGGCTTGACGCCAGGGTGAGAGATTCCTCCCAGAAGGGTGTGTGACTGTAGGAAGAATGGAGACCTTTAGAGCAGGTTCAAAGGTCGTGGTGGATGAAGCACCTCGGGGCATTTGACAGCTTCGGAACCCACCATGCGTTGCATGAAGTGCTAATATGAAGGGCAAGGAATGCTTGGCTTGATGGTTGGGATTGGAATGGGATTTGTTGAGTGTGTTAAAATGACGATTCTGGTCCATTTTGTTGAGTTAAACCTGTGTTGGGATTAGAAGCCTGTAGTGGAGGTTATGGTGGAGGTTTTTAAGGTGAAGTGTCTTGGGAAGTGTCTTTCTCGTCTTGGGGAATCAATGAAAATTATAAATGGATTTCCAAGAAAGCAAACTCACATTGTATTGCCTTTTTATGACTCATGTCAGATGTTTGAACAGCTTTCAAAACTATAACAAGCATGACTGTCCAGCTCGTAACAGACCATTGATAGCTCATAGCGTGTAGGTCATTTGTTCTTGTTGGAACCTTGCAATGTTATGGTGCCCAGATGTGATTGCAGGCTTGAGGCTTTGCTTGTTTTGAAAGACCTCATGAAATGTGAGTTATCAGTCATGTCAGACACTTCTTGGCCTTCACCATGTGTCCCTATGTCATGGACTATTTCAGATGTTTTCATGTATTAATATTGTGGCGTCCAAAGCGACCAAAAATATTCTCACAATGTTTTATGTTGATGTAGTAGATGATAACACTTGCTTGTGCTACTATGTCAATGTCTGCCCTTAGCTCTGTCCAAAGCTAAATCAAATATTGATCTCAGATATTTTTTTCAGACCTTTTCAGACCATTCATTGTACTTAAAGTATGGCATAGCTCATTTTTGGATATATATATAATGGCTGTTACTCGTTATATTGAATACAGTATGCAGGCCCTGTTGTGAAGAAATTCATTAGCCTGGGGTACTGATGACGTTTACCCACATTTTCCATTGTTAACTGTGGCCCAAAGAGCCTCGCTCGTGCTTCTGCAGTGAGGGCATCCACACTGCTATGTACGTCATAGCCACCTAACATGCTTATTGGAGAGCTAGCTGATGCAGAGCTGGATCCATCCTCCTCATGCTTGGTCAAGGTTGACATTACCAGGATCTAGGCCTAGTGTGTGTCTCCTCTTCTGGCATGATAATGTGTAAGAATGCCTTTCAAGTTCCACTGCTATGAAACACAGGTCTGTTTCCTAGGTTTACACCAGCTAGAATAACTCTGTGATTTAGAACGGACAAATCCCACAACTACAATTTGTTTCTATTCACGTCAGTAGAATTATAGAGTAGACATTCTTCATAGCAGTGCAATTCTACAAATTTTGATAGAACTGTCGCGAATCTTCGTTTGAGGGCCTTGCTCACGTGTGAGTTTGTGACCGCCAGTCTGACTATTGTAGTCTTCAAACACTGTTGAACCCCACTGCGGTGCAAGCTTGGCATCTGTGAGGCTACACATGGGTCCTGGCATAGCCCACAATGGTCTTTGATATATTCAAGCTGTCAGTGTCATTTCAACTGTGGACCACACCAGAGCATAAACAGTCTTCTTTCAGCACTCTAGTCCAGCAGCACTCTTCAAGAACAGGTCTCTTCAATGGGTACTTACAGGCTTGTTCGATAGAGACTTGTTTCTATATCTGCTTAAAGAAGTCTTAGTAGTAGTCTTGTGGTGCATTTTCAGACTCAGCTCCAACTCCGAACCCCCAAAAAAAAAAAGTAGAAGTTAAAGTCTTAGTAGGGTAGTTCAAGTGTCCAAATATCAACAATTCTATGAAATATCAAGCCTTCTCCGGGGCAAGTCTGTTATATGTACACCATTAAGTTCCTACTGTATGTTAACAAAACCGAATGTCATATTAAGCTGTTTTTTTTCATTTCCTCTTTCCTCTGTGTTTTTATGAGCCTGGTGCTAGTGGAAATGTGGAAATGGGAACCAAACCTAACATTTCAAACTAATAGTCTGTTCTGCTTGGATTTGCAGAGGCTGACCCCTCATTAGCAATGACATTTGAGAGCTGGGCTAATCCATGTGTGTAATTGGTTTAAAGCTAGCTGATGCCCATAATTAACAAGAGTGGCTGTGGTTGGACTCAAGCAACGCAGGCCCTGGTCCACCGTCCAGGCCAGGACCCCCTGCTTGCTCCCAGTACAATGACTCACACTTCCATATCCAAGCACTGTAGTGGTTTTGGAACTGGTATGATATTGGTTTCAGTGGGAGTGAGCCGTAGCAGGTTTAACAATACACTCTCAGCAACTCTGCCAACATTTAAACCTTAAAGACCTAAGCTGTACTGAATGTAATAGCCTACACAGAATGGCAAGGAAAAGAACGAAGCCTTGTTTCGATATGCAATTTCTGAAAATGGGTTTTGAGGCTGCCAAGTATAGCAGTACTGGGTGGATGGATAGGTGTTTTACTGCCAACTTAATTAAGGCTAATGAAGGCAATTATCTTACCTATCAATGACATGTCATTATGTGGATTGCATGTTACATTTCCAACTCTCAAGTTCTTTCACAACTCTTTTTATTCAAGTACTGTTCTCCCACGTGGATTCAATCAATCAATTCAAGTCCTTTCTTGTAAACAGTTGGTTAGTGTTCTTACTTCCTGCTTTGATTCATTGACATCTTTTATTTTCCCTTTCCAGGGACTTCAAGGACCTCCTGGGAAACCAGGGATGCCAGGGAAGAGTGGGTCACGGGTGAGTTTCTCTTTGTTGTATTCCTGATTCTCTTGGTGTACACTAAAACAGTCATTTTCAACCAGGAAGCCTATGACCCCTCTGGGAGTTTCAGTGGACCTCGAAATGAAAAAGATTGAGAACCTATGCACTATAACCAACGACAGACAAGCTTAATAAAAAAAAAACTCCCATCCTTCACTCTTTCTTTCCATTCAGAATCACGTACTGTAGCTAGCTACATTCTTTATGCTAAGCACTGTGGATCCTGTTCCCTTGTCTGATCCATTGTACTGTCTATATTCCAACATCAATACATACAAATAACACCATTAGAATGGCGCTGGAGAGGATGGCTGACATTTTACTTGCTCCTACCTAACCAACTGTGTTATTTAAAAACATTTTTTTTTTCATTGTTTGTAACTTATCTTTTTACTTATTCTGTACATAATGTTGCTGCTACCGTCTCTTATGACCAAAAATAACTTCTGGACATCAGAACAGCGATTACTCACCACAATCTGGTAGAAGCTTTATCCTTTAACGAGTCCGACCAGTCCGACGTGAAGGATATACTGCTTTCCCGGGAACAGGCCCAAATCCCCGTCATTTGCGCAAAGATAATACGTACAAAATGGGAGCGGAGGTCGGGCTGCCTTCTGAGAATTCTTAGGCGAGCGAGTAAAACCCCACTGCCATCCGTTCTATTGGCAAACATGCAATATTTGGAAAATAAAATCGATGATCTATGTACAAGATCATTCCACTAACGGGACATTAAAAACTGTAATATTTCATGTTTCACCGAGTCGTGGCTGAAAGACGAAATGAACATCATACAGCTAGCGGGTTTTACACTGTATCGGAAGGATAGAACAGCAGCCTCTGGTAAGATAAGGGGTGGTGGTCTATGTATATTTGTAAACAACAGATGGTGCACGATATCTAAGGACGTCTCAAGGTTTTGCTCGCCTGAGGTAGAGTATCTCATGATAAGCTGTAACTCTAGAGAGTTTTCATCCATATTTTTGTAGCTGTCTACATACCACCACAGACCAATGCTGGCACTAAGACTGCACTCAATGAGCTGTATACTACCATAAGCAAACAGGGAAATGCTCATCCAGAGGTGGTTCTCCTAGTGACATGGGACTTTAATAAAGGGAAACTTAAATCTGTTTTGCCAAATTTCCACCAGCATTGTAAATGTGCAACCAGAGGGAAAAGAACTCTAGACCACCTTTACTCCACACACAGAGACACATACAAAGCCCTCCGTTTGGCAAATCTGACCATAATTGTATCCTCCTGATTCCTGCTTACAAGCAAAACGTAAAGCAGGAAGAGCCAGTGACTCGGTCAATAACAAAGTGGTAAGATGAAGCAGATGCTGGGATATGTTCCAGGATTCTTCCGATGGCATTGATGAGTACACGACATCAGTTACTGGCTACATAAATAAGTGCATCGATGACGTCCCCCCCACATTGACTGTACGTACATACCCCAACCAGAAGCCATGGATTACAGGCAACATCCGCACTGAGCTAAAGAGTAGAGCTGCCGCTCGTCGGATGTGTCAAGGCTTGTAAACTATTACAGACTACAGCACAGCCGAGAGCTGCCCAGTGACACGAGCCTACCAGGTGAAGTAAAATACTTCTATGCTTGCTTCGAGGCAAGTAACACTGACACATGCATGAGAGCAACAGCTGTTCCGGAGAACTGTGTGATCATGCTCTCCGCAGCCGAGGTGAGTAAGACTATTAAACAGGTCAACATTCACAAGGCCGCAGGGCCAGACGGATTACCAGGACTTGTACTCAGAACATGTGCTGACCAACTGGCAAGTGCCTTCACTGACATTTTCAACCTCTCCCTGTCTGAGTCTGTAATAACAACATGTTTCAAGCAGACCACCATAGTCCCTGTACCCAAGAACACTAAGGTAACCTGCCAAAATGACTACCGACCCGTAGCACTCACGTTTGTAGCCATGAAGTGCTTTGAGGCTGGTCATGGCTCACATCAACACCATTAATCCAGAAACCCAAGACCCACTCCAATTTGCATACCGCCCTAACAGATCCACAGATGATGCAATCTCTATTGCACTCCACACTGCCTTTTCCCACCTGGACAAAAGGAACACCTATGTGAGAATGCTATTCATTGACTACAGCTCAGCGTTCAAAACCATAGCGCCCTCAAAGCTAAGCTAAGGACCCTGAGACTAAACACCTCCCTCTGCAACTGGATCCTGGACTTCCTGACGGGCCGCCTCCAGGTGGTAAGGGTAAGTAACAACACAGGTGGTAAGGGTAAGTAACAACACATCCGCCATGCTGATCCTCAACACCAGAGCCCCTCAGGGGTGCGTGCTCAGTCCCCTCCTGTACTCCCTGGTCACTCTTTTGAGTGCATGGCCAGGCACAGCTCCAACACCATCATTAAATTTGCTGATGACACAACAGTGGTAGGCCTGATCACTGACAACGACGAGACAGCCTATAGGGAGCAGGTCAGAGACCTGGCCGTGTGGTGCCAGGACAACAACCTCTCCCTCAATGTGATCAAGACAAATGAGATGATTGTGGACTTCAGGAAAAGGAGGACCGAGCACGCCCCCATTCTCATCTACGGGGCTGTACTGGAGAAGGTTGAGAGCTTCAAGTTCCTTGGTGTCCACATCACCAACAAACTAACATAGTCCATGCACACCAAGACAGTTGTGAAGGGGTTACGACAAACCTATTCCCCCTCGGGAGAGTGAAAAGATTTGGCATTGGTCCTCAGATCCTCAAAAGGCTCTACAGCTGCACCATTGAGAGCATCCTGGTTGCATCACTGCCTAGTATGGCAACTGCTTGGCCTTCGACCGCAAGGCACCACAGAGGGTAGTGCGAGCGGCCCATTACATCTCTGGGGCCAAGCTTCTTGCCATCCAAGACCTCTATCCTAGGCAGTGTCACTTGGGTGACACTGAAGGCCTTAAAAATTGTCAAAGACTCCAGCCATCCTGGTCATAGGCTGCTCTCTCTGCTACCGCGTGGCAAGTGGTACCGGAGCGCCAAGTCTAAACAGCTTCTACACCCAAGCCATAAGACTCCTAAACATCTAATCAAATGGCTACTCAGACTATATGCATTGCCCCCCTCCCCTCTTTGCAAATTCACTTTAATAACTCTACCTGCATTTACATATTGACGAACCGGTTCCCCAGCACATTCACTCTGTGCCAGTTTCCTCTGTATAATGCCATGCTATTGTTATTTTACTGCTGCTCTTTAATTATTTGTTACATTTATTTCTTATTCGTATTTTTTTAAGGTATTTTTTATTGTTGGTTAGAGCTTGTAAGTAAGCATTTCACCTGTTGTATTCGGCGCATGTGACAAATAACATTTAATTTGATTTAATTGGATGAATTGTGACTTGAAACAGACAGGCTTTTTGAGCATTATGATTAAGTACTCAATAACATCTTTGGATTATGGAGCATAAATCATCCTAGGTTTAGTTTCCATTGGCTCTGATCACACTGTTTGTCTGCTGCCAAAGTATGCCTCTAAAGCTGGAGAACAAGAAATAGCTGCAACATTATGATAGTCAATGGTGCCTAAGCCAAATGAGTGAGTGAAACCTAGTCATTGAGTTCATCGCATAAGGTCCTCAATGTATGGGGAATATAGGAGCAATTCAGTTAAAGAATGAGTACGTTATGCAAAACTGAGATAAAGATCTCTGGATTAGTATGAAAATACCATACTATCAGGTATTTATACAGTGCTAGTGCTTCATTTTCACTTAGCTTCTATGTTAGGTACTTCTACTATGTTAGGTACATACAGTGCCTTCATGATGCTCTCTGCGCTTTTAACAGACCTCTGAGACTATCACAGTGCAGGTGCATTTATACGGAGACTTGATTACACACAGGTGGATTGTATTTATCATCATTAGTCATTTAGGTCAACATTGGATCATTCAGAGATCCTCACTGAACTTCTGGAGAGAGTTTGCTGCACTGAAAGTAAAGGGCTGAATAATTTTGCACGCCCAATTTTTCAGTTTTTGATTTGTTAAAAAAGTTTGAAATATCCAATAAATGTCGTTCCACTTCATGATTGTGTCCCACTTGTTGTTGATTCTTCACTAAAAATAGTTTTATATCTTTATGTTTGAAGCCTGAATTGTGGCAAAAGGTCTCAAAGTTCAAGGGGGCCGAATACTTTCGCAAGGCACTGTATCTTCAGTGTGTTGGTGCTGTACATCGAATCCTTCACTATTGCCAGTCTTCTCCACTTGGGGACCTATTTTCAATCGTTGACTGCGTTTGAAAACAGTATAGGAGTTTGCTTATGAACAAAAAACGTGTTGATGTTTTGTCTTTCTGACAGTTGTTGTTGTTGGGGTTAGACTCTCTGTGACCTAATAGGGTAATTATTTTCTCTGAACTTTCAATCTAACCCATGTTAACCCATCAAAGCCATGTCATATTAAAATAGATGCTCAGTATAGACTTTAAGCAGGATTAAATCCACCCCCAGCAGAGTTATATCAGTATCACATGAAACTAGTGGATCAGGGGATCAAGAGTTGATATGTAAGATAGAGCATCAGCTCTTCTCTTATTTGGCTTGTCAGGGATTTTCTATTTTAGAAAAACAAGATACTGTATCTTCTGTGTTTGGGATAAATAGATGTCAAGGATGGAGTACAGGAAGTGAGTTAAGAAAGAGACAGATGCCCTCTGGCTAGGTTGTACTGTATGTGCGTGTGCAGGAGCTACAGTACCTGCCTACTCTGTGAGACTGCTACTATGCCTGCCCTGTGTCTCTGGGCTGGGGGCTGGGACGAGGCCTCAGAGGGGTAGGCTGTGGGAACCCAATCACTTTAACTGAAGAAAGAGGGCTTTGTCCCCATCTCATTAAATTCATTTAAGAGCTAACCTAGTGCTCACTACCACCTCCCTCCAGTACACTACCTCCATACAGTTCATTCATGATCAAGAGCCTGAGACCACTCACTCCAATTCACTATGGAATGAATGATTCTTGAGTGATTTGGCGGTGCAATATCTTATACTATATGGGGCGGTCGAATCCTCAAATGTTCACTTAGTCATGCATTGATGTCAATGGGAGACTTAGTGAAAATGTGACTTAAGTGAAAGTTAAGATTCGCCCCCAAGACTGTATGATGGCTAAAGTAAGTGGTTGAGTTTCTGCCTGCCTGTCAAGTGGATCTGGATATCTCTTCTCTTTGGCTCAGCAAACAGAAACACAAAGGAACCACTTTGATGCTTCTAATCTGGACAAAGACATGATACATTGCAGTAAGACGCCGCTTCTTTTCCATGACCCTCGTAAACTTTCTGAAACTGTCCTTGATTGCTCTGGAAGGTGGATACTAATTATGAAAACGATTTTCACAGGACTGAAGCAAGTAGTGAAACCTAAGCGTTTATAAGCCCTTGACCTCATTTGACCTTTCACCTTTGACACAGAGACGCGATATGTAATCTAGCAACCGTCGCTCAACACACAGGGAGAGAGCACACGTGAGCCGTCTAGACGTATAACTATCCCACATTTATCTTCACAGCTCAGCTTCTGTAGTAGCGTTGGTGGCGGTCGGTGCTGTGTAAACGTGAGCAAACCCACTAGCTTGCTAGCTCGCTAAGCGCTATCTCTTCTTGACAGAGAGGTGTCATGTCTGACTGTGGGTAGACAGTCTCACCACCTCCACCACTACCTCCTCCACCTCTTCCTCTTCAGACACGTGATAGCATCACACCTGCGTTCCTCAGCCCAGTCGTCAAGCCTGCGGGCGGCTAGCCGGCTAGCACTCAAAGAAAGCCCTGCCTGAGGACGATATCACCCAGCCCTATAGGGAAAGGCCTGGTGCCTTGGCCGCAGTCAAAGGAGGCTTTGTGGTAGGGAACTGACCCTCAGTGCAGTGCAGACAGCAGGGGCAGTGTAAAGGTGGTATATTGTGTAGTTCAGTAGCTAGCAGTGCAGTAGCTGAAGTAGGCCTTGAATGGAGTGAGAGAAGGGCATTAGCATGATTGCTAATTTAATTATTACGCTCACTGTGTCATGAAGAAAAGTCTGTAGAAAGGAAAGTGAAACTGAGTGTAGTGAAGCCTGGTAGTGCCACTGAAAAGGATGTCAAAATGATTGTTCCTGGGTCCAAATCAGGACATTGCTGTTCTTTCCAAGGGGAGCTGCCTATCAGTGGGTTCTGACAGAATGCTGATGTAGGTCGATCATAGTGCCGTTCGGCATTGTACTGGCATTCCATTCACTGTTTATAACATTTGGGGTATTGTTCATACAGTACACACACATTTTCTACCAGGAAAAACCAACCACTGCAATATTAAGTTAACTGTATTTAACAGTTTCATTATGTTACTTCCTTGATGTCATTTCATGTGATCTACATACTCTCCCCTTTTATTTCTAAACCCTCGTGTTGTAGAGCACAATCGAGCTTTGAGAAGTCTGTTATCTGACTTCAAGTCATCTGGCTCCAGGCGTCATGTTTCTCTCCGATCCGTTTGGCCTCAGAGCGTGTTAGAATGTCTGTTCTGTATTAATGGGCTGTAAAACAGCTTTTAGCAGTGCAGTCTCCCAACTCTGGAACTCCCCCTCTCTCCTTGTCAGAACCTCACAATCGATACGCATTTTCCACACTAAAGACACACCTCTCCATACAGGCTTAGCTGATTATATGTTGTCTTAGCTTTTACTCTCTGTCTAATTCACTTCCCTGGTTAGCCTTGTTTAGTGTTCTCCATTTTTTTATTCTGTCCTAATGTCTAATGTTTAGTGTACTTTGAATATACAGTGCATTCAGAATGTATTCACTTTTTTCAAATTTTTTCACATTTTGTTACGTTACAGCCTTAAATAATACATTTTTCTCATCAATCTACACACAATACCCCATAATGACAAAGTGAAAACAGGTTTTTAAAAAACGAAACAAAAACAGAAATACCTTATTTACACAAGTATTCAGTATTCAGACCCTTTGCTATGAGACTCGAAATTGAGCTCAGGTGCATCCTGTTTCCATTGATCATCATTGAGATGTTTTTACAACTTGATTGGAGTCCATCTGTGGTAAATTCAATCACTTGATTTGGAAAGGCACACACCTGTCTATATAAGGTCCCACAGTTGACAGTGCATGTCAGAGCAAGAACCAAGCCATGAGATCGAAGGAATTGTCCGTAGAGCTCCGAGACAGTATTGTGTCCAGGCACAGAAAAACAAACAATTTAATACATTTTAGAATAAGGCTGGAATGTAACAAAATGTGGGAAAAGTCAAGGAGTCTGAATACTTTCCAAATGCACTGTACTTCCTTATTTTAATGTGTGATTTTATTGCTTTTTATCCTGCTGATTTTCTTGTGTATTTCAAGTGACTTTGGGTGTCTTGAAAAGCACTTAAAATAAAATGATTATTAGTATTATTATGATTGAAGAATATAACACTCTACGCGTCACCCCTGTAAGAATCGTTGGTCCACATTGTAAACCTGGTCAGGCCCAGGCCAGGGTGAGAGAGTCAGGTGTCTCCACATATCTCTACCTTCCGATTACTTGCACCATGTGTAAACTAACCTGTTACTTTCTGCATGTGTGTCTACTTTTAACGATATTGTCTCTCCAACATTCTGTCTCTCTCTGTCTTCTCACTCTCTCTGTATCTCTCTGAATCTCTCTCTCTCTCTCTTTTCTTTTCTTTCCCCTCTTTGTATTTGGAGATAATGATTTCCATATGTTTTAATAATATCAAGCTAATGCAAATCCAGTGAGATGCACTGAATGGTTGAATAGAGAAAATCTGTAGATGAGCTTCTGGTAAGTGTCTCCATATGTCCAGCCAGTGTGCTGTGTGCAGCTATTTTTGCTGGGCCTGGGGCTAAGGGGACAGGGCAGCATGTGGAGGTGAGAGTGAGCTGCTGCCTTTTCCGCAGGCTGATAATAAAGCATAGATAATAACAGAGACAGGCGGGATTACTAAACCAGACACTTGCACTTGGCCATCCCCTGTCTCTCCACTGTCTTTTTTGTTGTTGTCTTTTGTCAGTCCCTCGTCATTCTCTCCTCTGTCTCTCCTCTTCCTCTGGATGTGGTTGAAATGAATTCCCCCTGTCTCTTCTCTCCTCCACAAAGGAAACCTGGGGAGTCAGAGGGTTTTGTGTTCAAGAATGCTTTTAGCTCATTTCTTTTTCACGTACAACTAAATCAACACATTTAAGTCTTAACTTCAACTGTCATGATCCCTGTCACCAGAGGTGTTTGTGATGGACATAACCCCAGCACGTCCAACGCTGTCTAAACTCAGCAGTTAATCTCTCTCCAACATAATTTAATATCAGGCTACTCACAAGACACCTTCACTATGCTATTTTCCAAGGGGTCCTATCTAGGGCTGTGGCGGTCAAAATGTTGTCAGCGGGTGATTGTCAAGCAAATAACTGTCAGTCTCATGGTAATTAACAGTAATTAACATAAACACATTTAGCATCTCCTGGCTTCCACACAATCAACTGATGCATACCTTTGGAACATTTTAAAAAGTCTAATAAATCCATGCAATATAGCCTACACCTTCCCAATAAATTCATGATTTATTTTAGACAGGTCTAAAAAAGCATGACATGAAGAAAATGTAGTCTACTTCAGAAGAACAGAATGGCATACTCTGAGTTGTCCTTATGTTAGGTCCTGATGTGGCTATGCCAAATGGCAGTGGGCTACACTAGTTCATTTAGCAGACAAGATTTGCTTCGAATTCCGTGGCATTATTTTATAGTATGAAGAATAAAATTGAACAAAGCTGAATAAAATAGAAAGGATCTTTTCTACAAATGATTTGAGGGAGTGCACACATGTGGCTATTCTGTGTTGAGCAGTTAACAAAGAAATAGGTCTTCGTAAAGGCTTAATTTAGAGTTATTAATGTACCTTTAGTTGTTCTACAAACGTTGGGCTATATGTTAAGACATTGTAAGGCTGCATGATGTGACTCTAATGATGATTTGAAAAAGTTGCTTGAGCTCTGCTTTGTTTTTTTTGCGCAGGCTGTACACACAATGTCAGTAAATTGACAACCCCTTCATAATGCCAAGAATATCACGGCGGAATACCCTTTTCTTCTCCCTGAGTGCTGCACGCTCCATCACGTGATCGGGTCTTTCTCACGGGCTAAAAGTGAAGACACACACAATCGGGATGCAACTGCGCGCGTCCTTATCCAATTCGAGGTTCATGTTGAAAATATTGGAAAAACTGTCCACATTTACTTTTCGTCACAAAACAATATGAGTAGGCCGAACGAACATGAAAAGCACTAGCCTATGTGAATCTGCCAATCCCACATAGTGCAAAGGTCAACCTATTCTATTCTGTGTGAGAGAAAAAATATTCCGAACATAGTTTGAGACAGTTGTGCGATGCGATAGATCCCAAATTAATACAATCACTAGCATCCCAAAAACTTTTTTACACAATGTTGCTGACTCAACAGATCAGAACGTTTAGCTTAAAATACTGATAAACTATTAGGCTATTTCTTCACGTTATAAGCAGAGCAAAGCGCACATGGTAGTAGGCTATGAGCGCGAATGTTCCATTAGCAGAAAACAGCATTATCAAAAGGGACCGCAAATGCAATTATGCATAGTCCTCATTTGGACTAATCTTCCAAGAGTCCTTAAACATTAAAACACAATTTATAATAAGATCCAATTTTCACATATTGTTACAAACAGACATAATGCACTAACATAATGACCAGATAAATACTCTTAACAGTCTAAAAAGATAGATTGATTTCTTCATCTACCATAGTCCCGCACAACCTTCCAATGTATTATATTTAAATGGCTCTAAAGTATTGTTTGAATGTATATATTGAAAGGTTTCTGGTTTGCTCAGATAAATTATTCAATTTTTTTAATGCTCTAAATCGAAATGTAATGCTTTTATTATAAAGGTGCCTTTTTATATTGAAAATTATCTTCCCCAAAATTGAAACACACATGCTGCTTATGTATGCCAGTTAGGCTACACACCCCTTGTAAAGCGTACTAATGTGATTCATTTTAAGAAGTTATTTGGCCACTTTAGTTGTGATACAAACCTAATGAAACTTATAGGCCTATGGGCTAGGCTACATTATGGGTGCAACTATGATTTGAAAAAGTCCCCCAAAAAAGGCATTGTTTCTTATGCTGGGCATCATTCTCAAGTGATAATATATAATTCACAAGTGAAAGGCTAATATTGTCACCCATCAGACTATTCTTCATTTCATCTTGTCTTTACATACACTAAATAATATATGTCTTATAATTTGTTTTGATTTGATATGGACCATTATTATCAGAGTCAGCAGGAAAAAAAAAATATGTCATCTATGCACTTAAATAGCGAATGGAGGACGCTTTCCACCATGGTTTATCTTCATGCCAGCCAGGAAGGCTATACTCCTGTTGTAAATAAACAATGTTCTTAATATTAGGAAAGTTGAGTAATAAATATAGTAGGCCTAGCCTAGAAAGATGATCCTCCTATTTTTAGTAGAGGCCATTACTCTGTTTTCCCGTGCAATTGCATAGCCTATTGAAATGTTGCGCAACATGAGCTCATGGGCTCTCATTAAGTGTTTGATGAGATTTTCAAAATACATTTGCATTGATGTCAGAGTGATTAGAGGGACAATAGAGTGCTGAGTACCAGGCAGTTAGCACGTTTGGTAGGCTACTAATGACCATCACCAGCATAAGATCTTGGAGAAGCCTAATTACCATGAATTTTATTTCCTTCATGACTCGTGACTGCCGGTGTGGTGGTAATACGATCACCGCACAGCCCTAGTCTTATCGGTCCCTGTCCCTGTCCCTGTCCCTGTTGAATGGGGCCGACTTGGTTAGTTTGGAATTTATGTTCTGTTTCCCCAAAAGGACTTATCCTACCATTAATCACCGGTGGATGTATATCTGGTTGTTATATTTAGTTTGTCCCCTGCTAAAACATTTGGCAGGCCTGGTCCAAAAGGAGTATACATGTACCCACAGTTTGTGGTACAACTTCTGTAAGAGAGACAGAGTATCCACTGTGACTATAGGAATGGGTGACTGGCCTTGCCTTCACTCTTCTCTGTGAGCCTCTGGGATGCTGTTGGAAAAGTGATGAGGAAAATCACATCCATATGTCATAACTCAGACAGGCAGGCAGGCAGAGAAACAGTCAGACAGACAGACAGAAATACAAAAAGACAGACAGGCATTGGCATATGGGCCACAGAGCACCTACAGAAACACACAGAGAGAGAGAGAAAGAGCTCAGCTCTGACCAGAGAGTGGAAACTCCACACGCGGTAACATTACTCAGATAGGGATTCCAGTGACTCCTTTGAAACAAATGTGTGCTTGATGAACCCGTTTTCTCCTTAATCTTAATTTTCCTCAACATTGCGTCTTCCTGTTTTGCAGGGTCCTCCTGGTCCCCATGGAAACCCTGGTCGCCCGGGACCCCCTGGACTCAAGGTATGTATTTATTAGATTGGGACAATATTAGAGGGACAATATAGAGACTGATATAAGTGATAGTGTATGGGTGAGAATGAATAGCTTCTCTCTTTCGGGTTCTCACCATGCTCTAAAATTGTCTGGAGTGCTTGGTAATGTACAGCCTCCAAAATAATTGGCACCCTTGATAAAGATGAGCAAAAACAACGGTATAAAAAAAATAATACAATATATATATATTGTATGCTAAAATAAAAGGGGGAAATTATATTATTTTATACTAATACATAAAATATTTTGTTTAACAGGAAATATATATATATATATAAAAAATGTTTTTATTAAGATGGTCAAAATGATTATCCGGTACCCTCCCATTGCGACTTGTTAAACAAAATGTCTTTCTCTTAGCAATTGTATAGTATAAAAGAAGATATTACAATTTTTGGGGAGCATACAATATAGCTCAGCATTTGTATTTAAGCAATAAGGCACGTGAGGCAGTGCTCTATTACATATTTCACACAATTTTAATCTTCCACTAGAAGATATAGTGCGGACAAAAATCTGGTTGGTCATGTTGCTACAGACGCAAACCAGTCATTAATTATTTTTTACATACAGTTGAAGTCGGAAGTTTACATACACCTTAGCCAAATACATTTAAACTAGGTTTTTCACAATTCCTGACATTTAATCCTAGTAAAAATACCCTGTCTTTTCATCACATTGCCAGTGGGTCAGAGGTTTACATACACTCAATTAGTATTTGGTAGCATTGCCTTTAAATTGTTTAACTTGGGTCAAACATTTCGGGTAGCATTCCACAAGCTTCCCACAATAAGTTGGGCAAATTTTGGCCCATTCCTCCTGACAGAGCTGATGTAACGGAGTCAGGTTTGTACGGCTCCTTGCTCGCACACACTTTTTCAGTTCTGCCCACACATTTTCTATAGGATTGAGGTCAGGGCTTTGTGATGGCCACTCCAATACCTTGACTTTGTTGTCCTTAAGCCATTTTGCCACAACTTTGGAAGTATGCTTGGGGTCATTGTCCATTTGGAAGACCGATTTGCCACCAAGCTTTCACTGAAGTCTTGAGATGTTGCTTCAATATATCCACATCATTTTCCTCTTTCATGATGCCATCTATTTTGTGAAGTGCACCAGTCCCCCCTGCAGCAAAGCACCCCCACAACAAGATGCTGCCACTCCTGTGCTTCATGGTTGGGATGGTGTTCTTTGGCTTGCAGCCCCCCACCTTTTTCCTCCAAACATAACGATGTTCATTATGGCCAAACAGTTCTATTTTTGTTTCATCAGACCAAAGGACATTTCTACAAAAAGTACGATTTTGGTCCCCATGTCCAGTTGCAAACCGTAGTCTGTCTTTTTTTATGGCGGTTTTGGAGCAGTGGCTTCTTCCTTGCTGAGTGGCTTTTCAGGTTATGTCGATTTAGGACTCGTTTTACTCTGGATATAGATACATTGGTACCTGTTTCCTCCAGCATCTCCACAAGGTCCTTTGCTGTTGTTCTGGGATTGATTTGCACCAAAGTACGTTCATCTCTAGGAGACATAACACGTCTCCTTCCTGAGCGGTATGACAGCTGCGTGGTCCCACGGTGTTTATGCTTACGTACTATTGTTTGTACAGATGAAAGTGGTACCTTCAGGCGTTTGGAAATTGCTCCCAAGGATGAACCAGACTTGTGGAGGGCTACAATTTGTTTTCTGAGGTATTGGCTGATTTCTTTGGTTTTTCCCATGATGTCAAGAGGAACTGAGTTTGAAGGTAGGCCTTGAAATACATCCACAGGTACACCTCCAATTGACTCAAATGATATCAATTGACTCAAATGATATCAGAAGCTTCTAAAGCCATGACATCATTTTATGGAATTTTCCAAGCTGTTTAAAGGCACAGGCAAATTAGTGTGTGTAAACTGCTGACCCACTGGAATTGTGATACAGTGAATTATAAGTGAAATAAACTGTCTGTAAACAATTGTTTGGAAAAATGACTTGTGTCTTGCACAAAGTAGATGTCCTAACCGACTTGCCAAAACTATAGTTTGTTGACAAGACATTTGTGGAGTGGTTGAAAAACGAGTTTTAATGACTCCAACCTTAGTGTATGTAAACTTCCGACTTCAACTGTAGGTGCTATGCAAAAGGACTGGTCACAGATAGAACAATTAGGTTTAGTAATAAAAATCTTTGGACTGGTCGTCCATTCTATACAAAACAGTTGCGATGCAGGCTGGATAAAGTTCTTATCACTTGCGCTAGCCAACTTCAGCTAACTCAGTCACGTCATACATTGAACCTGGAATGACCGTACACTAGCCGCATTTCTGTTTGTTTGAGAATTTCTTTCTATTGGCATTTACTTGGATATGTCCAAGATAATGACGTTGATGTGTGATTTCGACTTTCTCAGAAAAGGTTGTCTTGTCTGGGTAATGTTCATTCTATCTGTGGTACTACAGAGATCGAAGTTCAAAAGTGAAACATTGTTTCCGAGGTCGGACAGACAGACAGCGAGGCATACAGTATATTAACCCTGGCTGTACCAAACTAAATGCTAGGCTGGAAGCAAGGGTAAATAATGTGCACGTTGAGATAAATACAATAGACTCTTTGGACAGCAACATGAACACGATATTCTTATGGAGGCACAGTGTTCATTTTCAGATGGAACTGCTAGCAGACAAACTGTAGGTGTGTCTGTGATGGCCAATACTGCACGGCTTGGAACGCTGCTCGTCCAAGCAGCATCCAGGATCCAAACAACCAGTTTTATAATATTGTTTGCTGTTATCAAGGGTGCAAATACATTCGGAGGTTACTGTACTTGAATGACATCTTTGAATGTCCCTGGCATGTATAGCTAATGTATAGTTCATGTGTAGATAGTGTATATATTGTTCAAATTCACTACATGTACACCCAGATCAGTCATAAAACATAGCCTACTGTTCCACACTCTCTGAATCATGGATGGATGGATAACTGCGAGACTGTTGACTGCGTCTTTTATGAATTCACAAGTAATAAGTTACTAAACTAGAATGGAAACATTTTCATGTTATTGTTCCATACTTAATCCTTATGGGCACATTCAATTTCAACTGGTATTTTTTCCACTCCATGTTCACAATAGTAAAAAGTCATTGATACCAGCCTTTGACTGGAGCCCATGTTCATACCACCATAACACTTATTTATGTGTTAGAATGGAAGAAGAGAAAGCGAGGGAGAAGGAGAGAGAGCGACACAGAGAGACAGAAAGACAGTTAGAGAAAGTGTGAGAGCGAGAAGAACATAGAGAAAGAGAGAGAGGCCGAGAGAGAGAGAGAGAGAGAGAGAGAAAGAGAGAGAGAGAGAGAGAGGCAGACATGGCTCTCAAGAGAAGACAGGCTATGTGCTCACTGCCCACAAAATGAGGTGGAAACTGAGCTGCACTTCCTAACCTCCTGCCCAATGTATGACCATATTAGAGAGACATATTTCCCCCAGATTACACAGATCCACAAAGAATTCGAAAACAAATCCAATTTTGAAAAACTCCCATATCTTTTGGGTGAAATTCCACAGTGTGCCATCACAGCAGCAATATTTGTGACCTGTTGCCACGAGAAAAGGGCAACCAGTAAAGAACAAACACCATTGTAAATACAACCCATATTTATGCTTATTCATTTTATCTTGTGTCCTTTAACTATTTGTACATTGTATATATATATATATAATATGACATTTGTAATGTCTTTACTGTTTTGAAACTTCTGTATGTGTAATGTTTACTGTTAATTTTTGTTGTTTTTCACTTTATATATTCACTTTGTATGTTGTCTACCTCACTTGCTTTGGCAATGTTAACACATGTTTCCCATGCCAATAAAGCCCTTGAATTGAATTGAATTGAATTGAGAGAGAGAGAGAGAGAGAGAGAGAGAGAGAGAGGGAGATGCACATTGTTACATCATGTCAATATTGAATTGAAATTGATTTGCGAGAGAAAGAGAGAGAGAGAGAGAGAGAGGGATATATATATATATAGAGAGAGAGAGAGGATATAGCGAGTAGTAGTTGAGCTGGCGCGTCACCAAAGGTAGTCCATCTCACTTTGACCTACTGTATATACACGCAACTTTTGAATGATGGAAAAAGCTCATTTGTGTGCAACCCCTGTCCCTTTTGACACAACCCCAGTGCAATTACCCAGTATGTGGTCTTGTCCTCTTAGAACTGTGCCCGTGACACTTCTGATATAGACAGTGAGAGGGAGAAAGCTGACTTTTGTGGAGTTTAAGGCAAACAATTAAATAACTTATTTTTTTTATTTACAATGGGCCCTCAAGTGTAAATAAACTGCTTCACTTGTTTTAAATTTCCTCTCCGATAAAAGAGAGTGATGGACAGTGAAATCCTACAATGTTCCTGAGTGTGGCACCAGTTACAACCTCCTTTCCCCATTCGTGTCCAGGTGAGGCTGGTCTGAGGGACATTTAAAGAAAGACCTTGGCAGTGTCCCAAATGGCACCCTATTGCCTATACATAGTGCACGACTTTTGACCAGGGCTCACAGGGCTCTGGTCAAAAGTAGTGCACTACAAGGATAATAGAGTGCTGTTTGGGACACGTACCCTTTTCATGCCAAGTTGGGGCTCATATGAAAATGTATAATTTAATGGTGCAAAGAAGGTGATAATGGAGAAGCTTATATTTCCACCATCAATGACCTTGTGGAATAATTGTATTATTTTGTGTCCGTTTAAGCCTTTTCACAGTTTTACAACCAACAGGAGCGTGACTGTTACCTGGATTACCTGCTGAAATAGGCCTGGTGCATTCAGAGGTGGAGATGTAAAATCGCTCCCCAATCTTTTTTTTTATTGTAGGCACACAGGAGAAAGTCGTTAACTGCCGGAGAGCATTCGTAAAAGTTACTCACGTACAGTGTTTGTTCAGAAGCCCAGTGTTTTTAAAATAATTTTTAATTTTGATCCAATTCCTTTGAACAAACACAGATTTTACAGCTGGTTGCAAATGTTTCTGTGTTAATCCTTGAATGGCTCCATTAACATGTGTTGACGATTGTTTTCCTTTCCACCTGACTTGACCAGTAAAAACTCTGGGCCCGACTTATAAATTAAAGGTCATCACGAGGGCCCCTACAAGGGTCCTGACTTTATATGTGATTGAGGCCATAGATGAATAGTGTCCGACGTCTTTATGGTACACTAGTAAGATTTAAAAGTAAGCCCTTCCCAGTTCCCTGGAGTACAGCAGCAGTCAGACCACATCCCACTGCTGCCTGAAAAGGACAAGGAATGTGCCTGGTCACTCCCAATGGCTTTTCAGAGGCTTTGCTGTAAACTGAAATATTAATGGACTCTGTCTTGTGTAAACACAACTGCTACTATTGTGTGCGAACCCATTCCCTCCCTTTACACTGCATGCAAGCATGTACTGTAATGTTTCCACCTTTGTGTGATTAAACAGCATAGCTCTGCAGAGAATGTGTAAATGCACTATTACGTCAAGCTATTGCGTGCGTGTACCGGATCACTAACATTGACTGGCAGGGAGTACCGTAAGGCCTTCATGTCAACTTTAGCGCCTGAGTTCTGCATGTCATGGTAGAGAACATGTAAATAAAGCCATTATATTTAGACCTAACACTGACTCATAAAATTGAGTAGGCTCTTTAAGTCTAAGTATGAGGGAGAAATCAACATCCGGGCTTTGCCGAAGCAGCTTGCACCAAAACGTATCAGCAATTAATATTATTGAGGGGAAGTTTCCGTCCTGAACCTTCTTTAAATATTTCAGAAATCTACATCTGTTCGTTATTTGGAGACTAAGACGTCATGGGAATCAGCGGAATCTGTCTAAACTAAACCGTTTGTTTTTTGCTCTCTCTGTCTCTCTGTGTGTGTGTGTGTGTTCAAGGGACGAAAAGGAGACCCTGGCCTTTCACCTGGCAGAGCACCAAAAGGAGAAAGAGTGAGCATCTTGTGTTTCGTGTTTCACTGTGTCGTTCTCTGAAAAGGAGAGTGTAACACCGGATAAAGTAATAATACCGGATAATGTCACAATTCAATAATGTAATAAGTTATCTGTTACAGAGAATTTTTGCTTCGGTCATAGAGAGTTACTCGAGAAAATGGAAACACGCTTTGCGATAACCCAATTCTTTCAATTGTCCGATATGACTTACTGTGTTATCTGTCTTAGCTGGCGTTCAGCAACTAAAGTAGCAGAGACATGTTCCATGACATCACTGGTTTTACATGTATTCACTACTTTACAATTAGCCTGAGAATGAAGAGTATATACTGTATAAATCATTATTATCTTTATAGGGAGACCGTGGTGCTTCAGGACCCCCTGGACTGACTGGTCAAGTTAGCAGAAAGGTAGGAAACCACTTTACCCGTAACCCTGCCACACATGATACTGTATGAATCAGATTCTTCGAATGAGTACAGAGGACCACATTGAAGTGCACTAAATCCTACGCTACACCCCAACCCTGCCTGCCCATTCCTAAATCCCTATGAGCAGTGTTCAACAGGAATTTCTCAGACAGGACTGTTTAGGAGGACCCGAAGCCAAGAGCATTTTTCTCACGGGATGTTTCTTCTCTTGTTTGGAGAGGAGCCTAACATTGTGCAGGCGTAGTAGTACTGTACATTAGTGCACCTGTGTTCAGACCGACTCTTCTTCAGGCTCACACTCTGGAATAGCTGGAATATACTAGCTGGGTTGTGACCTCATTGTCAATGCTTCCAACACGATGAGGGTGATTGAGGAGAGTCTTTTTTTGGGCGGGAATCAGTGGGAATCACACGCAGTGTAAAATAAATGACGTAATTCCCTCTCTTTGACAATTGTCCTCAATACTCAGTAGTGTTCTGCTGAAATCTTAATGGCATTTTGTTATAGAGCTTGAGTTCTTTTTCATGTACTGTCTCAACTCAATTTACACACATCCTATTGCTAGTGTACAGAGACGTATGTGCTCATTCATAAGTCATTGTCTTAAGATGCACTTCTGGGGACTTCACTCCAGTCCTGCCCTTGCCCTGGGCCTGTAATACAGCTTAATCACTTACCATGGGAGACTATTACACACACTCAGGTGGGAAGAAGGAAATCTGCTCCGTGCCCACGTACACATACTCATCATGCACTGACAGGCATGCACGCAGGCACATGCATGAGCAGATACGCACACACATGCAACCACACACATAGACATGCGCACACACACACACACATGCACTCGGAAACACGCAGACACACACACGCACACACACACACAGTTTATTCCATGTTAGGGATACAGATATTTGTTGACTAATGGATACATAATTAGCTGTATGGATTTTCACAAGACTCAACACAAAACTTTACTTTAAACATCATTGCAAAAAATATTACATTCAAGTTACCTGATTGCCGTACAGCAAACACATGTTATTCATTACCAGAAAATACAATAAAAGCTGGTGGAAAAAGACTTGGAGACACTACCTCTCCTAAATTACTGCTGGCAGGCAGTGATTCATGGTTATTCCACACATGGTCCACTGCCAGAGGGAGAAGAAATCTGTGAATGCAGGAAGAAACAGTAACTCTGAGTACAGTACAGCCAGGGGAACTTTAGGCCTCGAACCAACTGGTGCTGACCTGGGTTCAAATAGTATTTGTTTTCGTTCAAATACTTTGAGCCTATGGTTGAGTCTACCTGAAGTGACAGAAGACTACTATTTAACTTGAGGGCTGATCCGGGTGCTAATTTAGAAGTTATCACCGGCGCCGTAATGATCTGTTTAGCAACACACACAATATTCATGTAGTCTGTTTTGGACACATTTGTATGAGAGCAGTAAAAGTCTAAACCTGGCATAACAACAATCTGTTACGTAGTAGGACAAGCTGACGGTGAAAGACCATCTGGTCTAGGCTACAGTCAAGGTTGTTTCATTCACTCTAAAATAGACTCCGATCTGAATAGGGAAGAAGGGGGTCTCTTTCAGCTCTCTCTGTTTTTGCGTCCTAAATGGCTCCCTATTCCCTATTGCACTACTTTATGAATGCCACCCTATTCCCTGTTGCACTACTTTTGACCAGAGCCTACATAGGGAATAGAGTGCCATTTGGAATTCAGCCTGTATGATGTGAGTAATGGAAAGAGGAGTTTATGGGAAAATAGCCGTTCCTTTTTTCCATAATGAGGTGACTGACAGTTACTATGTATGTTTTAAATTGCATCATTGCTGGAACATAAAACGATAGTTTGTAAAGCAATGACAATCTCACACTTTACATTTGTTGCAGTTAAATGGTGCATTTGTTACCTAAACATCTAGTCCCCCCCCCGCCCCCCTTGAAGTTGTAACCATGCCCTTGTCCCTGGCAGAGCCTCTCCCTCGGTGGGAAACGTGTAAAAGATGTAATGGGCGAAGTTACCCTGCAGTCAGGGTTGTCTGGCAAATCAGAAGAGGCAGTCAGGCGGTGGGGAAACTGACACACTATGTAGAGCATCTGGACGGTGTTGGAGCTGCGTGTGTCTGTGTGTGTGTGTGTGTGTGTGTGTGTGTGTGTGTGTGTGTGTGTGTGTGTGTGTGTGTGTGTGTGTGTGTGTGTGTGTGTGTGTGTGTGTGTGTGTGTGTGCTTGCTCACATGGGTCTGGTCCTGGCCGACCCTGCCCTTTCCACAGCCAGCCCAGCCGTGATGGCATTGTATTTTTTCTACTAGACTTTCCTCTCGTATTCCAGACTATACGTAGGTGATGATCTGACACATTTGGTGGCTGGGCCTTGGTTAGGTGTCCTATTTCTTCAGGAGATGTTGATTTGTGCAAAATGAAATTTTCTAATAATCCCTCACAGTCAATATTGAATAGTGGGGATGAAAGAGTTGAGAATATGAAACCAGTTTCTCATTTAAAATACATAAATCCAATGGAAAGAATATTTTCTGTCTGCTAAAGTTATTTTACTGCTTCATACAAGAGGGGTTATACAATACCTTACTGCGTCATAAGTATGATGTTTGCAAAAAATCTTTTGCATTCTGCCTTGAAATTATAAAAATTCTAATGTATACCAACAGATGCAAAACTGGGCAAATGTTTGTAATCGGACCATGGATTACACATCCGCTAGTCTAATAAATAACTCATCTTGAATGAGAGAGTACCAATATTCCTCTCTGGAGCTGTGAGCCATGGCTATGTGCACGGGACTGCACATTCAGACACATGCTCACACACTGCTCCTCTGTCTCTCTGGCATGGACTCTCAGATCAGAGACTGCAGCATTTCCCTCCTTTTACTATACTCAGCTGTATGTCGCTGGCTCTGGAGCTCAGACGCATTCTTCCCCCCTTCCCTTGTCCATGGTTGTGCAGTGGCTCAGCCATGACTTTTTACTCTGCTCCAGGGGGCTGGGTAGTGACGCTTTTATAGAACAGATTTCCAGAGTCCCAAATGGCAGCCTATTCCCTTTGTAGTGCACTACTTTTGAGCTGGGCCCGTAGGGCTCTAGTCAAAAGTAGTGCACTATAAATGGAATATAGTAGGGTGCCATTTGGGACACAGACGAGGTCTGCTGAGGCTGGGAAATTGTCATCTCTGTCTTCAAGTGCTGGCTGATTGGTTGCAGGGATTATTTGTAAAAATAAAAAATAAAAAATTTAAAAAAAATAATAATCTGTTGGGCCTTCTGTTTAGAATCACCCGTTGAAGACAGCGACTGGGCTTCATAGACGTATCTCAACATCTCTGTATGTAAACTGTGTGTCACACCTACTCCTGCAACGCCCTCTACTGCTATTCCTGTGTCTATTTGACCTGCCGCCTTCCCCAGTGCTCTTTCCCTCTCTGTGTGTGTGTGTGTGTGTGTGTGTGATTGTGTGGGTGGAGACAGGTGTGCTGGAGTCAGAGCAGATCCCCACCAGCTGCAATCTGTTCCATAATCAAGACCTTTACTAAACTAATACTCAGCCCTGCCACTTCCCGGCTGCCAGACCGTAATCTCTGCTCAATCAGTCTACGTTTCTAGCCGTTTGTTACTATGCAGATCCTGTTATCCTGTTGTGCCTGTTTTCCTTGCCTGATGCTACAGTACTGCTGTTTTCCTCTCCGCTACAGTACTGCCCGCTCTGACTCTGGTCCCTGTCTCCAGTCCCACGTCTCGTCATCCTGCTACTCTGTCCTGGATTCTCCTCCGGACCTGCTTACTCTGTCTCAACCCCTCTCGCTCCAGCCTCAGCCTCCGCACCTGGTTTCCAGCAACCCACCCGAGCTTCCCCTGACCTGCACTCCATCTTCCCCCTGTGTTTCAATAAATACTGTACCTTGGTTACGTTATCCCAGTCTCCTCGTCTGAGTCTGCTCTTAGGTTCCCCTGTTCCACTCCGCGTAACACTGTGGGACTTGGCAATATGTGCTTTGGTGTTTGGTGTATTTGTCTCTATGGTGGTGTTGGCATGCAGTGGTTTACTCAGTGTGGCTGCTGCTGCTGAAAGGCATGCTAATTAGCAGGATCCTGCAGTGACAGTCACAGGCACAACTGAAGGGGATACATTCACTCACACATAAACACATAACACACACGCACCCACACACTCACATGCTTGCACACACACACACACACACACACACACACACACACACACACACACACACACACACACACACACACACACACACACACACACACACACACACACACACACACACAGGGGATACACTCCTGTCTCTCTGTCTCCCCAGGAGTTTGTCAGCTAAGTTCCACAGGAGTCAGATATGCAGGTTCTGAAATAACAGAAGTGCCCTCAGTCTTGCTACTGTAGCTAGTTGTTTCCAAACTGTCCCCTGATACACTGATTGACAGTAGGCCTCTGGGAATTTTCATACTAAGGTTTATAGTATGTTTGCAGTACCATTGCAGTCACTGGGTTCATATTTGCACCTTTGGTTAGTTGAGGGGTTCTTGGAGGAATATTTTAATATTCCAATGTAGCAAGGGGTTCCTGGAGGAACCTTTTTGCTGGCGCATGCGGAGCACTTTGAATTTATTTCGCCGTTGGATTTGTTGCACTGCCAGACTCAGAAAAAGATGCAAATATGACGATGGCTTTATGCGATAGCTAGCAACTTGTAAAAATAATTACCCATTCCTATATGAGTACTATTTTAATAGCAATGTTGAATAATACAACATTGTCTGTCAAGCCAAGCGGCAGGTAGCCTGGCGGGTAGGAGCTTAGATCGAGTCCCCGAGCTGACAAGTTAATAATCTGTTGTTCTGCCCCTGAGCAGGGCAGTTAACCCACTGTTCCACAGGCGCAGAAGATGTGGATGTCGATTAAGGCAGCCCTCCGCACCTCTCTGATTTAGAGAGGTTGGGTTGAATGTGGAAGACAACTTGTACAACTGACTAAGTATCCCCCTTTTCCAATTATACTATATGACTTTAGCCTGTTTTAATTCCGAAAAGATTATTGTGATGGTAATGGAATTTGTTTATGAGGATAATTATTAGGTGTTGGCTTAGGTTGCAAGCTACAGTACATTCGGAAAGTATTCAGACCACTTGACTTTTTCCACATTTTTGTTACGTTACAGCCTTATTCTAAAATGGATTAAACAGTTTTTTTGCCTCATCAATACCCCATAATGACAAAGAAAGACGGGTTTTTATTTATTTTTGCAAATTTATAAAGAAAAAAAACCTAACATATCACATTTACATAAGTATTCAGACCCTTTACTCACTACTTTTTTGATTACAGCCTCAGGTCTTCTTGTATTTGGGGAGTTTCTTCCATTCTTCTCTGCAGATCCTCTCAACCTCTGTCAGGTTGGGTGGGGAGCGTCGCTGCACAGCTATTTTCAGGTCTCTCCAGAGATGTTCGACCTGGTTCAAGTCTGGGCTCTGGCTGGGCCACTCAAGGACATTCAAAGACTTGTCCCGAAGCCGCTCCTGTGTTGTCTTGGCTGTGTGCTTAGGGCCGATGTCCTGTTGGAAGGTGAACCTTCACCCCAGTCTGAGGTCCTGAGTGCTCTGGTGCAGGTTTTCATTAAGGATCTCTCTGTACTTTGCTCCATTCATCCTTCCCTCTATCCCGATGCTTGATGCTGCCACCACTATGCTTCACCATAGGGATGGTTCCAGGTTTCCTCCAGACGTGACGCTTGGGTTCAGGCCAGAAAGTTCAATCTTGGTTTCATCAGACCAGAGAATCTTGTTTCTCATGGTCTGAGAGTCTTTAGGTGCCTTTTGGCAAACTCCAAGCGGGCTGTCATGTGCCTTTTACTGAGGAGTGGCTTCCGACTGGCCACTCTACCATAAAGCCTGATGGGTGGAGTGCTGCAGAGATGGATATCCTTTTGGAGGTTTCTCCCATCTCCACAAATGAACTCTGAAGCTCAGTCAGAGTGACCATTGGGTTCTTGGTCACTTCCTTGACCAAGGCCCTTCTCAGCTTGGCCGTGCGGCCAGCTCTAGGTAGAGTCTTGATGGTTACGAACTTCTTCCATTTAAGAATGAGGGAGACCAGTGGGTTCTTGGGGACCTTCAATGCTGCAGAAATGTTTTGGTACCCTTCCCCTGATCTGTGCCTGGACACAATCATGTCTCTGAGGTCTACGGACAATTCCTTTGACCTCATGGCTTGGTTTTTGCTCTGACATGCAGTGTCAACTGTGGGACTTTAAATAGACAGGGGTGTGCCTTTCTAAATCATGCCCAATCAATTGAATTTACCACAGGTGGACTCCAATTAAGTTGTAGAAACATCTCAATGATGATCAATGGAAACAGGATGCACCTGAGCTCAATTTCGAGTCTCATAGCAAAGGG